>NC_080064.1:170182552-171396149 GCF_949987535.1 Balaenoptera acutorostrata | reverse complement strand
GAAGTATCCCTACTGGCCTCACCAGCCAATTGAGCAATTATAAACTTGAGTCTGGGAGAAAGCTCTGGCCCTTGAATTGTAAACTCTGGACATTAAAAATAATTATATAGTAAAAAAAAAAAAGAAATATAGTTGATTTACAATGTTGTGTTAGTTTCAGGTGTGCAGCAAAGTGATTCAGTTATATATATATATATAAACTACATATATAGTTATATATAGATTCTTTCCCATTATAGGTTTTTACAAGATATGTTATACAGTAGGTCATTGTTGGTTATCTGTACATGTAGTCGTATGTACATTTTAATCCAAAACTCCTAATTTATTCCTCCCCCGCTTTCCCCTTTGGTAACCATAAATTTGTTTTCTATGTCTGTGAGTCTGTTTCTGTTTCGTAAATAAGTTCATTTGTATCATTTTTTTAGATTCCACATATAAACGATATCATATGATAGTTGTCTTTCTCTGTCTTACTTCACTTAATATGATAACCTCATACTGAGAGGTAATTGTCATATCCTAATTTGAATTAGAAACCTTAGGGTGTCATTTTCAACTTGTCTCTACACTTACGTTTATCATAGAAAAATAGGGCTGAGTCAGTGTTTCTTCCCTAAGTAATTGAAAGTCCACTGTGTGTACAGTGATTGAAGCTGTTTAAGGGTTTATATATCAAGAGACAGATGTTTTGGTCTAAAAGGGGATTTAAGGCAAATGATGAATCAACTATCTATTTATATATTTAAAAATCTAAAGACAGATATCTTTGTGTGTGTATATATATACAGATATATGTATGTATGTGTATATATATTTAGATATAGATATATGGCACATATATCTCACTAATACATAATACAAGAAGTGTGACTTACTGATAAGCAGGCTTTTCTTGAGCAGAGCCTGAAGTCTCTAAATGCTGAATTTAGGATACCTTTGACTTACTTCATCAGCCAGGAGAGAACAAAGGACTCTTGAGTTGTTCCAGTTATAAAAACAAGAAAAGGAGAGTAGAGGAAAAGGAAAAAAACAAAGTAGGAAGAGAAAATGAGAAAGATTTTAGAAGGCATTCTAAAGACATTTACACTAAGAACAACTGGGCTTTCACCTCTATTTACTCTGCTTCACATTCAACTATAACTTAGAAGGGGCCAACATGACCACAGATCCATCATTATACTCTATCCGTATTTTCAGGAGGGATCCATAATCATGGATTTTTTAAAACTGTAATTGCTATAGCTCCTTTTCGCCACCCCCGTTTCCCCCAACCATTGCTGGTTGTTAAGAGTAACTTAATATAGCTTGGCATTTTTCAGAAGATGCTTTCTAACCACGTAGCAATAAAATTCATGAAGGTAATTTTTATCTTTAGTCTCCCTTGTTTCAGTGGCTTCATACGAAGGATCAAAGGGAGGACATCAGATAGTAAAGGGCAGTAGCTTGGTGGGTACTGAGAGCCAAAAAGACTTTAATGACTTAGTTTGGCCCCTTCATTTCGTAAATGATTAGACTGTGAGTAAGCTGAGAGTTAATACCTCATTTTAATGCATTCATTTATCTAACTAATAGTTACTGGTAACCTATTAGGTGTCACTAACAAATAGGCACTGGGGTTGCATTGAAAAATAAAATATATGTATTGCTCATACAACTCTTATAGTCTGGTGAGAAAGTTGACTGTGATAAGATGAGGGCTCAGTGGAAGGGTAGCTTACTTTGGTGGGAGAGAATTCAAAAAGATTTTACACAACAGTCAATCAGTTTTCAACATGGAAAATAAGAAAATTCAATGGGTGAAAAATAGTTTTTCAACAAATGGTGCTGGGAAAACTGGATATCCACATGTAAAAGAATGAAGTTGGGCCCCTACCTTATATTATATATAAAAATAAATTCAAAGTAGATAGAAAGACCTGACTGTAAGAGCTAAGCTTATAAAACTCTTGGAAGAAGACATAGGCATAAATCTTTGTGAATTTGGACTAGGCAATGGTTTTTTTGGATATGACACCAAAAGCATAAGCAACCATAGAAAAAAAATAGGTAAATTGGATATCATCAAAATTAAAAACTTCTGTGCTTCAAAGGACATCATCAAGAAAGTGGAAAAAACCCCCACAGAATGGGAGAAAATTTTTACAAATTACCTATCTGGTAGGAGACTTGTTAACTAGGATGTATAAAGCAGGCTTACAGTTTAATAATAAAAAGATAAACCATTTCCAAAGCAGGCAAAGAATCTTCATAGATATTTTTCCAAAGAAGATATACAAATGGCAAATAAGCACATGAAAAGATGTTCATCATCATTAGCTATCAGAGAAATGCAAATCAAACCGAAAATGAGATACTACTTCACACCTGCTAGGATGGCTATAATCAAAAAGATAGATAATAACAAGTGTTGACGAGGATGTGGAGAAATTGGAGCCTCACACTGCTGGCAGGATATAAACTATGCAGCTGCTTTGGAAAATAGTCTGACAGTTTCTCAAAAGTTACCCTGCAATTCTACTACTAGGTCTATACCCAAGAGAAATGAAACATGTCCACACAAAAATATGTTCATGAGGGACATCCCTGGTGGCTCAGTGGTAAAAACATGTTCATGAGGAACATCCCTGGTGGCTCAGTGGTTAAGAATCCACCTGCCAATGCAGGGGACACAGGTTCAAGCCCTGGTCCGGGAAGATCCCACATGCTGTGGAGCAACTAAGCCCATGTGCCACAACTACTAAGCCTGCGCTCTAGAGCCCGCAAGCCACAACTAGTGAGCCCGCGTGCCACTACTACTGAAGCCCGCGTGCCTAGATCCTGTGCTCTGCAACAAGAGAAGCCACCACAATGAGAAGCCCCCACACTGCAACGAAGAGTAGCCCCTCCTCGGCGCAACTAGAGAAAGCCCGCAGGCAGCAACGAAGACCCAATGCAGCCAAAAATAAATGAATAAATTTATAAAAAAAAAAAAACATGTTCATGAGTGTTCATATCAGCATTATTCATAATAGCCCAAAACTGGCAACAACCCAAGTGTTTATCAACTAATAAATGGATAAATAAAATGTGATTATCTATATCTATGTCTATACAGCTATATGTTGGCAATAGAAAAGAATGAGGTACTGATACATTCTACAATATGGCTGAACCTTGAAAACATTATGCTAAGTGAAAGAAGCTAGTCACAAAAGACAACATATTGTATGATTTATATGAAATGTCCAGAATAGGCAAATCTGTAGAGACAGAAAGATGAATAGATGCTTGGGCTGAGCAGGTTGGGGGCAAATGGGGAGTACTGCTAATGGGTATGGAGTTTCTTTTGGGGTGTTGATCAAGGTGATGGTTGCACAACTCTGAATATACTAAAACACATTCAATTATATACTTTAATGGGAGAGTTGTATGTGAATTATGTCAATAAAGCTGTTATTTAAAAAAAAAGATTCTACCATAAAATTCATATTTCAACCTAGTCTGGAGGGGAACAGAGAGAGTGGGAAGGGAAGGCCATTCAGGCAAAAGGGACAGAATATGCAAAGACACTGTTCCATATACACCTGGAGGGCAAAAGGAGGCATAAGAGATGAGGATAGACACCCTGAGCCCCAGAAAACTATTATTTGCCAGAAGTGTCTGTAAACTACTATGAAGTCAGAGTCCATATATTATTCATCATTGTATCCCTGGTGTCCAGCTCAGAGAAGGCCTACCATAAGTTTTATCTGTTAGTTCAATGAATGAGTAAATGAATGCCTAAGTGAACTAAAGAATGATCTTTAAATAATTAGTAATAGTACCTAAACTAGATGACAGATCCTCTAACTACTAGTTTACCTTTGTTGTGCTATATCAGGCAGAAAGTTTTTTAAAATTTTTTATTTTTATACAATTCAAAAGGTTACTTTCCATTTACAGTTATTACGAAATATTGGCTTTATTCCCCATGTTGTACAATACGTCCTTGAGCCTATCTTACATTCAGTAGTGTGTACCTCCCACCCCCCCACCCCTACGTTGCCCCTGCACTGGTAACCACTAGTTTATTCTCTATATCTGTGAGTCTGCTTCTTTTATGTTATATTCACTAGTTTGTTGTATTTTTTAGATTCCACATATAAATAATATCATACAGTATTTGTCTTTCTCTGTCTGACTTATTTTACTTGGCATAACACCCTCCATGTCCATCAAATTTCATTCTTTTTCATTCTTTTTTATTCCATTGTGTGAATATGTATATATATACACATATACACACAATGTATATGTGTGTATATATATATGTGTGTGTGTGTGTGTGTATATATATATATATATATATATATATATATATATACACACACACATACACACACATATATATATACCACATCTTCTTTATCCATTCATCTGTTAATGGACACTTAGGTTGTTTCCATGTCTTAGCAATTTTAAATAATGCTGCTATGAACATTGGGGTGCATGTATCTTTTCAAGTTGGTGTTTTTGTTTCTTTCAGATATATACCCAGGAGTGGAATTGTTGGGTCATATGGTAGTTTTAGTTTTAGCTTTTTGAGAAACTTCCATATTGTTTTCCACACTGGCTGCACCAATTTATATGCCCATCAACAGTGTACAAAGGTTCCCTTTCCTCCACATCCTTGCCAATATTTCTTATTTGTAGACTTTTCATTTATAGCCATTCTTACTGGTATGAGGTGTTATCTCATTGTAGTTTTGATTTGCATTTCCCTGATAATTAGTGATGTTGAGCATCTTTTCATGTGCCTCTTGGCCATCTGCATTTCCTCTTTGGAAAAATGTCTATTCAGTTTTTCTGCCCATTTTTTAATTAGGCTGTTTTTTTTTTGATATTGAGTTGTATGAGCTGTTTATATGTGTTGGATATTAATCCTATATTGGTCATATCATTTGCAAATATGTTCTCCCATTCAGTAGCTTGTCTTTTCATTTTGTCAGTGGTTTCTTTTGCTGTGCAAAAGCTTTTAAGTTTAATTAGGTCCCATTTGTTTATTTTTGCTTTTATTTCCTTTACTTTAGGAAAAGGAAAAAAATCCAAAAAAATATTGCTGCAATATATGTTAAAGAGTGTTCTGCCTAGAAAGTTTTAAAATCAGGATGAAAATAACTTCTTTTATAATGATATTTAAATTTCAGCAATTATATTTGTTTAGAGTGTTTGATCAGTCTTTTTATATGCTGCCATTCTGGTAAGTGTATAATGATATCTCATTGTGGCTTTAATTTGCATTTCCCTAATGATTAATGATATTAAACATCTTTTCATATGCTTGCTTGCCATCCCTATATCTTCTTCCACTATATCCACTGCTATACTCTAGCTCAAGGTACTATCATTTTCACTGGTGTTATCATAGTAATGTCCTAATTGGCTTCCTTTTTTCTGTGCTTCAACCCATTTTAGTCCCTTCACAGACAGCAGGGACAAATCTTGTCCCTCTTCTGATTGCAACTATCAGTGGTTCCCTACCTTAGTCGTGGTAAAAGCCAAAGTCCCCACAATTGATGTACAAGATACTGCACAGTCTGGCCCTCCTGTTACCTCTCTGCCCCTCATCTCCTACTTTTCTCCTCCATCACTCTGCTCTAGCCACATTGGCTTCCTTGCTGTTCCTCAAACACATCAGATACAATCCCACTTCAGGGCCTTTGTCCTTGCTATTCCCTTTGCCTGGAACACTGTTCCCCATGATAGCCTTATGGATCACTAGCTTAATGCCTTCAAGTAATTGCTTTAATATTTCCTCTGTGAGCCCATCCCTGACCACCTTATTTTAAATTGTACACCACTCCCCCAGTACTCTTTTTCCCCTTTCTGCTTTATTTTACTCCATATCTTACTCATTTATTGTGTTTGTTATCTATTTTTTCCTTGCCACAATATTAGCTTCATGAAGTCATGTCCCCCCTCAGTCCATACACAACATATTAGCAAAGGCAAATGTGAATTGAATCACGTTGTTCTTCCATTTAACAACTTGGAGTGTCTTCCCATTTGCATTTAGAAATATAAATCCAAACTCTTTTCCATAGCTTACCAGGCCCTGCATAATCTGATCACCAGTTGTCTTAACATCTACTCTTCCTATCTACTTTTCCTTTCTGCATTCACTTGAGTCTCATGGTTTTCCTTTAGCTTCTCAAAGATGCCAAGGCCTTTGGACAAACATCTGCCTTATATGTTCTTCTTCACTCTTCCTGTGCTTAACCACCTCTTTCTCTTTCTTTGGTTTCTGTTTAAATGTCTTCACTTCTCTAACTATTAATGTATATCCCCTTGCACCACTCCATTATTCTCTCATAGTACCTTGTTTCCTTCATGGAACTTATTATAATTTTTTATTATTTTTTTTTACTTAAAAAAATCTGTCTTTTCCATTGGAATGTAAGTTTGAGGTCAGAGACTTTTACTTGTCACATCCACTTTTGTATTCCAGTGCTTCAGTGCCTAGCATACAATTAGGGTCACAGGAACTGGGTGGGTGGGTGGTTAGGCAGCCGGAAGTTCAGACCCTGAAAGTAGATTGCCTAAAGTCAGATTCTCACTTTAATATCTACTACCTGGTGAACTTGGTCAAATTACTTAATATATCCAAGCCTCAGTTTTCTTATCTGTAAAATGAGGATAGATAAAATTACCACTTTATAGTGTTTTGTAAAAACCTTGAGGTAATCTCTTAGCCCAGTGCATGACATTAATAAGTGATCTATAAATATTAATAATTATTATTTTTACTAATGCTGTTATGATTATTATTCACATTCTCTATCTTCATTTCTCTCTCCTGTGTTCTATTTTATCTAGTTGCTTTAAAGAGTCATGATGATAACTAAATATGATATTTTTGGTATGACCTCAGCAGTACATAGAAGTGGAGCTGTCATCTAAGCTTGTATTAATCTAGCTTCAGAGCCAGTTATCATTAGGGTTATGTGTTTATCAAACATGTCTCATTGCGAACTCTTAGTGAGCTTAAATTCAGTTAAAACCTCTAATGGCATAAGTCTACTGCCCTACAATTGGGCAGTAAATACAGATATTTGCATTTGTCTCTCTGAAACTTGATCGTTTTAGTTTGGACCTATGTGTCAGCTTGTCTGAACCGTTTTGGACTCTGTTTTTAACATTTCACCATAATAAATTAGTCCTCTCAGGTTTTTGTCACAGGCAAATTTGATCATCGTATCATTGGTGTCCTCATTAAAGTCAGTGGGTTAAACCGTATAACATGAAAGGCAGGGCAGAGCCCTGCAACCTGTAGCTGAAGACTTCCTTATAGCTTGGTATTTTCCATTCTGCCTTCCGTATGATTTTTTTTAACTGATGTGTTTGTTTTCCTGTTTAAGATTCAGACCATTTACCTTCTTCAAGATAATTCTAGTCAAATCAAAAAATATTTACTTTTGTACCTACTATGTACTGTTAGTGTGCTTAGGTACCACTGAGCCATGTGACAGAAGATTATAGTGGTGGCAAATTATGAAAAATTAGGCATGGGTGACTAAGAAATCAAAGTGCCTTTGTAAATATGGAGCGGATTAATAGTTGGCAGGATTTAAACCTGTGCTGGGAAACTCCCAAAGGAAGGGGAATGGGCCTGCCTGGAATTCTAATTTCTTCATCTAAATAATCTGGATAAATGGACTGAATTGGAAATTTAAGGAATTAGAGTCTACAAAATCATTTTTTTGAGATTTCTTCCATTGATTCTGTTGACCTACTCTCATTTTAAAAGTGTTATGTCCATATACATATATCAAATCATTATGTTGTACACCTGAAAGTAATACAATGTTATGTGTCAATTATATCTCAATACAAAAGTGTTCTGTCCTAATCATTACCCTATATTTATCTGTTTTATACCTATTTCATTTTCCTCTATGAAAATGAGTGAAAGTAAGAATTATGTGTTTTGTAATTGTCACAGCATATTCAGTACTGCATATGAAAGTGTTTTCTAAGCTATGAAAAGCTGTATACATACGTAGAGCTTTTATGATTGAATAGATGGTCAATAAATTGAATAGATGGATTTACTCCTTTGTATGTGGATGCTATTAATTTGAAAGAATCATACTCCAAATATTTATTAACTAAAGCATCTACTTTACATTGAAGCTTTCTTGCCAAAATTAGTTAGAAGATATAGGTGATTTTAGAGTTAAAGCTTAGTACAACGAATTCTTAAGTTCCCCAAATAGTATTTTACAGAAATATTTACATAATCCACAGCTAAAGTGAATTTTCTAAAAACTCCCCATTAGGTGAGATTACGTACACCCTGCCTCAGTACAGAAGGATTTTTTTTTTTCAATCAGTTGTGTCTCTAAAAATAAAGCTAGTTTTGTTGTTATTTTAACAACAAAATTTTTTGCTGTTTCCTCTTCACATAAGAACATCTCATTAATTTTGGTGAAAATCCTCCAACAAGATAAGATTAAATTGTCCAATTTTCCAGTGGAAGAGGATCCATTTTGTGTCACGAGCAGAGTAGCAGCAAAGAGGTGAGTTGAAGACAGACATGCTGTTTCAGTGGTCAGAATATTTTGAATCCAAGTATAAACGTTCAGGGAAGAGCCTGTAGGTCTGAATGCTCTAGGAATGCTTTCAGTAATGTTCCACTTCTCTTACTCTTTAGAGTTTTAGAGCCAGAGCATTGATATATGTTCTCTGTAATCAGGTACACCAAGGAGTAATAGAAACTGGGTAGGTAGAAAGAGAGGTGACCTCACAGAGGTCCAGTGTATTTGTATGGGGAAAAACAGGAGCTGTATTCCATCACCTGTACTGTTAAGTGTCCAGACTCCTTGGATAGGGGTTTCCTTTTCTCAGTCATATGGAACTGCTTTAGTAAAAAATTAAAATATGATTTCCTATAAAATAAAATCATTCCATTTGAAGTAGGGAGATCTTGAATAGGTTTGAGCTTTTCTTGGTTTGAGAGAACAGAAATATTTTGTACTAAACAGTAATGTTGATAAAAATAAAATCCAATAAAATATATTTTTCCCTAAATTAAGAAATGATGTATATTGTCTTATGAAACTAGTTTTTTAAAAAGGGGGTTTGAGTATTAAACTTGTTCTGATTCTTAGAGATTGACAGAATTTAACTAATAAGAGAATACATAGAGCAAAAAGAAAAACTTCTTGTTGAATAACAGTTGTCAGAGAAGAAACAGATGATATGTTTTCTTTATTGCATTTAAAAAATTAATTATTGCCAATAGAAGCTTGTTTGTGCTCATAACTGAGTTAGCTTTGTGGTTTGGCATTATTCCATGTTTGAAGGGAACTAGGTATGGGCGAAGAGCATGAAGCCTGGGTTCGAGTCCAGTTTAGTGGGCCTCAGTGGGTCAATCTCACTGGACCCCAGTGCTCTCATCTGTAAAAGGAGGGGATAGATAAAGATGATAACTGAGGTGTCTTCTACCTTTAACTGTGTTCTTTTTTAAAGGCCTGTGTTTTTATTAAACAAAATCTTGATGTAAACAAGGGAGTTAAACTCCCAAATGTTTTAGGGTCCTTTTGGTTGGAACACTTTTTTTTTTTTTTTTTTTTAAAGAACAAGCAGATTTTTTTTTTTTAGTTTTATTTATTTTATTTATTTATTTATCTATGGCTGTGTTGGGTCTTCGCCTCCGTGCGAGGGCCCCATCCAGCCGCGGCAAGTGGGGGCCACTCCTCATCGCGGTGCGCGGGCCTCCCGCCATCGCGGCCCCCCGCCTCCCGTTGCGGAGCACAGGCTCCAGACGCGCAGGCTCAGCAGCTGTGGCCCACGGGCCTAGTCGCTCCGCGGCATGTGGGATCCCCCCAGACCAGGGCCCGAACCCGTGTCCCCTGCATTGGCAGGCAGACTCTCAACCACTGCGCCACCAGGGAAGCCCCTGGAACACATTTTTGTAGACGAAATATAGCCAGCACAACATTTAAGGAGGAGAAATTTTATTTGATAAATTAAAAATGTACACTGAAGTCTTGAAAGTTAGGTGCAAAATTGCCCAAAACCTATCTTGTATTTTCCCTTTAGGAATCAGAATTTTTAACCAATATTTTTCTGACAACTCCTATAAAAGCAACATGGAGTATAAGAGTTTTAATTTGTTCTAGTTGAAAAATAATAAAAACGTGTACAGCATCTGAGACAAAATAGTTATGCCAGCATTTCCTGTTTTTCTAGGTAAGAACAAATGGGCTAATTTATTTTACACAATTTTTAATGGCTGATAAAGTAACTGAAAAATCATGCTTGTTATTGGAATAGGAACAGCTTTATTTAATAGGTTTTTTTTTTGGAAATTGTGATTTTGTAGTTGTCAGTACTTTTATATCTACTCTAAAAACTTTTTGGCTTTGAAAAGTATACTTGAATATTATATTGGTATTCCTGTAACGATAGTATCTGAAAAAATACTACATTTAAAAAAAATACTACATTTAAAGCATTAATGGAAAATATAGGAAATTATTGAAATTCCACATTGCACTGAACTTTATGCTGCAATTCGTGTAAAATAATAGTCTCAATTTTGAAAAAAACTATTTAATTTGGAATTATAAATGATATCCTTGATGTCTTTTAAATATTTTTAATCTCATAATGAGAACCTGACATCATTGTAAATACATTTAGTAATAAAAAGATATTTTATAAACCATAAATACATAACAAACTTCACATATTTAAATTTACTTATAATGTTTCTGGTGGCAAAATCAGATATAAGTTTAGAATTAGCAGTATTTTCAGTTCACTTAAATTTATTTATCTTTATAGATAGATAAATATAATAAATAAATATAAAGATATAAGGATATCTTACTTGAAAATGCCTTTCATTCTCTTGCTTATTAAAATTGTTTTAGTGTGGTTTTATATTTACTCGTATTTTTCATTTGTGTTTAGTCACATTTCTACACATAAAGAATGCTGCACTATCAAGAACACTGTAATTAGTAGTGGGCAATATGACCAGTTATTGTAATCATATATTCTAATATATTTTATTTTATTTTTTTAACATCTTTATTGGAGTATAATTGCTTTACAATGGTGTGTTAGTTTCTGCTTTATAACAAAGTGAATCAGCTATACATATACATATATCCCCATATTGCCTCCCTCTTGCGTCTCCCTCCCATCCTCCCTATCCCACCCCTCTAGGTGTTCACAAAGCACCGAGCTGATCCCCCTGTGCTATGCAGCTGCTTCCCACTATCTATTTTACATTTGGTAGTGTATATATGTCCATGCCACTCTCTCACTTCGTCCCAGCTTACCCTTCCCCCTCCCTGTGTCCTCAAGTCCATTCTCTACGTCTGTGTCTTTATACCTGTTTGCCCCTATGTTCTTCAGAACCAATTTTTTTTTTTTAATTTTTAGATTCCATATGTATGTGTTAGCATACGGTATTTGTTTTTCTCTTTCTGGCTTACTTCACTCTGTATGACAGTCTCTAGGTCCATCCACCTCACTATAAATAACTCAATTTCGTTTCTTTTTATGGCTGAGTAGTATTCCACTGTATATATGTGCCACACCTTCTTTATCCATTCATCTGTTGTTGGACCCTTCGGTTGCTTCCATGTCCTGGCTGTTGTAAATAGAGCTGCTTCTAATGTATTCTAATGTATTTAAAATTGAATTATTCTATTGGAAAATATTCACAGCTTTAATATACAGAGCTATAAGGAACAAAATTATACCCAAAATTTAGTAATATAATCTGAAAATTATGGGTAGACTTCATTTAACATGAATCCTGGAGCCTTAATATTAATGCTTGTAAGACATTTTCTGCTATAAATTTTTATAAGAGCTAAACAAGAGTATGGCAGTAATTTCTGTTATTTACCATAGCCCAGATGATTATAAATTTGAGGAGGAAATGATATAACAGTTTAGATGTATCACTGGGTTTGCTTTTTAATCAAAATGATAGAAAATTAGTTTATATTTTAATAGTTATAAAGGACAAGAAAGACAGAGTGAGATGAAGAGTAGACAGATTGGATATATATTTGTAATTGGCCACCTGGATTACATATATAATCCGGGTTATATATATAATATATAATATACATACTATACAATGTCTGGCACATAGTAGGTACATAGGTACTCAAAAATATTTATTCTATTGAACTGAAGGGTTGAGAAGGAATTGTTTAAGGGGGAATAAAGTAACAGTTTGTTCTCCTAAATTGGAATTATTTTATTTTATTTTTACTTTGGGTGGTTTTCTCAATTGGTAATAAAACTATTTTTCAAATGGTGATAAAAGTCAACTAACTGTATTGAACATTTGAGCTTGCAGTAACTATTTGTAGATTTTTTTCTTTAGTAATTTTTTTTTTAATCTTCCAGCTTTTGTACTTATTAGATTGTTCCTCTTTCATCAGAGAGAAAAGCATATCAAATAAAGTTTTTGGTCTTTGAAAGCACCAATCTTTTTATATAAAGATGCCCCATCAGAAAAGAGAACTTCCTGTTTTTAATACAGTTCATTTTGAGAGGAACAACTCCAGGTTTATTTTTCTTTTGAATGTACTTATTGTAGCTAGCAAATTATTTTTGAAGTGTCTTCAAAAGGATTGGGTTAGAGTTAGGTCTAACATTTTTTTAACATGAATTACTACTATTAAAAAAATTTGTGTTAATTTGTTAGGAAATGCAAGTCAAAGACTCCTTTGCATTGGTGACTCTTATCTCAGAAACAGTGGGGTTATCTTCCCTGACCACCCTCTCCTGCCCCTCAGCCAAAGGACCATGGCCCCAATTCTCAGGAAAGAATAGAAGGAGTCATAGTTTATTCTTGGCTTTTTTTTTTTTTTTTTTACTAATGTCTTATTTATCTTATAACTGGAAGTTTTTACCTTTTGACCAGCCTCACCCATTTTGCCCTCCCCCGCATTCCCCACCTCTGGCAACAACCAGTCTTTTCTCTGTGTCTGTGAGTTTGTTTTTTTTTCAGATTCCACATATAAGTGACATCGTACAGTATTTGTCTCTCTCTGTCTTACTTATTTTACTTAGGATAATGCCCTCAGGTCCATCCATATTGTCACAAATGGCAGGATTTCCTTTTTTATGGCTGCATAATGTTCCATTGTGTGAGTGAGTGTGTGTGTGTGTGTGTGTGTGTGTGTGTATACCACATTTTCTTTATCCATTTATCTTTCAATGGAGTCTTAGGTTGCTTCTGTGTCTTGGCTGTTGTAAATAATGCTGCAGTGAACATGAGGGTGCAGATGTGTTTTCAAGATAGTAATTTCATTACCTTTAGATAAATATCCAGATGAGAAATTGCTCAATTGTATGGTAGTTCTATTTTTAATCTTTTGAGGACTCTCCATACCATTTTCCATAGTGGTTGCACCAATTTACATTCCCATAAAGTCAGTTTTATATTTTAACATTTTAAATGTAAAATGGTTTCTCCTTTTATTAAATTGGAATGTTACGTACATTGGTGACATAAATTTCCTTCTAGAAAATAAGAAGCCAAACAGTTATTTTTTGAGTCTTTCTTTGTTTTAAAAGTTATAACATGGGTGGTTACAGCATATTAAAGCATTTCCTTCATAAGTACACAGGAATTTAGACCTGCATTAGTCTTTTTAGTTATATTCTTTCCACAAAAACATTACAAGACTGTTTAAATGTCCCCATGCAACATTTTAAGATACGTGCAGTAGAATAGATGCCATAGGATTACCAGCTTTGTAAAACAGGCAACTGCCAAAGATCTAACGTGTTTTGAGTTTATTAACTCCACTAACACCGCTCTCATGGTACTGCTGTGAATAAAACATAGAAATATTCTCTTGGATGATAATTCAGTTAGGTAGGTTTGTAAGCAATCAAGCAACCATTCCTAGGAAGTTTTTACTTACAGATGCATTAAACTTTGTAGTTGTCCAGTAGTCAGATATTACTGATTCAGTCAACTTGTAACTGGGAGTGGGGGGAGGGTAGGAGACAGTGTTCAGAAGCTGTTTTCAAGTCTTTGAAGTTACAGCAGACCCTTGATGTTTGTAGGGACAAATCCCAAGGTCTTCACTAATGATAGCAAAAGCAATTAATTCCTCCTATTAAATATAGTAAAGTACAACTGACCCATTCAACCTCTAGAATGTTTATAAAGAAGTAAAATTATCTGTGAGCCCATTGAAATAAATTCTACTACTAAAATAAACTCAGCATATTTCACTGTAGTGTCATGACATTTCAGGAGGGGGTTATGCTCTAAATTTAACTGGAAAAGTAAAGGTCAAAATTACTTTCTAAAATCTTTTAAATCACTCATAATTTACATAGTCTACATGGATTTGTATGTATTGATTTTATATGTGTTGAGCTATATATTCCTACTACATTGGAGACATTCATACTGTTTCTCAAAAACTTTTTTTTTTTTTTTTTTTTTTGGCTGCAGCAGTAGGTCTTGCGGGATCTTAGTTCCCTGACCAGGGGTTGAACCTGGGCCCTCAGCAGTGAGAGTGCGGCGTCCTAACCACTGGACCACCAGGGAATTCCCTCAAAAACTTTAATTCATATCATTTTACTTTTATGGTTGGGACAGATTACTGTTTATTCAGACAGGGACCAGATATAAACAAGTTAGCTTGTGTTTGAGAGCTCATGTGTATGAAATACATGTTCTATGAAATTATACTTAGTGTGGTGGGATGCTCATACTGTGAGAGGTACAAATGCACTTTGACTGATGAAGTGCTCAATAGATTCATGTCTCACTCTTCATATTCATTCCAAGATGTCCACTTACTGAGTTGAATGGTATTCAGAGTCACTTACACTTCTTGAATTTCTTTCTTGCTGCTAGACATTGCAACTCCATCATATATTCCTGTTGCAGTAATGTTAACTCTCAGCCATCTGATTCTGTGATCATAATGAATGAAGACAAGGATGAAATGTACCACACAGCAGGGCAATGTGAGATTGCATCCACTGAGGGCCCTTGACATCAAACTATAGAGCAGAAACAGGGGAGCTTCCAGGTAGAAGATGAAGAATTCAACCTGGGTAGGTGGCAGGTATACCTCTGAAGTGGTGGATTCTTTCTTATCATCATGATAGATGGCTATCATTTTTAGTGCAGCTCTTGATACATTTTCTGGTATTGAACCAATGCAGAATTTATTCTCAGACCATTTTAACTCCACATCATTGATAGATGCTAACCATGTGGTATGGTCAGCAATTAGCAGATTTATATAAATTTAAAGAATCTTCCGTCTTCCTTTATAAATTTAAGAATCTTCCATTTACTTCAACTTTGGGTTCTTTAACTTCACTTCTTTTTACCCACAGTGTGGGGGTTTTTTTTATCCATTTTGATCTGTGACCCACAACTAGCTCTTAGTCATGTTCATAGCAACCTAACAACTTTTTTGCAACGCATCATTTCAAAAATTTATCACCTCTTTTTTATGGCTTTCCAACAGTTACATCTTATTTCACATTTTACCTCATCCAGAATCATCTTTATTCTCCTTTGTATTTCCAACAATACCTAAACTCTTAACATCAGCAGACATAAAAGGCCAAGATCTCTCTCTCCATGGTGTTTACAGTGTGAATGTGTAAGCATATGATGATTTGAATGTTGTTAATGTTGCACCATTTTAGAACACTGAAAGAACATAGTAGAATTGGGGACCAAAAAAAAAACCTCAGTGTTTTTTTTAATAAATTTATTTATTTTATTTATTTATTCTTGGCTGCATTGGGTCTTCGTTGCTGCACGTGGGCTTCCTCTAGTTACGGCACACAGGGGCTACTCTTCATTGTGGTGTGTGGGCTTCTCATTGTGGTGGCTTCTCTTGTTACGGAACACGGGTTCTAGGTGCTCGGGCTTCAGTAGTTGCGGTGTGCAGGCTCAGTAGTTGTGGCTCGCGGGCTCTAGAGTACAGGCTCAGTAGTTGTGGTGCACAGGCTTAGTTGCTACGTGGCATGTGGGATCTTCCTGGACCAGGGCTCGAACCCATGTCCCCTGCATTGGCAGGCGGATTCTTAACCACTGCACCACCAGGGAAGTCCAACACCTCAGTATTTTAAAGAAAAATAATTATAGACTTTATGAGTGGCCTGATATTTTGTCTGTGATGAGAGTGCAAGGCAAGCCCTTTCTCTACTCCTAGCAAGCATAAAGCATTTATTAAACCAGCCCAAAAAAGTAGTGCTATCACCTCAGCTCTTTTTTGTATACTGACCACAGAGCTGCAATGATTCTTATTTTTGCCCATGAATTTTCTAGCATCACAGAACAGCAGTGTAAGCTTGGTTTAACCAAAAAGGCTGCTGTATTGTCACAATGTAACAGAATCAGCTTTGTATCAGGTGTCTTAAATTCTTCTCTTCTTTAGGTACATACTTTTAGAAAGGCACTTCTTTTTCTGCCATAGACCCATGTCATCTGTTTTGAAAACTCGTTTTGAGAGCTACTTTAGCTCTAAGGAAGTGCTTCTGAGTATGTGATCAGTTGATGCCATTTCTCTTATCATTATGGAAAGAAAAAAAACCTTTTATTAAAATTATTTAAAGAATATTTGCTTAGAGTAAGAATTGATTTAGTAACCAAAAAGTGAAAAGTTTCACCAAAATGTTACATACTGTATTGGGGAGGCTAAGAGATCAAGTGCCACGTTGACTTTCATGCTGTGTGGAATCTTTGTGATGTAAACTTTGGGACCTGAGGCTAAGCGCATCCAAACTCCACTTCCTCAAGGCTACCCCTAAAGTCTCATGGGGAAATGCTTCTTCAAAGTGAATCTTGGCCAGCGCTTTGCAAATTGAGAGCCTTGTGTTTGCTAGTGTGACGTTTGATCCCAGCCATCTGAGTTAATCTTCTCCCAGTGTCTGTCTGTGTCTTCTACCCATGCCAAATTGCAGGCCAAGAGGTTTTAGAAAGCACATTGTGTCATTTTTTTCTTCATCTTCTGTTACATCCAGAAGGTTTGTGTAGGGAGACAATATACCGTATAGTGAAAAGATTATAGGACTTGAAATCAGACTAATCCCATTTTGAATCTCATCTCTGCCACCATGTAATTTTGTATAAGTCACTAAATGTCTGTGTCTGTTTTCTCATCTGTAAAACAAGGATAGGATATTTACTTTTACAAGATTGTCATGAACACAAAATGATATTAAAAATACAAAATTTAAAAGTACAGAATGCTAATACAGCGCCTGACACATGGTAAGCACTCAAAAATGATAGCTGGTATCAGTGTTACTGTTAGGCCTGAAGTAAAAATATATTAAATCAATGTTGTGTGCCCTCAACAATGATAACCATGATAACAGCAACCTTCTGTTACCGAACTCAAGTTTGGCTGCTTGCCACTCAAAAGCCAATAATCGAGGGGCAAGTGTCAATAGAAAGGAAAGGTGCTTCATTCAGAAAAGAGAGCAATCTGGGGAGAAGGTAGACTTGTGTCTAGAGACCAACTCTGAAGATTCTGCTCAGCCATGACAATATTTAAAGGGAAAAAGGGGAAACAATCGTAATCATTAAGGCAGGAGGTCAGATTCTTCATCATCTTTCCATTGCATGCAGACCTGCTGACTTCTTCTGATCTTCCTTGGGATGCTGTCTTGCTCACGTGGTCCACCTGCAGTTGGAGGCTGTCTTGCCCACATGGTCCAACTGCACCTGTGGGGTTCACCTGCAAATTTACTAAAGGGAAGCTAGGGGTAGAGAGTCAATCATTCTTTAACTACTTAATTCTTCATTCTTACTCCTTCTAATCCAGGAAAGGAATCAATAGATTAGGCAAGGCATTGTGTACATTCAGTAAAGCAGAAATCAGGAACTAGATTAAATGTTGCCTGGTAATCTCGTCTTTATGATCAAGACTGGAGGAAAACAGGAATGAACAAACAGAAAAGGGGCAAAGGAGCTGCTTACACTTCTACATCTACTACAGTAAAGAGGACAGCCATTTTGTCCATTTCTAAAATGACTTTCTTACTACTAATAATATCTTTTTATTTACCTAGGCTGGTTTTCCAAGAGTCTAGTTTGGAGAGTGAGTCTTAGAAATAAATTTGGCTATATTCTAGACCAGTGTTATCAAGTAGAATTTTCTGTGATGATGAGATATTTTACACCTGCACTGTCTGATACGGCAGCCATGATCCATATGCGGCTGTTGAGCACTTTTGTGATGAATGCAACTGAGCAACTACATTCTCTATTTTAATTAAATTAAATTTAAATAGCCACAGGTAGCTAGTGTAGCTCCAGACAAAACCTTATTAATGATTTGATAAAATCATTCTTAATATCTAGGAGGTAATAAAAGTGTCAGGGGGTAAATACTCAATTTCTAATGAGTACATATTTTTTACCCACACAGAACTTGATAGAAACTATTGTTTATCTCCCAAGTGATAGATTGTTATGTTTTATTTTTCAATATCATATGCCACTTTACTTTTCTAAATATATTCTATGAATTCATCCATTGGGTTCTGAGTGATAAATTCATATTGTCAAATTTTCTCAGCTTCAAAACCACAGGTTCTTCTTTCTCACTGTGCAAGGAAGGGTTCCAGTCTTCCTACTGTTCTGTAGTATTTTTTTCTTTTCTCCTCATTTTCTCCTTATGTATACAAATAAATTACCCTCTATTAATGATTATTAAATGATTTTTAAGTCACATAATGTTTAGTAGCAGGGATAAATCACTACCATTGGATTAAAATAGTTCCTATATGCTACCTTTTCTTTCCAAGTAAGGTTATCCTTCAGGATTAAGATGACATAACATTTTTTAAATGGGTTTCGCATTCATTTCTTAAGATTTTTTTCCGCAGGAAATCAGGAGAAGTATATAATAGAACTTCTCTTAATGAAATTCTTTATTTCATTCTATTTAATTTATATAAAATATATAGTTTTTCTTTTACTCTGCAAATGACACTATCAAGAGAATGAAAGACAAATCACAGACTGGAGAAAAAAATTGCAAAATACATTTCTGATAAAATCCAAAGCAGTAAGAACATCAAATGCTAGCCAGATTGTAGAGCAATAGGAACTCTCACCCACTAGTGGTGGGAATGCAAAACGGTACAACCACTTTAGAAAACAGTTTGGCAATTTCTTATAGAGCTAAACATAGTCTTACCATACAAACTGGGAACTGTAGTCCTAGGTATTCATCCAAATAAGTTGTAAACTTATGTCTACACAAACACCTATATACAGATCGTTTACAGCAGATTTATTTATTATTGCCTTAAAATTGGAAGCTACCAAGATGTAGGTAAATGGTTAAACAAACTGTATTACATCCATACAATAAAATATTATTCAGAGATAAAAAGAAAAGAGCTATCAAGATACAAAAAGACACAGAGAAAATTTAAATGTGTATTGCCAAATGAAAGAAGGCAGTCTGAAAAGACTATGTTACAGTATGGTTCCAACTATATGACATTCTGGAAAAAGGCAAAACTATAGAGACAGTAAAAGACCAGTGGTTGCCAGGGGGTTAAGGGAAAGGAAGAAGGGTTGAAGCACAGATGATTTGTAGGGCACTGAAACTATCCTGTATAATACTGTAATGATGGATACATGGCAGTATGCATTTGTCAAAAGTCAAAGAAATACAAAAAGTGAACCTTCATAGAAACTATGGGCTTTAGTTAATAATAATGTGTCAATATTGCTTCATCAATTGTAATAAATGTATCACACGAAAGCAAAATGTTAATAATGGGAAACTTTATGTGGGAGGGAGAGATGGATTTATGGGAAATTTCTGAACTTTCTGCTCAATTGTTTTGTAAACCTGAAACTTCTCAAAAAAAATAAATCCTATTTAAAAAGATGTAAAAAAAAGTATATATATATATAGTTTATAATCAGAAATATACCCTACTTTTATTTTTTATATTTTTAAATTAATTTTTATTGGGGTATAGTTGATTTACAATGTTGTGTTAGTTTCTGCTGTACAGCAAAGTGAATCAGTTATACCTATACATATATCCAGTAAGATTCTTTTCCCATATAGGACATTACAGTGTACTGAGTAGAGTTCTCTGTGCTATACAGTAGGTTCTTATTAGTTACCTATTTTATATATAGTAGTGTATATATGTCAATCCCAATTTCCCAATTTATCCCTCCCCCCTTCCACCTTGGTAACCATTAGTCTGTTTTCTACATCTGTGACTCTCTTTTTTTTTTTTTTAATTTTTATTAGAGTATAGTTGATTTACAATGTTGTGTTAGTTTCTGCCGTACAGCAAAGTGAATCAGTTATATGTATGCATATATCCACTCTTTTTTAGATTCTTTTCCCATATAGGACATTACAGAGTGTTGAGTAGAGTTTCCTGGGCTCTACAGTAGGTCCTTATTAGTTATCTATTTTATATATAGTAGTGTGTAGATGTCAATCCCAATCTCCCAGTTTGTCCCTCCCCTGCTTAACCCCTGGTAAGCATAAGTTTGTTTTCTACATCTGTAACTCTATTTTTGTTTTGTAGATAAGTTCATTTGTACCCTTTTTTTAGATTCCACATATAAGCAATATCATATGATATTTGTCTGTCTGACTTACTTCATTCAGTATGACAGTCTCTAGGTCCATCCATTTCACTACAGATGGCGTTATTTCATTCTTTTTTATGGCTGAGTAATATTCCATTGTATATATATACTGCATCTTCTTTATCCATTCCTCTGTCAATGGACATTTAGGTTGCTTCCATGTCCTGGCTATTGTAAATAGTGCTGCAGTGAACATTAGGGTGCATGTATCCTTTGGAATTTACAGTTTTCTCCGGATATATGCCCAGGAATGGGATTGCTAGATCATTTGGTAGCTCTCTTTTTATTTTTTTAAGGAACCTCCATACTGTTCTCCATAGTGGCTGTACCAATTTACATTCCCACCAACAGTGCATGAGGGTTCCCTTTTCTCCTGACCCTCTCCAGCATTTATTGTTTGTAGATTTTTTGATGATGGCTATTCTGACCAGTGTGAGGTAATACCTCATTGTAGTTTTGATTTGCATTTCTCTAATAATTTGTGATCTTGAGCATCTTTTCATGTGCTTTTTGGCCATCTGTATGTCTTCTTTCGAGAAATGTCTATTTAAATCTTCCGCCCATATTTTGATTGGGTTGTTTGGCTTTATTATTATCATTATTATTTTTGATATTGAGCTGCATGAGCTGTTTGCATATTTTGGAGATTAATCTCTTGTCAGTCACTTCATTTGCAAATATTTTCTCCCATTCTGTGGGCTGTCTTTTCATTTTTTTAATGGTTTTCTTTGCTGTGCAAAAGCTTTTAAGTTTAATTAGGTCCCATTGCTTTATTTTTGTTTTTATTTTCATTACTCTTGGAGGTGGATCCAAAAAGATCTTTCTGTGATTTATATCAGAGAGTGTTCTGCCTGTGATTTCCTCTAAGAGTTTTATAGTATCCAGTCTTACATTTAGGTCTTTAATTCATTTAGAGTTTATTTTTGTGTATGGTGCTAGGTAGTGTTCTAATTTCATTCTTTTACATGTAGTTGTCAAGTTTTACCAGCACCACTTATTGAAGAGACTGTCTTTTCTCCATTGTATATTCTTGGCTCCTTTGTCATAGATTAGGTGACCATAGGTGTGTGAGTTTATCTCTGGGCTTTCTGTCCTGTTCCATTGATCTATATTTCTGTTTTTGTGCCAGTACCATACTGTTTTCATGACTGTAGCTTTGTAGTATAGTCTGAAGTCAGGGAGCCTGATTCCTCCAGTTCCATTTTTCTTTCTCAAGATTGCTTTGGCTATTCAGGGTCTTTTGTGTTTCCATACAAATTGTAAAGTTTTTTGTTCTACTTTTGTGAAAAATGCTATTGGTAATTTGATAGGGATTGCATTGAATCTGTAGATTACTTTGGGTAGTATAGTCATTTTGACAATGTTGATTCTCCCAATCCAAGAACATGGTATAGCTCTCCATCTGTTTGTGTCATCTTTGAGTTCGTTCATCAGTATCTTATAGTTTGCTGAGTCTTTTGCCTCCTTAGGTAGGTTTATTCCTAGCTATTTTATTCTTTTTGATGTGATGGTAAATGGGATTGTTTCCTTAATTTCTCTTTCTGATCTTTCATTGTTAGTGTATAGAAATGCAAGCGATTTCTCTGTATTCATTTTGTATCCTGCAACCTTACCAAATTCATTGACGAGCTCTAGTAGTTTTCTGGTAGCATCTTTAGGATTTTCTATGTATAGTATCATGTCATCTGCAAACACTGACACTTTTACTTCTTCTTTTCCAATTGGGATTCCTTTTATTTCTTTTTCTTCACTGATTGCCATGGCTAGGACTTCCAAAACTATGTTGAATGAAAGTGGTGAGAGTGGACATCCTTGTCTTGTTCCTGATCTTAGGGGAAATGCTTTCAGTTTTTCACCATTGAGAATGATATTTGCTGTGGGTTTGTCGTATATGGCCTTTATAATGTCTAAGTAGGTTTCCTCTATGCTCACTTTCTGGAGAATTTTTATCATAAATGTGTGCTGAATTTTGTCAAAAGCTTTATCTGCATCTATTGAGATGATCATATGGTTTTTATTCTTCAGTTTGTTAATGTGGTGTATTACATTGATTTATTTACATATATTGAAGAATCCTTGCATCCCTGGGATAAATCCCACTTGATCATGGTGTATGATCCTTTTAATGTGTTGTTGGATTTGGTTTGCTAGTATTTTGTTGAGGATGTTTACGTCTATGTGCAGCAGTGGTATTGGCCTGTAATTTTCTTCTTCTGTGATAGCTTATCTACTTTTAATATCAAGGTGATGGTGGCCTTGTAGAATGAGCTTGGGAGTGTTCATTCCTCTGCAATTTTTTGGAATAGTTTGAGAAGGATAAGTGTTAACTTTTCTCTAAATGTTTGACAGAATTTGCCTGTGAAGCCATCTAGTCCTGGACTTTTGTTCGTTGGAAGTTTTTTATCACAGTTTCAATTTCAGTAGTTGTGATTGGTCTGTTCATATTTTCTATTTCTTCCTTGTTCAGTCTTGGAAGGTTGTACTTTTCTACGAATTTGTCCATTTCTTCTAGGTTGTCCATTTTATTGGCGTATAGTAGCTTTTTTGTTGTGAGGATTATTTTTAGTATACATATCTGCCACCTCTTTCCTCAGTGTATGCTGGCCATTATCCCCTTTACAGGAGGTATGACTGATGTTGTGGTGACCAGAGATTGCACTGGATATTGAGCAGGGCCTCCCCTTTGCTCTGTGGTTGTCACTGCCCTGTCAGGCGTGGGGTCTGCTCCCTAGTTGTTGGACTAGAGGCCCCCAGATCTGTTTCTTAGCTGTGTTTCTGATCTGCGGTGTGAGGTGGGCAGGATTGGAGCACTCTCACTGGGAGGGGAGCCACTGAGTATTCCTTCTCTGGACCTGTTCACCTGTGGCTGTGCTCTGTTGTGTCGCCTTTCACCCGTTTTGCGATCTCTCAGATTACACTGTTGTTGACACTGCTCTCGGCCCCGCCTTAACTGTGGGTATGCCGGCAATTGGCCCTGGTGTCTCTCAGACGTTGTTTTCACCAGGCCACCAGCGTAGATCCACTGAAGTCAGGTCCCAGGACTGCAGTAATCATGAATCTGGACCCGCTGTGGATGCTATGGGAGCAGCTCAGACTCTGGCCTGGCCCAACCCCCATGTATTTGTGCCCGCAAAGTTTACAGCTGCTAAAGCTAGACCCGTCATGGCTGCAGGAGCACTGGATGTCCGTTCAGATGTTCTGTAGGCACTGAGTTTACAAAGCCAGTGGGGGCGGTGTCAATTCATGGTTTGCGCGGCAGGGAGGAGAGATTTCAGCTTTTCTTCCTTAGTTGCACGGCCCCTGGGGCCTGGCTGTGGTTCCAGCCCCGTAGAGGTCTGCTCCCGAGGCTGTCCTGGAGCACACGAGTCCGCCCCGGCGAGGAGGGGCAGCAGAGGCGGCAGTGGCCAGGGTCGTGAGAGTGCCCGCTGTGGTGGGGACGGGGAGCAGAGGAGAAGGCTGCAGCCTCTTGGGTCGGGGGAGCTCTGGTGGGGACGGATGCGTGGGGGAGCCTGTGGCCACATGCACAAGAGAGATGACCTCGGGGGGGACAGGGTGCTTCGTGTCGCAGGTGACCGTGGGCGGGAGCCCTTCCTAGTGCCCATGGAGGCAGGGGCCGGTGCGTGGGGAGAGAGGCTGCAATGGCGGCCCCGCCCCTTGCGTGTCACTCAACAATGGTGCTTCGCGGCTATGGCCATCAGGGTTTCCTCCACAAGCATTCCAGTTGCGGATTGCCTCACTCCTGTTCCCTCAGGCTGTCTCCTCGCAGCCTACAGCAGTCCTCTTCCTGGGTTTGCTTTCCAAACCCCACATTCCAGCTTCCAGGTCCTGTCTGCACCAGCGGACACACATCTCAGGCTGGGGTACGGACCATCTGTGTAGGTCTCACTCTGTCCTGCCTGCCACTGACCAGTTGCTGTGCTCTCCTCTAATAGCCCCCGATGCTCCCCTCTGTCCCAACTGATCTCCCCGCCAGTGAGGGGGCTTCCCCAGATGCGGGACCCTCTCCTCTCCTTCAGGTTCCCCCCAGGGAGCTGTCCCTCTTCCTCTCCTCTTCTTTTGTCCTACCCAGTTACACAGGGGTCTTTCTTGTCCTTTTAGGTGTCTGAGGTCCTCTGCTAGTGTTCAGCCAGTGCTGTGTGAGAATTGTCCATTTGTAGATGCATCTGTGGGGAGAGGTGAACTCCTCCGCCTCCTACTCCTCCACCATCTTGACTCCTTCCCTACTTTTTAAATTGTAGCATCATGAAATCGATTTTATGGGGTGAAACCAAAAGTTTTTTTTTTTTTTTAAACGTGGAATAAAATAAGAAGGAATAGGAAATGTCTGAGTGTTTCACATATAATGAGGATTAATATTGTTTTATGAAATGATAGTTACATTTATACATATATGTGGGAGAGTGTGCATGTTTCTAAATTGTGATGTAAAATGGATTTGTTACTATGGATCTTGGTTAAAAAGAGAAGAAAAGAAAAAGATTAAAAGCTATTGTCTAATTTATGGTATGGTATGGAGGAGCAATGTCAGTACATCTGGTTCAAGACTTAGATTTACTTCTTTGGACAATCATTCAATGTTTTTGACCCTCAGTTTCTTATTTGTATAAACAAGGATACCTGCCCTGTATGCTTCATGCAGTTATTTCAAAAATGAAATAAATTCTAAGATGATATACAGTTGTAGCACTCCTTGTTCCTTAAGAGTGGTTTGTCAATTATTTTATATTGAAGAAACTCATGGCTTACAATAGCAATCATTTATGCTCATGTTCATCGGTCTTCAGGTCAGCTGGAATATGATTGATCTGTTGCGCTGCATTTGACTGGGTGGCTCTGCTTCAGGTTGTGGGTTGTGGGTTGTCTTAGCTGTGGTTTGGGTTTGGTTCTGATCCACATGTATTTATTGTGTGGTCCAGGCAAAAGGGGCAGCAGCTATCCAGGGCATGCTTTTCTCATGGAGAATCACCAGAATAAAAAAACAAAGTCAAACCACATAAATATATTTATGACTTCTGCTTTCATTATAGACATGAAAATTCCATTGGCCAAGTGAAATCAGATGGCTAAGCCCAAAGTCACTGGGGAGAGATAGCGTATTCCAATCCCAGTGGAAGGGTGATAGAAGGGAATATTTGCTGAAGAATAATCTAAACTATTACATTACCCAAAAATCATTTCATCCAAACTTTTCTTAAGTACTTCATTCTCAAATATGAAGAGACTGCCAAGTATCACTATGTATTTGAAGAAAGCCTCTTATATAATAGAGTGTCTAAAACACGTAAATAACAAAAAAGGAAACTGAGGCAATATTAGCAGAGGAGAACATTTAAAATACTTTAATATTTTAATGGAGACATACAATATTATATTAATAAGATAAAAATAGCATGCTATATAAAAACAATGAAAAAAAGAAATAGCTCATGGAAATGAAAACTGTGCTAACATTTTTTTCTTAAATTCAATAGAATTTTTGGAACATGAAGTCAAGGGACTATCTCAGAAGTTAGAATCAGAAAACAAATAGAATATATAAGAAAATTAGATGATCAATTCAACAGAGCCAAAAACCAAAGTCCAGGAGTTCCAAGAAGAGGAATTATTAAAATATATAGCATCAAAATATTTTAAAATAATAGTACAAGAATACTTCTTCAAACTAAAGAAGACAAACCTCCAGATTGAAAAGGGCCTACTGAAAACCCAGCACAATGCATGAAAAAAGGCCCATCCCAAAGTCTAACTTTGTAAAATTTCAAAATTCCAGGGAAAAAATTATTATAAAAGCTTTCAGAAACAAAAAAGGAACTCATAGGCCAAGTATTAGGAATCAGAATGGCATAGGGCTTTTAAATTATATTACAATCTTGATGACAGTGGACTAATCCCTTAAAAATCCTGAATGAAAATTGGTGTCAGCATAGATATTCATACCTAGCCAAATTATCAAGTATATGCATAGAATAACAGCATTTTCAGGCATACAGATACTTTTTGAAAATGTATTATTCATGTAACCTTTCTTGTGAAAGTTACCTGGAGAATGTACTTCAACCAAAAAAGGGAGTAAACTGTAAAACAGGATGACTGAAAACCCAGAAAATAGGAAACTCTAATAGGATCATGGGTAAGGCCTAACCCAAGACAGAGATCAACCAGGCCAGGCATAAGTCACCAAGAAGGATATATCTAGGAAAATAATTTAACGGAACTGATGATTTATCTGATATGTTTCATTATTTGAAAAAATTTTATTGATGGGTATTTGAGTGACCTGTTTGAACCTTTGGGGAAAAATGTTACTTACCTAGAAAAATAACTATTAAAAAGCAAGCAATTAATTCTACATAAATAATAAAATGTTTTACAAGAAAATTAATTTAAGCAGAATAATGCTTGTCTCAGTAGTGAATAATATTTCTAAAATCATTATAATGTAAATGAACTACTGACTAATGATTTAACCAAAATTGTTATATGGGAGGGTGACGTAGGTATATTGGGTGGTATAAGAGAGCTAAATCACTACCTTTTTTAATATAGGAAGTCAGTAGATGGTGTCTAATGTAGCAAAATCAAGGGATAGCATTATAAGTCTGTTACTTAAAAGTATGAAGAGAAATATCAGGGGTGGATACTGTGTGCCACTGAGGATTAGGCTTGGAGATGGGTGTACTATTTGACTTAAATTAGGCACATTACTTTGATAAGAAAATCTAATAAATAATTATAATATAGTTTACCATGATTAATAAGAAAATTTGGTACCTTACAGATTATAAATGAACAGTAATGAGTCTCCCTTTCTCCACATCCCATCCTTGGTACTATTCTCCTGAGGTAGGCACTTTTAACAGTTTCTACTTTTAGTTATTCCTGTGGTTACATTCATGACTTGAAGTGTATCTTTTGGTACAGTGTAAAGCTATCTGGACTCGTCTTTGCCTGGTTAGCCAAAAGATGGCCATGTCAAACTGCATTGTACATTGCAGGTTAATAGTGTACTTTGAGAGTAGTGTACAATTGGCCTACGACTGTTGTTGGTCTTTAATCCCTGAGCCACTACATACAGCCAAGGAAGCAGCCTTGACCTAGTTGGGTGAGGCAAAGGGTTACCCTGCCAGTGGGAGTATGGCATTTCTGGCAAGAGATTCCTCTTCTAACTGTTGGAGTTGGTGCCATGGCAGATTTTCCTGACTCAGGGAGTAAGTGTTGAGCCCTGGTCCAGCTGGTTAGATTATTTGTTGATTTTGATTATCTGCACCAATAAGCTGTTTCTCTGGCACAGATGATCAGAAGCAGGCAGTAATTTTCCATCTTCCTAGCAAAAATGCTTTTTGCATTTTGAAATTATAATAAAGTTTTATTCAGTTTTCTCCAGAATAGGACTTTATCCGGAAATTTCATTGAACTAAATCAAGAACTCTTTAGTCCACAGTGATAACTGTATATCCTTAGGCAGGTCTTTTTCTTCTACTTATATTTTTGCTCTTCTTGAAAGACAGAGAAAAATCAGTAGTAATGATACTAGCTGTCTTTTTTTCAGCTCTTACTATATGCTAGGCACTCTGCTAAGTACTCATCATCTCATTTTATCTTCACAGTAGTTTTAGGAGCTTGCTAGAGTTATCACTCTCATTTTAGACTGAAGAAACTGGTAAGAGTTGTGTCACTTGTCCAAGGTCACAGAGCTGCAAAGTGCCAGAGCTGTGTCTGAAACCCTGATTTGTGTTGACTTCTGGGCCCATGTTATTTATCTCTATGTTTGACTGACTTTCAGTGTGGCCTCTGACTTTTTATTACATGAGATTAAGAAAGCAGATGCTTTATACTTAAAACCTAATTACCAATGTAAGGTTACATACGTTGTTGTTGGAAAGTTCTTATAAAAATTGTTGCACATTTTCTTTTTTATTTTAATTAATTAAATTTATTTTATTTTTGGCTGCATTGGATCTTCATTGCTGTGCACGGGCTTTCTCTAATTGCAGAGAGCGGGGGCTACTCTTTGTTGCCGTGCGCAGGCTTCTCATTGCGGTAGCTTCTCTTGTTGCGGAGCACGGGCTCTAGACGCTCTGGCTTCAGTAGTTGTGGCACGCGGGCTCAGTAGTTGTGGCTTGTGGGCTGTAGAGCGCAGGCTCAGGAGTTGTGGCGCACGGGCTTAGTTGCTCCGCAGCATGTGGGATCCCCCCGGACCAGGGCTCGAACCTGTGTCCCCTACATTCGCAGGCGGACTCCTAACCACTGCACCACCAGGGAAGTCCTTGCACCTTTTCTTTTGAAGAAAGTTTGGAATTTTATACATTTTCTATTTCTGTCATTTTTTTGTATCCTCTCAATTCAAAATTCTTTGTTGTCTCCTGATAGCTCTCCTTTTATTGATATTTACATATACTCATCATGTTCTCTTTATACTTCTGTTTTAAGTGTCTCTACTTCTCATGTTTGGAGTATTGCACCTGTCTTTTTGTGGTCTCCCTACTGCCAGTCTCTACTATCTTTAATGATCATACACATTGATCCAGTTTTTTGAAGCTCTGCTCTCATATTGCATACCTGTTTAAACCATTTTTTCCTCATTCTCTATAAGAAAAATACAGCTTTATAAATCTAGAATTCAAGATGTTTCATAATTGGTCTAATCTATCATTCCATGAGTTTATGTGGCCTTACCTTCTTTCCCACTTTTCTTGCCCATGCTAGTGTATCCCTAATCTGGCCTACTGAAGCACAGATTTTCTCTAAGTCTCATTTGTTGTTTTTTATATGCTTTGCATTTTGATAGTCTTTTTGTGTGTTTATGTCTCATTTACTCAACTGAATTGTTAAGTCCTGAGTGTAGAGATGGAAACTCTCTGAGTCCACCATAATATTTAGTATAGATTCTTGCATATAGCACTGTGTAAAAAAATTAATGAATGAATTTTTGAAATTTTAAAATTAATGTATAATTCCAATTCTATATTTCTTTGCTTTTTTGTTAATTTCATAAATGTTAGACAAAACTTAGGAGACTTTTCTATTATATTTTTCCATCTCTTTAATTATGTTTAGTTATGAATGGAAATATATTGATATAACTTTAACAGTTAAAAATATTTTAAACAAACCAGTTTCACTTAGTATCCTAATCTGAAAGATATAGAAAATCTACTCTGAATGAAAGCAATATACTCATTATTACTTAGGCTTTTTTAAAATAAATAACTTATAGTAAGTTGTTTTATTATATTGTTGGTAGTGTACAGTTTTGATGGGGATAAACTGAATATTTGTAGTGTAATAAATGTAGAAAAATAAATTATTTAGTTTATCCTGCCTGATATATTAAATATAGTTGTAGATTGTTCAGAATATTGAGTAATGACATGAGGAAATTAGAATGTACTTAAATACCAAGTTTAAAACTCTACTTAGACATGGTTTTGTTTTCCAAGAGTGGATTGCATTTTTGTGTATTAAAATTGCTTCTTGCTTTCTGCTGAATTTGAAAACGTTTCAACCCTTTACTTTCCCCTTTTTTGTTTTTCTTGTTTTAGTAGTCTGAATATTTATCTCTTCTATTTTCTTTTTTTTTTTTAATTATGGATGTTCCATAATAAATAAATATTTGTACTTTAATGTATAAGTTATTTAAACTATGTTCTATGTAACATATTTTTGCTTTGAAATATTTGAGTTTCAGTAAAAAAAGGATAATTTCATACTGAGACCAAAGAATAAACTATCATAAATTTTCATATATTTTAGATGTTTATTAATCTTAGAGTGCTTTTGTTGCCTTTTTAAAATGCAATTATAATGCAATATTATTTTAGCTCAGAAATGTCATACATTCAAAACGCTTGAAGGTTCTCATGCTTTATTTTTTTCCTAAATTATTTTTTTCCAAATAATATTGTGCATCATAATGATGCCTTCTTTTACACCTCACATTTTTCTAAAAGATATCTTAAATTATTTTACGATCTAATTTGGTTTTCAAAACATCCAAATGAAACCGTAAATGTATCTTTTAAAAAAATGAGTCTCATATTTGATGTAAATCACTGCACATGTCTGATCTAATCTCACAAACAGAAATGTTGTATTTTAAAAATAGTGACTTTTTAAGTTCGTATTATTTTTTAAAGGGACTGAGCCTTAGATTCAAAGTGCAGATTATCCATTTTGACTATTCTCATTTAATCATTTCATTTTTAAAATTAGACTGAATCTTACGATCTGAAAAATCCTCACTAATGTGCAGTTTTGGCTGTGTTAATTCCCTTTGTCATAAAATGGAAGCTAGCCTAAATTTTCTAATAATTTTTCATCACATTAAAATTCATGGCAAAAATAAAAATGAGATAATTTTGAATTCAAGTGCATATATTTTATAGGATGCTTTTTTCCCTCTTCTCTCTACCTAAGGAAATAGAGAAATTGAGTTTAGAACTGAGTGAAAGCAAGCAGCACTTGGAACAGGAGCAGCAGAAGGCAACCCGGGCCGGAGAGGAGTGCCTGAAACTGACAGAACTGCTGGGCAAATCTGAGCACCAACTGCACCTCACCAGGTACTGCCTAATCCCATTATGCACCATAGCACCAATTTCATTCCACTGATTTTTGCCACAGGCTTCCAAACAGTTGTTAGAGTTAAGTCTTAGTCATTCAATTCACACACAGTTTTTAGGCATATTAAGAAAAGTGGAGATGTGGTAAGCAAAACACCCAGACATGTGAATGATAAGTGTGGCAGGGAATTACTGATATATTACAAAACCTTTCATCTACAGTGCTCAAATATTTAGGTGATTCTCTATCAATATAAGCAAAATGACATATTTCTTCTACCATTACACTACCTCTTCTGTTAATTCTGTGTATAATAAAAATGTTGAACTGAAGTATCTGAGGAATATATTTAGGAAAATAATCAGATACTGTCAGTGGTGAAAGAGACAAAGTAAAAGACATTCTAAGATGCAAACTGAGATGGAACTGATACAAAATAAGCAACCTGAGTCCTAAGGAGGTGTAAAATTTAGAGATGAAATTGATTAGCACTGTTCATGTTTAAACCATTACTATAAGCATGCTTATACTATCGTGGTTTCAAATTACATTGCTTCCATCATGAGATATTGTGATGTGATCATCATTGTCATAAAACTTTAGTAAACATGTAGCTCAGCCCTAAATTACAGTAAGACATTTTAGGTAGTAAACATTGGGCAATTTGCTGTATTGAAAACACACATACACATACATAAATATACACAGAGAAAAATTTAAACTGAAATTGTAGGTAAGTCACATTACCATATAAATGGGTTTCTTTTCCCTTTGAGTTTTAGTACAATTTTTCAGTTTTCAGATCAAGGCTTTGGGTTTGTTCAGTTCTTAGAGTTTCTCAGTTTTTAGAGAGAACTTTGTCTAAATACACATGTAAGTTTATAAAATTTGGTTTATTCATAAATTAGAAAAACACTGGTCTTCTAATCATAGTAATATGTTGAATTTAAACTATGAAAGGGGACTGATCCCTTTTACATTAAATATGACAATGTAATTCTGAGCACGGTATGATAACAGATGGAGAAAAGCACCACTTGAACAGCCTGCATTTGGAGAAAAAAAATATTCTAGAGGTTGGTGAACCTCCCAAAGTTTTGGGTTAGTGTTAAGATGCCTCTAGTTCTGTTAAAATCAAACTTGGTTAAAAACATTTTGTTATGATAATATTCCAAATGGTTTGCCAACTTCCTTTTTAAACAATGAAAGAAAAAGAGAAGAAAGAAGGAGAAAGAGAGAAAGGAAAAAAAGAAAGAAAGAAAACAAATCATTTATACATGTGTGATATCTGGAAAAATCCCAAGAGATGAAACACTTTTATGAGAAAAAATTGCTTAATACTGCAGAATAATAACCATTATTTTAATGCCCATTTAGAGTATTGTCATTGTAGAACTGAGAATGTAATGTTAACATAGTTCCTATGGTTATTTAATCTTAGAAGTTTTGGAATTTAGCTTGATCATGATAGTTAATAGTTCTTCTTCTCTGTCAGACTTCTATTGAGAACCAACAATTTGTGTGCTAAGTGCCACTAACCCACAGAAATAGGACAGCTTTTAATGTCTCAGTGTGGCTGAGCTTCAATAAATAAATATTAATGCTGGTTTTGTCCCCTTTGCCATTCTGTCTTATTCAGAGAGTTAATTTCTGAAGTCAAAGTCCATAGAGAGCTTTCCTGTGCAGTACCAATTTGTACTGTCTGACAAGATCCATTTCTTGCAAGTAAAGCATATTAAGATGCAGCAACTGCTGAAAATGGACTGGTGGTAACTAATTCCTTTGTTCTTAAGAAAAACGGTTTTACTTGGTTCCATAGAAAGCTTTTCCTATTGAGCTTTATTTACAAGTCTACCAAAATTTAACTTAGTCTTATAGAAAATAAAACTTAATTACCTATTTTCTAAATATAGTACTCTTTAGTAAGCATTTTACACTTAGTCTATATTGATGTTTTATAAAATCCACATTCATAAATTTAAAGTTGACAATAAAAAATGGAAGGAACTGTGTATATCTCTCTTTTGCACTGAAAATGTGACTTGGTTGTTGGGCTAAATATTTCTGATATATAATTTGGGGTTTTTTTAGAGTTTGCTTCCCCTCACCACTCTTTATTGATTCATACACTCAAGTGTGTGGCTGGGAAACTTCACGTCTTTCTTTTTCAGTGTAAACCAGCTGAAATAAATAAATCCCACACAGGTAGTGCTTCATTTAGTCTTAATTTAAATATTTTGAGTGGCATATTCTAAACAGAGTTTAAAATTAAATATGAAAAAGATGATATAAAGTAATGATAAAATAAGGATTCAAATCTTCTAGGGCAAAGACAATTAAAACTGGAGTAGAAATCCATAGGCCAATCTGAAAGAAAAATAACCTGCCACTTTTTTGGAATTTCTCTTTATTGTCTAATTGGACTTAAAAGTGGAAAATAGAAATTCATTTATTGAAGGACCCAATTAGTAAATATAACATTCACTTATTTAACAAGTATTTATTGAGCACCTACTATCTTTTAAGTATATTGGATGGCCCTGGACACAGAGAGAAAAAAAAAAACTCAGTTCCTACCCTTAGGTTGTTCACACTCTACTAAGGAGCCAGATCTATATATGCAATTATAGTAGAGTGTGATAACAGTGTAAATAGAGAAGTGAAGATTACCACAGGAGCACATATAAAGGAGAACTGGCTCATTCTGCATTGCAGCTGAAGGTGATAGGGAAAGCTTTCTGAGTTCATGAATAGGAGTCCTCAAAGTGGAGGAAGGTGGGGTGAATAGCCCAGGCAGAGGGAACAATATATGCAAAGACATAAAGATGGGAGGGAATATAAACTCTACAGTCACATCAGGTGTTTGGCAAGAGATAAACCTGGAAAGGGGAGAGGAACCAGAGGAGGGGTCTTGTGGGCCATATTCTGGAGTTACTCTTGATGTACTTTAATCAGGGCTGCCGACATGATCAACTTTTTGGGTTGGGATCCTGACTCAGACAGCTGTGTGGAGAGTGAACGTGGAGGGTCGTTGTAGGAGACAAGAAGGCCAGTTCGGACAGAGGTGGCAGCTGCAGCCCATAGGCCCAATCTGGCACACCTTCCGCTTCTTTACGGCCCATGAGCTATCAACGTTTTCTGTATTTTTAAAGGGTTGGGGGGAAAAAAGGAAAACACTGTTTTGTGACACATAAAAATTATACATCCATAAGTAAAACTTTACTGGACACAGCCATGATTATCCTTTATGTATTATGTATAGCACTGCCTTGGCAGAATTGAGTATGGTCCTCAAAGCCTAAAATATTTATTATCTGGCCCTTTATAGAAAACGTTTACAGTTCCTCAGTTGTGAGGCTGTTTAACTCAAGTAAGAAGTCAAGAGAGCTTGAACTATGATAGGATCCAATGTGTATTTAAGGAAGGTAATTGAAAGGCACTGTGAAAACAGATTGGTTCTGGAAGAGATGATTGGCAGAGACTCCAATTAGGATATAAGTACAGTGGTAGTCCTCAGCTGTGACTGAGCCAGCAAAATGGAAAGGAAATAGCATCTTCAGGAGGCATTTAAGGTAGTGATAAGAGAGGCTACAATTAAAGGTGATTCCAGAGTTTCTAGCCTGTGTTAACTGGATGATCCATTAAGTCAACTAGGGAATGTAAAAGGAGCAGCAGAGGAAAGACTATTTTATTTCGGAACTCCGATGGAGATGTCCAGGGTAGATCTAGCGTGAGGAGAAAGATCAGGACTAGAGGTTTAGATCTGGATGCTTTTACGTAAAGATATTGTAGCCGAAGGAGTGGGTGAAAGCACGTGGAGAGGACCATGTTTTCAAGTACAGTGGAAGAATAGCTAAGGAGACTGAAATGGGACCTTCAGTGTGTAAGAAAAGAATAAAGAGTGATTCAAAGGATGCTTTTGGTGAAGTAACAATTAAAACCACACACTTTACTAAGGGTATGGGTGTGGCGGTTGGTAGGTATCCTAGGGTTAAGGAAACTGAGTTATAGTATCTTCTAACAGGCATTCACTACCTTTGCAACTTTTGACAAATTACTTAATTCTTTGAACCCACATACTTACCTATAAAATTAGGTTAGACTAGATCATCAAGTTTCCTTCCAGCTCTGATAGTCAATGATTCTAACAATGATTTAAGACAATGCATTATTAAATTCCTGTTTCTGGACATTAGGTATTTAAATTGCTTGGAGTATCCTGTGTTTAAAATGTTTCCTTAGTTTGAAGCTCAAAGAGATTTCATAGAAATGTCCTTCCTACCCACCATTTACATTCATCATAATTTAGGCTCTGCCAGCTTCTCATAAGGGTTATGAAAATACTCTCCTAACATCCTTCCAATCTCTTGTGCCAACCACTGCTAAGTGGATATCCATAAGCACTGTCTTGACTCTGGTAGCTGCTCTCAGAACCTTCCTTGGTGCCATGCTATTGTAGAAGGTCCAGACCACTCAGCATTTAAGGTTGCCTGACAGGCTCCCAACCTTCTGGTTTTATTTCATTGCTACCAGTTTCATCCTCTCACACGCTGATTTCCAGCATGTGATTTAAGCAGATGCAACCCTCCTTCAACTTTTGGACTGTTCTCCCCTTTTACTGTTCTCTGCACCCGGAATACCCCTTTGAGCTTCTCTAGCCCTATTGTAATCTTACCTTCTTTTCCAGGTCTCCCTGAAATCCTGATTTTTCCACTGTAGTCCTCCCTGATGACCCATGCCAGAGGGAGCATGTTTCCCCCTGAATCATCCTTCCTACTTAGAGCTGAAGGCACTTCTTACTACTGAACAAATTCCTCAAAACAGGAAAAATGAAAATCTGAAAAAAATAAATTCATATTCTGAAGTTTTTATGTACCTGCTAGTCTTCCCTTCTATAATGCATTATTCCTCAAGTGGGAGGAGAGGCCTTATTAATATTATGTTTTTCAGAGCACCTACCTCAGCCCTTTGCAAAGAGTTGGAGCTCAATAAGTCATTATTATAGGAATGGTTAATATATTGCAAGTTTACGACTATTTGTTCAAAGCCCAGTATTGATATATAAATAAACAAATATATACATATATACATATATATGTATTATCAGGTATATCAGGGTAAAAAATATGACATGGAGATAAGATTGAAAATTTTTGTTGGGAATTTTTCTTGTACATATTATACTATGTTATGATTCTGTAATTTTTCTTTCATTTTTAACTTAGTATGCACATACATGTTTAAGCATAGCCGAATCAAATGATAACCATTCTAACAATTCAAGTAGGGTTGGTAAAGTGTAGTATGCCTCTCCCCTAAATATGCTCACTTGAAAACCTCAGACACACACACACATACACACACACACACACACACACACACACACAGGATTTTAAATTAGAGGTCTCTGTAATTAAAAGATGGCCCCTCTGACAGTGTTTGAAACCAGTGCCTAATAAACATGATCATTAAGCATACATAGCCCAGTATACATGAAAACAAAAACAAGGCTACTCCCTTCCCAGTTATGTCTTTGCTAGTAGTAGTCAAACAACTTCTTTCTTTTCAATAACAAACTTCGAAGTACATTTAAAGATACCTGTTCATGTATTTGCTCACTCTGCATGGAACGTTTCCTGTTACAAGACACTGTGCTAGGGATAATGGGAGATATAAATATAAAATAGCTTCAGATGCTGCCCTTCAGAAGCTTATAGGCTAGTGGGGAAGAAAAAAAATACACAAAGAGTTGGTAAGATAAATGATAAGATCCAGAAGGGAGATTCCAGATAAAGTATTACAGGGACAGAGGGACAGGTAATTTCTTAGTCATCCTTGGTAGCATTTGGATATAGGAAAATGGAAATGAAGGAAGTTTCATGGGAAATTCCAGAGGGGAAAATGGCATTTGGGAGGTACACGTGCATACATGAGAGTAAATTAAATACATACAAGTATCAGTCTCTGAGGTTAAGAATATATTCATCTTAGGGTCTGCCTGGTACCATGCCACATGAAGTAGCTTTTTAAAAAATAATAATAGAGGTAGGAGCTAAAGGCAAGGGGCCATCATTTACCGAACCTCTCCTGTGCTCTGGGAACTGAGCTGAGTGCTTTTCATTTATCCCTCCCAATAGCCCTGTAAGATGCAGACTATTATTTCCTTGTTTTACATTTGATGCAACTAGGCACAAAGAAGCAAAACGATTCGTCTAAGGTCACACAGCTGGTATGTATTTGAAACCCAGCAATTTGCTTGCAAAGCCTATACAGTTATCCATCAGGCTGTAGTTCTATGTGAATTAGTAGGGAAATGGATTAATGCGATTGTTTCTAAAAGACAACCAAGAAAATCTGTAACGTAAATTTATAATAGAGATTAGTATTAGCTGCTCCCTTATACACTGATATAAATACCTGTCAGTGAATTGTAGTCTTGGCTTATGCTTTTCCTAAGAAGCAGTGTCCTTTGGCTCATCATTTGCCTTAGTCATTTAACACATTGTAATACAGCTCCTTTACTTCACTCCTTTTTTACCCAAGAGGAAAGAGAGGCTTTTATTAAAAAGTGGAAATTCCTTCACATATTTGTTTTTGACATGTCCCAACATCTTTAAAAAGCTATAGAATTTAAATCCCTCTCACAAGACTACCATTTACATACATGTGGGCAGATTACTTTATGATATTACATATTAGGCTCTAGCTTATATCAGCAGGGCTACCTTTAAAATGTGTATTTCCCCTTTTACATAAATAACGTTTTTAACGGTACGTGCTTCAAAGCACTTCTCAGAGCAGAAATCTAAGGGAGGTCCATAAAATACGTATCATGCTATGACCTACTTTTGTGATCTAGATGGGATGATTTGACCTTATGACCTCGAGAGATAGCAACTTGAGCTATAGTGTTTGTATCTTTTTGAAAGTGAGAAAGAGTATAAGAGAGAAGTCACCAGGTTATCCGATTATGATGGGTGCTTTACTTGGGGAGAGGTGATTAAGGCCTCCATTCCAGAGCCTTTAGCTTCCACCTAATAACTATTGGTAAGTGCATTCTTAGTGGTTTGACCTCTCAGATTACCAGTATGAGTCAGGACTCTTTGGTTGAGGTAATAGAAACCCCAAAAGGGGGAATTATTAGTTTGATAACCAGACCATGTAAAACCCAGGTGCGACTGGGGCCTCGGGGTTTCTGGGACCAGGGACTCCAGGCGGCACCATTGTGCAGTTATTTTCTGTCAGTCGCAGGGCTCGACTCCTGTCTGAGTGTTGGCTCGTTCTTTCAGGTTCTTCCCCAGCATAGAGCCACATCCTTCAATCTGAACTAGACATAAAGGCGATGCCCTTGACTTCAAACCGTAAGAATGTGACGTCCTGGCTCCTCCACTTCCAATTCAGAACCTTCAGTTCAAATTTCAAAGCTGACTCATGTGCACACACACCCTTCTGGGTGCTGTGGCTGGCAGCCTTGGCAGAACCTCAAGAGTAAGGGAAGAGAGTTGTACTAAGCAAGGGGAGGTGCTCTTACTAGGGGAAGGTTGTCAGGATCCTGAGTAAATAAAGCAGCAGATGTCCCTTCTATTGTCTTTTTAACAATCCCTGCTTTTTCCTTTGGCTAAGAGATGGTTGCAAGTGGAAAGAGAAAGAGGAGTCCATCTCTGTCATGTTGGTTTGAGAGAGATTTCTCTATTGTCAACATAAATCCAAGGAAGCATGATCAGTTCTCCACAGAGATGCTTTGTGGTTTTATTTAAAGAACTCTTAGAATATAAAAAGAGAGATGTAAAGGATGCATAGGTGAATGTTTAGCACGTGCCAAGCACCGTGCCTTGTTTTCCTACAACAGCACTATAGTAAGTGTGGTCCGTGGTGGGCTGTAGGTTACTACTCTGTGGCAAGATAGATCCAAAGGTTAGAGTGTTTGGAAACGTTTTTATCATTTTAAATTGCCGCAATATCCAAGTACATGGTCAGTGTGCTCTTTTTTTGTATCTTTAAATTAAAAAAAATTTTTCTAATAATTCTTTTTTTTGCATTTTACAAAGCTAATGCTTTGTAAAAGATTAGATATTTTATGCAAGAAGCTTGAGACACCCTGCTTTCTCAGTCAGAACAACAAGCCCAAGGAAGCCAAGTCTTGGAAGGGTGAGACAAGGAGTCACACAGGGGGAAGGAGGGCAGGGGAAATGAGGAGGCAGAGTTTGAACTGGGTCCATCAAACTCTAGAACCTGTGATCTGGATTCATATTCACATAGAAGCATAAAAACATAATTCAAAGCTAAATAGAAATACTTTGGGGGTTGTAAATTCTCAGTTCATGGGCCAGGAAGCAGGCCTTTTTCATCTCTGTGTCTCCAGCACCAAGTTCATCAGCAGGCTGTTTGACAAGATCTCTGTAAATGCTGGATAAACGTGCCTTTCATCTTTGTTGTTAGTGAAAAATTCAGAAGGAACTGCACTCTTCTTCAGGTGACAACTAGCTTAGGTCAAGAGACCAAGCTTTCAATATCTCTTCATTTGAAGGGAATGGTATAACCTTGACATGTATTCTTGCTATTCCATAGTGAACTGTATCTTTTTTTTCCAAATTATTGAGGAATTCTTAGCCTTAAGTTTCCATTTAAAAGTTAAGCTCATTTTTTTCTTATACTCCTTTCATGAATAAATTAAGCAGAGAACGTGTCAAAAATAATTTTAAATGGATATATGTGCAACCAACATCTTCAAGTCTTGAAATAGACAGCCTTGGTACTGTTTTAAATTGCGTCCTCTTTTCCTTCCCCCACCCAGTATCAGAGGGAACAGGCTGTCAGAGAGCCAGGAAAGACAAGGCATTTCATTTTGCTCTGGTGGGCACCACGTTGCCCAAGCCCACTCTGCTCCACCTGTTTGATGGGCTGAGAACCCTGGTCTCAGCGTGACCCGGGGCAGGAGAGGTTAGAGTCAGAGGCTGCCAGGGAATGTGTCTCTGAAGGTTCTGCTTAACGTTCCCTGGCTTGCTTCTCTCAGTCTGTGAAGCCTGAATGTGTGTGCAATGAAAATCCACGCTGGGGATGTACTCTTCTCCCTGCCTCACAGGCCCACAGCCTGGAGCATGGTGGCGGTGGCTGCCAATTCATTCTCTGAAGAAGCCCAGAGGAAACTGAGAAGGCATTGTCCACACCACTTGCCTGATTCAAAACAATGAACATCAAGTTCAATGAAAATAGGAGAAAAAAAGCAAGAGCAGAATTGTTATCCTAGTAGCCCTAAGTCTGAATAATTTTCTGCAGGAAAGCTCTGCTCTCTAATACTAATTTAAGCTAAAAGAAGTATAAAAGATCATCAACTTAGTATTAGGCATTACTCACTTGTAATTTAATGTCTCCCTGATACCCACAAGTAGATCGTAGAGTGATTCATTGGTTGGTAAATCCTGGAATCAAAGCTCGTTTTAAGGATGCTGAGAAAAGAGGAGGCTTGGAGTATATCCAGTCTCCTCAGTGCCCGTCTCGGGCCATGTCTCATGGAGGACCAGGGCCCAAATGAAGTAAACAAACTTTTATTAAGCTACTACTCTATTAGATTGGACAAGCAGAGGAGACAGTTCCCTGAACTCAGGAGCTCAGAGTGGGTACAAGAGAGGTCAGAAAATGTTTGGAAGCAGCCTGTAGAGCCGATGACCAGCTGAGCAAAGACTGCTTCACCTTGGGTCTGTGTGGCCTCTCCCCAGCAAGCGCAGGTCACCTGTGGGAGGGCTGAGCATCCCCTGCCCTGACCAAGCGATGGGGAGGGTGGGGCACAGGGAGAGTGTCAAAGGAATTCCTGCAGGGAGGGTAACTGTGTCTTTGTAACTTATCCCTCTGACACCTATGTGTGACTACCTCCAAGAAGCCTATTGCTGACCAAGGGATTTACCAAAAGAATGCACCCTGTGTTAAGGGAGTAGTTATAAATATAACTGTACCCACAAAAGAATTATATAAAATAAAGTAACAAGTCACTACTGGAATATATGCAAGAGATAGATTAGGGAGTGTTCAAGTTGGGGCCTTATAAGTGGGTTTTAGCAGTGTTCTAGATTTTCTGGTCTTCCAATAGCAGATCTGAAGTGTGGTTCACCTGGCTGGGCATAGGTCTGTTTAGGATTATCTTCTGTCGCCTTGGGAAAAATCTCCTACTGTACTTTATTTCCTACAGATCTCTACTGTGATTTTATGAGGATATATGTGAGTATGAAAATCATTTAAACTCATTCAGGTTTCTGTAAATCTGAGGTGTTGCTCATCTATTCAGGGACTCCTATGCTATTAATATGAATTCATGTAAAATTAATTATCAGTCACAATGTGTTGCTCAATCTAGAAAATGTTAGGACAGTGATCAAATTACTCAAGTCCTTTTTTGCAAGGTGGTGGTGGTGGTGACGACAAATTAGGGACACAAAGAGGGACACATATATTGTTAAATATATGACTTCCTATTTTCTAAATCTTAAGTAGTCCTCTTTGTCTTTAGAGGAAAAACCATCTTGCCATTCCTGATATTAACTGTTTGTTAAACAAGACCTAATGGAGGCAGCTCCACAACTTAGGGGCTCTTTAAGCTCTGCTTTGTTGCACTGATGGCAATTCTCTATTCTTAGCCTATTTCTGAAATGAGGCATTTATTCGCAATCATCTGCAAGTGAATTAATCATCAATGTTTGGGTTGAAGAAAGATGATAATTATATTAAGGAATAATAAAATTAATCTACAGTGAAAATAGAGCCCATGTCAGAACTATAGATGTACCCAAACTCAGATCCTGCACTCAGACTAATTTCCACAAAGAATTAAAAGTGTTAAAAGTGGAAGAATGACAGCATGAGACAACTCATATAACTAATAAACTTTAAAAATGCTGTTTCATATGTTTGCTTTTCATTAAATTCAGGAATGGTTCCGACTATGTTGTTGTGATTCAGTCAACATTTATTCCTATCTGTTTTTCATATACAAAGGCTTAGGGATGCCAGAAAATAAACTGTTAACGGAGAATTAACTTCTTTGGCATGCTTTCATACTTATCTTCCAAATTAAAGAAAATGAAATGGGCAGAAACAGAGTGTAGATTACCTCCTTTTTGTCAAAAATGGTGGGAATTTGAAAATTAATAATAAAAAAGGGAACAGATGCAGTAACATGCCAGAGGGAGATTAATGTGGAGAGTAAAATCTGTGAGCAACAAAACTGAAGCAAACTGAATCAGTGGGAGGTGGTTGTACCATCAAAATCAGGATAAAAGAGAAATTACAAACAACCCTGCACTTGTCAAAGTAGTAGTAATGAAATCCGGACGCTGCCAGCAGTGAGAACCTGTGTTAGCACTTTGGGGTAAGGATGGTAGCCGGGTGCCAGGTAGGAGGGCAGTGTTAGGTTGCTGGGCAGCAGCCATCTTGTGTAGAACAGATGGCACCGAAAGCTGGCAGGGGAGGGGCTCCTTAGCAGAACTAATCAGACAGTAACAGATAGGGCAGCTGGGAAGACTGACCACAGAGAGGGAGTCTGCGGGGTAGCCGAGTGCCATGATGTTTGCAGTGGTGTGCCCATTGGTCTGAGATAAGACCTTGCAATGTCTTTCCCATCTAAGGAAGAACTGAAACTTTTGTTCAAAAAGAAAAATTGAGTTGAATTGCATCACAGTTGGGGGTAGGGTGGGTATCCGGGTAGAGACTGAGAAAGGAAGAATTGCCCATCTCGGAATTGTCGTGTGAGTTTTCAATCCCAGTTTTCATGGAACTTTGATTTTTGCAGTTTGTACGTTTCTGCCGTCCTAATGTGTATAGTGTGGCACATGGAATGATCACTTTATATATTTTATGCATCAAAGAGTTTGCAGTATCAAAGCTATAGTTAAAATTAGGGAAGACTTTCTGATATGATTTCTACCACGTCTTTCACAAATGAAAACCAAAAGCAGCCATACGATACATGCATTTGTGCTTAATAATTTCTCATAACCTGATTTAAGCCATGCTTGATTCAGAGCCACTTGCCCTTCTTTTTTCCCCTGTGTAACTGTGGATTGAACATCAAAATGTAAGCATAATTCAGAACCTAAAACCTTAAAACAAAAATCAAATTAAGTCATTCTGAAAGAAATGGAAGAGAAAACTGACTTACTAAATTTAATAACTTATTAAGGAGTCATGTTTTTTTAAATATAGAGGTGGGACATTCATGCTAAAACTATTACTTTAACAAAGAAATCCAGATCGCCTACATCTGTTTTTGAACTAGTATATTTCTTTTTTCGCAGGAGGTTTGTAGCTTGGCTCAATTTATTCATTTTGAAGGGGGAAGGGAAACATTACCAGGATTTGAAATAGGTGGTATAACATAGCCATATGCTATTTATGCAGCAGTTTCTGCAATAAATCTAATTTGGTGCTGTCAAAAAATTAGACTTATTTGATATAGCAGCACATTAGTAAATGATTGTGGCAGATTTAAAGTTGTCATTTAGTCTCTTCTTACTCTTTAACAGAATCTTGCAAATCCGTTTTTCCCCCTTGATCAACTCTATGAAAATGTCTCAGTTCTTTGTCCTGCAGTCCTGCAAATATTTCCACATCTGAAAGAAGGTCTTGCCTTAAGGTAATTGAGGAAGGGGGTGGAAGAATGAATATCCTCTGGTATTAAAAGACTTCATGAATATATAGGCAGAAAAATCAATAAACCAGAGGAAAATAATAGTATTTTCATCATTTTCAGTTCTTAGAAAAGCAGAACTATTAGTCTCATTCAGAATGTAGATAAATTAAGGTCAGTTCTTTATTAAGGAGTTTAAATATTTTACCTTCCATCCTACATCCCTATGCTGTTTTAGGAAAACTGATGTTAAAGAATGTGAACGACATCAGCTCTTGGTCTTTACCTGGCAGTGCCCTTAGAAACGGCTTTCCCGTTCTCTAGTGCAACCCGGCAACATTGCTTCAATGCCTCTTTATTTTTTCTGTAACATTTGTGTTTCCCGTGTTGGTAGCAAACTATCTAAAACTTTTTCCTAGTGTTTTCTATTTAAGAGATAAAATAAGCATGTTATACATTAAGCAAATTAACATTAACAGTAGTCTTTGAATTCCTTAAATTAGCTAATCTGTAAAAGTAATCGTGGTATTATTTCCCTGTTCTTTTTCTTACGTATTTATGGAGGGGAAAAGTGTGTGTGTGTGTGTGTGTGTGTGTGTGTGTGTGTGTGCGCACATTCATGCATCTGTGTGTGACTATCAGTGATGTTAAACTGAGTGGTTTTTATTTATGTTCTTATTATACAAATTTTCCAAAACAAGCCTACTAGTGCGTTTTTCAAACGCAATTTGCTAAAAATGAAGAGTTCCTTCACGGTAATTTAAGCAGCCTCTATTAAACTAGAATTTTGCTAATACTTCTTTCTTTTATATAGCAAATCAGACCGTAGAAGTGATCAAATTAGCAGTATTCTTTCCATGCTATTCAGAAGCAGGGATCCAGGTAACCAAACTACCGTCAAAGCACAGATTACACTAAAGGGAAAAAATACCCGGAACAATGTTAACACACTTGCTGGGTAAATTAGATACTATTTTTGAATTTTTTTCCACATAAAATGGAATTATTTAGAAATTACGTTTTAGGAAGATGAAAGAGAAAGCACCTCTTAGAATTCATATTTTGTGTTCAAAATCCATATATTAAATTATATTATATATATTACCTAAGAGTGATTTATAGGATATAGAGTATTTTGGAGATTAGTAATAAAATTGAAATTAGAGCTAAAAAATAATGTCTTTGTACTTGGATTTTGAGCTATCGTTTTTTGGTTTTTGTTTTTACTTTTATATTTAGTATTACAATATTCTTAAAACGCATCTGAAAAATTTCTCTGACAAAGTCTTTTTTAATAAATTACATTTAATCAGTCCAAACCTAAGATTCAAATTTTAAATTGTGTGTTTTTAGACTCATTTTATTAATAAAACCTGTTTTCAATTATGTGGCAGTGAAAAAATGTTTTATTATCTTTTCTAAAAATAATATAGAAAAGTTTACAGACTTGATTAATTTTACTTCATAAAAGCACATGCAGTAAGATTAAATCTTGGGGTAATTCTTCTGAATTATAAAAGCAACATTGTGAACAAAGTGCCTTTTAGCTTTACATTTGTGACAGTGCTTTGGTTAAAATATATTTTCTCCTAAAAAGTGATCTTCCTTTTTCTTATAAGAAATTTGAGTCGAGTCATTGCTTTGCCTTTTTCCTAAAGAATATAGTTGTCTAAAATAGTGGTGAATAATTCAACATAAAGTAATTTCATGTTCAATTTATGAAGGTAGGGCAAGTACTTGATAGCTGTAGATGACACAGAGTAAATTTAATTGAGAGTATCATTTTCCCCTAATTCCTATGAGTTTATTTCTTTCACAAAACTGGCCTATTGATACAACTGCATTTCTTTAGATAGATGATGTGTTTGTTTGGCAACATATATCTGAGTATTATTTAGGCAGAATTGTTTATTTTTTAAATGATGGAATTTAAAATATACATGAATTGATTTATATATCATGGGTTAAGGTTTTCAAAGCACTAGTGGAGCTGTGTGTTAATATATAGCTTATAATTGAAGTGGTACATATTTGTACATTTTAAGCATTTCAGTGTAAAATTTCTTAATTGGAATACTCTTTCCCTTGGCTAATTCATTAGTGAAAATATTTATTCCTCAAGTTAATGCTATATAGTATGAAGCAATTTTTACATAGTGTAAACTTGTTTATGATATTTTGATTTCACTTTAAAACTTTTATTTTGCTTCTTATACATAGTTCATACTTGATATAATAAGAAGTGCAGACACACATGAAGGGAATACATATCAGCCGTCTGGTTTTACAAATGATCATTAAAACACTATGTCTTACTACTTTGACTCCAAATTATTGTCTTCCCGAACCCAAAAGTAATTTTCACAAGTACATTACACAACAGAACTTCATCTTCTGCTGGTTAGCGGTAGAGGATTTAAATCCATACCGACAGTTCATTTGACAATGACCTTGAGGGGCTTTGCTTCTTGAAGAAGAAAGCAGAAGCTTGCGGTAAACAAAGTTCACTTCTGACAGATGGATTGAATGACAGAAAGGTTGCGAGTGCCAGAATAGCCCTGGCAGAGGAGGAAATGTTCAGTGGAATCCAACAGGAGAGGAGGTGTGAACAGGTGCAGGGTTGCTGACGGAAGGGGAACCAGATGGAAGGAGCCAGAGCCAGTTTATTTAAAGGAAAAGGCAGAAAACATTGAAAGGCTGTGCGATCAGTGGCTAAAAGTGTTCATAGAGGAAGGTAAAAATTCACAAAGCAAAACTGCACAGTGGGGTAGCTAACACTTAGCATAATGGTAGTAATTTGTGAGTTTAGTTTGGAAGTTGCAATTGAAATACATTCATCTTGGCTCTTGACACCATCAAGTATAGATATTTGAAAGTTGTTTATTTTTTTTAAGTTTCTAAGCTTTTTTTATCCATCCATTAATTTAATTTTCTCCAGCCAGAAGCTCCGTTATGATAATACTAAAATTGTGTCGTCAGCTAGGAAAAGAAAAAAAATTTAAAGTGAAGATTAACATTCCATTCAAATTTATCTTGTGATGCCTCAGTTTTGTTCACATATGGGAAGCAAATGCACGCACTGTTGGGTGACATCTGTAATATCTAAGAAATTTGCAATGTTAAAATAGATGCTGTTGGTTGCTTTTGTTGTTTTAAGTCTCTGTTCATTTTTTGAAGTCCGGTTTGATTGTTTCAGTTGGAATAATGCTCTCTGAAATATATGTTTACCTGCCATGATCTTCAGGTTAATTTCTGTTGCTGAGATTGCCCTGATTTTCATTGACTTTCTGTGACCTGCCTTTAGGCAGACACCTGCAAATTAAGTATCATTTACAATAGGAACAGTTTACAGCGGGGCTAAGAAGGGGAGGACTTTTAAAACATTTTCTTAGACCTATGAAAATGAAACCTTCTCTCTGCAAACTAAAGACATCTTGCTAATCGTCTGTCTGGTCACATCATGCATGCCATTTATGTGGGCCCTTGTCTTCCACTCTTGTCCTTGAAAAGTTCCTATGTTACATTACTGATAAAAAGATGCCAATAGAGGAGGAACTGTTATAAAGCAATCACTAGAAAAAACAATGAAAATGCACAATTATTTTGGGATTCTAAAGATCTAATAATTTATTCACAAGAGTTTCTGCATTCTTCTCACAAAGGTTAAATACTCAGCGTAAATTCAATGAGCACCGTATTCACATTCCCCATCTCAGAGCAGCCTAGATCAAATAGATTACATTCGATTAGGGCAGGGTGCTTTGGGATATTCTGATTTTAGAGAAAATGTCTATGATCCATAGCATGCTTTTGTCTGTAAAGAGGAGAACTGAAATTTAATTAGCAGTTATAGAAGATGTTTATTTACGCTTATATTGTTTGTAGAGATCAACACTTTTGGTCACTTTAAAGACTGGATGAGGCTACATTTGAAGGGAAAATAGTTATGTCTTCTAATAAAAGGAAATTGATAACCTGATTTTTAAAAATCAGCTCTAAAACATGCTTTTTTCCCCCAACTCGTCAAGAAGGTTTCATCTAATAGATATTCTTATTAATCTAAAATTTTACATAAAATTGATTAGAACATACTTGCTTTCACTGTAATATACTGATTTTGCCATCTCTTCTATCATAGTTACTAAACACCTTTTTATAGTAATGTTCATAGCATGGTGCTGCTGTATAAAATAATACCATGAGACTCACTTGAATTATGAGATTCAAATTGAAAGGTAGTGAACAGAAACTGCAACAATTAGTGTCATCATCTGATTCTCATACTGCAAATTAAATTGCAAGCTCTTTATAGGTAAAACTAATAGCTTTCCAGAAATACGTAAACTTATTTGTACCCAGCATAGTGTCTTACATCATAGGGGTCTTGAACTTTTTTTGAATGAAGGGATAAGGGTTGATTGCTGTTAAAGAGGCATTCATTCAACATTTATTGAGTGCATGTTCTATTCCAGCTGTAGAGGGAATATTTAGGCACTGTAAAATTTTTAACTGAAGAGAGCATGATTCTTCTTTATAGTTATCCTACAACCTAGTGGACAAGGTTTATGTAACTACATACTTTGTGTGTGTGTGTGTGTGTGTAAAACCTAGAAAACAGTGTATTTAGATTTATAAACTGTCCTGAACTGAAGATCATCTTAAATGAATGAATTAATGAAACTCCCATGTAGGCCAATACTCATTATAATATGTGAGAACTGAGATGCAGAGAAGTTTAGTGACGTGCCCAAGGTCAACAGTCATTTAGTGGAAGTTAACCTAGAATCACCATCTCCTTTCTCCTTGTCTAGTGCTTTGCCCTGCATTCCACATACTACTCCTTTGTATTCATTGATAATATGACTAATCTGAATAAACACATTAAAATCTTTCTGTAGAAATCTCACACAACCTGTTGCTGAAGGGGAAAATAATTTTCTTTTTGGACTCGGGCACATGGTTATTGGTTCTTGAAACAAAAAAACAAAGAAGTTTAGCTTACAAACAAAAATTACTGCTTCTTGGAACACTCCTCCTGGGGGTGGTGGTAAATATAGCTCCCTGGACACACTGCTTACTCCATGATGAGCACATTACTCACATGAACTCAATCTCCATGCAACCCTTCCAGGTGGATGCTGCCATGAGCCCCATTTTACAGATAAGAAAACCGAGGTGTCTGCAGATTAATACCTTGACCAAGGTCACAGCACCACCAAGTGGTGGAGTTGGGATTCAAGCCTAGGCAGTTAGGCTCCAGAATAAGGTTTTATCCATTGTACTATCTGCCTCTGATGGTGGTGGGTGAATATTTTCCAAAATATTCCTTTTGGAAAGTCGAATTAAATAGGGTTCTTGACAGTAGGGCTTCTCAGAGATTTTAATATGCTAACACACAGTATGACTTTAGAAAGAAATTTAGTTTTCAGTATTTCAGTCAAATTTTTATGACTTAGGGAAACTTTTCTGTTAAATCTCTACATATCTCCCAGGAATCAGGTTTTGGGGAATACACAAAATGATTTAAATTATTTTGTGGTAGGACAACTGAGAATTATCACGTGGGAATTATTTGTTTTCCTATCTCATCTGTGCCTCTGGAACTTCAGTCTCTGCCCCCACCTCCCACTTTACTTTCATTCACAAAGAGAGCAGGGAGGTAAGTAACTTTCACTTTAGGTGTAATCAGTGCTCTGAAATGGAAGTGAGAGAGGGGGAACATCTTTGACCGTTACTTGAACAATTAGCTGTGCCAGAGTGACATTGCAGCAAGTTCTTCCATATCCGCTGTTCCAACTTTGCCTTTGTATGTTAACAGTTCTGGAAAGTAAATTTGACAATTAAATAACTTGATGCCAGTCAGCTAATTGAATTATGTACCTTTCAAAGCTTGACTCTTAGAATAAGATTTTATAGAATAAAACATTATGGGTACTTTTGGGTATAAATTATTTTAAACAATATTCTGCTAGGGATTATTGGCACAGATTTAAAGTATGGGACCCTAAGTCAAACTCTGCAGTAGATTTCATTCTCCTTCCATTCTTGGCATACTGATATTCCTCCATTCTGTGTGTATCCTTTCCTGTATTCTAAAGAAATGCAGCAACTCATGGGCAGTAAGCTCTAGAAATTAAGAAGTTTAGCACTCATAATGTATTAATGTTTCTATAAATACACTGGAGGTGCCCATAATTTATAAATATTTCAAGTGAGATTTTCTATAAAGAACGACTTTGTAATGATAATGATGACTGGAATTGTGATTCTCATGAGGGCTTACTATGTGTGGTCCTGGCTTTCCCACTCATTCTCCTTTCTGGATCCTTGAATTATATTTCTCTCACCAAATAAATTCCACCAATGTTTCTAGAGGTTTGAAACCATTCAGCAGCTTATTTGTATTTCATGAAATGGAGATAATGTTTTGCAATAAGTAAAAACTACAAAGGCAACAGATTAACTCACCAGGCAGTAGGATAGTTTATTAAAAACTGGTTGACAGATTGATTGACTAACTAATACTCTTGATAGACTTTGAAACTGTTAGTTTCTTACTAGAAACAAAGAATGAATGATATGAGGATGATTGCTGAAGATTCAGGAAAGAAATCTGTGGGAGGGCGGATCGTAGAGAATCTGCTATTTCCCATTTAACAATTATAGAGAGACTATTAAATGATAAATATTTTCCAACTATATGCATATTAACTTATTAGGTGCCTATAATCCATGTATATAACTGGACATTTTTCTATAATTTGCCAGCTTGGCTGTATGGAATATTTTTTTTAATATGCTTTATAATTTAATTTTAAATATGAATATGTATTTTGGGAGTTGCTTCAAACCAAATCTGATTTACAAAAAAAAAAAAAAAGCTTGTATTGCTTACATTTGTATAATATGGTGACTACTTCAGCTTTAGCTTTTCTTAGTTTTCTATTAGAATTCTTCTTTGTTTCTCCTTTTCAAGTAATGGTGACTGGCTGATGCAAATGAGAAGTTTATCAAGATAAGAAAATGTTATTTTAATAGTTTTGGCTTTTTTATAAGAATTATGAGATTTTATATCTTCGTGAGACATTTAGAGTTAGCAGTGTTTGGCAACATGGTTATTTTGATTTATGGAACATCAAGATTAAAAATGATGCTCTGCTTTAGGGAAGGAGAAAAGGAGTTATGCTCAAATCAGCCCTGTCCAGGAGAAATACGGGAGCCACGAAATGCAAACCACATATTCAATTTAAAATTTCCAGATAACCATATTTAAAAAGAAACAAGTGAAATTAATTTTAACAACATAGTATACTTAACCCAATATATAGAAAATAGTATCTTTTCAACATGTAATTGATATAAATTAATTAGATATATTTTACTTTTTTTTCTAATTCTTCACAGCAGTCCAGACTTGAGGCATGTCTCTCTTCAAACTAGCCACATTTCAAGTACTCAGTAGCCACATGTGGCCAGTGGCTGCCGTACAAGCCACTGTAACCCTAGACCTTTTGTTCCTCAGTTGTCCTGGCTTTCCCACAATGTCCACTGTAGATGCAGTCATAAACCCTAACGTCTATTTCTACAATAATTGGAATCATTCTGTACAAATAAGAAAATCATGTCAGCTTTTTAATTTAAAGCTGGTAGCCAGGACTAACTTTGGTTAATTTTTTTCTGAGGAACTGTCACTTTGAGGGGAGGAGGAGGATAGAGAAAGCAGCTGAAGAGTTAGCTGTACCAGCAGCAAATTACAATAAGTTCTTCCTTATCTTACTGTCCCATCTTTACCTTTACATGTTAAGAGCTATGGAAAGTAAATTTGACAAATAATTAGATGCCAGTCCACTAGTTGAATTTAGGCACCTTTCAAATGATGATCTGGGCTGGACATTGCTGGTTGCTTTATGTAGACTATCTCACATATTCTAATAATATCATTTTATTAAATGGTAAAATAAGCCTTAGGCTGAAGTTCCACTCTGGTGTCACTCAACTAGTACATAGTGGAGCCAGGGTTCAAATCTGGACTGTGTGTGTCCAAAGCCCAAGCTCACATCCACTGTGCAATACCACCTCCTCCTATGTAGGTTTTATCAGTAAACTGAGGAAATTTTTTATTCTTTCCTCAAGGTGCTTTGTCTTTGAAGTAATTATATTGATTGTTACACTTTGACTAGTCATCTTTTAAGAAATAATAATGATAATAATAATGGCACTAATTGATATTTTTGAACATTTACAATGTGTCAGTACTATACTAAGTGTATTTTACATACAATATCATACTAGTCTTATAAGGAGAGGTACTGTTACTAACTCCATTTCACATCCGAGAAAACTGAGTGATAGGGTAAGTAACTCACTTAGGGTACACAGCTAGTAAGTGGAGGTATGGAGACTCTGATGCCCAGTCTGGCTGACACCAAAGTATGCACCCTTAATCCCTACCTCCTTGTGTACAAAGAATGACCAAGCCAGCCCTGCTGGCAGTGAAGTTTATGTACTAAGGGATAAAGGCCAAAAGTACGACATTATTTTTAGACGTAGTTTAGGATTTTAGTTGCTCATGTTCCTTTTCTTAGGGCACAAATTCTGCTGGTTTGGGTAGGCTCAAGACAGGCTGCCTCCTAGAAATGAACTTGAATATAAATAGCTTTAGAATAAAGGTAAAAGCAGGTTCTCAGGAATAGAAAGGACAGTTCTGCAACTATAAGAATGATGAGGATGATGGCTTAGAAATGGCTTGAGGAAGAAGAAAATCCAGCAAACACTTTAAGTTCCTGAAGCAGAGGAAACAGTTAAGGATGTAGATAAAAATAGTTACAAGCAAGAGTTAACAAGCCAAATAGAAATAACGTTAAATCATGAAATGACTAAAAGGAAAAATGTTTTGATGAGGAAAATGACCTAATTACTGTGACAAGAACAATGATTTTCTTATTTAGAAGAGTGAGAATTATACTGGAGTAAGAATCTGAAAACTTGGCCTCAGGTCCGTTTTTTTCTTCTATAAGCATAGTATTTTTCAGCCCCGGAGGTTTGTGCAACAATGGAGAGGTTATAGAGATCTTAATCAAGCTTTAAAAATGAACTGTGTTTTTGTTATCAAGCCAAGGTCAGTCAGCAGATCACAATCCTAATTTCTGTGTACAAACATACTGGGTGGTTGACCAAAGGCCATCACGTTAGAACAATGAAAACCCTGCTGTCTTTCTTACAGAACTTCCCTACTTCCTCAGACGTAGACTTCTGGTAAATTCAGCCATTTGACACATAGCCATAAACTGAGATATAAATTTAGAAGTACTTTTAAGAAGCAAATAACTATCACAAAGCCCTTGCACTTTTCTGTGTAGGATCAGTGGAACTATCCTAAGCATCAGTTTTATATATTAAAAAAAATTAGAAACGTAACAAAACAAAAAACATGGCGGCAAATCATAGCAAACCAATCAATAAAAAAAAAATTGTAAGAAGCAGATTAGTGCTTTTGTATGCTTTCTGTTTTGTTAGAATAGCACCTGAGACTTCCCATGCAGCAAATCGTATTGAGTGTCTGCTGTTTCCAGGCCCTATGGTAGATACCTGAAGATACAACAATGAGCAGTGATTCCTAGGAGCTTCCTAGCAAAGGGAATGCAGCTGCAAGCAGGCATTATGAACCTTGATTATGAAGACTTTGTTATATTTGGTGTAGTTTGCTTAAGGAAGCAGAGATGCAATATATTTTAGACATTTCTACTGCAAATGGTCAGATCTGTATGGGTCTAATACCTGGAAAGTTCTCGTGGAATGGCTCATCTCCCAACATTCCAGATAAATGAAGCATTACTCTGTTATGCTTGAGAAATGAGACATTATGACATGTATTTAATAATTGTTAACTCTTGCTATTATAGCATATTTCTGAAGAAATTTAATAGCCACAAAGTAATCAACATGTTCCCAATTTAAAACTGGATCCTAGAAATTAATTCCAAAACATTTTTATAATAGAATATAAACTCTTTCAGTCAATTGTACTACAATTTGACAGCGATGCAGATCCATTGAGAGGTTACAGAAATGTCATTTTAATATATATTGATCCTACTGATGTCTAATTTGAAGTTACTCATCAGAAGGATTAATTAATTATTGGGAATATGTAGGTAAACTGATATTTTTCAGAGAGGAAAGGCAAGAGTGGACCCATGTGATCAGTTTACACAGAAAAGTCAGAGATGGAAATATGAATATTTTGACAATATGAAGATGCAAAGGCAAAATCATGGTCTAATTTATTTCATGCAAAAGCATGCTTGTTCTTATTCTTTAGTCTTTAGAATTGGGCCCATGGTATTGTAAAATAGAATATAGGAGGGCCTAACATTCTCCCAGGAACTTTGATCAAGACAAGCACTTAATTCATCTGAGACCTCTGAGCTACTTAAGCAATTTCAAGGCTGAAAATCCTGAAATGTGCATTTGATGGCTATTCAGTCTCAGTATCTATCTATGATATCTACTATATCTAAGAAACAATTACCAAAATTGCTCTTGCTATTGCTGTAGTAATAAGTGCTCTCCCTGCTTCTAATGTTGTCCCTTCCCCATCTGTTCCCCACACTGCAGCCAGAGTGATCTTTCTAAAGCTTGAGTGTGATCACAACACTCCCCTGCTTAAAACCCTACATTGGCTCCCTATTTCCCTGAGGATGAAGTCCTTAAAAATAGCTTCATGTTCTGGCTCCTGCCTACATCTCCAGTCTCATCTTTCTTCAGTCTCCCCTCCACCAACTGCTCGCTTCTACCCCACAACACATATATTCCACCCTCCACTCGTGCCAAAGCTGTTTGCAGTTTTCCAAAGGCACCTGATTCTCTCTCTTTCCTGGGCCTTTGCACCAGTTGTCCACTTCACTTGTAACAATATTCCTCTCTTTCTTTATATGGCTAATTACTACTCATTTTAAGCCTCTAATATTTTAAGCTTCCTGAAATCCTCCCTCACTGTGCCTAGCAACTCCCCAACTCCTGTCCTATCCACTGTATGATAGCAGGAATTTAGCTCCATTTTATTATTTACCTTACTATTTTAGTTGTTTTTTCTTGTCTATTTTCTTCACTAGACCATGAACTCTTTGAGGGGAAGGTCATGGTCTGTATCTTGTATACTGATGCATCCCCACACTTTTGTGCCTGGCACAAACTGGTGTTTAAGTATTTGTTGAATTGGATGAGCAATAGAATTTTACTAAACTCCTCATGTAAGGCAATGCCGTGGAATGGAAAGGACACCAAACTTACTAGTAGCTGTGCAGTGTTGAGCAAATCTCTTAATTCTCTGAGCTTGAGATACTTCATCTGTCAAACAAGGATATCTGCTCCATCTCCCTGCCTTACAGAATTATTATGAAGAATAAAGAGGTCAATGCATCTGACTGTGCTTTGTAAAACAGAAAGCACAGACACTGGAAGATGACGAGATGGTAAAAGTCTGTGGTTTTTGTCTTAAGTAAATGTGAGTTATTCAGAAGGTGTAATAGAAGCTGGCAATAGAGTCTAGCACACCTCCTTGGCCTTGAAGATTAGAGTTTTCAAATTATTTTGGAGATACTATAAGAGAACATTTTTGGAGGGAAAAATATTTTTAGGAAAGTTTCTGTGAATTATTTCCTTTCTTTTGTGTTTATTCCTTTGAAAGAAGTTGACCTCTTTTGTTTCTGCTTCCTTTCCTAGAAGTGACTCACACTCTGATCTGATAACTCAACTTTCAACATTGTACTTAAAATTCTGATATACTTTGCAGGGAAGAAAATAGAAATAATTTCCTCTAGGAAATATGTATAATGCCATGAAGTTTTTTGCATGCTTGAGGAAGTAGGGATTACTGAATCCTAGCCCTCTTGTATTTTCCTTTCCCTATTTGTTCCATCCCTCTACTTCTACATTTGCTCAAATATGAGAACATAGTCCTTGTTAATAGTAAACAGGTACAGGATTTTGGTTCTTCTCAAACATGGAAGGTATCATTCTGTCTACTGATTTTACTTTGTTTTTATTTTGTTGTTATTATCAATAATAAAACTAAATTAAACTATTGGCCAAAATAGGGATTATTTTATCCCATTCTCTTCTTCTAATCAGTAGGTAGGAGGATCCTTAAACCTGTAAGGATACTTAGTATTTTCTGTCCCTTAACAGTTGTTCATTCATTCATTCACTCGTTCATTCATTCATCAAATATTTGTTGACTGCACAACTGTATTCCACGCACCATTCCAGGCTCTTGGAATAAATTAATGAGCAAAACAAAGGTCTCTATTCTTCAGGCACTTACATTCCAATTAAGATATGTATGTCTTATCTTTCCTAGGAGTCTGTGATAAGCTTGAGGCAGGAGATGTATTTATGTGCCTTTTAATGTTTTTGCAAAAGTCAATATATTTCTTTAAGGAGGATACAACTAATTGATGGTGTCATTGTAGGAGGAAGTGTTCCAATAACATATGGGACAAATGGGAAAGGAGAAGGAGGACTAGCTTGGGATTGGCTATCAAGATGGATAATATGGGTAGTGAATGACACACACACACACACACACACACACACACACGGATAATTGAAATAAGACTCTTGTCATCCTTTATCTCATTTCTCTGCATCCCTGACAGAGTAAGATATTGAAGCATAGAGATTCATACTATGGACTTTAGATTCAGGCAGGCCTGAATTTCCTGGCTATGTCCCTTAATAACTGGGGGACTTTGAACAAATTGTACACCCTCTCTAGACCTCAGTTTCCTCATTTATAAAGTGAGGATAAGAGAACCTACCTCTTAAGGTTGTTTGAGATTAAATAAAAGAATACATGTAAAGAGCTTAGCTTATGCTAAACGTTAGTAAATAATAGGTTACTAAAATTATTAACCCTTAAAGTAGGCTTTTTTCCTGCCCTATTTTCAGAAAGTACCCCTGAATTAAAAGAATTAAGTTACTTGTTCACAATCACATAGGTAACAAGGAGGTAGATACTATACTTGGATCCTCTAGCTCTGTGAGTTTTCTACTGTACCCCATTGCCTCTTTTTTTTATTTTTATTTTTTAATTTATTATTATTATTATTTTGGCTACGTTGGGTCTTTGTTGCTGTGTGTGGGCTTTCTCTAGTTGCGGCGAGCGAGGGCTACTCTTCGTTGCGGTGCGCAGGCTTCTCAATGCAATGGCTTCTCTTGTTGTGGAGCACAGGCTCTAGGCATGCGGGCTTCAGTAGTTGCAGCACGTGGGCTCAGTAGTTGTGGTGCACGGACTTCAGTAGTTGTGGCGCACGCGCTCAGTAGTTGTGGCGCACGGGCTCAGTAGTTGTGGCGCACGGGCTTAGTTGCTCTGTGGCATGTGGGATCTTCCTGGACCAGGGATCGAACCCATGTCCCCTGCATTGGCAGGCAGATTCTTAACCACTGTGCCACCAGGGAAGTCCCTCCATTGCCTCTTAAGATGTGGTTTTCCCAGAACACAAAGAGAATCAAGTGAAAAAATGGTGTGTATGCTTTTAAAAAAAAGCATTAATAGATAGATACTGCTACATATAAAACAGATAAAAACAAGGATTTACTGTATAGCACAGGGAACTATATTCAATATCTTGTAATAACCTACAATGGAAAAGAATCTGAATCACTTGGCTGTACACCTGAACTAACACAATATTGTAAATCAACTATAGTTCAATTTTTAAAAAAGCAAAACAAAAAACTATAAGGAAATATTTAATTCTAGTTACTCATAGATTTGATTTCCATAGTAGATTAGCAACTTAGAAAGCACTTCTGTGTATACTAAGTTTGAGAAAATGAGTATGTTAAAGAATGGATTCCAAGTTTCTCACTGTTGAGGAATAATGTTACACTTAGGGAAAGAGGGAAGACTAGGTTCTATCTATGTTATTGGATTGGAATTACAGACATCAATTTGAATGTGTATGTATATATTCATATAAAGACATATAGACAAATATTCATATTTATATTTATATATTCATATGTATATTCATATACTGGCTCTGTCTACTAAGGTGACCTAGAAGCCAAGACTTGTCAGTAGCAATGAGTACCACCTAGTGACAGATCTTGATTTCTAAATACCATTCTCCACCAAAAGGCACAAGAGCTCCTTGAGCAAATGCTGATTCCAAGACTGGTAAAGGACAGTACAAGATGAAACTGGAACATCTTGTAGGAATAGGAAGCCAAGAAGTGCACAAGAATAATAGATAATAATCATATTATTAAAATAGGACATGGTAGAAGTATTTACAATGAAAATTGGTAAACACTGCAAATGAGGGATACCCCCCCAAATCAATTATTAAACATTTTCCAGCACACCAATAACATCAACCAAGTGATCAAAGATAATATCACCATTATTGGGACAAGTGGACATCATGTATCTTAACTCACAACAGCACCCCACACCTCCCTGCTGCTTCTCTCTGTAATTCCATCAAGAATGGCTCTCAGCTAGTAAGTATGTTATAAATGGTCTCATACATTTTGTTACACCAATATGCTACTGTCACAAAGCTCTCTATATTTTACTTTAAAAAGGAAACACCTTTTAACCAAAAGGGTTGTGTGTCTAATACTTCAGTCACTAGTAAAAGGTGAATAGAAACATGGCAGACAGGATTGGTGCCTCAAATCACTGGCAACACCACGTCCTTGTCCTCAGGTTAGACTTGAGGCTTTCATCATTTCCGTGCCGCACTCACTGGTGAATTTTAGGATCGTCAGAAACTTTCAGTCCTTTAATGTAGTAGTAAAATTTTAAATGTACTTTAAAAAAAATCTGATTAATCATCTTTGCTCGGTGACATGGATTTTTCTAAATAGCAAGATTTAAAATAATAAATGATATGGAAAAGTTGAGGATTAGAAATGTAAAGTTAATTCTTCAATCCCATTTTTTAAATGGGATGGTAAATGACATTTCAGAAAATATAATCAACCAGAATTATAATCAGAAAAAAGGAGAGACTAAACCTCAATGTATGCTTAGTCTGTGTTTGAGGCCTACCCAGTACTTGTTCCCTCCTTTTAACTCTCAACTGTCATCAAGTAAACATCGACCTGGCCCACACGCCCATGTGTTGCCACAGGTGATGTGGATAACTTGGAGGAAAAGATGGATGTTCCTATTCTAATACATTTTCTCCTTTTTAAAGTCAGCTCTACTGAGGTAAATTTAAATATAATAAAAATCACCAATTTTGAATTTGCAATTAAGTGTGTTTTGACAAATGTACATAGTTACAGAACCATCATAACCATGATATAGAACATTTCTATCAACCCCAAAGTTCCCTCATGCCCATTCCCCACCTCCAGGTCCTGGAAATACTGACCAGTCACACTATTGTTTACTTTTCTAGAATTTCACATAAATGAAATCATAAAATATGTCTTCAGTACCTGGCTTCTTTAAGCATACTACTGTCTTTGAGATTCACCTAGGTGTCATATGTAACAATAGCTTTTTATTACTATTTTATTACTACTATTTCTAGTATTCCATTGTAAGGCTATACCACGATTTGTTTATCTATTTAGCAGTTAATGGACATTTAGGTTGTTTCCAGGTTTTAGCTATTATGAATACATCTTTCAGCCTTATTTTAATAACAACCAAGAAATTCTTCTTTACTGCCATTGCTTTTATTCCAATTTGTAAAATATGGTAACTATAAGTTTGGTTAAGTGAGATCATCAATATTTTGAGTAAGAACTGAATGAAAACCGTTTGGGGAAGCCTGGCCCAGCTATCTTTCACAAGGCTCTCACACCCAGCTGGAGTTGACTTCTTATTTTTCTATGCTGTAGTAGTTTTATTCCCTGGTACCTTTCTGGTGGTATATTTCACCTTTTACCTTCTGTTTTGGCCGTTTTGAATTCCCTGTTGGGACAGAGACTGTGCCATATTTATGTACCTTTGTTTGACCTGCGCCTAACGGAGTGTCTTTCAGAGTTACGTTAAGTATTAAATGAATTGGTTTGGATTCTTCTCTGACCACTTCCTTGGATAACGTGCCTAACAGAGTGTCTTTCAGAGTTACGTTAAGTATTAAATGAATTGGTTTGGATTCTTCTCTGATCACTTCCTTGGATAACTAAGTGGTTTTTATGAATTCTTTCAACCCATTATTGCATTACCTGTAGAGTGTTATAAAATAAGGTTCCTAAATCAAAATATTTCGAATCCCACCTCTGCCTTTACAGCATTTACAATAACCTTTGAGAAGATTTCTAATTCTTTATGACCCTCCTTTTTTTTTTTCCAACTACAATGTGAGAGGATTTGATTAAACAAATTTGAGGTTCCTTCTCAGTTCTAAAATGTTAAGGTTTTATAAAAAACCTGCTAAGTCAGAAAGAACCTGCAAGGTGAAAGGGCAACATGGAAGGAAAGGGGTATATAAAGAAGGTAGGAAAGCAAAAATATGTCGTGTTTTTATGTAATTGAAAATAAAATGTGTAGTTTCTTAAACAGAGTAAAAGTTGGGCAAGGATTCAAGAAACAAAAGTTGATGTGTAACAACATTTGTTGGTAGAGCATTCTTTTAAATTGTTTTATAAGGAGAACAATAAGACAGTAGTTCTTTTCTCTAGTAAATGTAGGAGATCAGTAATTAGGTTCCTCATTCTGAAATTTACTGGTGAGACTGGCAGCCCCTTTGTGTAAGTGAACCATAAGCCCCAGTTTACAAAGGGTAGTCCCAGTTATGACTGTTTGTCATGGTATAATTACTTATGATTAATTATTAATAATGCCCCTTTTCACTCTCAAATGGGTATTGGCTTTGAACAATGCATTTTTTGGTCACCCGATTACTGGGGATCTCAGAGTCCTAGGTCTCCCGACCTATATCCCCTGCTCTAGCTAGGATTCTGTCTTGGGGATGGTTACTCAGTGAAAGAATCCACAGTGCTCTCTTCAAGCTGACCCCTTCAGCAGGAGCAGCTCCATCTGGCAACACCTTTAGAGGCATTCTCTTCCATACACTCTTCTCTCTTTTTTTTCACGTCTGGAAAGTTTTTGCCTCCTCATTTAAGACTTGAGCAGATTCTTCAGCTTCACTTAAAGACTGCAGCCTTCTTTCCCCTATGGCAAGTATATAAGAACATCCGTTCATTAAACATTCACTGCCCACTTCTGTGGCCATGTACTGAGCTGGGTTCATGGTATAGAGAGACAAAGATGGCAAAAAGGGACAGACAAGTAAACCAATAACCAAAGTGTGATGAATGCTATCTTAGTAGGATACATACATACACAACATATACTGATGTCACTGTAGAAAGAACAGTTAATTTAGGAGAGAGGGGAAAGAGAGGAGGGGAATTTTGAGCAGGTCCTAAAGGAGCAGTATACATTGAACAGGGGTGACGGGTTGGTGGGAGGCAGAGAGGGGTGAGGTGGGCGGGGGAAAAAAACATCCCAGCAAAACGCAGAGACATGTGCAGCTTTCCATGGCCGGAAAATACGTGGTATGACTGGGGAGGCAAAAAGTGGCCTCGACGGACCATCCATGTGTTGCAGTATACCAGTTTGGAACTGAGTGTGAGGCAAGACCTTGGAGCAAGTCCACGGGGTGTTGTTACTAGAAGTACCAGAAGGGACCTTATTTCACATTTAGCGTGGCCCCCTGATTATCCATTTGATTGAGGTGTGGGTGTATTTTCATTCTGGAATTTTGTACTACATTACCGCATGCATTGACTGATTTCAATACAGACTTTCCTTATGTTGCTTTATGATTAGAAGCCAGTGATTTGAAGTTCCACAGCAGTACATAGACTAGTAGTGATAGCTTTATGGAATTGTTTATTTTTAGTTTGGCAAGACAAGACAGTAAATATCTCAATTAGTAAACTAAAGCAGCATGGATGAGAAATGCCCACAAGAAGATTAGGAGTTAGAAATAACTAAGCCAGTTAATTGAAGGAAACTTTCATATCACTTACCCATATTTAGAGAATAAAGAACCAACCTAATGTGTGTATGTGTGTGTGTGTGTGTGTGTTTATGTGTGTGTGCTCACACACAGTGTCATTATTCACAGTGGTGCCAGTGATGAGGTCCTTTGCATTCTTCAGGTTCTAATTGTTTAGGAAGTTCCTCTCTTTAGGATCCACTATGATTGGATATTGACCCATCCACTGGTTAATATCCAGTCACAGTGGGGTGAAATACATCGTCTTTGACTACAGAAGCTTCTCATCCTGCAATTTCTTTCAGTGTGACCCAAAAGGGATCTTATTATGAAGTGCTGGGAGAAGTTTTTTATTTTCATATTCATATTTATATTCACATTACATGGCCTAATGTGTGAAAATATTTAAGGAAAACATGCATGTGGTACTGCAGAATCATTTACTTGCCTCCAGATAGAATCGCCTACATTATATTTGAGATTCCGTTTTAAGTTTGGGAGGAAAAGCAGAGGTGATCTACAAAACTTAGTTTCAAGAATTTAAGTTTCGGGTGTATTGAGTCATGCTGTTCCTGTAACTTCAGGATCTTTAGGAAATATTGACCATTCAAAAGAAAAAAGATTAATTGGCGGTACATAACATTGAGAATGTTATAGAGAATGGTGTTTGTGTTTTACAGTTACAAAATGGCATTATTCAGTTGTCATGATTTTTTGATTTTTAAAGTTGCTTACTTTAGTCCATTTGGATTTATGGCAAGTATTTAACATTGTATGAAAGGTCCTTTGGATTTTCCGCCTCAAGTAAGGGGGAGCCTGTAGAAAGATTGTTGTCTACTTATGCTTAACCATTTACTACGTATCAGCTCTCTGTGGTCTGTAGGGGAAATGATGGGGATTAGTGCATCTGTAGTTTAAATTTCTGTCTGTCTCCTCTCTGCCTTGTAGACTGGAAAAAGATAGCATTCAGCAGAGCTTTAGCAACGATGCAAAGGCCCAAGCCCTTCAGGCCCAGCAAAGAGAGCAGGAGCTGACACAGAAGATACAGCAAATGGAGGCCCAGCATGACAAAACTGGTAGGTGGTAGGGAAAGATTAGAGCCTGGGCACTTGCTCACAAGCCAGGCCCACGCCTTACTGTGAAATGACATCAGGAACACCTGTAACCTTTGGCTGGCCGAAGGGAGCAGATGCTAACTACACCGGAGATTCCGAATTACATATTAGTTAGCGTTTAAAAGAGAAAATGGAAAGTATTGCCCACTGTCTGTTGATTTCAGAGTGCTGCTCTCACATCTGTTGCACCATCTGGATTATGAGTTTATTTACCTGTGTTCAAGAAACGTAAAGCTGAGAGAGACCACAACAAAGTAGAAAAACAAAGGGCTTGTTTTTGGCTGGGTTTTCAGGCACACATGTTATATAAAGAAAATAGCATCAGAAGCTCTGCGGGAAATGCTCTGAGCTTACAGTTAGAGTCTCCTGAATAGCATTGAACAGTTCCCACAGTACACACATTATAGCTACTCTAAAAGCCTAATGAGTTTGCTTCAGCATCCAAACTGGAGAAAAGCTTTAGCCATTAATCGGTTCTTAATTCACTGTCGCAGCTGGATGTAATTCAGTGGCTCCAAATTGATATGTTCCTTTATTTAATCTTTGCAGCTTCGAACGTTTTTAGCATTTGTATGATTTCCCCACCTCCCCCAACCCAGTCTAGAGTGATGTTTAATCCTTTGCATTCTTCAAGTTCTCACAACTGCTGTTAAAATTCACTAATACAAGGCATTGACCACAGCTGGCAGCTTGGCTAAAAATTGCCATCTTTCATCACATTGGCACTATTCTGCAGACTGAGTTGGCCAGTAACTCTTTACCTTTAATTTGAAAGTAAAATGCACTTTGAAAATAGGCAGTTTGATTTGTTCAGTCGGAGCATTATGTAGTTCCTTTCACTTTTGAGTTGTGTGTTCACAGACAGTGTTAGTCAAAACAAGACAGTGTCAGTCATTATAACTCCACACCACATACACCAAGCTGATTGTACTATTAAAACAAAAGTTTAATTGATCCTGTTTCTTCCAGAAAAATGTTGCTTAATTTTTAGTGCCTTGATTTATTTTGCTTTGTATGCTATATGCTTTTTTGTCAGTCATTGTCTAAAACTGAAAAGAAAGGGCCTGTTAAACCTTTCACCTAAAGATAATTTTCATGTGATTTAATGTATACTATATTTGATGACATGGTAATAAATGGTTGCTTATCCTGTAAGTGAAAAATTGCTAATGTAAAATTCATTAAATAATCTGTTTGCTAATAAAGAGGCAAATGTCATATTGATCCACATAATTCATTCCATCACTTTCAGTAGAGATTTTCTTCTCACAGTGTTTGGCCAGAAGAAATGAAAATTCACCAGGCTTGGTAGTTGTTTTTCCACTAAAAACAAAAGGAGAAGATTACAGGATGAATTATTGTTTGCCTCCACTACTAGCAGGATCCCGGTGATCAAGGAGTCTTGGGCAGTATCTCTGAGTGCTAGATAAGAGTATTAACTGAGCCACCATGAGAATACTTTCTTTTGTTTTGCGCAAAAATACATACTCTCTTCAGTTTCTTTGATCAGATCTTCATTGAAGCTCACACTAAGTAGATAAGGAAAATTATTTATTTCCAATAAAATAAGGAAAGTTATGTATTTTTCTTTTATGATTAGAGAATTATATGCAAGATTGGGGTAGTGAAATATGTGAGCAGATATGAAACATAAAGCATGAATTACAGTGTAGAAAGAGTTCCTCAATTATTTTAGTTTTGAATTATCTGGCTGTGATAAATTTGACACTCTGTTTATAGTAAAATTATCAAAGTAAAAATATATTGCATATTACAAAGATATAAGCATCTATGACTCCACTTGAGGTATTTGACAATTTATTAACATGTTAAAAATTACACAAAGCTGATATGATCAAAAATGTTTCTGGTGTGTAATTATTAGGGAAATAAATGTCTCACAAGATTTAGTGTCTTGCCAGATGAGCATTCCTTTGACCTAGGACCATAAAAGTGATCTAGCGTCTTATAGGAAAAGTGTGGTTGTCTTAGCACTTTTACCACTATACATGTGGAAGCACTGCAGAGCTACAACCATAAACATCTTATGTTGTTGGGGGGGTGGTTATTGTTATTTCTAGAAAATGAACAGTATTCATTGCTGACCTCCCAGAATTCATTTCTGACAAAGTTAAAGGAAGAGTGCTGCACATTAGCCAAGAAACTGGAACAAATCTCTCAGAAAAGCAGGTGGGTAATATTATACAATACTTTCAGAGCACTGTTTATATGAATACTGTAATTTTTTTCTTAAAAGACAGCATTTCCACTATTTTATAGTCTAATGTCAAAATTAGATATGTATTGACATATTTCCTGTAAAAAAACATTTTCTCTCCATGAAAATTTTCTTAATTGTCCATACAGACACCTTGATGTTTTTTCATAATTAGGTATACATACTATAATTTGACTTTTTTAATGTTCAGAATTGAAAACTATGAAATTTCAGAGCACAAAGGTCAAGATGGCATCCTTTTAATAAAGGATGCAGATAAATCAAGCAGTTCCAAAGTCATATTTTAACACAGCTAACATATTTTAGTCTATTATCATAGTTCTCCATGAACACATAAAAGCTATCTTTAAGGCAAATGATAATGGGTAAAATATGAATGTATAAAAATAAAAGTAGATGATACTTTGAAATAAACCAAAACCATCTTTTCTTTCTCCTAAAATTGTTTTATTTTAATAAAATAGCCATTGTTGATTTTGTAGGTACATGCTCTTTTATAAATCCACTGATTGGGTTCTTAATGAATTTTTTTCTGTATATTTTCTAAGCATATTATCTCAATAAATGAATTATTTATATTCTAAATTCTAAGAAGCCTGAGTTCTCACCTTAGCTCTGACAGTAGCTGCGTAATCTTGGACAAATTTATTTGACCTGCTTGAACTGTGGTTTCCTCTTGTAAACGAATGATATTGAACAGAATCACTTTGACTTGAACTCAAAAGAAATCATTCATTTAACTAGCTAGGTATAAAATGTCGCATTACAGTATAACCTAATGGGAAAATAATCTGTGTATCTTCTCTTGCATACTTTTCTGAAACTCACTTAGATCATCAAAGAACAAGCAATAAGGCTCAGCAAACCAACTACTGACTTAGGTTTATTATTCAGAAAGAATTTCTAGGAGGGTCAGAGCATGTCTGATCACTCTGAGCCCTATCTTGGGTTCCTGCATCAATAAGCTGGCTTACCTTATGGAATCCCCATCCCTGAATTTTTTGGAAAATCAGGGGGCTTAGGCTTATGAATCCAATTCTTTCTGCTCACAGGAAGGCAGAAGCTCCTATAACCACCCAGAATGTGCTCTGAACATGCACCTTCTTAGCGAATACTAATTAAGTATCTTGTTTGGGATGGGAAAAGGCTTAGGGTACCAAAATACCCAGTATTTTCAGGAAACTTGACAAGGAAACCCAAATAATTTTGCAGTGGAAAAGACCCTCATAATATATCAACAGGACATATTCCTAACTAGAAATATTTGATTTACCTCACACAGATACAAACAAACTGGATTAATAATTTAAGAAAAAATTATTTTGAATTGGGTCTTAAAAGATTGTGTTATCTTAAGATTGCTTTGGGATTGATTATTGATTAATTATCTTGCTGTCTAAGGAGACATAATTGAGGAAATTGAAGTGTATAAAAGAGAAAGAGAAGCTATATGCTTGCTATATATTATTTAATTCTCACAACAGCTTGAGACATGAATTATTACCTTCTTTTACAGAGGAGGAAACCAATACTCAGAATGTTTAAATAGCTAGTAAGTAGGAGCACTAGAATTCTAACTTAGACGTTTCTGGTTCCAAAGCCTATGATCTTTCTTACAATAAGTATAATTATTTTATATCTACTACTAAAGAAAATCCAGGCCAAAGTAGTTACGATGGGAAAGTTTAGGAAAGAAAAATTAATCTTTATATTTCCATGGAGAAGTAAGCATACTTGGCATGTGAGGGTTAACCTGTGAGCCTGGGTTAACCTGTGCCATGTGCCCTGAGGCCTTCTTTCCCCTGCTCTAGGTCTATCAATTTACCCTGTACTAGTCTAGTGAACTTGAACCTCATCGTGTCTTCTCTTCAACTCCTCTCACTTCTGATTCTAGCTCCTGACTGCTACTTTGTAAATTGAATGTGTTCCTTTATGTCTGATACACAGCTGGCACCTGATACATATTTACTGAATGAATGAATGAAACAAACAAGCATGGTGCTACTACCCCCTGTATCCTGATCTGACTCTGATTCCAGACTATTCCTTTGTTGATGACAGGCAGTGTGCAGTAAAAAAACACTTTGGAATTCAGAAGGAACAAGGTTTGAATCTTGCTCTGCCACTTAGCTTCATGACCTTGCATACATCGCTTAATTTCTCCAAACCTCAGCTTCTCCATCTGTAAAAACCTTTTTAAAAACTATGTTGCAGGATTATGGTGGGAATTAGAAATTTAGAGAGATGTATATAGGTACACACATATACATAGCACCTAACACCATGCTTGACCCATAGAAGTATACAGTAGGTGCTATTGCTGTCATTGATGGTATCATTTTAAGGGTCTTGACTGGCAATTAGGATATCACTTCACCTAGCTATTATTGTCTTTGCCAGAGTCTGAGTGACATAATTCTCTGACAGACATAAAGTCTATACCACAATGGAAAACCTTTTTGAAGGTAATGCAGGATCAGGAAAATGTGGATTTGGTTGTGTTTCAGCTCCTGCTCTGGTACCTTGTCTTGTAAGTCTGAAGAGTTAAAATACGCATCTACTGTAACTTTATAAGTTGATCCGAAACTAAAACCTAGCAAATAATAAAGACTGGATAAGTTGTAACTTATTACTGTTAAAACTTTTAAGTGCCCCTAAAATTTACAAAATGTACATTTTGTGTGTCTCACAAGAAATTAGCATTATAAATAGGATAAATTGTGATTTGCGGGGGTGTGGTTCGTTTGTTCACTCTTAATTTCTCATTTCACTCTGGCTTCCTACATGAAAGACACTCCATTTTGATATTACCTTTGCTTTGAAAACACCTATAAAACTTGAAGGGCTCAGAGTGTTTCTTTTAAAGTAAAGCTATACATTTATTATTAAGCCTTGTAGAAGCCCTCCAGGAGTGAGCCTCTACATACCCTCTACTAAACTTTTAAGATAAACAATTCCCCCTGTGCTTTGAGGTGAGGAAATCCTGAAGTTTTTTGAGCTTTCTAAACTGTTGTCATTGTGAAAGCACAGTCTCTAAAATAATTATGTAGACCATATGGTAATTTTAATCCAGGTTTTCCTCAGAGTACTGCAGTAAAATTTTTCCTGAAAGTAAGTGTATTTATTTCATGTTGACCAACAATTTAAACATTTTTTTTGTCTAAGAGTTTCATGTTATTCGAAATCCCATACTAACTAAATGGATTCATACCATTTAAAATAAGCTTTTTTTTTTTTTTTTTTAAACTCACAGATCTAGTCCTCTGTCTAGAGCCCCTGAAGAATCACTGGGAAAGCTGACAATCCGGGAGCACCAATCCCAGACACTCTTACTCTCTATCCCATCCTCCTGCTAGGCCGCTTTATGAAAGTGTTTAGAAGTGGTTCCTCCGTGTGTGTGTCCTGTTCTATGTGTTTCTCCCCAAGTAGATGTAAGTCGCATTATGGCTGTGCCCATGGCTTCTGCTGTCTGCAAGCCCTCCACAGTGAAGAGCCGGTACTTCCTGCACAGTATGCCTTCCACACTGCTCCGGTGGTGTCTGTAACCCCAGGGTTTGTGAACGGCACGTCCCATTTTAATACGAAAAGTGAACTGCCAATTCCATGCATTTTATATAGCTTGTTTTTGAGCATCAGACAAGACAAGTAATTCCATTTTGCTTTTAATTGGCACTAGGCAGACATTCTGGCTGATTTTAGATGAAACTCACATAAACTTCAGCTCCCTTTTGTCTTTATTCCCCAGGACTCTGAGAGCTTATTACAGTGGTAGGGTTGTTTCTGAAGTTGGTAAATGGAGATATTTAAATATCTTTGGTGCAACTGTGATTTTTCTTTATCAAAGTGAAGGAGGTGTTCCCTCTCCCCAGGCACTTAGATGAATCAGCAGTAAAATGTTTGCAGTGCAATCTAAAACATGGCCTGGGAAGAGCTCAGAGAGGTTGGGCACCGGCTAGGAAGGGAGCCTCTGCCAGCTGCAGACTGGAGATCCAGCATGTGCTAGGTTTTCACCTCTCAACACTTTTGCCCCAGTGAAAAGAAAAGGATGTAGAGCATAGAGCTGGGGTCTGCATGGTTTTGCTTCTCTTTCTTTTCTATCATTGTCACTTTCGGGGTTGCTAGGTTCGTGGATTGATGTCTAACACTACCCGTTGTGTATTTGTGATTTGCGTTTTGTAATTAAGAGGAACAATGGGAGTCCACTGGGTCTCGTTATATATAATGGTTGGTTTAATTTGTTTCACTTCTATCTTGTTAATTGTAAATTGATCATTAAGATTTGAATTCTAATCTGTCACCAGGGTTGTGGGTATTGAGGCTAGAGCAATGATCCTGGTTTTAATCACTGATGATGAGAAACAAATTTTATAATTTTGCTACATATTGCAGTTCATATATTTTAACACTGTATTTTATGGTGTTATAAATATTGTTAAATGACTTTTAGTGTAGTTTTACTGTGTGGGCTATAATGTATAAATTATATTACTGTTTTGGCAACAGTAGGTATCCAACTGTGTGAGTTTAATTGAAGTAAAGAACACATACCCGGTTGAACTATTTTTTTTCCCTGGCATGTTTAGATGATGTTAGTTTGGGATGCTACAAAAATTATATTCTACAAGAAGAAACTGATATTGGCCTCTGCTAATTATTACCGAAAGTTGAATGAGACTCTAAAAGAGTAAAAAATTAAGGGGTCATGTTTTTTCCTTAAAAAGCAATTATCACTGTAATCCTAATTATCGTAGTAAAATATTATACTTCATGAAAATGTAATTACACAGTATAACTGGTATATAAAAATGCAGTGAGAAGTTCATGCTTCTGTAAAGGCAGAAATTACCTAAATTTTCTATGAAAATGGATTAGAATCAATTTTCTTTTTATATGACCCTAGGACAATCACGCCACAAATGTAATCTCAAGCTAACATAGAAGCTTGTAAGTTTACTCTTTGAACTTTGCAAACTGCTAGTTCTTTCAATATATCATGGACTCTAGACAGATAAAAGATGATGTCCATGTACATATACCAAATTTTTATTGAACATTGGAAGCTGGTAGGCAAATTACTATTATAAACAAGGAAAAGCATACACATAAAATATGCAAAGCAGAAAAGTACTGTAGCAATAAAATACTTGATAGTAATATGTACTTTACAATTAACATTTATATTTTTGAAATTCTGTATATAAGATATCCTCAATATAGGGCATTTGGATATAAATGCAAAGAAGAATTAAGGAAAAAAATTTCCTGTAACATTACCATCCGGCTAACTATAACTATTGTTAACTTTTGACATGTTTCCTTTCAGTCATTTTCCATGTGTAGGTAAATGTGTATGTTACCATGCATTTATATTGTGAGTGATATACATATGTGTGTGTATATATATATATACACATACAGTTTTACATCCTGCTTTTTTTACTTAATATTATCTGATGAACACTTTTCTACATCAGTAAATACTTGGGAAACATAATTTTAATTGAATCATTTGTATGAATAATAATTCATCAGAATTTTAAACTCTTTTTAAATGTAATGAATAATATAATAATAATTTTATACATAAATCTGAATTTTTTCATGATTTTCTTAGTTGAGATGTCTAAAAGGGGATTGCTGGTCCAAAGACTATGAACCCTGTTAAGGCTCTTAATGTGTATGACTTTGCTCAAGTACTGCACTAAATTCTGCTCAGTATATACGTGTACATACCAGTTTGTGACAAAAAGAAGTGAGAGGTTTTTCAAAAAAGGAGTGAGGGGCCATGTTGCAGAGTGGGTGGGACAACCCCTTTAGAGTTGGACAGACCAGTGTTTGTGTCTGGGCTTGGCTAATCACCATTTAGGTGACCTTAGGCGAATTATTAAACCTCATATTTACCTCCCAGAGAAAAGGGAATAAGCACTTACCTTGTAGGATTAATTGAGACCATAATGTAAAGGATGAATTCCACTACCTGGTGTAGTGTAGGCATACAGTAAATGTTTTATTAGGCATTTCTTTGAATAATAGGGAAATTGAATGTTTTATAAATGTTTATTGATCATTTATGTTTCTTCCTCTGTATTTTTCATATCCCTTGTACTTTTTTAATTGGAATTTTGATGAAGAGTGGGGATAGCAGTTTATTATATAATGCTTCTAATATTCATTTGTCTCATTTTTTACGTTCCCCTTTTTTTAATTTTGAAAAATTTGTTCCCAGTTCTTTTTGTTTCTTAAGAATTTTTTCAAAATCAAGGTGACTTTATTTTTTGTTTTAAATATTACAATACATGTCCATTGTAAAAATTCAGAAAATACAGAAAAGGAAAAAAAATTTTTTATATTTCTAATCTGGACACCAAGAGATCATCAATATTAATATGTGGTATACATGTCAAAATATTTTTTATTTTATAAAATAGAATTACCTTATGCTGATTTTTAATATTTTCCTTTTTTACCAATATGTCATATTTTTAGGTCAATATATAACACCAATAAATAGCCATATTATCAGAATAGCATCTTGATATTTCTTTTTTTAAGTAATGTAACTAATCATCTGTTGATACATTTCTGGGTTAAGTTTTCATATATTGGGTTACAGAGCAAGGTTGTTTCTAGAAACAGTGCTACAAGGAACATGCTCATGAAAACATATGATTTTGTTGTGTGTAAAAGCTTTATATTCTTATATTGTAAAATCTATGTTTTCTTCGTGACTTTTAAAAAGTGACTTGTTTTTCTGGGAAAGTACCTGAGAACAGATAAATATTCTTACGCATTTTTTTCTAATCCGGTTTAAGGATATTTTTGGTCCTTTTGGAATTTTAGTGCATAGTGCATATTGTGATAGGAAATACTAATTGTGGAAGAATACTAAATTAAAAATTTCATATAACTGCTCCTAAATTCTTTTATATTGTATGTGATTTTGAAAGGATAGACATAGTCATTGTTTACTTATTTAGACTATTTCAAATATAAGTAAATTATTATTAGAAGAAGTAAATATAGATTGAGTGCTTAATCTGAGCTTGAAAATGAGATAATCCATGCCCTTGTGTGTAATCTGTAATCTAGCAAGAAGGATGAGGCACAGAGCACAATTCACAGGAATAAATTATAAGCTAATGCATGCGTAGAAGCTAGAGGTAGTTTCAAAAAATGTGCTGACATACTGAGAACTGCAAGTATTAATCAGAGCAAGCTTCCTTCGAGATGAAACTTGAACCAAGGTGAAAACAAAATGAGGAATGAGGTGAACTAAAAGCGAGCGATTGTTTCATACCATGTGAAGCAGCTTGGTCCTTGGGGTAAATTCCCTTAGCAAATCCAAATCTTTTGTAGGAAAAAAAAAAAAAAATGGCTATTTCACCTAATGGAGGAATCCTTTCTTTGGAGGGAAATAATTTTACATCAAGCATCTCACATAAACTTCAAGAAACAAACCAATTGTTAACTACTCGTATTTTAATGTGCAAGAGTTTTAAACTTTCAGTTCTAACCTATGAGGCAGTAGAGTATGAGGAGATGGTGAAGTAAGGAGTAATGTTTAATTAAGTCAAGGACAAAGTACAATTTTTCTTGGACAGATGTCTTTCTTAGCTTCAAATTTTGAGCCTTGAAATGGCCATCCAAGACACTGAAGAAGTAACGTTATTTCCTGACAAACATCAATCATCACCAAAGTAGATAGATATCTGTAATCCCAAATGAAATAATGTGAAGACAGAAAGAAAATTGGGGGAATGGTACCTCACTTAGCAAATGGAGGAAAGTGAGTCTTAAATGTCTGCAGACAGGGATACTTGTATGTGAAGCAAGCTGATCTGCTCTCAGGATCCCAAAAAGACTTGGAAGGCAGGAGTGGAATATAGGACTGAAACCAAAGTTGACAGTTCTACCCCCACCCCATGCAGCCAGGTGACTATCCCTCCTCCACCCAGAAAACTAGGAGCTTCCTCTCTGAAGAGATTAAACCAGCAGGCACTGGTGAAAATAGCTGCACTGAAATTAGAATAGAGGAATTAATTAAAAGTGTACATTCTGAAAGGTGAGTACACCACCCCTCTATTTCCAACCAGCTCCTAGACCACTGATGGTTAGGGTTGTACACAACAAGCAGGAAACTGGAGAATCCTTCTTTTGAGAAACAGAATGGCCACAGGGGAAAGAATTACAGATACTGATAATATTGGGAATCTCCCATCAGAAAAGATGGCTTGCCACTCAATCATTCTACACTAAAGTCCACTTGTTTAGGGAAAATAAATGTACACAAATGCATGTGTAATCGTGATATACTCCCTAGACAACAAGGACCAATATTTATGTAATTGTTATGACATAAAACTAATACTGATTTAACTACAAACTGAAATATTAGTAATTACATTGACAAGCTGGAGGTGGAGTCAGGGGGCAGAGAACCACCATTTTTTAAAACTATATGATTTTAATCATGTACCATTAAATTAGCTATGTTAATTAAAAGAAACAACTCTCTGTCAGAAATTAGGCCTGAGGTTGTTCCTGTAACAGCATGGTAGCTGGCCTGTAATAGATACTCAGTAAATATTTGGTAAACTAATAGCTGTCTTTTTAAAACTGGGATTTGATTATTATCATTTTTGTCTTGTTCTTTGAAAAAACTATCTCTGTTGAAGTTGTTATTCCTTTGTCTGTCTACCACTTGAGTTCCTGCAGTGTGTATATTCCTTCTACTAGACATTCTGTAATTTCTGAAATATTTTATTTTACATAAAATAATTTTTATTGACACGGTTATGTTTAAGTACAGAGTTCAAGAAAATGATAAGGTTATACACTAAAAACATGCTCTTGGTAATAAGAACCTTCAACATCTGTCACTTCTGTGTTTATACCTCTCTAGATCTGAAATAGCTCAGCTCAGTCAAGAAAAAAGGTATACATATGACAAACTGGAAAAGTTACAGAGAAGAAATGATGAATTGGAGGAACAGTGTGTCCAGCATGGGAGACTACATGAGATAATGAAGCAAAGGTAATAAAGACTTAACAATCAACTGATGTGCCACATATTGAATGTGTTTGGTTCAAAAACAGAATGGGAATTGCTGTGGAATAAATAGAAGTCATGGTTACTGTGGTACTCAAGGGACATGCTTAAAATCTAATATTTCTATATATTTACGCTTTCTCAATTTAGGTTGTTCTTATAATACACAGAGAGGAGAGCACTTTCCCTCTTTACTGTTCTCTAAAGACACAGAAGTAGATTTAATAAAGAACATTGTAGGAAAACCATCTACCTTTAAGGTGCAAGCTGGTAATGTAATATGCAGGAATTTCAAAACTTCTCTTCTAGCAATTAGGTTTTGTATGTATTTTTGTAAGATAAAACATGTACGGCCTAAGAAGGTTAAATATATTGCTAGAGTCAGAATTTGACTCCAGACCCTTTGGTTCTTCCTAGTGGTGTACTTTGAGCAAGTTACTTAACCTCTCTGAGCATCAGTTTCTTCATCTATATATTGGAGCTAACAATAGCCACTTTGCAGTTTGACATAAAGATCAAATATAATATATGTAAAGCACCTGGCTCATAATAGCCACGTACTAAATGGAATCAATATTTACTCTCTTTTTCTAGATGGAGAAGCTCAAGCTGAGAGATACTAATGTATTTGCTCAAAGTGCCATATTGAGTAAGTTGGTAGAGTTCAAACTTGAATCATGATCTTTTGATTCCAAATTCCTTTGCTTTTTTGTGCAGTATTTTTTTGTGTGTGAAAAACACAGTCCCTTATTATTTACTATAAATGTGTCATTCCTAATTTCTATACAGTGATGAAAATACCCAGGAAAAAAAATCTCAGCAATCACGTACATAACAGCAGTTAACCTTCCAGTGGAGATAGTTTTCTTGGCATCCATCTCCCCATTTCTATCCCATTCCCCAGACACCCCAGGCCTACTCTGTTTCAAAATCAATTGTTCATATAACTGAGGGGAAAATAAAATATTTAAATACTCCTTTTATCATTATTTTTTAATTTAAAGTAAACATAGAGTCCCTTGGCAGGGGGAGGAGGAATGTTTATAAATGTGATCACTTGCTCTATTGAAGAGAAGAAAGGTAGTCAGAAAATGATACCATAATATTAAATATGAGTATACTTATAAAGTATTAATCATTCATTTATTTTCTAAGCCAGAGATCAGCAAACTATTTCTGTAAAGGACCAGAGAGTGAAATATTTTAGGCTTCCTGGGCCACGAGTAGTCTCTGTCATGTAGTGTTTGTTTTGTTTTTGCGTTTTCTTACAACCCTTTAAAAAGACAAAAACCATTCTTAGCTAGAAGGCCAACAGAATGAGTGAAAAGATTTGGACCTTGGGCTATAATTTGCTCCTGTACTATGCAACCAACTCATCTTTCTAATATTTCTTTTCTTACATCTGTATATTGTTTTAGAGTTCACAAAATTCACCTCACGCATGTTTTCTTACCTGAAACAAACCTGGGAAGTAGTTGTTATTATCATCTTCCTTTCCAGGTGGAGAACTAAGGCTCAGAAAGATAAAGTTGCCAACTGAAGGTCAGATAGTAAATTAATCGTTCATTCATTCAACAAATATTTATTGATTGCTACCATGTGTCATGTTCTCCACCACATGCTGGGAATAAAATAGCAAAGTAAATATAATTCCTAGTCTAATGGAGTTTACAGCCTTATAGGGAAGATGGATATTGACAAGAGGATTTCACAAATATCTAATTAATTGCAGTAATGATTAGTTATATGAAAGCGAAATATACTTTGTGGTATAAGCACATTTAATAAGGTGACTTACCCTGATCAGAAAAAGTTTCAATGAAAAAATGACACTTGAAATGAATCTGTGAGTGGCAATATAGGGATTACTAGTCCTAGGGCAGGAGCTGGCAAATTGTACCCCAGCCCAAGCCCATTTTGTATGGCTCAGGAACATAGTCATGCTCATTTATTTACATGTCATCTGTGGCTCCTTTCACCCTACAATGTCAGAGTTGAGTAGGTGAGTCAGAGACTGACCTATTGGCTCACAAAGCCTAAACTATTTACTATCTCGCCCTCTCCTAAAAAAGTTTGCCAGCTCCTCTTCTAGAGAAAAGAAAACTGTAAATTGAAGGTCCTGAGGTAGGACTTTTAAAGAAGGAAAGAAACTGTGTTTAACATGAAGAATAATGGAAAGAATAGCATGTGATGAGGTTGGAGAGGCAGGTGAGGGCCGGATAAAGACAAGGCCTTTAAGTTTTTATTGTAGACCTTTCACTTCATCCTTTTACTAAAAGGAAGATATTAAAAGATTTTTTTTAAAACACAGGAGAGTTATGTGATCAAACTTGCATTTTAAAAATAGCATTCCAGCTCCAGAGTAGATAATGGATTGGAGCAGAGCCATGGTGTTTACACAAGACCAGTTAGGGAGCTACTAGAGCAGTTAGTCAAGTGATGATGATGGCTTAGATTGAACTGATAATAATGATGCTAGAAGTAAACAAATTGGTGAAATATATAGGAGGTGAAATCAACAGGACTTAATGACTGATTGGCTATGTTGGGTAGGGAAGAGGGCATATCCATATTTATGACATGAGCAATACATACACAGTGGTAGTACTTAGTGGAATAGAAAATACACAAAATAAGCAGGTCTGTGGTCGAGATGGCCTGGGTTTGGGATAAGACCAAGTGTTAGGTTTCGACCCTGTTGAATTTAATGTTCAAGAGCATTGTACAAATGGGTATGTTGAATAAGCATGTGGACACAAGAGACTAAGCTCAGGAGTCCCTGGGCTGGAGATAGAAATCACCACTGGCTTACAGAGGATATTTGAAACCTTGGGAGTAAATGAGGTCACCTAGAGAAATAAAGTGAGAAGGAAGATGGGCTTACTGAATCCTAAAGAACATCAAAAGTTTTAAAGGTAAGGTAACCTGAGAAATAAGTAGAAACTTGAAAGGCTTGTTATCATGCATGCCTACAGATGGAAATACTTCAGGAAAGAGGAGGTGATCTACCAGATGCTGCTGAGTGATTAAATAAGAGTGAAAAGTATCCATTGGACTTAGTGACATGGACAACACTGGTTATGTTAACAAAAATATTTGTACTGGAAGAGTAGGTACAGAAATCATATAATATGGATTGAAAACTTAGTGTGAGTTGAAAAATTGAAATAGCAAATTTAAACCACTTTTTCATAAGATTTGGGTGCACAGTAAAGAGGGAAGCCAGAGAAAGCAAGAGACAGACCAACCAACTGGTGGTGGGTAGATGTATTGGGAGGGGCATTTTGAAAAAGAGAATTTTTTGAGTTGCAGTAGATGTGAATTTATTAAATTCTGATTGTCAAGATTATTAAAGTGATAAAGTCAGGAAAGTTTACATTTTCCAGCTGGTAGTTTGGAACCCCTGGTGTCCAGAAAGGCAGACCAGGGAATTCAGGCTAAAGATAGCAATGGTATTTCTTTCTAGTTATATTTTAAAATAAGTATTGATTCATATATTTCTCCCTAGAAAGTAGAACCACGTGAGAACTCCACAGTGTATACAGAGGGAGCAAGCCCTAGAGCTAGTAGAAATGGGCTGAACGCACTCATGTGTTCTCATGTGATTATTATGTCACCAACCCCCAGGAATCCTGGTGGTTTTTTTGGTTATATACTCTCACATTTTAAAAAATTTCTTATGGTAGTGTATTGTTTAAATTATATACATAAAAACCATTGAATGGGGACTTCCCTGGTGGCGCAGTGGTTAAGAATCTGCCTGCCAATGCAGGAGACACGGGTTTGATCCCTGGTCTGGGAAGATCCCACATGCTGTGGAGCAACTAAGCTCATGCGCCACAACTACTGAGCCTGCACTCTAGAGCCCATGAGCACTGAGCCCGTGTACCACAACTACTGAAGCCCGTGTGCCTAGAGCCCGTGCTCCACAACAAGAGAAGCCCATGCACCGCAATGAAGAGCAGCCCTGGCTCACCGCAACTAGAGGAAAGCCCACGTACAGCAACAAAGACCCAACACAGCCAAAAAAAAAAAAAAAAAAAAAAGATAATAATAATAAATAAATAAATAATTTTAAAAACCATTGAATGATGACATGAAGCTGCTGATTGAAATGTAACAAACTAATTATTAGTTTAGAATTGGTAATTCTTTTATAAACTACCTCACAATGATCTTTACCAAATCTGTAAGCTGTATTTTTCTAATAGAAATTTTATTCCTTGAAAACTAGTGTTAAAAATAAGAAATTTTATTCCTTGAAAACTAGTGTTAAAAATAAGAAGTAAAGTATTGATTTTTATCTAATTCAACATTAAATTTTGGAGGACTATTCATTATTTTCCGAGAAGTGCTTGAAGAAACAAAATATTGGCAAATAGAATCCAACAGCATTTAAAAAGAATTACACACCACAGTTGAGTAGGATTTATTCTAAGTATGCAAGGCTGGTTCAGTATTTGAAAATTAACTGTAATCTATCACATCAATAAGCTAAAAAAGAAAAATCACATGATCACATTAATAGATGCAGAAAAAGCTTTTGACAAAATCCAAACACATTTATGATTTTAAAAAACTCTCAGTAAACTAGAAATAGAGGGGAACTTTCTCAACTTGATAAAAAATATCTTAAAAAAAAACCCTACAGCTAACATTATACTTAATGGTGAGAAACTCAAAGCTTTCCCCATTGATCAGGTGTAAGTCAAGGATATTCCCTTTTACCCATCCTTTTCAACATCATACTGGAAGTAATGCAATAAGACAAGAAATGGAAATAAAAGGTATAAAGACTGGGAGGGAAGAGAAAAAAAAACCTTTCTTGATTGCAAGATGACCTGATCATCTATGTAGAAAATCTGAAAGAATTGACAAAAAATTCTTGGAACTAAAAAGCAATTATGGCAAGGTGGCAAGGTACAAGGTTAATATCTGAAAGTTATTTGCTTTCCTATATACCAGCAATGAACAAGTGGAATTTGAAATTAAAAACACAATACCATTTACATTAGCCCCCCTAAAATGAAAAGTTTTGGTATAAATCTAACAAATTATGTACAAGATCTAGATGAGGAAAACTATAAAACTCTGATGAATGAAATCAAAGAAGAACTAATAATTAGAGAGATATTCAGGTTAATGGATAAGAAGACTCAGTTTCAAAGGAGGTCAAGAGGGTGGAGGAGTAGGAGGACGTGGAGTTCACCTCTCCCCACAAATGCATCAAGAATACATCTACAAATGGAACAGTTCTCACAGAGCACTGGCTGAACATTGGCAGAGGACCTTGGACACCAAAAAGGACAAGAAAGATCCCCCATAACCAGGTAGGATGAAAGAAAGAAGAAGGGGGAAAGAAGAGGAGAGGAAGCAGGATGGGAACGGCAGCCCTGGGGTGGAGCTTGAGGAGAGGAGAGGTTCCTGCATCTGAGGAAGCCCCCTCACTGGTGGGTAGATCAGTTGGGACAGAAGGGGAGCTTCGGGGCTATCGGAAGAGAGTGCAGCAACTGTTCTGTGGCAGGCAGGACAGAGTGAGACCTACACGGACGGTTCGTGCCACAGCCCTGTGTGCCCCAGCTGTAGACGTGTCCCCGGTGAGGATGGGGGCTGCGTGCTGGAATGTGGAGTTTGGAGAGCAAAGCTGGGTAGAGGACTGCTGTTGGCTATAAGGAGACAGCCTGAGGGGATGGGGGTGAGGACACTGCAACCAGGAATGCCTGTGGAGGAAACCCAGACTGCCATAGAAGCAAAGCGATGTGTAAGGGGCAGAGCTGCCATTGCAGGCTCTCTCCCCATGTGCCACCCCTTCCTCCCTGGGCACTAGGAAGGGCCTCTGCTGGGGCCAGCCCTCTTGAGCCAGCAGCCGGGTGCAAGGAGGGGCCCCTGCCAGGGCTAGCCTCTTGTTCAGGGGGCTGGGCACTAGGAGGGGCCCCCACCAGGGCCGGTTCTATCACGCTGGCAGCCAGGCACTAGGGGGACCCCTCTGGGGCCTACTCTATCCTGCCTGTGGCTGGGTGCTAGGAGGCCCCCCTCCCCCCAAGGGCCAGCTCTCCTGTGCCCACGATGGCTGGCTCCCTCACATGCCTTGTCACCACCAGGGCCAGCTTCCCCACGTGCCTCATCAACAATAGGGCTGGCTCGCCCACGCCTGTGGCTGGGTATTAGGAAGGGCCCCCATTGGGGCCGACTCTCTTGTGCCTGCGGCCGCCAGCTCCCCCTCATGCCTGTTGCTGCCAGGGCTCCTGTGACCCCAGCCACCGTGCTGCTGCCACAACCCCCCCTTGCCGGAGTGGACTCCTGTGCTCCAGGGCAGCCTTGAGAGCAGACTCCTATGGGTGGCCCACAAGCAGAGGTGGGGCTGAAACCACAACTGAGCCCTAGGGGCCATGCAACTAAGAAAGAAAAGCTGAAACCTCTCCACACAGCTGTGCAAACCATGAATTGACAATGCTGCAACTGGCTTTGTAAACTCAGTGCCTACAGAACATCTGAATGAACAGCCAGTGCTCCTGCAACCAAGATGGGCCTAGCTTTAGCAGCTGTAGATTTTGTCGGCACATACGCATGGGGGTTGGGCCAGACTAGAGTCAGAGCTGCCCCCGTAGCACCCACAGTAGGTCCAATCCATGATTACTACAATCCTGGGACCTGACTTAAGTGGATCTATGCTGGTGGTCTGGTGAAAACAATATCTGAGAGACACGAGGGCCAACTGCCGGCATACCCACAGTTAAGGTGGGGCCTAGAGCAGTGCCAACAACAGTGTAAAAGAGCTCGCACAACAGGTGAAAAGTGACATAACAGAGCACAGCCACAGCTGAACAGGTCCAGAGGAGGAATACTCAGAGGCTTCCCTCCCAGTGGGAGTACTCCAATCCTACTACCTCACACCACAGATCAGAAACACAGCTAAGAAACAGATCTGAGGGCCTCTACTCCAACAACTAGGGAGCAGACCCCATGTCTGACAGGGTGGTGACAACCACAGAGCAAAGGGGAGGCCCTGCTCAATATCCAGTGCTGGCTCTGTTCACCACAACATCAGTCACACCTCCTATAAAGGGGATAACGGCCAGCATACACTGATTAAGGGGTGGCAAACATCTATATTAAAAACAACCCTCGCACCAAAAAATATTAAACCCATGCAGGCTACATAGGGACATTCCCACATAAAATAGCCCTCCAAGACAGTCTGAGGGTCTGGAATTGGGTAGAAGAACCCCCAGACCATTTAGCCATGAAGGCCAGCAGGGTTTGAGTGCAGGAACTCCATAGGGCAGGAGAAACAGAGACTAAACGCTTGGATGGCACACACAAGGTCTCACATGCACTGGGACCCGGCACAAAGCAGTACCTCAATAGCAACCTGGGCTACACCTACCTAGGGGTCTTAGAGGGTGTCCTGGGGAGGTGAAGGTCGACTATCACTCACCACGAGGGCAAGAACACTGGTGGCAGAAGCCCCAGGGAATATTGATTGGAGTGAGATCTTCCGGAGGTCCATATTTTGGCACCAAGACCCAGCCCCACCCAACAACCTGTGGCTCCAAAGCTGGAAAACCTCAGGCCAAACAACCACCAAGATAGGAATACAGCCCCACCCATCAGAAGACAGGCTGCCTAAAGTCCTACTGAGCTCACATCCACCTCAAAACACACCCCTTGACATGGCCCTGCCCATCAGAGGGACAAGACCCAGCTGCACCCACGAGAGGGCAGGCACCAGTCCCTTCCACCAGGAAGGCTGCACAAGCCCCTGGACCAAACTCACCCACCAGGGAGCAGACACCAGAAGCAAGAGAACTACAGTCCTGCAGCCTGTGGAAAGGACACCACAAACACAGAAAGTTAGACAAAATGAGATGACAGAGAAATATGTTACAAAAGAAGGAACAAGATAAAAACCCACAAGAACAACTAAATGAAGAGGAGATAGGCAATCTACCTGAAAAAGAATTCAGAGTAATGATAGTAAAGATGATCCAAAATCTTGGAAAAAGAGTGGAGGGATAGATCAAGAAGATACAAGAAATGTTTAACAAGGAGCTAGAAGATTTAAAGTACAAACAAACAGATGAACAATACAATAACTGAAATGAAAAATGCAGTAGAAGGAATCCACAGCAGAATAACTGAGGCAGAAGAACGAATAAGTGAGGTGGAAGACATAGTGGTGGAAATCACTGCCACAGAACAGAATAAAGAAAAAGGAATGAAAAGAAATGAGGACAGTCTCAGAGATCTCCGGGATAATAATAAACACACCAACATTCTCATTACAGGGGTACCAGAAGGAGAAGAGAAAGAGAAAGAGCCTGAGAAAATAATTGAAGATATTTTAGCCAGAAACTTCCCTAACATGAGAAAGGAAACACTCACTCTAAGTCCAGGAAGCACAGAAAATCCCACACTGGATGAACCCAAGGAGGAACATGCCAAGACACATATTAATCAAACTGGCAAAAATTAAAGACAAAGAAAAAATGTTAAAAGCAACAAGGGAAAAGCAACAAATAACATATGAGGGAATCCTGATTATTATTATCAGCGGATTTTTCAGCAGAAACTCTGCTTGATATATTTCAAGTGATGAAAGGGAAAAACCTACAACCAAGAATACTCTACCCAGCAAGGCTCTCATTCAGATTCGACGGAGAAAACCAAAGCTTTACAGACAAGCAAAAACTAAGAGAATTCAGCACCATGAAATCAGCTTTACAACAAATGCTAAAGGAACGTTCGTAGGCGGGAAAGAGACTAGCAAATTAAAACAACCTTGTACATATATAGACTGCTAAATTAAAACCTCATGGGAATAGCAAACCCAAAAACTACAATAGATACACAAACAAGAAAGAAAAAGCAACCCAAACACAACACTAAGGATGATCATCAAACCACAAGAGAAGGCAACAAAAGAGTAAGGGAAGAAAAAATAAAATCCAAAAAGTTAAGAAAATGGCAGTAGGAATATACATATTGATAATTACCTTAAATGCAAATGGATTAAATGCTCCATCCAAAAGACATAGACTGGCTGAATGGATATGCTGTCTACAGAGACCCACTTCAGACCTAGGGACACATACAGACTGAAAGTGAAGAGATGGAAAAAGATATTCCATGCAAATGGAAATCAAAAGAAAGCTGAAGTCGCAATACTCATATCAGACAAAATAGACTTTAAAATAAAGACTGTTATAAGAGATAAGAAAGGACAGTACATAATGATCAAGGGATCAATCCAAGAAGGTACAAAAATTGTAAATTATATGCACCAAACGTAGGAGCACCTAAATTTATAAGCCAAATGCTAACATCCATCAAAGGGGAAATTGACGATAACACAATAATAGTTGGGGATTTTAACACCCCACTTACACCAATGGACAGATCATCCAGACAGAAAATTAATAAGGAAACACAAGCCTTAAGTGGCACATTAGACCAGATAGACTTAACTGATATCTATAGGACATTCCACCTGAAAGCAGCAGAATACACTTTCTTCTCAAGTACACCCAGAACATTCTCTAGGATAGATTACATGTTGGGCCAAAAATCAAGCCGCTGTAAATTTAAGAAAATTGAAATCATATCAAGCATCTTTTCCAACTACAGACTATGAGATTAGAAATCAATTACAGGAAAAAAACTGTAAAAAACACAAACACATGGAGACTAAATAATATGTTACTAAATAACCAAAGGATCACTGAAGAAATCAAAGAGGAAATCAAAAAATACCTAGGGACAAATGACAATAAAAACACCACAATCCAAAACCTCTGGGATGCAGCAAAAGCAGTTCTAAGAGGGAAGTTTACAGCAATACAATCTTACCTCAGGAAACAAGAAAAATCTCAAGTAAACAACCTAACCTTACACCTAAAGCAACTAGAGATAGAAAAACAAACAAAACCTAAAGTTAGTAGAAGAAATCATAAAGATCACAGCAGAAATAAATGAAACAGAGGTGAAGAAAACAATAGCAAAGATGGATGAAACTAAGAGTTGGTTCTTTGAGAAGATAAACAAAATTGATAACTCTTTAGCCAGACTCATAAAGAAAAAAAGGGAGAGGACTCAAATCAATAAAATTAGAAATGAAAAAGGATCAGTTACAATGGACACAACAGAAATACAAAGGATCATAAGAGACTACTACAAGCAACTATATGCCAATAAAATGGACAACCAAGAAGAAATGGACAAATTCCTAGAAAGGTATAGCCTTCCAAGACTGAACAAGGAAGAAATAGAAAATATGAACAGAACAATCACATGTACTGAAATTGAAACTGATTAAAAATCTTCCAACAAACAAAAGTCCAGATGGCTTCACAGGTGAATTCTATCAAACATTTAGAGAAGAGTTAACACCTATCCTTCTCAAACTCTTCCCAAAAATTGCAGAGGGAGGAACACTCCCAAGCTCATTCTGCAAGGCCACCATCACCATGATACCAAAACCAGACAAAGATATCACAAAAAAAGAAAACTACAGGCCAATATCATTGATAAATATAGATGTAAAAATCCTCAACAAAATACTAGCAAACCGAATCCCACAACACATTAAAAGGATCATACACCATGATCAAGTGGAATTTATCCCAGGGATGCAAGGATTTTTCAATATCTGCAAATCAATCAATGTGATACACCACATTAACAAACTGAAGAATAAAAACCATATGATCATCTCAATAGATGCAGAAAAAGCTTTTGACAAAATTCAACACCCATTTATGATAAAAACTCTCCAGAAGTTTTTATCATAGGGCATAGAGGGCATAGAGGGAACCTACATCAACATAATAAAGGCCATATACGACAAACCCACAGCAAACATCATTCTCGACAGTGAAAAATTGAAAGCATTTCCTCTAAGATCAGGAAGAAGACAAGGATGTCCACTCTAGCCATTTTCATTCAACATAGTTTTGGAAGTCCTAGCCATGGCAATCAGAGAAGAAAAAGAGATAAAAGGAATTCAAATTGGAAAAGAAGTAAAACTGTCACTGTTTGCAGATGACATGATACATAGAAAATCCTAAATATGCTACTAGAAAACTATTAGAGCTCATCAATGAATTTGGTAAATTTGCAGGATACAAAATAAATACACAGAAATCTCTTGCATTCCTATACACTAACAATGAAAGATCAGAAAGAGAAATTAAGGAAACAATCCCATTTACCATCACATCAAGAAGAATAAAATACCTAAGTATAAACCTACCTAAGGAGGCAAAAGACCTGTACTCAGAAAACTATAAGATACTGATGAAATAAATCAAAGATGACACAAACAGATGGAGAGCCATACCTTGTTCTTGGATTGGAAGAATCAATATTGTCAAAATGACTATACTACCCAAAGTAATCTACAGATTCAATGCAATCCCTATCAAATTACCCATAGCATTTTTCACAATCAGAACAGAAAATTGTACAATTTGTATGCAAACACAAAAGACGCTGTATAGCCAAGGCAATCTTGAGAAAGAAAAACAGAGCTGGAGAAATCAGACTCCTTGACTTCAGACTATACTACAAAGTTACAGTCATCAAACACTATGGTACTGGCACAAAAAAAACAAATATAGATCAATGGAAAAGGATAGAAAGTCTAGAGATAAATCCACATGCCTATGGTCACCTAATCTATGACAAAGGAGGCAAGAATATACAATGGAGAACAGACAGTCTCTTCAGTATGTGGCGCTGGGAAAATTGGACAGCTACCTGTAAAGAATGAAATTAAAATGCTACCTAACACCGTACACAAAAATAAACTCAAAAATGGATTAAAGATCTAAATGTAGGACCGGATACTATAAAACTCTTAGAGGAAAACATAGGCAGAACACTCTCTGACATAAATCACAGCAAGATCTTTTTTGATCTACCTCCTAGAGTAGTGGAAATAAAAACAAAAATAAACAAATGGAACCTAATTAAACTTAAAAGCTTTTGCACAGCAAAGGAAACCATAAACAAAACAAAAAGACAACCCACAGAATGGGAGAAAGTATTTGCAAATGAAGCAACCAACAAGGGATTAATCTCCAAAATATACAAACAGCTTCTGCAGCTCTATATCAAAAAAACAAACAACCCAACCCAAAAAATGGGGAGAAGATCTAAATAGACATTTCTCCAAAGAAGACATACAGATGGCCAAGAGGCACATGAAAAGATGCTCAGCATCACTAATTATTAGAGAAATGCAAATCAAAACTACAATGAGGTATCACCTCACACCAGTTAGAAAGACCATCATCAAAAAATCTACAAATAATAAATGCTGGAGAGGGTGTGGAGAAAAGGGAACCTTCCTATACTCTTGGTGGGAATGTAAATTGATACAGCCACTATGGAGAAAAGCATGGAGATTCATTAAAAAAACTAAAAATAGAGCTACCATATGATCCACCAATCCCACTCCTGGGCATATATCCAGTGAAAACCATAATTAAAAAGGATACATGCACCCTAATGTTCATTGCAGCACTATTTACAACAGCCAGGATATGGAAGCAGCCTAAATGTCCATTGATGGAGGAATGGATAAAGAATATGTGGTACATATATACAATGGAATATTACTCAGCCATAAAAAATGAAATAATGCCATTTGCAGTGACATGGATGGACCTAGAGCTTGTCATACTGAGTGAAGTAAGTCAGACAGAGAAAGACAGATATCATATGATATCACTTATATGTGGAATCTAAAGAAATGGTACAAATGAACTTATCTACAAAACAGAAATAAAGTCACAGATATAGAAAACAAACTTGTGGTTACCACAGGAGAAAGTGGGGAGAGGGATAAATTGGGAGATTGGGATTGACATGTACACACTACTATATATAAAATAGATAACAAATAAGAACCTACTGAATAGCACAGGGAACTCTCTTCAATACTCTGTAATGACCTCTGTGGGAATAGGATCTAAAAAAGAGTGGAGGAAAAAGAAAAAAAAAAAAAAAAGGAGACTCAATATCATCAAGATATCAGTTCTTCCCAACTTGATCTGTATATTAATACAAGTGCAATCAAAATCCCAGCAAGGTATTTTGTGGATGGGGACAAACTGCTTCTAAAGTTTCTGTATGGGGAGGCAAAAGACCCAAAATAGCCAAAACAATTTCAATATAATGAAGAACAACGTTGGAGGACTGGATACTACCTGACTTCCAACTTACTATAAACCTACAGCAATTAAGACAGTGTAGTATTTAAGAAAGAACAAACAAATATATCTATGAAACAGAATAGAGGGCCCAGAAATAGACCCACATAAACATAGTCAACCAATCTTTGACAAAGTAGCAAAGGCAGTACAGTGGAGCAAAGACAGTCCTTTCAAAATATAATGCTGGAACAACTGGACATCCACATAGAGAAAAATGAATGTAGACATAGACACAGATGTTACACCTTACATGAGATTAATTCAATATGGATCACAGACCTAAATATAAAATGCAAAATTATAAAACTCCTAGAAGATAACCTTGATGAACTTGGGAATGGTGATGATCTTCTAGATATATCAAAAGCGTGATCCATGAAAGAAATAATTGGTAAGATGGACTTCATTAAAATTCACAACTTCTGCTTTGAGAAAGACAATGTCAAGAGAATGAGAAGACAAGCCACAAACTAAGAGAAAATATTTGCAAAAGACATATCTGATAAAGGACTGTTACCCAAAATATACAAAGAACACTTAAAGTTCAAGAACAAGAAAACAAACAACCCAATTAAAAACTGGACAAAAGACCTTGACAGATACCAAAGAAGAGATACAGATGGCAAATAAGCATATGAAAAATCCTCCATGTCATATGTCATCAGGGAAATGCAAGTTAAAATGGCAATGAGATACCACTACCCACCTATTTGAATGGCAAAAATCTGGAACACTGACACCACCAAATGCTGACAAGTCTTTGTAGCAAAAGGAACTTTAATTCATTGCTGGTAGGAATGCAAAATGGTACAGTCACTTTGGAAGACAGTTTGGCAGTTTCTTGTAAAACCAAACATACAATCCAGCAATGGTGCTCCTTGGTATTTACCGAAGGGAGTTTAAAAGTTACGTCCACCACAAAACCTGCACATGGATGTCTACAGCAACTTTATTCAGAATTGCCAAGACTTGGAAGAAACCAAGATGCCCTTCAGTAGGTGAATGGATAAATAAAGTGTGGTACATCCAGACAATGGAATATTCTTCAGCACTAAAAGGAAACGAGCTATCAGGTCATGGAAAGACCTGGAGGAAACTTAAATGCATGTTACTAAGTGAAAGAAGCACATCTGAAAGAATTATATACTGTATGATTTCCAACTATGTGATATTCTCAGAAAGGCAAAAATATGGGGACAAGGAAAAGATCAGCGGTTGCCAGGGGTTAGGGGTTGGGTGAATAGGTGAAGCACAGAGGTTTTTCGTAGGGCGGTGAAACTTCTCTGTATGATACTATAAATGGATACATGTCATTATACATTGCTCCAAACCCATGGAATGTACAGCACCAAGAGTGAACCCTAATGTAAACTGTGGACGTTGGGGGATGATGATGCGCCAGTGTAGGTTCGTCAGTTGTAACAAATGTCCCGCTCTGGTGGAGGGTGTTGCTTAATGGGGGAGGCTATGAACGTGTGGCAAATGTGTGTGAGAAGTGTCTGTATCTTCCCCTCAGTTTCGCTCTGAATCTTTAATTGCCCTAAAAAATAGTCAATAACAAAATGAGGAATCTATAAAAGTAACAGTGGAATTTTACATTAAAAAGTAAGAATTCAAAAAAAAATCATGAAGCTATTTTATATGTTTTTGTTCTATACGTGGATTTAATTTCAAATCTACATTTTAGAGCACAGTTTTTAAAAACGTTATTGGCCAGTTTTGCCTTTTTTCTTACATAATTAATTCAGTAAGAATTTAATTTATGAAATGAATAGCTGTCATTTGTTACCTAGGAAAATTACATCTATTTAGTTTTTTATTTTGAAGTAATTTTAGACTTATAATAAGATGCAAAAATAATTGAGAGTGCCTATATACCCTTCGTCCGTTTGCCCACAATGTCAGCCTCTTACAAAACCACAATACAGTTATCTGACCCAGAAAATTAGTATTGATGCAATACTAGAAACTAATCTCTAGACCCTATGGGGATTTCACCGGTTTTTCCCCTAATATTCTAATTCTGGTTTAAGATCCTATGCTGCATTTAGTTCTCATGTCTCTTTAGTGGTCTTTAGACCCTTAATAATTTCCCTTGAGTGGAGAAAACCGATTTGTGACAGTTCCTCAGTATTTCCCCATCATCCACAAACTTGACACTTAAAAAAACTTTTTTTTTTTCTCTTTCTTTTTTTTTGGCCACGCCATGTGGCTTGTGGGATCCTAGTTCCCTGACCAGGGATCGAACTGGGGCCCTTGGCAGTAAAAGCATGGAGTCCCAACCACTGGACCTCCAGGGAATTCCCAGAGTTGACAGTTTTGATGAGAACCGCTCGATTGTTTTACATAATGGTCCTCAGTGTGGGTTTGTCTGATGTTTCCTCATGATTAGATTGAGGCTGTATATTTGGGGCAGGAATCCCAAGTGTCCTTCTTGGTGCATTGTGTTGAGGGGTACATGCTGTCAGTTTGTCCTGTCACTGGTGGTGTGGACTTGGACCACTAGGTCAAGGTGCGATCTGCCAGGTCCCTCTGCTCAAGAGAAATTATTAAGTGTCTTATGGAGAGGTGCTTAGAGGCTTTGCAGATACTCATCATATTTTTTAATAGACTTTGTTTTTTAGAGTAGTTTTAGGTTCAAGAACTTTTAAAATAAATTTTATATTATAATCCTTAAATATATACTTATTTCAAATAAAATGTTTTTACTTAAAATTCCCCTCTTAATCATATTATATAAAATAATGAAATAATTTAATAAATTTCTAAGGGGTTTCGTAAAACTATGTATTTCTGTGAAGGGGATTTTTAGAATCGAAATAAATCTGGAGAAGCTGAGGTAGACATAGAGGCAATGTTACGTGTCCTGAGAGTAGAAGAGGGTTGGGACACCAAGCACTGAGCAGGAATTAATCTTGGACTGGAAAGAGTTACTTCCTACATTGCTACAGCTGTGGTTGAAGAGCATATGAGCTGATGAATGCAGGTTTATGGATATGGTGCTGGTAAAGTAAGCTGAGGCCTGAATTTGTTTGTTCTATATTTATTAGGCAACTATTTTGTACCAGTCACTGTACTCGGCCAGGGGATACAAAGAAGTGTCTTCACCTCTGCCTCACTCCCATGGTTGCAAGCTCCCTCTCTATTTGGGCTGGTCAAGGCACTATGAGCCCAGAGTCCAGAGCAGCTGTGACACCACCTGCCCTCTCGCGGGAGGTGTCTTCTGGCTGCTCAGGTGCATCCTGAAACCCCAGAGGCAAAAAGGAAGGATGTCCTGGGGGACCAGCCACCCTTGGCAGCCTGGGTAGGAGTTGGTTGCCTGGAGGGTTTTTTGTTGTTGTTGTTGTTTTATCTCCTATTCTCTCCGTTTTGCACAAACCAAAAGTTTGTTGATAAACTTTCCCTATTCCTGAGGAAATTTCTTGAGTTGATCATTATTCCTCATTAAGAAGAGTAATCAAAATATAGACCAAAGCTCCCTGGGTACTGATGGCCAAAAAAGTGACCCAAAATTATAGGTCATTTCTGCAGTTCTTGTGGGCAGTTTTTAAATCTATTAAGTGAATGTTTTAAAAGTACTGAAATTTGGGTTTTATAAGTCAAAACAACTTAATGAGAATGCCAGTGCAGTATTTCACTGGCCTCTACACCTTGCAGAACTCCTGTGATATTGCACAAGCGCCAGTAGTTTAACTTCTGATGATTTGGGGGAAGGACATTTAGTTCATATTGCATTATTAGTGTTGCACTGAGGTCATCTTGGTTCAAATACTGATATTATTAGTTTTAACTATAAAATGCTCTCACTTTAACTTCACGATAATTAATCTCATTTGTTGTGAGTTGTTTTGCTGACCTCCAGTAGTGCAATACCACATATTTACATCAGCAGTGTATTATTTTCTCAATAACTATGTTTCAAGTCCTGTATGAATTGTAATTCAGAAGTGAACCATCCAGCATCTCTTTTGCTAAAGCAAATGTATGTATAATCCTCACCTCCTGTCTGTCCATCACCACCACCAGTTTTCTTTAGAGAGGTACTCCTTTGGTGATGAGCTACTTGGGAACCTGTGTTTCTAAATAACTGACAACATACTTTTAAAAGTAAATTAGCATAATTGCTGTGTTATTTTAGATTTATATGCCATTATTTTCTAATATCAAATTGTAGAAACTGGTATATAATCCATATGTTGCTAGGAAAGAAGCTCATTTCAACTCTATTTTGAAATGTTTCTTGGTTATCACTAGCTTTCATTTTGCTGGACCATGGATTAGGTAGGCAGCCTCCCCTAAGGGGTCTAAAGACAAACAATCTGAGAGTATTGTGCAGAGGAAAAGAGGAAGCTGCAAAAACCAGAAACAGCTTAGAAAACTTGACCCTTTCCCCCAAAATTGTACCAAATATATAAGTCAGTTGGGGTCAGTAAGCAATTTCTTTAAAATCCAATTATTCTACGCATTATTGGCAAAGCCCTAAGAGGACTGGAAGGCATTTTCAATTACATTGTATTGGGAAGACCTGAAATCAGATTGCTTTCCTCCCTCCCAGTAACAGAGGAAGTTCTAGCTTTAGGAGTTAGATTTTGATCTGAGAGTGAATAAGTTATATAGCTGGAACAAGGCAGACAGTATCATAACTGATCACCTGGGAGAAAATTAAATGGGAAATATACCCAACAAAAGAGAATGAGGAAAATGTCAGACATTTTAATATAATTCACACTTATTCCTAGAATAAGCCCAATACCCAGGAAAAGGAAAAAGACTCCCTTTCACTTCTTCATCAAATATTTATTGAGTGCCTATTATACATAGCAGTGATGTGCTTGGGTAAATCACTGGACAAGCAGACAGCCCTGCCCTTATGGAGCTTAACATTCTTTAAACGACCTTCAGGTTCTGGTTATATGCTTTTAAGACCTAAAACTGAAAGTAGAGAGAAAATATTGTTGACCTAAAGCAATAAAACAGCCAGTTATTTTACCAGCAAAATAGGTTAATTCGGGAACAGAAAAGAATTGCAATTCAGGACATCTAATCTGTGGCGATCCACAGGCAAGTCCAAATGACAAAGGAGAGGAATGTGCTTTTCTAGAGAAGGACTTGGGCAGGCCTGTTATTAAACAAAGAGTTCACTGGAGGAAACTGGGAATTCAAAGTAGTGGCTTTTCATTGGCTGAGTTGTGACAGCCTCTAATTGGGCTGTCGCCTGGCAAGGAGGTTTTTTTTTTTTTTTTTTTTTCCTTCCTCTTGCTGGGTAGTAAAGGAGTAACCTTCTACCTGTTGGAGATACAAAGTATGTCTTTTCTTCATGGGTCTGCGATTGACATGGAGTGGTAGGGCCTGAGAGTTCCCCTGCTGGCCTCCCAACTCCATTTTTTTTTTTTAACATCTTTATTGGAGTATAATCGCTTTACAATGTTGTGTTAGTTTCTGCTGTATAACAAAGTGAATCAACTATATGTATACGTATATCCCCATATCTCCTCCCTCTTGTGTCTCCCTACCAACCTCCCTATCCCACTCCTCTAGGTGGTCACAAAGCACCGAGCTGATCTCCCTGCGCTGTGCAGCTGCTTCCCACTAGCCAACTATTTTACATTTGGTAGTGTATATATGTCCATGCCACTCTCTCACTTCGTCCCAGATTACGCTTCGCCCCTCCCCGTGTCCTCAAGTCCATTCTCTACGTCTGCATCTTTATTCCTGTCCTGCCCCTAGGTTCATCAGAACCTTTTTTTTTTTTTTTTTTTTGGATTCCATATATATATGTGTTAGCATACTGTATTTGTTTTTCTCTTTCTGACTTACTTCACTCTGTGTGACAGACTCTAGGTCCATCCACCTCACTACAAATAACTCAATTTTGTTTCCTTTTATGTCTAATATTCCATCGTATATATGTGCCACATTTTCTTTATCCATTCATCTGTCGATGGACATTTAGGTTGCTTCCATGTCCTAGCTATTGTAAATAGTGCTGCAGTGAACATTGTGGTACATGTCTCTTTTTGAATTATGGTTTTCTCAGGGTATATGCCCAGTGGTGAGATTGCTGGATCATATGGTAGTTCTGTTTTTAGTTTTTTAAGGAACCTCCATACTGTTCTCCATAGTGGCTGTATCAATTTACATTCCCACCAACAGTGGAAGAGGGTTCCCTTTTCTCCACACCCTCTCCAGCATGTATTGTTTGTAGATTTTTTGATGATGGCCATTCTGACCAGTGAGGTGATACCTCATTGTAGTTTTGATTTGCATTTCTCTAATGGTTAGTGATGCTGATCATCCTTTCATGTGTTTGTTGGAAATCTGTATATCTTCTTTGGGGAAATGTCTATTTAGGTCTTCTGCCCATTTTTGGATTGGGTTGTTTGTTTTCAGCAGAAACTCTGCAAGCCAGAAGGGAGTGGCAGGGCATATTTAAAGTGTTGAAAGTGAAAAACCTACAACCAAGATTACTCTACTCAGCAAGGATCTCATTCAGATTCGACGGAAAAATTAAAACCTTTACAGACAAGCAACAGTTAAGAGAATTCAGCACCACCAAACCAGCTTTACGACAAATGCTAAAGGAATTCCTCTAGGCAGGAAACACAAGAGAAGGAAAAGACCTGCAAAAACAAACCCAAAACAATTAAGAAAATGGTAATAGGAACATACATATCTATAATTACCTTAAATGTAAATGGATTAAATGCTCCAACCAAAAGACACACACTGGCTGAATGGATACAAAAACAAGACCCCTATATATGCTGTCTACAAGAGACCCACTTCAGACCTAGGCGCACATACAGACTGAAAGTGAAGGGATGGAAAAAGATACTCCATGCAAACGGAAATCAAAAGAAAGCTGGAGTAGCAATTCTCATATCAGACAAAATAGACTTTAAAATAAAGACTATTACAAGAGACGAAGAAGCATACTACATAATGATCAAGGGATCAATCCAAGAAGAAGATATTAACAATTGTAAATATTTATGCACCCAACATAGGAGCACTTCAATACATAAGGCAAATGCTAACAGCCATAAAAGGGGAAATCGACAGTAACACAATAATAGTAGGGGACTTCAACACCCCACTTTCACCAATGGACAGATCATCCAAAATGAAATAAATAAGGAAACACACGCTTTAAGTATCAAAAAACCCAACACCATTTTAAATGAGATTTCTTTTTACTAATTTTCACAGTATGTATAGTAGTTAAGAACATGCACCCTAGAAGGAGGCTCTCTTCCTAGATGTCAGGTCAAGAGCAAATTCCTTAAATCATAAATTTAATCTTCCTTATTTCCTCAGTTTCTCACTTTCATTATCTGAAAAATGCTACCTTATAAGGTTGTGATAATGGCCTAAAATTACCCTTGAAAACTCTTTAGAAAACAGTGTCTGGTACGGACTTAGTCTGCAACAAATGTTTCACACTATTATTTATTCAGCATCCTTCATTCAACATACTTACCAACCCCTTAACGTATACTAGGTTCTGTTCTAGATTTTGGACATGCAACAGGAACTTGAGAGGCTAATATTCTAGAAGGTAGTTTATTTATATTTTGGGTTAAATAGGCTCTTGTGAACTAGTCTGTGAAACAAAATACCATGTTTACATAATGTTATTTCTAAGGGTAAATGCCTTCCGAGTTTTCAACAAGTGATTTATGGAACAACATTTTGGACAATACTTGGGATATGCCTATGATATTCTAAGTGTTTGTGAGTATATGAATGTATGTGTGTGTTTGTTTGTATGTGTGAAAGTTTTTAATATGAGCCCCAAATAAAATTTCAAGAGGGATACATTTACCTAGTTGTTTTAAAAATCATATTTTCAGCATAACTGGGAGTGAGGAGCACTCTTTTTAAATCCCCAATTTTACCTATTAGGTTTTTATTTAGAAACAGAAAAAATAAAAAAAGGCTATCAGATTTTAATTTCTATTCCTGGGAGGGAAAATTTTATAACATTTAAACATTAGAAAAGAAAAAACTCTATGAACATAAAGTACTAGGAAATAGCTAATGCCTTTTTGGAGACAAGTATTCTATAAAACCATCTATAATGGACCAGTTTCAATATTTTTATACTGTTTATTATTTTTATTTTTCTTCAGTTAAGTCTGGATTATTAAAAATATTCAATTAAAAATAGGTGCTAGACACATGTTAGAAATGTACAAAGAACCACAAGAGGTTATGAGCATTGAACATCACTCTTTGGACAGAGCTTTTGCTAAAAAGACAGAGCAGGTAAATTTCTGTTTTTATATTAGAGAAAAAAAATGTATTTCCATGCTTAAGATCCCTAAAAATTTCTTCCATACATCCAATGTAAGTCCAAAAAGTGATGATCTCTACCCTTAAGGAGCTTTCATTTCTGCTCAGGAGCACACAGTAATCACAGGGGTATAATCTGATAGGATGAGAGTGAATCGGGATGCTCTGGGGCATACCAGACTGGCACCCGACCTGGGTTTAGAAACCCAGTGTACATTTCCTTAGAGAAATAATACCTGAGAAGTAGAAGTACTCTTAACAGAGAAAAAGGAATACATGTTTGAAGGTCCTGGGAGTCAAGGAGGACATGGTCTCTTCAAGAACTTTACTGTGGCTTTAAAATATAAAGGGAGATTGACAGTAGATGAGGAAGAGGTAGTATGCAGGAGTTAGATCTTCCCATTCGCTTTCTTTCTCTCCTCCTTCTGGGATTCCAGTTATACATTGGTTAGATCATTTGATGTTGTCCCACAGCTCTTAGATGTACTGTTCTAGTCTCTTCTCTCCCCACACTACCCCCTCTGCCCCCCACCTTAACTCCTTTCTATCTTCTTTGTATTTAGCTTGGATAATTTCTATTGGCCAATCTCAAATTTAATGATTTTCCCTCCCTGTGTTGAATTCAGTCTGTTGACAGGCCCAACAAAGAAATTCTTTATAGTTGATGCTGGGTTTTTTTTGTTAATTGTTGTTTTTTATCTCTGGTTTTTCCATTTGACTCTCCGTGTGGTTTATGATGAGCATGGGATTGGGCATGGGGATGGGATTTCCTGCTGCCTCTTCAGGGTCAGATGCAGTTGCGTGCTGGAGCTGATTATTAAATTTTTATAAATGTGTGAGTCATTTAACATCATCTTGATAGTTTTAACTTGGCCACAGTAGAAGTATTTACATCACAGAAATGGGCAGACACTACAATTCAGAACTTCCTTTTCCCCAGAGAGCTGGATTTCAAATGTCTACCATCACAGCAATGATGGATTTTGCTTTGACCTATTCCTCAATGAAAGTTTACCTATTCCTAGGGCCACGTGCAAGAGGGTTCCACCCCTCCCAGGGGAAGAGAGCTTTTGCATCTAACGTTTCCCCAGAGGCACTGAACCTTTTCCTGGGAAGATTTCTTGCCCCTTCCCCAGAAGCTTGAGGCTTTTGCTTCCTATGAAAACATAGCGTCTACCGTGTGGGCAGGGTTTTTGCCTGCGCCCTGCCCGGTTGGGGTGCACGTCTCCTCTCCTGCTCCCAGTCTTTCTCGTGAGCATCCAGTGGAAGGAAACCTGTGGAAAAGTGCTTAAGAATAAGTGCAAACTCTTCTTGTCCTCTCGTGTATGGGGGTCCCAGGAATTCTAGACTATCACTCTAGCCTACACTCTAAGCACCGATTAGCACATTGCCTGCTTTCCTCTTCCCTCCTTTTATAGTGGCCATTTCTCTTTTCCATGCTCTGCTAAAGATAAAACAATTCAAGTGTTTCTGCCTCTCCTCAGAGGGACACTCTGCCTTTTGGAATTTAGTTCACCTGGTTATCTTCCAACCTTAGGTCTCTGGCTCAAGAATAATTATGGCTTTGTTGATTATCTGACTCTTTTTCTCATTGTTAGGGTGGGAGTAATGTTTTTGTGGCTTCCTACATATTAAGAGGAGGTGGGACTCTCAGAAGTTAGATCTGGAAGAGTCTTTCTCTTGAATCATGTAAAAATGTTTGAAATTTATTCTTCACTGTGAGAAGGGAGCCTTTGAAGGATTTTTAAGCGGATAGGGGAGTGGAGGGTGGCATTTCTGTGATGTTAGCCTTTTAAACATCATGATATTTATCTCCTACTTGGAGAGCCAGAGGGGCCCCCTGATAGCTTTCTGCTTATTTCCCATCTGTAGTCTATTTCTGATTTCTGAGTTTATTGACTTTTTCACCAGTCATTTTGCTTACATTATCAGACTACTTACATTTCCATGACTTATTATGTCTTTTTAAACTCTCTCAGGCTCAATTTCCTCATCCATAAAATAGGGATTGAATACTATGCAGATTAGTAATGAGTATCAAATCAGATCATAGGTGTGAAAATGTCTGAAAAGCATAAGCACTATATAAATAGAGTACAGTATTATAATCAACTGTCTTGTAGTCATAGTATTATGGAATCACAGTATCTGTTTGGTAGATGGGACTTTGTGATCTCTAACACAACACTGCAGTTTTGTAATTAAAGAATCTGCAGCAGAGAGGCATTGACTAATTTAAGCATCGGATCAATTCTATTGAGAGAATATTCTTGTCTTCTATTTTTTAGAGGGGGAAACTGAGACTCCAAGAGGTTATGTGACTTACCCACAGTCACTTAGCTAATGTGTCCCATCGCCAGTCTAGAAATGCAAGGTTGTCTAATGCTGGAGCCCGTGCTTTCATCAGCATGCTGCCGTACCTCTCTGGGTTTCCCCAGGAAGCCAGCATCTGAGCTGGTCCTGGACTCCATTCCAGGTCTCCAGAGTCCCAGGTCACAAAGCCCCGCAGCAGATTTTCCCACTCTAACTTGTGAGTGACAGTGTAGTATCTAAGAGTCAAAGTCTCTGCTAGCAGCTTTTTCAGGCTAATGTGCCTTAGAAATCTCCCCAGGTTATTATAGCAAGACTAAATGAGCTTTTAAAAAGATTTTAAAATTACCAATAGAGCATGTGGTGGATAGTGGTTAAAAACATGCAGTTTCTGGAGCTTCCTGCCTGGATTCTAAGCCCAGGCCCACCACTGAACAGGCTGTGGATGTTGGGCAAGTCACCTCACTTCTTGGTGACTCAGTTTCCTCATGTGTAAAAGGAGGGAAAACAGTTCCCATTGCTTAGGGTTGTTCTGAGACTGAAATGAGCTTGGAGTCTGCTTGCACATAGGAGACAGTATATACTTTTGTTAAATGTAAGTTCTTGGATTTTAATTTGCAATTCAAACTTAATAGTATATCCTCATTAAATAACAAAACAAAACAAAATAGAAACACAAAATAGCAGGTCTTCCTTTAAAACTAAATAATCTCCACTGATAGATAGGACTGCAAAAAAATCTCACTTTTCTCCCAGAAAATACTGAGTTTTAGGCTGCTTTTGTGGAATTTTGTTCCGAGGCAGAACTTTTTCACCTGACTTGGGAGGGGCAGTCCCAACAGAGAGCCCATTACCTATCAATTCAAGGAAAAGCTGCTGGGTTTTCAGCCCTGGCCTGCAGGGTACTTGGAGTTGGGGCTGTGTACGCAGCCCTGTAAGCAGTATTTTTTGTGCTCTTTTAGTGCTTCCATGTTGCACAAAAGACATCTAGAATCAATCAAACATAATGAATTAACTCCTTTGTGGGATTCCATGTTGTTTTTGACATGTCTTTGATCATTTTGAACAAAATAACTTCTAGGGTGATTACATAAGGAGAGTAATGCCTTTAGTCCTTTGTAAAGTGTTTTCCTTTGTTTAGTTAAACATTTCATGAATTGGGTTGCGGGGAGCAATTTCATACATTGTTTTTGCCATGATGGGAATTTAACAGATTAAAGAGAAAATTTGGTTTTATAGTATCTTGATGATAGAGTGATATTTTCTGGGTTTTTATTTTCTATAAGTCAATTGGTTTTAAAAATGGCTATTCTATTGTGTGTGTGTGTGTGTGTGTGTGTGTATGAGAACAGGGGCAGGACCGTTTTCTCCTTATCACCTATGGAAAATAATGCAGCCATTTAAAGAGCAGATATTTTAAAGGCATTTTGCAGAAATATAGAAAAGCCGCATTAAAGTGGCTTTTGAGTCACTCTTTTCCCCTTAATGCAAATTTTAATGTTTATATGCTAGGCAAATGTCATTAAAAGAAAGGAGACATCCATCTAGCTGATGCATTACTGACTCTGGCTGCTAAGTGAAGCTTAACCAGTCCCCTACAAATGTGGGGATGTGGGATGGATGGGTGTTGAGATGCCAAACGTGCACTTCCTGCTGAGTTGTTTTCTAACCAGCCCGTGTGGCTCATCTGCTACTTCTTCATCTTCTTCTTTGTCTGGTACTCCCCCTCACTTGTACATTACTCTTCCTCTATCTTTTCACGGTTCTGTTGCTTTGCTTCGGCTTTTTATTTCTAGATACCCACCTGTGGCCAGATTTCATACTCTTATCCAGTGAAATGGTGTGCCTTGGGTGTGGCATTTTGTTAGAATTCACACTGTTAGGCTGCATTATCCAAAATCTGAGACGTACTAATTATGAATTTTAATCAAGTATCTAGTTGGCAGAAACTCTGGGTTCTTAAAAAAAAAGTTATAGGAACTATCTTAACACTGAGGTGGTTTTATACAAGCCAGATAACATTTAGGAAGGAATCAATAAAAACTGTAGTTGCTCATAACTTATTGCCCTTTCTGAATTTTGTTATAGAAAGGAATGCCTTATATTCAGCTTGATTCTTTAACGGCATAGAAATTCATTCAGGAAAGTTTGATGAATAGGAGAAGAAATCTTTATTCACTGGTTCAAAATTTATACTCTGTACGTAACATCTACATGTATGTCTAGATTAATACTGCCAGTTTTCTATTGCAAAAAGAGTCTCAAGACTGATATGATTAAAACCTTGTATTTTCAATTCCTAAAATATCTCAAATAGATAGCAGTTAAAGTAAATTCATGATGATTTATAGCTGAGGTATAAATTTGGCTGTGTAGTAAATTGTTCATCATATTATACCCAGGGGTGATTTTTATACCTATCAACAGTGCTTCTTGAGGCTTGGGGTGTGAGAAAAAGATCTTATAAGGCTGGCAATTTCCAGCAGGTGTGTATCTATACCTCCAGCATCACTGGTTATAATTTAACTATAAAAATGTTGCACTATCTGGGTAGCAAAATGGGTGAGGTCTGCTATTGCCTGTGATTGTAAGTGTGGAGGATATTTGTTTGACTTCACAGACGCTGGATTTGTAAAAGGAGAAATGTCAGGTAGTGACCATGTGGCATGCTGCTGCGATGTGTCTGCAGCCAGCTTCCTGGGGTGGCCTTCCCTCAGACGTCCAAGGCCTACATTCAAGCGTGTTTTAAACCCTCCTGCGCTCTTGGTGGGAATGTAAATTGATACAACCACTATGGAAAACAGTACGGAGGTTCCTTAAAAAACTAGAAACAGAACTACCATACGACCCAGCAATCCCACTACTGGGCATATACCCTGAGAAAACCATCATTCAAAAAGAGTCACGTACCAAAATGTTCATTGCAGCTCTATTTACAATAGCCAGGACATGGAACCAACCTGAAAGCCCATCAACAGATGAATGGATAAAGAAGATGTGGCACATATATACAATGGAATATTACTCAGCCATAAAAAAGAAACGAAATTGAGTTATTTGTAGTGAGGTGGACGGACCTAGAGTCTGTCATACAGAGTGAAGTAAGTCAGAAAGAGAAAAACAAATACTGTATGCTAACACGTATATATGGAATCTAAAAAAAAAAAGGTACTGATGAACCTAGCTGCAGGGCAGGAATAAACAGATAGACATAGAAAATGGACTTGAGGACATGGTGTGCGAGGGCGAAGCTGGGGCGAAGGGAGAGTAGCATCGACATACACACACTACCGAATGTAAAATAGTTGGCTGGTGGGAAGCAGCAGCATAGCACAGGGAGATCAGCTCAGCGCTTTGCGATGACCTGTAGGGGTGGGATAGGGAGGGTGGGAGGGAGGCTCAAGAGGGAGGGGATATGGGGGCATGTGTATGCATATGGCTGATTCGCTTTGTTGTGCAACAGAAACTAACACAGTATTGTGAAGTAATTATGATCCAATAAAGATCTATTTGAAAAATAAATAAATAAATATATACGTGTATATTTACTATGCTAAAAAAAAAAGTATGTCTTAGTTCCTGGTGACACAGTCCTGCTAGATTCTCTGTTGGTTCTACCTTCAGGTTAAAGCCTTGATTTTCATGGATAGCCTAATCTGTAGAAAGAAAGAACATTAAAAAAAATATTTTTAAAAAAGCATAGCCATAAAAGTCCTTTCTACTAGTAGTGGATCTTTTTTTTTCAGAGAGAGAAACCAAATTACAGCCTCACTGTCACAGCATCTTCCAACACTGACAGTCAAAAGCTGATCTCTTCTTCATGGGGAATAGCTTACTAACTCCTCTGGGCCGCCACGTTAGGACGAATTCTCGAGACCAGGCAGTCCCTCCTGATTTGTAGAGACGTCTGGCTGTGCACCTCCACAGTTAGAGCTGTTAGAGTTTTTGCTGATTTGCTTGGCACATGTCCATTAAAATTAGTCCATTAAAATTCACATGCTTTCCCAATAATTGAGACAATCAATTTACATTAAACAAGACACAATTATAATTTCATGTGCAATTTAAATTCTATAGAAAATAGTCTGTGTGCACTAAGAGGGACACTTATTTTGATGCAAAGAGATGTTTTTATAGTCTGCATAAACAAATCATTCATATTTTCAAAATAGTTCCCTCATTATCTTTGGTGTAGAGGAATTCTATTGTGTTTTATTTTGATGTAAGGACAAGTGTGTGTGTCTAAAGCTGCATGTTTAGTAGGCACTGTGACTTTCTCTCAATGGCATTGAAATGGAAAGGGTTGAGCTTGATAGGTACTTGCTTGGGATATGACGTGGACTCACTCTCATTAAAAGAGCAAACAAAGAGGATGCATGTTGAGTGAGTCTGTTGCCTTTGTGCCAGCAGTAGTGACATGGGCATCATGCATATACTTTTAACTTTGTGCAATAGACCAGGTGGGTACCTATTGCTCTGCCAGGGACTGTGTGCTAGTTCCTAAGAAAATCATTCAGAGGAGTTTGGGAAGGATGCATAGGATGGGGGAGGAAGTTGCCATGGCTGTGTGCCTTTGTGCTGAAGAGTTCCTGGGAAAGCTTCAAACCCCCAGCAAGTAGGCTCACAAGGCAGCCAGACTCCATGAACATGCCTGAATCCTCTACAACTCTCATTTGTAAGCTCTTAATAAGATCGGTATTGTCGGTCAGGAAATCTAGAACACTGGAGAAATATTATTAGGAAGAATATAGTAAAAGTAATGACAAGATAGAAAACAAATCCTGTCAGAGCCCGAGAATATACTTGGCTTCTGCTTGCTGTGTCTGTCTGTTTCTATAAATGGTCCAGAATAGAAACCGGATGTTTAAAATCTCTCTCCCTTTCACATGCTCTCCTCCCCCTCCTCTCTTCCTTCCTCTTCAGTATTAGTAGACTTACTATTTTTATTATTTTTTATTTATGTTCCTATTTTCAATATTTGCCATTTGTATGGATAACACATTAATTTTTAATAAAATATTTTATACTCTTAGAATAGCTGAATCATAAAAGAGAACTTGAAATTGATATAGACTCCAAGGGAGCATATAAACTGAGTATTACAGTTTCTTTTCCCACTCACAAATAGCAAATGGTTATTTTAAAAGATGATGTATACTTAGATTTAAATCTCTTTATCTTTGTATATGAGTCTTAATTTGTATTATTTTTGTGGCACAAAAAGTGATTCAGGCATCATTCTGTGAAAGAAATACCAAGATAATATGTTAGGCAGTACTCCCTAACAATTTTCTTTTTATCTAGAAATACATTTTTGACAAGACTCACTGCTGTTAAAGAAATTCAGTTGGGATCTGAACTGAGTCTTGAGCTTAATTTTTCATTTTAGTTCTGTTGCAGAACTAATGAGTTTAAAGAAGGCAGCATTTGTTTCTTTCAGTAGTTTATTTTTTCCAGTCAGTAATTGTAGTTTTGTATTTGTAACATTAAAATTAAACCTGGGAATTATTTAAACAAGTTTATATTCCATGCTATTCCCAGAACTATAGCTTTGTAATCCACTTTGGAAATATAAATTAATAAAGATAGTTTCTTCCAAAAGCTTTTTATTATAGAGAGCATGGACATTTGAAGTGTAACATCTTAGAGACTTTTTTTCCCATTCTCAAATTATAAGGATATCAGTTATCAATTTTACGTTGGCAACTTAGATCTTATTTGAATCATTATGTGTGTGTGTGTATATATACGTGTGTGTGTGTGTGTGTGTGTGTGTGTATGTGTGTATATATATATAACTTTGTATTTTCTTTTTTGTAATTAAAATTTCTAAAAAATTTTTCTAAATAATGTTACTTTTCTCAAGTAAATTTACTTACTCTTGACATTAACAATGAATTTATATATTTTTTCTGAATATTTATATTTTATATTCCAAATAAAGATTAAGAGATGTTTTAAAGAACTCTACCTGTCTTATATAAGCTGAATTGCATAGAATGGCATTTTAAAGAATCAGGAGAGACCTGAAAGATTATCTAGTCCAACTCCTTCTCTTATCATCTACCTCTCATCCTCCATCCCTACACACAACATGGACACTTCATAGATGAGGAAAGTGGCCCAAAGAGATAAGGTGACTTCTAAGACTACAGTTCAGGTAATGACTAGAATCTGTGTTTTCTGACTTCTGCTTCAGTGTTTTCTGCTGTACCCCCTCAGTAATTTATATGTTCCCAGAAGTAGGGAGGTGGGTTAGTACTAATAATCAAAAGGAAAATACTAAGTGTAGATAAATAGATGTTTAGCAGAAATGGCTCATCCAGTAAGCTTGAGACTGGAAGTAGGATGGTTAATTGAAAGGTCAGGAAGTCATAGCAAGTGGTAGTATGTTTAGGCCAAGACATTTTCTTCGTGAATGGATTACCTGATTTGGAGTGCCATATCATCTTTCCTGGATAAACCATACCAAAATTGCCTCTTTTGATGCACCCAATTTTGATTTCGCTAAAACAACTGAGGACATAAAGACACTTGGGAAACCACCTCCATGCAGAATTTGAGACTTTAATGACCCTCTCGCTCTCCCACCACATCTTTTACATTTATTTCATGCACACCTAATTTGATGGACTTTTAAACTCAGCTTTGTTGATTCTTTCTAAATCATTCTACTTTGTTTTCATAGAATCAGCAAACTCTTTTTTTAATAATCGTATTTCTGAGTCCACTAAACATTAAGTTGTGCTTATGTTAGCAGCATAAACAGACTTGGGAAGAAACACACAACTGGTGAGAGCAGAAGTGTCCAGTTGTACTATAGAGTAGCAGCCAATGGCCATGAGTATTGCATGGGCCCTGGACATCATTCAATGCATTTAATAGAGAGGAAGGGAGAGTGTTGGTTCATTAGGTGATCAGGGTAAGTGGCCTTCCATTCAGAGAGTTTCTACTATACTTGGGAAGGAGCTACTAGAGTCAGACGAGTAAAGGTATACAATGAACTAGTTTTATAAGAAGAATCTGCATTGCATTCTCCATACACAGTTTTCCCGTTTGTACCAGAGAGGAGGCAACCAACCGGGAGGCAGAAGAGAGTGAACTTTCTTTGTTCCGTTTTTGCTTTCTCTTCCCCTGGGTCTTAGGCCAGCCTTACCCCACCCAGAAGATGGGCCAATGGAGCATTCTTATACCAAACAAACTTTCCACAGCTGCTTGGCAGTAAAAGCAGTGGCCACTGTTCAGCCTAGAGAATCACCCTTCATGTACAGATTTTCAAGTGACCTGCTACTCAGCTGGGGATTCTTGGGGACACAGCCCTGCTTTCTTTAGGGAGCTGCTCTACTCTTTGCATAAAGTCCTGGAAGAATTGCTCTCCTAGGAGGTTGCACAGCTGAAAATACAAGTGATTTCAAAATGGGTTTTGATAAATTCTTGGATTAAGAACCCACGTCTGGTTTTTAAAGGGTACTGTGAATGCATTAAGTCTCATTCCTAAATAATGAATGAACAAATCAACAAGTAATTAACAACTATCCTCTCTCTAAATTGGGTTATGAATATAATCCTTCCACTTCTCCTTTTATTGTTTTCTTGGTTTGAGCATCCATTCCATTTTCCTTTCTTAATTAAGTCATGGTATTTATCAAGATGATGATTATAGCACACAGCCACTTCACAAAACAAACACACAAACGTGCTATATAACTGCCTCTTCACTCCCTTGCTACATTTGTTGTGGCCCAAAGGGTTGGGGCAGCATTTTTCAATGTGTATTCTATGGACAATCAGTCCTACAAAATGGTCTTTGAAAAAAGGAGTGCAGGATGTTTTAGTTTGGGACATATTGCAAATACTATCTCTCTCTGGAAAGTCAAAATGCACATTAGAATATTAACAGTCTTGATAAGTCTGAGAAATTATTAATCGTTTTTAAAGTTTAAGTTGGCTTAAAATAATAATATAAGTTAAAATACTTGTAAAAATTTAAAACGTCACAAATGTGACGTGAAGACCTATAAACTGCTCTGTAGGGCTGTTTTTGGAGACCTGTCATTAATCTAAGGGTGGAAATGACCCACTGTGGCACTTCATGGGGGACCTGCATAGGTTTTTCACGGCTCTTTGATCATCTTTCGCCCCTTACTCCTCCTATTCCAAACATGGTTTTTCACTTTTTTCCTTTTATACTCTAATGTGTGGCATGAATACCAAGTCCATGCTTTCTAACCCATAGGCAGGAAGGGCGGCTCACGGCTGTTGTGTACAGCTGCACTGCCAGACAATGGGAGTCTGCTATTTACAGGTGAAAGTTGAGGTGTGATTATTCCAGGTTACTGAGACTATGTCAAGGAATGGATTTGGAGAGGAATAGTTCCTGGAAGTCTTGATTATCTCTATTACAACTCATCTGGCTATGATGAGCAAGGAGAGTAACAGCTATTTTTTTTCTCAGTTCATGGACTCTCAAAAGGGATTTTTTTTTTGTTGCTATGTTTTTCCTTCTTCTTGGGGATCGGGAATCATTTCTGAATGCTATATACAGAAAGAAGATTTTGTGTTCATCCAATTATTAATCTATTCATTTACTGTTTATACGTACACTCTTGAGATATTTACTGAGTACCAGCAGGGACTTGTGCTAAGCTTAGGGATTAAAAAGATGCATAAGACTTAGCTCTTGTCTTTGAGAATTCATAGTCGAGATGCTCTTGCCTGTGCTTCCCAAAGCCTGAAATACTTTTCCCTTGTCTACCTAGAGATCTCTTCTCTCTTGAGATTCAGGTCAGCTGTCATCTCTTCAGTGAAGCCTTCCTTAACCCCACTCTCTGTGTTACTCAACACTTCGTTCAAACAGCATTTTGATCAAGCACACAGGACATGATAATTATTCTTTGAATGTCTGACTCATTAGAAGGAGTTCCTTAAGAACAGGAAGCATATCCTAGTTCTCATTGTTTCTCTAGTACATAGCCAAGGGCCAGGCGCTTAGAAGTCACTCACTAAATGAATTTGCAGTCATTTTTGTCTTCTAACTCATCTTTTTCAGGCTCCCAAAACCGTAGAAGGGAAAAAAATAATGAGACAAAAGCAGAGTTTGATGTGTATACACAACTTAAAAATAATTTATAACCTCTTATCTACATCCCCACATTTGGAAAAACTGCTCAATACATGTGCATCTAATTACTGTCATTAAGTAATATAAATCTAAATTTTTATTGCATAATGATGTACAACCAGAGAGCACTCGGTAAATATTAATCACAATTATTAAATATGCTTTGATCTCATTAAAACTGGAATGGCTCCCTCACTCTATTTAGGCCATTTAACTACTCATTGTGTTATTAGTTGGTCCTTATTTTGCAAGGTTTGTAGGTCACATTTAATGGAGCTGCTTGTTAAGGTTGTTAGCAGTTATATAAATGACTTTGACTTTATAAATTTTATGACAGTAATTTGGAATGAGTTAGGCATTTTCCAAGCGTTTGGTTTCCACAAAATGGCCTGATAGATTACAGAATGATTGTTAAGATGCAACTCTGTGAGAGTTTTTTTTTAATCAGCTAAATTTTACATCTCACATAATGCTAGTGATTTCTGTATCATAGATGAAGGAGATAATGTAGAATTGAGGCTGGGAAACATTTTTCTTCTTTTACAGGGCCAGGCAGAAGAGCCCTTGGAAACTGATCCTTGGAAAGAAATGATCATTTCTGGTTCAAACCAAATATACTTAACTTCTATATCTGTCCCACATTTAAATAATCATTTTTGTGACCTATATCTGGAAGTGCTCCAGTTTTTCCACATGGCTCTTAGAACATAGTGTCAGTGTTGCATTTCACATTTCTTATTTTGAATTATGCCACTGTGTTCACCTGCAGGGTAAGCTCCTGCTAGGCCTGGCTGGGTCATGGAGTCCTGGACTCCTTTTGGCTTTTTGCCTAGAACAGGGAAGCCTAAATGACTGTAGATGAGGCAGCCCAGACAGCCTGCTTTCCCTCAGGTCCATATTCCCATCTTAGGGTCCTAGATCTCCCCGTCTTCACTATGGAGACTAAACGACCCCAAGGAAAGGCTGAAAAATACATTTGGGCCTGATCTCTAGATATCTCATATGAGAACTGCTTTCAGGGAAGGATTTGGGGGGTGGGTAGGGGTGGCTCTAATAGAAAGTTTGAGCTCTCCCTAGAGGTCAACATTCCTTAATTCTAGACAGTCAGTCACTCCCTCTTATTCTATAGTAAATGTTTCTGTTTTCTAGCACTTTGAGCACCGTATTCATGGCGTTTTATGTCCTTCTCCCTTATTAGATTGTGAAGTCTTCAGTGTGAACCATGAGTTATCAACCTCTGAAGTCCCAGTGTATAAAACTATGTTGAATTAATGAGTAATTATCTAGGAACTGATTTTTTTTTTTTAATTTAAAAGCTGTTAGCTAATGGTTAGGATTAATTTGTGCTGATTCCATATGTGTCCTCATTTCTTTCCACCAATCCATTAGGATTTGAACTTACCTGGCTTTATTAGCTCTTTCAACCTTTTAAAGCTATAGAATGGTTTGGTCCATCCAAAACAAAAACAAACAAAACAAACACAAATAAAAGTGATTGAATACCTTTTGATGATGGCCGTTCCGACCGGTGTGAGGTGATACCTCATTGTAGTTTTGATTTGCATTTCTCTAATGATTAGTGATGTTGAGCATCTTTTCATGTGTTTGTTGGCAGACACAAATGTAGAGAATGGACTTGAGGACATGGGGAAGGGGAAGGGTAAGCTGGGACGAAGTGATATAGTAGCATCGACATATATACACTACCAAATGTAAAAGAGATAGCTAGTGGGAAGCAGCTGCATAACACAGGGAGATCAGCTCCGTGCTTTGTGACCACCTAGAGGGGTGGGATAGGGAGGGTGGGAGGGAGATGCAAGAGGGAGGGGATATGGGGATATATGTATACATATAGCTGATTCACTTTGTTATACAGCAGAAGCTAACACAACGTTGTAAAGCAATTATACTCCAATAAAGATGTTAAAAAAAAAAAGTGATTGAATACCTGTTACATGATAGGAACTGCAGGTCATGGAGATATAGAAGATACATTAAGCACTCACTGACCTCTTGTTCTCCGGAGAAGGAGGTATAAATCCTTCCCTCTAGCCCCGCACACCTCATGTGGTAAAGAGATAGGCATGTAGCAGCATAGGGTTACTGAAGAGACGCACAAATCCAGCCCGAGAGATGTTGGGGAACTTTTTGGAGGTAGGGAGGCCAAAACTTACCTTTAGAGGATGTACAAGGCTACATGCCAGGCAGAGAGGAAAACTGGAGGAAAGCTCTGGAGAGAGAAGTGCCGTCTTGTGGTGTAAGAACTACAAACAGGTCAGTGTCGGTGGGGGTGGGGGGTGGGGAAGGCAGAAAGCAGGAATGAATTGGAGATCCGTGCCAGGGATCTGGCTTTTTATCCTAAAGGTATTGGGGAGCCAATGAAGAATTTTAAACAGGTCACAGTAGCAGATTGGCATTTCAAGTAACTCACTCTGGTGGCTGCATAGAAGATGCATTTGGGGGAGCTAGGCAGGGGAACTAGATAGGAAATAATTAAAGCCTGAAATAGAGATGAAGAAGAGGGGATGGACTGGAGAAATACTTAGGGGACAAAATTGGCTAGCAGTTGATAGGATATGAGAAATGAGGAAAAGGGAGGAATCAAGTAATTTTTTCCCCCCCGTTAGTAGCTGTTTCTTTGGTCTAAATCCCAGTGACATTTTTGATATCTCCGGGAATGAATCTTCAGAATGCCTTAAAAGCAAATGATTTTAAAATGACATTTGTTGGTCATGTCTTCGTTTGGTTTAAATATTCCCTAAAACAAGTCTACATTTTTTTTTCAAATTTACATATCCCTTATTTCTATGACCGTTCAAACTAGATTTATAGTTTTTACAATAAATATTTTAAATCCCAAGAAATGGGAGTCAAGAATTACATCAGAAGAGAGATGGTAGCTGACTTACAAGCTCCTGACATTGCCGGTGTTTAGCCTTCCTTCACCTCCCAGCCATGATGATCTCTCCTCCCTGCAGTACACTTATCATATACTGTCTTTGGTGCTAGGTACAAGAGTCCTAGCAGGACAGAAATCTAAATAGATAACAAAATACAGTATAATAAGTATAATGATACCTCTCTTTGGCCAGTCCTACTAATTATGACTCCAAGCAGTAGTATTATTTCTAAGAGAAGAACATTAAAAATAGTCAAATCAAAATATTAAATCAAGTAATCAAAATATCCAACATCAGGAGACTAGTTACATAAACAGTATGTAAATTCCCTACAGTGGAATTAAAATGCCAATAAAATCATTTACTGGAAGAAAAGGGTTTATTGACATTGCACATGTTCAAAATATATCTCCAAGGGCAAATAGGATATAAGTAGTATATATTATATGATATGATTCTATTTTTTGCAAAAAAAAAAATAGATATGTACCCAAAATATCATGTCTTCTTCACACTCTAGATTTTGTATCTCACACACGTGGACTCAAGTTTTGCCCTATGTCAACTTGTATGTAGAACTCCGCATCTCCTAGAGTTCCCCAAAGACTTCATATGCACAAAAGCACTGCTGAGCAGCATGGACTTTACTAAGAATATTGTAATTAAGAAAATGGAGAACACTAAGGCCACACATCTCTTAGAAACAATGTAATAATCTCCACTGATACTTAGTTCTCTCCTTCAAAGTCCTTTCTAGGCTATATATCTACATATCTACTCTGGTACTTTTTTCCTTGCTCCTGCTTCCCCCCCTCCCCCATAACTTTCAAATTATTTGCTTTCTCATGTTCTGGGGACCATACATTCCTTACCCCCTCTATTATGCAGAATAATCCAACTCTGCCCCAGCTCTTGCCTCAAATGCATATACATTCAAACTAACCTGGATCTTGAGTAAAAAGTAAATTTAACATTGCCACCTTGTACACACACACACACACACACACACGACACACAAGAGGATATAATAAATTAACTGTCTCTAAGCAGTGGGATTATTGGTGTATTTTCTTCCTTCACATATTCCAATAATCACTAAGTTTTCTGCACTGAGCATGTGTTACTTTTGTAAAAGGAAATGTAAACAGTAAAAAAAAAAAAAAAAAAAAAAAGCTCCGTTCTTGTTTTGCCTCTTTTAGGAAACCTTTCCTGACTAAACCCTTCCAAAGAGAGTTAGATCCCTGTCTGTTTTTCCATTTTGCCTTATTGATTGCTCTTGCCCTGCACTTACGCCATTGCTTTGTTTTTATCATGTTTTCCTCTGAGTTCTCAGACCTTTCCTCTTCTGCTGGTTTATCAGTGTTATAGACCACTTCTCCTTTCTTAAACTGAACTCCAGAGATGGGCTACGAATCTCCAGAAAATGTATGCAAAATTTAATGTCTATTCATTTCTTTTCTGGGAAGCAGATCCAGTTAGTTTTTGGGTGCCTCCATTGTAGCAGGCAAGGTTCTAGATCTGGTCTTTAATCAGAATCTCAAAACAATGAAGAACTCCTGACCCACTGTTCTCTATACTTAACCTGTTTGTTCTCCTGGTTTAGAATGTGTCACGAGGCCAGGACTTGTCTGTCGTGTTCATCACCAATTTCCTACTGCCTAGAACAGTGCTAGAATATAGTAGGCACTCAGAAAGTGTAACATTTTGAATGATTAGGCATTATGAGGCAGAAAAGACATTTATTTTATTATCCCCACTTTTCAGAATTGATTAAATATGATGTTACTTGAGGAAGCAGGAAGTAATCAAAAGCATTCTGAGACTGAGAATTCAGACTGAGGTTTGTGCTGTCTTGTCACACAATTGGTCTTGAAGCAGGGTTGGATTTGGCACCTGAGTGGGCATCTGTCTCCTTGTCTCTCAGGCTGGACTTGGTAGTCACTTAAGCTGTTTCTGACTCTAAATTTCGTTGTTGGCTGGCTCGAGGCCCCAGCCCAAGTCAGCAGGTCTCCTGACTCTTAGGTTTGAGAATGTGCAGCATTCGTGAGTTTGACCTTCCCTTGGCTTCACTTAATCTAGTTCATTTTGTTTTCGAAGGTAATTTGTTCCATGGAAACCAGACAGGGTGCTGTTTAAATAGTAGGCTGTTGTCTCAATGTAACATATTGGCCCACTGAGATCTACAAAAGTGTGAATCACAAACCCGCCTCTGTACTTTTCTGATATAGTATGAATGTTTTGGATGTAAAAAAATCCTGTTAAGAATGATCAGGTTATTTCATTTTGCCATCAATCGTATTTTGTAATGTTAAGTTGGTACAATAACTGCTATTCCTGGCTGAGTAGATTCTCTCAACTACTGCAAAATATTTTTAAAATCAGGTAATTCAGTCTCTAATCCAAATTGTATTTGGTTTATTTTCTTCAGACTGTATATATGTCTGGGGCTGTGTATTTAAACTTCAGCTTTGTGCGTGGTATTCCTGTGATAATTTCAGTACCTAAAATAAGATGCTTACAAGAACCAACCTGAGACCGATACTGTACAGCAGTTTAGCAGCAAATTTCTACTCTGGGTTATTTAACAATAATTGGGATCTTTCTACTGGCTTTACATAAACTCAGATTAGTAGTAAAATCTAAGTACCAGCCCATTTGGCAAACTCTTACCCTTCAAGCAGTCACAAATTTGCTTCTGATTGTGCTTTTCATTCGCACCTAGCTCAGATTTTTGCCTGATGCTTTTTTAAATCCTCTAATTTACATACTGTGGTAAATTTAAAATGAGAACAGATGAATGCTGCTAAACTTTTCTATTTCACTGATGAATATGGTATTTTGCTTCAACTATCTAGCTGTTATATATTCAGTGACCTTTAAAACATGAAATAGATACTTTTTTTTTGTATATACTGTGCAAGATGGATCCATTAGTATTGTCTTCCCTTTCAGACAATGAGTCTGAGACACAGAGGCCAACCAGAGCATCTGGGAACTAATTGTAACAGGGCTAAAATTCATAGTTTCCTGTTCACGGTTCACACAAAGTCATCTGGGCAGAGAAGATTCTTTCACATTTGGTTTTCTTGGAGCTGTGGGAGGGCGATGCAGCCACTCTGCACGTATTTCTTCTTGCCCTTCAGTCCCAGTGCACCACAGTCTGTGTTACTGTACCCGTTTGGGCATGTTAGAGCATATATTTTAAGTGTACATACTAAAAGAAGTAGTGTTTTCTGAATGACTAATATGGATTTGGCCTCAGCTAAAGTAATATTTTATCTCATTTTTATTATTGGTAATAATAATCTTGTTCTCCAAAGGAGCAAAATAAGTCTTACAGCAGTATCAAAAAACCCAGAGCCTTACAGAAGCTGAAGTGGTAAAAACAGATTTTATTGAGGCACTATTGCAATAGGGGGAGAGAGAGCTTAGTATAGAACTTGGCTCAATTTCAAACACAACATGGAAGAGTGTGAGGGCTCATAGTCAAGGAGCAGGACGGGGGGGCAGGTGGGAGTGTGGAATCAACCAGTAGATAGAAAATTACTAAGAAGAAACTTCAGAGATAAGGGAGGACTCTGGCTAAACATATCTAACAGGATCCTTCCTGAAGGCAGGCCAAGATGATCAGACACATGGGGAATGGTGAAGGTTAAGGAATTGTGATCAGATATTTAGGCTGATCAGTTTTCAAGGGTAGGGGATTCTCTTTAAACTGACAATATTCTTGCTAAAACTGGGCAAGGCAGGCCTGACAAGGGCAGACACTGAAGCCCAAGGTCAAAGCCTGGTTGAAAAGAGAGCTTAGAGGAACCTGACTAAAGATTGGTCAAGGAGAGAATCTTTGTCAGGTGTTTAATTATTAAATAACTGAGATTTCTAAAACCCATGCTTTTCCTGTAACCTGCACTGTCTTCCTGATTACATAGACCGTGTTCCCCACTGGATGGTGTGCTGCTTGAGAGAAGTGTTCTCTTTTTTAAGTGAAGAATAGTTGATTTACAATGTTGTGTTAGTGTCAGGTATACAACAAAGTGATTCATTTATACATTTTTTTTCAGATTCTTTTCCCTTATAGATTATTACAAAGTACTGAGGTTATTTCCCTGTGCTATACAGTAGGTCCTTGTTGGTTATCTATTTTATATATAGTAGTGTGTTTATGTTAATCCCAAACTCCTAATATGTCGTTCCCCCCCATTTCCCCTTTGGTAACCATAAGTTTGTTTTCTATGTCTGTGGGTCTATTTCTGTTTTGTATATAAGTTCATTTGTATCACTTATTTTTTTAGATTCCACATATAAGCGATATCACATGGTATTTGTCTTTGGCTTACTTCACTTAGTGTGATAATATCTAGGTCCATCCATGTTGCTGCAAATGGCATTATTTCTTTCTTTTTTATGGCTGAGTAATATTCCATTGTATAAATATACCACATCTTCTTTATCCATTCATATGTTGATGGACATTTAGGTTGCTTCCATGTCCTGGCTATTGTAAATAGTGCTGCAGTGAACATTGGGATGCATGTATCTTTTCAAATTATGATTTTCTCAAGATATATGCCCAGGAGTGGGATTGCTGGGTCATATGGTAGCTCTATTTTTAGTGTTTTAAGGAACCGCCATACTGTTCTCCATAGTGGTTGTACCAATTTATCTTCCTACCAACAGTGTAGGAGGGTTCCTTTTTCTCCACACCCTCTCCAGCTTTTATTATTTGTAGACATTTTGATGATGGCCATTCTGACCAGTGTGAGGTGATACCTCACTTTAGTTTTTATTTGCATTCAAGAGACGTGTTCTTTATTTGTTTTTCCATCTTGCATAGTGAGCAACATAGCACTTCCTACTGGATGGGCCATTTGTCTGGTCAGGATTTCAGTAAACAAGACAAGTGTACCATCCACCATGCTGGACATCTAGGTTGGTCAGAGAAAACTTGCTAGAGGATGTGGAGATAAATGCTTGGTCAGTGAATAGAATCCACCACATAACTTTGTAACAATGTTTATTTTAGATTCAATAACCAAAATAAATATTAATTTTAAAGTTATGTACACTACTTAGAATAAAAATGCCGTAATTCCTCAGACAAGAAAAATCTGGGGCGCATTTTAAAAGTACAACAATTTTTTTTTAAAGGGAATCTTTCTATTTCAGAATGAAGGAATGAAAAGTTTTAAAAATTATAACAAAAAATTCCTAGGGAATTTTGAGGTTTTATTTTACCCTAACATGAAAAAGTAGTCCAATTGTTAACACTTTACTTCTGTCTATCTTGATCACACTCAGTTGTGCAAAGAGACTGGAGACTCTGAAATTTAATAAATGACCCTAATTCAAAATGTCTTACCCCAAATTCAGCTTGATAGAAAGCCAAGCTATTGTCATTATATCTCACTTTAGGCAAACCTGATATATTAAATCCAGTTTTACAAAACTGATTACTTAAGTGGACATTGTTCCCTTAACATAACCCGTTGTAGTAAGTTCTCCTTGTAATGTTTGTAAATGTGGTTCAGTTTATTAGACCCCTCTGTTTGTGCCCATATCAAGGGCAGAGTATATTTGATAATGTTACCTAACAAACCAGCAGTTTCAAATGTGTCACCGTATTTGGTTGGGCACTGTCCTGGGTCCTGAGAAAACAAAAAATGGGTCAGAATGGTCTCTGCACTCAAGGCGTGCGTGTTCCGGGCGCAAGGACCAGTAGGGTGGGCTGATGGCTGTGCCAGCGTCCGGGGGGCCTCGGCACACGGCTCCCTTCTTTGGTCTTCATCATTCTAGTTTTCTCTCTCCTCCGACTGCTTATCCACTGCATGAGCCGGGAGCTCGCAGAGTTTATCTTGAAAGCAAGCCCTGCTCCTCAGCTTCCTCCCCTTGGTTTGGTTCACTGAAAAGGAAAACCTGATGTAATTAGGTCAGAAGAGTGGTCAGGTTCTGCTTTCATCCTTAATGCTGCCCTGGCCAGTGGGGAAATTCTCTTATTAACTGTGTGGCTGGCCTGGGTCACGCAGGTGACCCAAGGCCACTGAGCCATTCACGTTATTCAAAGTTAAAAGATGCGAGGCATTTCAGGGAATTAGTTTAACGAAGCTGCAGAAATAGTCAGATGACAAATTTGGGATTATAGTGGCAAAATAAAATTCATCTTAAAAAATGGATGCCTCCACGTGTAATGAAACTAGAATGGGAGAATCTACTTAGAAAAAGCGATAAAAGAAATTCAAATGAACTGTCAGCTGTGTCTATACTTCATTTCATGCAAATACCTAAGGAAAACCCGTCTTATAGCTTTTATTTTTACACTAATATGCATAGGTCAAAGTGGATCATTCCCAGCATTTTAAAAAAATGGAGGGGAAGCAGTTTACTTGTTTGTTTTTGCTGGGGGGGGCGGGGAGGGAGGTTGTTTCTTTTTTTTCTTTTTCTTTTGGGAGGCAATCTTCCATCTTTATCCCCTCTTTTTTATAGTGCTTTTCCTGGACCTTTTATTCTGATCTTATTTAACTCTCTCTTGTAGAATTGGGCTGGAAGAGCTAGAGTTCAGTTTCAAGGTCTTTTGGTAGATGCTATATTTTTAATAAATATGAAATATACTCATCATGCTGTATTTTAAAGAACATTTGTTTTTTAAGGGTCTTTGTGTATTCATCTGGGGGAAAAAAATCAACAAAATCTGCTTTATTCAAATTTCATATTCTAGGGGAGCAGATTGTCTCAGAATATACAGTGGTGAACTTCCAAAAAGGAAAATGGGTGGAGGAATCATAGGTATTTACCACACATGTTAGAAAACATTAATGCTTTGTAAGTAACAAATGGACCTTCTATCTTTTTTTTTTTTTTTTTTTTTTGCCAGATACATCCTTCTTTGTAAAAATTAGCTTATTGATTATTTCATAATTTTTCTTTCTGGAAAGAATCTTATAAATATTTAAATTCAGCTTGTGTCTGTTGTGTTGATCCTGAACACTGAAGACATCAAAGAAATTTCATTCTCAGTGTCACATCAACAGTGAAAATTATCACAAAGCTAAAAATAATTTATTTAAATGTCCACATTATTTAATAGTTGGTTTTGGATACAAGACATAGTTCTTTCCTTTTAAATTGATCATTTATAGCTGATAATTTTAAATGTAATATAGGAGCCCTATAGAAAATATAGGGAAAGACTCCACCGTTTAGGTAAAAATGTATTTGCTTTGATTGGCCTATCTGTATTCATATTTGCAACAGTTTCCCATTGTTGACTGGCATCACTACACGGAGAAATAGTTTTTCAAATACAGTGTATTTATTTCTTAACTTTCTGCTGGTAGCAGTCCTTGTGCAAACCTGACATTTGTAATGTTGATGCTTGATGTGGAAGTACAATATGTAAGTCCAGTTTTTCATTAGTTTTATAAAGCTTTTGTCCTTAACACATTGAAGTCACTCAAAATTGATTCTTAAAAGAGAGATTGTCTCTGTGTTTATATAATTCCAACAGCAAGTGTCCCTTATGAATTTCAGCTGGCACTCTCCAACCCTCTGTTAAGTGGTTATCAAGGGTGGTTATTATCATTTACAATATGAGGAAACCAAGAGACAACGACTTTATTGACTTACACTGTGAGATAGCATTGGTGCTAGACTGTTGTTATATGTTTTCTTCTCTTTTTGGCTGCAGTACCCAAGGTATCTCTCTCTGTCAGAAATATAATTGTCAAGTATCATGGTATGGATAGAGAGCTTCCTGTAGGAACCTTCAGAATCCATCCCAAAATGAACGCTCAGGACACACAAGACAAAGTTCTATTTGGTCTTGACTTTTGTGTGGGTCTGAGCAAGTTACTAATTTTAGGACCATGCTCCTTATGAAGAAGTCTGAGTATTCAACAAGGACAATCTTAAGAACATGGCTTATATAAAAGAAATTCATCCACACCTTTAGCCTCCCTGGCCCAGGGCCCTGTGTCTGCTCTCATTTTGTGCTTTCAGGGATTCTTGATTCCTGGCCCTCTCCTTGATTCCCCAGTTTCCACAATTTGATAGCCATTGAACACTGTATTAAACCACCTGCTATGATGTACAAATTTCCTGAACCTCTTACAGTAATAATTATTATACAGTATATAATTACACAACAGATAATAAATATATAATATTTGTCAAAATCATTATCATTACCATTGCAGCAGCTAATTAATGTACATTGTCCTTACTATGCACCAGCCATTGTTCTTATTCTAAGCACTTACCTTCATTAACATGCTTAACTCTTATAAACAACCCTATGAGGCAAATGCTGGCTTTGTCCCCATTTTATCCAGGAGGAAACTGAGGCATAATGAGGTTAAGTAACTTGCTCAAGGTCACCCAGCTACTACATGACAGAGGCTGAACTTGCTCCCGGATGGTGTTGCTCCCAAGTCTATGAGAAGGGATGTTGATGCAAAGAATCTTAGGAATACTTTAGCTCCCATAATAGCAATTTTTTAAAAAAAATTCCTCCTGTACTTCCAGCAAGATTTGCTATTGTTTTATATTCCCATTCTCTGTGCTATCTGAGCTGCTTTCCTGCCATTAAACTGCTACTATTGTCCTACAAGGAGCATCTTGATCAGTTTCTGAATTGAGTCCCAACATACATGTCTTAAGCTGTTGCATACGTATCTTAAGCATGAGTATCCTTTGTCTATATGGGAAAATCTTATGTTCTGATACATGGAAGAAAATGTGGTAGAGAGAGTAAAATATTAACAGTTTCAAATATATTTATGTTACCTTAAATTTCAGGCAGATTGATGAATAGTGAGAAGAAAAAGAGAAGCAATAATTTGAAATAAGACGATGGCAGAAAGGGCAATTCAGTAAAATATTTTCTTTCCATAATGTCATTCCTAGTTATTGACACTTTACTCTGCCGTTACACTAGGTGCTCTACGACAGCCCTCCAAGGTTTACCCCAATTCACAGATAAGGAAACTGAGGCTCAGAAGAAGGAAATGTGACCCCAGTTGCATAGTCCATGAGAGGTGACGCTAGAAGTTAAACAGGTTTGCCTGACTCCAGAGCCTGTGCTCTCCCCACAACACCTCACAGTCTTTCTGCTGCTAAATGGACCCAGAAAATCAGTGGCTGTCAGGGGGGGTTGTCAAGATGTAGTCAGGTAGAGGCCTGAGAAGTGTTGCCAGAAGCAAAAGTCACTGAAAAAGTGGAGGAACTTTACCATAAGCTTACGGTGGGGCGGGGAGGGGGGAGATAGTTGCACACAGAAGGAAATAAAATATATAACCTTTTGAAAGAACGGGAAAGGAAAGTGATGGTAAAATACTTAGGAAGTTATTAAGTTTCTAAGCAGTTAACATGCTTTTGAGTATGTTAATGCTTTTTATTTATTGCCATTCAGTGGTGATGTGGTAATTCCAGGCTTTTTAGGAAAACTTTGTGCCACCAAACATCAGTCACACCATGGTTTGTTGTATATATGTTGTATTGTGTTTGTTCCTTTTTAAGGCTTTATCTGTTTTTCCCCTTTCTGTTACCATGGCAATAATAATGTTATTGATCTGGGTGGAACATGATGTTATTTACCATTGTGGCATAAATTAGATTTATTTTTAAAAAACTGTTTAATAGAGCAGTTTATCAGGGGTTAATAAAGTGCATACATTATATATAATTTGGGGAGCCACCCAATATAGAGTCCTCTACTTAAGGTAATTAATACAGGGGTACAGTTTTTTCACAGAATGCATGGTTTATTATTTTAAACACAAAGTTTGTGCAGTGAACACTACTTATATAGGAGGATCTATAGGATTTACAGTAGCACATCTGTTAGTTTGCCCTGAGGCTGCAGGAGAGAATGGGATTGGTGCCAGCAAGAATGGTCACTGTGAACAAGCCTAACTCGCAAAGTAATTGATCACCCCCTCAACAGTGTAAAAACTGGAAATTTCCTGTTCTCAGAAAAGTTGAAGCATCTTAGTCTTGAAGAATATCTAAGTGGGCATTTAAAAACAGACAAAGATGATTCAGAAAATAAATAGCCCAAGCTCTCCATTTCAAGGTCCAGTTGATTGCCACAAAGTGTGAATGATGCACATTCATCATTAAGAAACAGGTGAAAAGGGTAGAGGTGGGAGCTTACTTAACTTCCTTTCAGTAATGTCATAGTCACACAAATACGCCCCCAACTGCCAGTCCCCATGGATAGCGTTTCCCCCGTTTTCCTACTTGTGTGCACTCCCACCAGCTTGCTGCGTGGGGCAAGCTTGCAAGCTCCCACCTGAGGGTTTGCTGCATTTCTCAGGGGGTTGAAGTCAGCGGCCCCTTAGTTTATACCTCCCAGCACACTTGAGGGAAACCACAATTCCCAGCAAGGCACTGCCTGTTATATCTTACTGCTTAATTACTCTACCTACTTAATGCCACTTAGAACATTGTCAGCTGTTGAGAAAAGGTGATTATCACTAGTCAAATGAAAAACACTTTTTTGGCTGCCTTACGGATACACATTTTACTGGTACCTTGATACATAATGAAGCCTGATAGCAAAACTTTTGCTTGTCTCTTCTTCAAGCCACAGCTGTTTCCCTGCTAAATTCATCCCATCTGTCTTCCCTTCCGTAAAGCTGTAGGCAGTATAGCATAAGTACAGAAGCAGTTCAGTGCTATTTTGGATAAACATAGCTGAAATTTGAATCTTTGCCATTTGCGATGCACACATTTTGTTTTACTGCTGTAAAGAGAGCTGTCAAAATACAACTACATGGATAATTTACTAAAATACAGTCAAATATAAGGGTGATCAAAGAGAAAGTATGTTGGGTCAGTCTGACTATTCCAGTATGTGCTCTGTAAGGTGTCCCTGACCTCGTCGTGAGCCCATGAATTCTGGTTGGGGAGAGCAGCCTCTGAAGTCTTTGTTGCAATCTGCAGAATGGCTTTCAGGAGTTACCCGTTCCTTCTAACTGTCTGTGGCATGACTTGCAGTCTTTGAGAAGCTTTAGAAGCCCACTCTCTTACTCTCCAAATAAGTTTGCATTAGTGGGAAACATTTCCTATTTCTGGCGCATCCAGTCAGATTTGCGCTGCATTAGCATTCTACTTTGTTACGAAATTTATCACATCGAAGCCTTTGTTACCAGCTAGACTGTCTATTTCATTTCCATCCCCTTACTGACTTCTGTGTTATTGATGCATATAAAGGCACTGTTGTACATTTTTAAAATCAGTCATACGCAGTGCTTTAGAATCAATGGAGAAGTTTTCTTGACTGACTTCCTCTTCTGAATTCTAAGACCACTCACTCACACCTGGACCATTCCCTTCACACGTATTTACTGCTTTCTTTTTCCCGTGTGTAAAGGTCTTTTCTAGGCCCAAATGGGCTGTGACCTCTTTGAGGGGAAGGGCCAGTATCACATATTTTGGTAGCCACTGTGGCCAGAACTCATAACATGTATTTGGGCTTCTTGCTTTAATAACATTTTTTGGATTCCACACTGTGGAAGATCATTCTAGACTTAAGGCCCAAGATGAGAGGAAGCACATCGCTTCCGGCTGACTGCCCTTATATTCCCAGTATCATGGCGTGGTTCTTTGCCTTGTTGGACCACCTGATGACTCAGCCAGCTAACCAGGAGTGTCCCTGTGGCTTTTTAGCCCCAAGACCATCCTGGCTCAAACACTTCCTGTAATGCCTATACAGCATAGTCCAATTGCAGTATGAACTTATAGGCAGATTTTTATTTTGGGAGGAAAAATAATATACATAACAAAAAAGTTACCTACAGTCATGTTACTCGTTAAGCTCACCATTTAATGAGTGTTGTGCATTTTCCAGCAATCCATCGACACTTTTCCCCCATCTTTATGATAATTCTAGAGCCTGTGCTTTTGACTCCATTTGTGTGTGTCATCTGTGAGAGGGAGGACAATGAGATGAGTCTGTCAAATGGGCATATGCCCACACAGGCTACTGAATGGTGATGGCTCCTGCGACCGATGTGAGCTCTCAATGCTCCTATGGCAGCCAGCAGATGTAGGGAACTACTGTCTAGAGAGAAGTCTGGAAATAACCCTCTAGTCAGACCTCATGAAGAAAGTTGGGTTGCCGTGGTCAGGCCCTCTTGACCCTAGGTTTCTAACATGGTTGAATGAAATGATGTTCATAGGGGGAATGAAAGTGGCTATCAAGAGCCAACATGGCCCTGACTGACACTTGATCCTCAGAGTAATATTTATTTTTGGAAATGCCAACTTAAAACATGTGGTGGTATTGGTACTTTAAAATTTTTTTCTGAATGTTGTACACTTAGGCTCTTTGGTTATGCTAATTGTTTACCGGGAGCTTACATCCTTGTTCCCATCTTCTGGGGTAGGCTACTTGCTATGTTGTAAACTTTAACCTTTGCATCTGCCTCTGTTTATTTTCATGGGAGGTCACAACTTAGTGATTCTGTCTAGTGTTCAAGCAAATGACTATAAGTGCTGGATGGATTCATCTAGCTAGAATTTGATGTGAAAGGCACAAAGACTTATGACTCGTTGTCTGAGACTATACTTAATATTTCATTGTGCAAGTAAGCTTGCATCTACTTCGTTAACTGGGATGCCAGGGAATTACTAAAAAAAAAATCCAATTAATACACACGATTCAACATATTTACACACACTGAACTATTTCAATCCAGGAATGCTGGAATAAAGACAAAATAATACTGTGTATTTACATAACACCATAACACCTTTCATTAGGAAAATCACAAGCCTTTGCTAACTTACTAAGCTGTGCAACACCCGGTGAGGTGTGTAGGAAGTAAGGTAGAACAATAAACAAGAAATAGATGAAGGGAGAAAGGCAATATCACTCTATCGCTTGCATAGAATGATAAAGATTCCTATTGGACACCCCTGGCATTCAAGGTCAGGTCACCCCATCCCAAGGAAACATAGATTGAAAGTACCTGTAAATATCACAGGCAATAATGGATTTTAGTGTGCTTCTTTATGCTGTTGTTTTTGTTGTCTTTCCAATCTAGACTGAAGTCTGTATTTTACTTGAATTGAATTGGCTGGAATGATGAACTGAAAAGATTTAGAGTTACATCAACACCGGACTGTGACAGTTACTCCCATTCAGGTCACTTGATTCATTGTTTAATTTCTCCTGGGCCCAACTAAATAAGATTTCCTTTTTTTTTTCTTAGCTAGTGTGTGACAGTCCATTCTCTGGAAATGCCTAGAGGCAGCCAGAAGCATGCTAGTCAGTGGGAGAGGCAGTGGTGAGCCTGGTTTCTTCTGGGAGGGTCAGGGTTGATGGTAACAAATCCGAGCCCAAGCCTGCTCAGTGGCTGCCACGCCCAGCACCTCCATTCTAAGCCTGGCCCAGCACAGAGGCACAGAGAACACCCCACGACTTCTGTGGAGCTCCCGGGGCAGGCCTGGAGCTTGGGGCAGTGGAGTGCTCAAAGAACCAATGTGAACAACAAGAATATCAACAGACCATAGGAATAGTGAAATTTGCATTTAGATTTTAAAATAGCACATATTAACATCTCTGAATGAATTTTGAATTTAATATTCTGTTGGATTTCCATAAAGTTTAGTGCTGGAACTTAGTACTCATTAGGTTATGCTACACAGTAGATTTAATCACCTGATCCTTAGAGAAAAAAAAGAACTTTTTCTCTCTAAGTCTTTCTCACAGTAAAGTCTTTATTTCGGCTTAACCTTTCAGATTTTTGGATAATTTAGGTGTCACAGATACCCATGATAGGATAGCTTTCAGACACTATAATTTAAGTGTCTCTGAAATGTAATAAATAGAGCTTTGTCTGGGTTTTGGAAATAATATTTTCTTCCCAAACATCTGTTCATTTGTATTAACAATTTTCTCTGTCTCTAGAAAGGCAGTGTTTCTTTTTATGTATATAATCTCATCACCCTTTTCGTCATATTAGCTGTGTCCAGTCAGTTGTTGTGGTATTGTTTTTAATATCCCTGTGTAACATGGGCAGGTGACAAACCTGACCTCAGGGGCTTCCGGAAGGGAAGATACCACTCGTTTTGCTCTACGTTAGTCCAGGTCAGACAATCGCTTTCTGTCTTAGTGGAGCTGGCTAATTTCACTGCCCTTTCAATTCATCTGAGACTGTTTTGGAAAAGGCATTTAAACACCAAATGCAGTATGAACAAGTCTTTGTCCCTGTCTTTAACTAGCGAAGCAAAGGATCCTTGGTTTTTCATTTTGGAGGCCCCAATTAGCACCCACAGTGGCAACAACTTATGAGGCTATGATGAAGATGGTGATGACTGGCCATGGTAGTTACCAAAATATACTGGATACTGGCCTCTCCCCTCAAGGAGGTCACAACCGACTTGGACCTAGAAAAGACTTCTGCACATGGGAAAAAGAAAGCAGTAAACATGTGAGAGAATATAATATAATATACATATATCCACCCTTTGACATAGATAGATGGGACAGTTGTTATTTAAATTATGTTTTGCTTTGAAGAAACTCAGGGTCAAAGCGGCTAAATGACGCCAAATTCCCATGGCTGGTAGGCTAGGTAAGCATCATATCCTTTCCTACATAATGTCTCTGAGAGTCATTGTAGGGAAGGGCAGTTAAGACTGTGCATCCTGAACCCAGATGGCTTAGCTTCTGTGCTGTGTGATTTGGGGCAAGGTACTTAATATGAGCCTATTAAATCATGAGAATTGGTTAAGAGAATTGAACAAGTTAGTACACAGAAATGTTCAGAACAGTGCCTGACACAGTAAATTGCTCAGCAAACACGAGCTATGTGAGTTGCTAAAGTGCCCAGCACACAGAACAAGGTGTAATAGGAAATCAGAGCTTGTGTTGTACTCCAGGAGGTGTAAGTTATATAGGTCCTATTCAGAGTGGATAAGCTAGCTCAGGAAGTCACACTCACTTATGATAGGGGAAGTCCATCCTACCCATACCTTTAGCAAAGTTAGAATAAAATAGTATTTTTGTTCTCATGCTACAACGCAGGACTACTGCAGCCTATGAAATTAGTGAAAGACATATCATTTAAAATGTCTGCCTCTGGGTCACCTAGTCTCACTCTCGTGGGACAGTTAATATGTAGGTCTCCATTCTTGGTAGATATGAGTGCTGCCTCATAATGATGCATTCCAGAGTACTCTTGAGAAGCCTTCGAGATTTGTATCCTTTAAGTCTGAAACCCCCGTGGGGCACCTTGCACTTAACAGAGCACTAAATTCCAAGTAACACATTTCCATTCACAATCCATGTGCTGGAACCCTCCCTCCACATTGACTAAAAATGTGATCAAAGATTTATGAACTTGGAAGCACTGAAGTGATAGCAAAGGCTCCTGCTTGTTTATTTTGTTTGTTTGTTTGTTTGTTTGAAATCCTGTTCCACTTTGAACTGGGTTGAAGTCAGCAATGAAATTAGGAGCCTGGAAGCTCTGGTAATAGAGGAGAGAACCAATGGGGAGACTTGACTTACAGAAATCAGTCCAGGTCCGATCAGATAAAGGGGACGCAGGGAGGGAGAGAGCGGAGGGATCACGAAGAGCCCACCTGAGATGACGGCCCCCTCGTCCCACTGCATCAGAAACAAGGAGAGAGTTCACGAGAGCAGCTCCGTGGCTTTATTTGGAGAAGGTTGTCTGGTAAAGCACATACGTGAACCACAAATCCAGATTTTAGTTGCACCAGCTCCCATTTCTTCATGTCAGCATATGGTCAGCAACCTCTGAATGTTCTAGTACCCCTAGCATATAATTTTGATTTGGAAGCCTTCTACTGACAGTTAATTTTTATGGAAAGACTATTATCTTGATAAAAAAAATTTCTGACAGTTTCAGTGATATTAGTTTCCAAATATATAATGACAGCTTTGTTCGTGTGTGTTTATGTGTGTGATGCATTCACATGCATATGTCATGTCCTGCCATCTTATAAAAGAACCCTGCTTTAATGTTTCACTGTGCTGTAGGGAGCACCCAGCATTCGGGCTCTGTGTGAGTGTGCATTGTTTATGACACTTGGACCATGAGCCCTATAGAGTTTGTTAGCATACATAGAAATTTGGTAAGGACAAGGATTTTTATGCTAGGAAATTTCATTGTCACATGTACAGTAGCTTTAGATAAGTCCCAAAGGACAATGTGGTACAGACAAAAGGGCCCTGGATTTTAATCGGAGAAATCTGGCTTTTAGTCCTGTCTTCAATATTTTACAGCTATTGTTAGTATCGTGGGTTTAGAAGACAGACCTGGGATTGTTTTCCACCTCTGCCACTTACTATGTGAATTTAGGCAAAATATTGGCAGCATCTCTTAGCCTTAGTTTCTTGTCTATAAAATGAGAATTATAAGAGTACCAGTAATACCTTCTTCAAAGTGTTGCTATTACAATTGGAAATGGCTAGAAAAGCACTTATCACAGTAACTGCATGTAGAAAGGGCTCAGTAAATAATTAATAATAATAATAATAGCTCATGTTATTTATTGCTTTAGTTATTTTATTTTTGAATCTCAACTATCTCATTCATTAGATAGAAGAAAAACTTCTTACATTCCAGGGCTGTTTTCAGAGTTGAATGAGCTAATGTATGTGAAAGCACTTTCTATATGCTCCGAAGCCCTCTATTGAAAATAATAACAATAATGATTGTATTTTCATTTATTGAGAATCTACAAAGTGCCAGGCACTTCACATGTTATCTCTCATTCTCACAACAATCCTGTGAGGTAGGTAGTATCATTTTACATTAGAAATGAAACAGGCTTAGAAGCATTTGCCTTGGATCATGCTCAGATTTCAACATACATCTTTTTTTTTAAATTTAAACTCATCATTCTACATAGCCACATCTCAGTGATAATAACAGAATTGTTAATGATAGTTTGTTGTTCCTGTTGATAATAGAATCAGGCTCATATCTGCTCTGAGCTGTTGATTCATCATAGACTAGTATAGCATAGACTGCAGGTATTTTATTAAAACATATGATTTTGATGAAATGCACTTAATATACACTCATTCACAAACCTGCATGTGTATCCACTAAGCCCTAGGCTATGAAGGAACATGTCAGCAAGTCCTAGGTGATGGCAGTGTGGTTGAAATGCATGTGCTGACCCCAAGGTGAATTGTTTAAAGGGCATACTTTTTGAATGGATAAATTCTGATATTTTTATTATAATGTTCAATGTTTTTTTTAGTCACGTCTCATGTTTTTACATTTCAGTTACATGAATCTGTATTCATGTTAAAAGTACAAGTAAATGGAATTTACTATTTGATGCCCCTGCCTGAATACTAATTATAACTGGTGTATTGCTCACCAGCTAATAGTGATCTGCTTAGACTGGCATACTTGACCCTGGGCATATCCACTAGGTAATGCTTGTGTGTATAAGTGTAGCTGCACACCTGGGGCCTCCTGGACTGTAAGTGAGGTAGGCACGGCCTTTTGAGTTTGGCAGTTCCTAGCTGCATAACTTTGCCAAAGTTTTGGGATCTTTTGTTTCTTTTTTGTAATCCTTTCTAAGCCTCAGTCTCCTTATCTGTTAAATTGCAATAATAATACCTATCCCTTAGAGTTTCTAGGCGGGAAAAGGGATATTTCATGCTCAGCAATCAAAAGATGCGGTTTCCCCTACTCTTCTTTGACTTAAAAAAAGTACTTTTGCAACAGTGGAATATCTGCTTTGCTTTTGTGCTGCCATATATTTCTGCAGACTTGGTAAACCATGTATGGTCAACCAACATATGGTTCAGACAAACTTCCAAGAAGATCTGAAACTTAGCTTTTCTCCTGTAACTGAGATGGTACCATTAGTGGGGCTGTCTCATCTGCAGAGTGCCCTCTGCCCGGTGTGGTGGGAACGTCCCAGCGACCCGGTGCAGCAGAAGCTACAATAATGGCCCCTCACCCTCACTTTTCAGGGTTTGCTCCTGAAGCCAGCATCCTGGCCTTGATCACTCACACGTGTCTACCAGGTTTAACTTTTAGTTTAAAAGAAACCCATAATTTTCACCTGTGTCTTTTTGATTCCTAGCTTGATAGAATATCTTAGAATGTTTTTCTAATGTCCCCTCCCCCCGCCCAACTGCTCTAAGTTGCAAATGGCCAGATTTCAGTCATCAGGAGAGTAGAAAATGTATTATTTTTTTGCAGCCTGTCTTACTGGGGGCCAGATTCCAAGGAGGCAGCCCGTGTGCTCACAGGCCAGGAGAGCCAGGATTTCAACAGTGTCAACAATCTTTGCTCATCATACCAAAAAAGCAGCGTGTCGGTGCCGACTCATTAGCATACAGCCGCGTGTGCTTGCTAACAAAGCAGGCTCTGGGTATCTGCTAGTTTCTCAGCTTGTCTGTCTTCCTTGACCGAAAAGAAGAGGAGAAATCGCTTCAGGCAAGGGTGCTGTCCCTCTCCTTCGGCAAGAAAGCATTTCAAGGATTCCCAGAAGGAGAGCTTTGAAGTGGTTTTCCTTTGGAGAAAGGAGATCATCCATCCTTTGTTTTTCTAATCTTGATTTAAATCATTGACAAGCAAATAAATCGCCATGTTGTCTAGTAAAAAATGATCCAGCCCTGAATAATTCCAGGCATCCCCATAATAGTTTTATTTAGTTAGAATCTGTAAAAAGAAATAACAATATAGGCAGAGGTACACATGCATGCCCTCCTCTTGGTCTGTCTCTGTATCCTTCTTTTGTTGGGGGGGATGGAGGGAAGAAGAAACGCACAAGCAGATGTGCTGCTAGATCTACAGGCTTCTGCCAACCATATGGCATCTTAAAGAAAGATGGTTAGAGCGTCTGGATTAGCAAAGAGTCGGGATGGGAAGCCATGTGTCGTGTTGGTACAGGCAGTTGTTTGAGCTCTCTCTAAATGGCTTCAGGAGATTGTGTAATGGAACAAATGGTCCTGCGAGCCCAGGAACAGCCTTGCCGCTGCTGGAGAGGCAATTGGCCCTCGGGCGTGTACTGCTTCCCTATTTTTCCCCCCAGTATTGTGTGTTCTTCTTTTAATGTTCTCTAAACTCTGAGAATTGACTCAGAACTTTTCAACTTATAATTACGCTCGTGAGTTCTCCCTGCCTCTGTGTCCACTTGAACTCTCCTCTCGCTGTCTGATCTGGGGATTAACGATGCTCCGGTCCTGCTCAGCACAGTGTCGCCTCCTGCCACCCTCCGCAGGGGTCCAGGCTCTGCACACCAGCCTCCAGTGCTGCCTGACAAAGGGTTTTCTGGGGAGGTTGCCCAGCTACTGCGGGGGGGCGGGGGGGGGTGCAGGAGGGGGGAATGTCCTCTACCATCAGAATTTCCAGAAACCCCAAAAGATGGAAAATCTTTCATTTCTTGGTCAGTCAGCTGGGAGTTTTATGTGGTCCCAGGTGTTGAGCACACAAGAGATGTGTCCCTTCACTATTTTGGACCTCCTGTGAGACATGAAAAAAATTTATACTAATTCCATACTGGTGAACTCTCTGGAATATGAGGTCACACATGCCATTTATCCAGCAATTTGAGACCTTTAGGATTCTGTTCTCTAATACAAATGTAAATAAAAGTTTAAGAATTAAGACACTGATGGTGGCAGCACATTGGCGGTTTTTCAGCTGTGGTCAAGTCCTCTGGCCATTCTTGTTCTGAGAGGCTGAGGCAGAAGAAGCCACGAGACCTCCCAGTGAGAGCAGGTCTTTCGAGTTTGTTCTCTTCACCAAGCTTTTTGGACATTTCAGCTACGTTTTCGGGCAAACAGATCTTATTTTATTCTCATTTCAGGGCCATTGCACATATAATGCAATATCTTTAGCTGCTAGAAAAGTTAGACCCGCCTCCTCAGTTGGACAGGTAACTAACTCTGAGGCTGTAGGTGTATCATAAATCGTGGTTAATGGAAGGTGAAATGCATAGTTGATCCAGTCAAAGAACTGACCAAATCATCAGACCAGTTTGAATGAAGTGGTCAGGTCAGTGGGGGTCGCTGGTCAGCGTCTGGTTTGTGCTGTGTGAGTGGCCACCTCCCTTCTCAGAGGCAGTGAGCCCAGCTACCCAGGTCCCAGACAATGGGATCAAGTAAGAAATGCAATATCCAGGTTAAAAATGAGTTGGCTGTGGTAAACTGTAGCAGGTGGGAGTCTATCCTGTCTACTACAACTTCTATCAAAGGTACTCTGAGCAAGGAAACTACATTCTAATTTATTTTGCTTTGTGATGTTGCAGTCTTCCCTCCAAAGAGAAATGAAGCCTAGAGCTTCTGTGCTGCAGAAGGAGAAAAGGACACAGTGTCCTGACATCCGAATGTGTCTTCAGACTGTCATTATGTTTATGTACTTGTGGCTGAGGCAAATGATTTTTACTGTCTTAAGGTCATCAGAGAATAAATTGAAGATTGTTACTGACTTTTTTCTAAATAACTATTTTCTGCAAGGATAATAATGTTACCCAGAAATTTCAGATAAAGTGCTCTTTCATTTTTTGTGAATTCTTTGTATTTATATTGAAAAATTATTCCTATCTCATACACATAGGTTAAAAACACGTTCCTTTCTTTCTTTCTTTCTTTCTTTCTTTCTTTTTCAGAGCTCATTTCATACTGAACATGCTAAGTGTTAGGCTATTCTTACTTTGTCTTCTGAATTTAGGATCAAGGGCAGGGGGATTGTCTGTGGAAAGCATAATTTTGATTATCTACCAGTTGGAAGAAATTACCACTTCAATCCCTTTTACCATCCAAGTGTACATGGTCCCAAATTTGTCAGCATTAGAATTTCTTGAAACAATGCAATTAAACTGCAACATATTTCCTAACATTCTTAATTAAGACAGTAACTGAAAAATGTAGATTAACAGAAGTTACTGTTTTTATCAACATATTTTCTTTCTTTCCCTCCACCATCACATCCCCCCTCCCCCCACTCTTTTTTTGCTTTAAATGTCTGATGTCAGTTTTGTCCACATGTACATTATGCACATGGCACCAAAGAAACAAAGTGAAAAATTCTCTTTTAATTCTGAGCAGCTCGCCCATCGCCACATGCACTGTCTGTTACATGTCGCTTCATATGAGGTTCATGCTGGGAGTTTCTTTTTAAAGGCAAAGTGTTTCTGAAGGAAAGAGTTCAGGTTGGGCAGATTGTGTTAGAAAAATCTCACTGTCTCCGAGTGGAATTAATATACTGATTATTCTGCGCAAGCTGAAACTGGCAGCATGTGCAAAGTTCAAGAGTGTCTGGGAATTGAAATATGGAGGAAGAATTCCGGAGAGTGAGCAGAGACAAAGAATTGGAAGTAGGGTTTAGAAGTGTAACTAATGGTAACTTTGTAAGAGGGGAGAGGGAATTCAAGCATGAACAACTGTGTCATAAAGCAGTACTCAAGATATTTTTTATGGAATCAGGAAGTCCTGTTTTCTATGGTACATTTTAGGATTGATCATAAAAGTCAGTTTAGTTATTGGACGAGATTGGAAGGGGAAAATAAAGACATGTCATACCCAGCACCCTTTTAATTTTCATTTCTTTTGAGTTCTTAACATATTCGCCAGTTTCAATTAAGTCACGTGAGAAGCTTAATCACTAACAGAGATATTAAAATGGGTTGTAATATTTCTTCAGCCTCTCTATTAGCAAAATTTTTTTCCTGTTTGTTTAATTAAAATTGGAGTCCTCCATGATCAACAAACTTAATTTTTTGATCATGCTTAATTTTTTGTTGTTGTTCACAAATAAGGAACTAAAAGGTAAGAAAAGCAAACACCATCACGCAGCACTTTCCCATCACAAGGAAACCAAACTTTTTTCACACTGCTTCTCAGGGGAAAGAAACTGGGACGTGAGCTTGGAGTTAATGAAGCTTTCATCCATCTCCTTCCTTCAACTGCCATCTCAGTTTAATCCTCTCCTTCTGCCGCAGTCCAGAGGCCCTGCGAGCCCCCGCGGAGCCTCCGGAGCCAGATGCCGGGCACCAGCCCCTCCCCCCCCCGCCCCCGGCCCGCGGCCCGCCCGCCCGCCCGCCCGCCGGAGCCTGCGGCCCCCACCATCCCGGGGCCGGGCCGAGCCGAGCCGCGAGGAGGACGGCACGCGGGGCCGGGCGGGGCCCGCGGCGGCGGCGGTGGCGGGAGCTGGAGCGCGAGGCCGCCCTGCCAGCCGCGGGCGCCCGGAGGGGGCCAAGCGCAGGTGTGGGCGCTAGAGGCGCACGTGGAGCCCCGCCGACGCTTCAACCCGCAGAGGCACAATCGCCCAGCGCTGGGTGGGGGCCGGGCTGGCGGCTCCCGGACGCGCAGTGGCCCGGGAGTGCTTTGCTTGGTGGGCTCTTTGGACAAGCGGGGCGCCGGAAAAGGCTCGTCCTGGGCGTGCACAGCTGCTCCTGACGCCGCCGTCTACGGAGTCTCACTAAAACTCTTAAGATGAATCCTTTCACTGGTGGCATCTAGGATGGGGGGGGAAACCTACCTTCTGTTTGGCAGTTGCTCTTTTCTAAAGCAGGAAATTATCTCTGGGGGTGACTTAGGTTACAGGGTCCTCCCATGGCTCTGTGGGTCAGGGGCTGGGAAGATGTTCAGCATCCTCCTGCCTGTACACCTCTTAGAAGGGTGGGGTGCAACCTAAGAGGAGTGGCGCTGCAGGGTAAGGCTGCCCTGACCACCACCCCTCATCCCCCAGCACACCACCCCTGCTGCCTCATCCCCTATGGTAATTGGCTATCAGGGCAGTTGTTTCTACTGCCCTTAACCTTGCCTCTCCCATCACAAGCACTAAGGAACGGCCATATACAGATTAAACGCTGGATGGATGATTTAGCACGTCCGGGGTTTTTTCTTCTTAAAATCTGGGCACTACTGCCTGTAGGGATTCCTAGTCTGCACAGCGGGCGCTCACCAGGAGTGGGGGTCAGGACTGGGAACGGAGTCCTGTGCTGTGAGGGACTCCGGTACGACACTGAGCCCACTGCCAGGGGCCTGCAACGTGCTGCCTCTTGTCACCCAGAGCAGCCCCCCGAAGGCCTCGTTTTCCCCTTCTTGTCTGTCTTTCTTATTCAGAGCCCTGACCCTCTCTGAGACCATCCCATGGTGATACTCCCAACCCTCTGAGATGAATCCTGTCTCCCTTGCTATCTCAAGGACTGCATATTTTGCGCACATAGACGACTTCTGCTTGGAGCACCTAAAAGTTGATTGATGACAAAGAGATGGGGCTAGACATTTTTATTCCAAAGCAGTCTCAGTGTTCTCTTTGCCACCTTCCTCAAGCCCACAGTAGTTTCCTGGGCTACGTGGGGCGTTTTGTTTACTTGTGGTACTTTAAAAAAATAGAGTAAGGAGTGTTGGAAGCCCGGACTGGTTCTCTTGCCACTTCTTAAAATTCAGAATTTCGCAGCCCAAACGTTAAACAACTGATTTAGCTGCTTCCTTCTCCCCCACGATGGCGCGTAAGTGGGCAGGATCGGACTTCTCTGCTGTTTGAGCCCGCTAGCAACCACATGAGCCCTCTGGCAGGCCTACTCACTCTGATCTGCCATGGACCCTTCTAGCTGGAAGAGTTATGCCATCATATTATCCCAACACTCATCACTGTGTGGAGGATCCCCTTTTACTACATGATTTATTACTCTTAGCAGAATTCCTTTGGCTGCAGGTTTTATTTCTGAGTCACTCTGTTCAGCTCAATTGGTTGCCTTCAGTTACCCTGGCAACCAGCAGATGGGGTTCTTTGACAAGGGTCAGCGGGGAGGCTGCCTCAGTATAGATGGAAGAGAAGCTAAATGAAAAAGCTTTCAGCACTGACAGTTCTATAGTGGATGACCAGGAGTAGTTATCAAATTACTTTTATTAAAACCTAATTAAATGTGTGTCAGTAAATGCGCCGTGGTGACTGAGTCTGGTTCCTTAGCTGCTGTGGGCTCACTCTCACTTCATCACACCTCTGTGACCAACTTTTTATAAGTATGAAATTATTTCCAAATAACTAATTTTTGAAAAGAGAGTGCTCGGGCTTAGGTTTAGGCCGGGTGTGGCAGGAGAGGTGATGTGGGTTTTTCTCCTAGAACTTCTAAGTGGCCTGGATTCTACTCTGCAAAGATTATGATTTTCAGCAGTTTTCATTCCTCTGTCCTGTTTTTCTTTGCACACTGGGGCTGTGCTCACCATGACTCTGCTTTTGTTTTACAAAGAACTGCTTAAGGGTATCTGAGGCTTAAGGCAAATGGTCTCCTACGTCCTTCAGAGTCTAAGATTCTTGCCATGTCAGCTCCTGTCCCCACTGTTTTCGTGGTGCGGATCCTTTATTCATGCCCAGCCCTCCAAGGGAATTACAAGCTCAGCCGGGTCAGATAGCACATGCTCTTTTAAGACTGCAAGGTAGCTACGCAGCAGATGTTCCTAAATGATCTGAGGGGAAACTGTGCCTCGTTTCCAGAGTCAGCTGTGTTTTAAGCAGTTGTTGGTCCAGCAGAGAGCCAGCGACCTTGTCAGGGACTCCAGGGTGCCACCGCCGGGGCCCTCCCTTGCCTCAGGCTCGCCCAGAGTCCTGTGGCGCCTGAGCCGCCGCCAGAGAGTTTTCCAAGCTGGTTTTGGAGCTTCTGGCCTCTGGTTCCTGCACCCTTCATGCCAACACCAGTCTGTGGTTCCCAGACCAAGGAGTCCTCAAACTGGTCGGTGACAAGGTAAGAACAGAGATTGAAAGTGCTTAGAAACTTTTATAGCAATTAGACAGTGCAACAGCATTTTTATTGTACTTCACAAAACTATCAGTCTGCAACAGAGTGGAAGTTAAAAAAGAACAATAAAAAAAACCCAAACCGGTGCTCTTCACGGAGAGAGGTAGAAAAGCACTGAGCTAGGGATTGCCTCCTTTTTCCCCAGCCTTTTTGGGGAAATGGGTCAACCATTTCCCAGTACGTTGCCCAGTGTGTCACCTTTCTCAAGGTCCTTATTTTTTAGTATGGAATAGAAGTCACGGCCTTTTAAAAAAAGGATTTTGAAATGCTGCAGAGCACTAGATCTGGAGTCAAGAGACATGGGTTTCAGTCCTAGATTTACTCTAGACAGTCTGTGGGACCTTGGACAGATCACTTGTACTCTCTGGGGCCCAGATTCACCATAATGGGCAGGACTGAATGACCTCTAAGTTGCCTCTAGCATGTCTAACAGGACCTGACCCTTTTGAAGAGAAGAGCAGGGGTCTTTTCCCCATTGCTGCCCTAAGCTGCCCCCTGCTGTACTCCACAGGCAGCCAAGGCTCATTGGAAATTTGAGAGAATGAAAAATTAAAGGGGCAGTACAGGAATGTAAATTGTCTTTACTGGAAATGTAAACTCTCCCTAGAATTGCAGGACCCTTAGAATGAATTCCTGCATTGAAATCATTATTGAAAAGGGTAGATTTGGGCAGAGGATATTTAAACAGCAAACCAGCTAGTGAAACTGCCTTAATTTTCTAAGTGAGGATAGCTGGCTAGAATGTGTTCCAGATTTCCGAGCACATGGCTTATTCTAGCTGATCTGTATGGCCACGTTAATGAGACGGAATTTCATAAAATGTGGCAGCAATTTTTAAGCATTGGAACAAAGTGTACAACTTTAATATGGCTTATTCACCAAATTAATTACCTAGAGCAGTAGTAATTAGGGTAATTGGGTTTTCAAAACTTCGACTTGGGCAACCTAGGTGTACTGTTATGACTAGATAGCTGGCGGTATTTGAGGATAGGAACACAGTAAAATTCTATAAAGTCATAGTATTGTAGAAGTTTGGAGTTCAAAGAGAACTTAGTCATCTTCTAGTTCAGGGGCTGGCAAACTTTTTTTTCTAAAGGGTCAAGTAATAAATGTTTTAGGCTCTGTGGCCATATGGTCTCTGTTGCAGCTCCCCAACTCCGCTGTTAACTGTGCGAAAGCAGCCGTAGACAATACGCCAGTGCACGAGCATGGCTATGTTTCAATGAAAGTTTATTTAGGGGCACTGAAAGTTGAATGTCAGAGAATGTTCACATCACAAAATACTGTTTTCCTTTTGATTTTTTTCCAATCATTTAAAAATGTAAAAAACATTCTTAACTTGCAGATTGTACAACAACAGACAGTGGACCAGGCTGGATTTGGCCTGTGGTGTGAAGTTTGCTGATCCACTTCTAGCTTATCCTGTCATTTCACATGTGAGGAAACTGAGATTCAAAGTGATCACACAATTTGCTTAAGTTTTTATGACTGACACCAAAACTTAGGAGTAGACTAGGATAGTTTTCATTTAGACAGTTGGCTGTTTTGATTATCAAAATTGGAGCCACGCAAAATACATTCTTCTCCAGAAGAACTCATTTTGTATGTGATTGATACTGTGAGTTATAGCATACCAGTGGTTCTTAAACTTGAGAATTCATCAGAATCACCCAGAGGGCTTATTAAAGCACATACTGCTTGGCTACACACCCCCCCCCCCAGGGTTTCTGATTCAGGAGGTCAGGAGGTATTCTTTGCTCAATTTTAGAAGTGGAGAACCTGAGATTGAGAGAGATCAAGCCTCTTGCCCAAGTAAAATAGGTAGTTTGTGATAGGATTTTGAACCCATGTCTCCTGTTTCCAAGTCCAGCACTCATTCATCTGTTCTAGGATTCTTTTAATTAAGTGACAGATTTCAATAGCATACTTAAAATTATTTGATTTATATGTTATGTTCTTTCGGGAACAAGGTTATTAAATATTAAAATGTACTTACACTATAGATGAAATTACAGGTATTACATTTGGTATAAATATTGTCCACTGGTAAGTGGTTTGCTCTTTCTGACACCATTTGTCCAGCGCCTTGCTAAGTGCTGGAGATGGAAAGCTGAACAAGATCCCATTCCTGTCCTTAAGCGTATTCATTGTTCAGTGGGGGAGGCAGACCAGCAATGACTGTAGTAAGTGTAGATGGGTGTTCTGGTGCGATGCGTGGGATAGAACAAGCTGTGGAGGGGTTTAGAAGGTTTAGGGGCTGATCTACAGAATCGATGTGGACAGAGAGGGAAGAGGCAAGGAAGAGTCCGAGACAGGCGACTAGGGGCGGTCCCACCCACGTGAGAAGGGCACAGAAGGAGGAGCACGCCATCTGTGGCTGGTCAATCCGGGCTTGTTAACCCCTTCTGGTTGTCTGAACTTGGGCAAATGACTAACTTCTCTGTGCCCGGCTTTTCTTATGCACAAAATGCAGATGATAAAAATACCTACTGTGTAGTATTGTTATGAGCATTAATTTAGTTACTGCCTACAATACTCCCTGGCCTTTAGTAAATGCTCAGTAAATTTTAGAGTACTCTACTGGGAATAGTAGAGAACTGAGTGCACATTTTACAGTCACAGTACGTGCACCTTTGAAATTCACATGTTTGTTAGCTGAAAAGTGTTCTTCACTTACATGAGGAAGCCCCTCTTCCAGGGAAATTGTGGGTCTGAGCATTTTGAAAACACTTAGCTGAGAAGGGGCTCTAGTCTGAAAACATTGCAGGACAAAAGACATTTTACCACGATCGCCACCAAAAACAATCAAGCAAACAAGAAAACCACCCACGGTAGTTTGTAGGGAGCTCCCAGGTTAAATGTTGAGTGAAACTAAAACCTCTGGTCAAAAACCACATATGCATGAGGTTACTGGCCACCTCCGGGGTAAGTAGGGGGCTGGGCTGGAGAAAATACATAGGGAGGGGTCCCACAGCCCTGGCACCGAGTTCACAAGTGTTCATTTGATTATTATGCCTCATAACTTATTTAGACACTGCATATATTTTGTATGTATCACATACAACATACAAAAATTTAAATATATGTATTCACTTGCTTTCACAGTATTCATAGCAAATGAGTGTCTGAAGCATAGGACCAGAGCTGGCAGCTTGCACTGCTTCTGTTTTGCATAAGATATTTTTCCCAGCCCACTCAGCTCCATAAAGTTGTTTTGTATTTCACCACTTGCTCCATCTTATCTTAAAGTCGTGCATATTTAAAAAAAAAAAAAAAAGTTGGTTGTGATTGTGCACGCGGGGTGTGGCAGAGAGCATCTCTGCTGGGCCAATAGAGATGTACCTGGGCCCAGCCCACATTCCAGTCTCCTTTAGTTGTATCTGCAACCTGGGCTTTGGAAACCTGGGCCTGCTTGTTCCCATTGTAACTGCTGCCCCTGCCCGCCTGTCCATTCCCAGGGAGCCTTTGCACAGGTGAGCCCTTGCTATGCAGCAGCGCTTCTCCTCTGAGGGGCCCCAATCTGCCCAGTGGTGGCAGGTCCTTAAGGAAATGGGCCCTGATCGGGATGGTGACCCCAGCCTGGGTGCAGAGTAGCCTGGAAGTGTCCTTCCTGTGACCGCCGTGCCCTGTGAGGACAGGGGAGCACCGGGGCTTCGCAGGAAGGGATGGCCTCCTGCCCCTGAGGGGTCCGGCCTAGCCACAGCTCCCCTGGGCGCCGGGACAGCACGGTGCAGACAGTGAGCGTGTCCTGGGGGTCTCTGGGAGAGGATGGAACACGTGCCCGTTCCGGAGATGAGGTACAGGCCTTGGGAAAGGAGCATCCCAATTAGGGATTGAAGTCTGAAAGCTGATGATTCCACTCTCTTTCCTGCTGTGCAGCACCTCTGTGTGCTTGGCAGGCTGTCGGCTGGGCTCCTCCTTGCAGGAGTGGCTGCTGTCTGAAAGGCCCCTCCACAGGGCCCTGGGGGCAGCCCCGCTCTCTCCTTCAGTTACTTCACGCCTTGTTCAGGAAGAGGCTCAAAACAAAGGGCCCAAACAGAACAAGAAATTGCTTCCTCTCAGAAGGACATTTATGCTGAGACCTGAACATTGAAAACCAGTAGTTTCCAGCCCTGTGAGTTAGGAGGAGTCACGTTCCAGGCAGAGGGGGGCCGCCAGCTTGTGGATGGAAGGAGCCAAAGGGTGTCTGGGGCCCACTGACCCAGGCTTTGCAGGGCTCGGAGAAGGGGGTGAGATCATCGGGAGGGCAGGTCGGGATGCCAGTGTCCACCTGAAAAGGCACCCCTTCAGGAGACACTGCCCCTGGCCCGCTCCCTCATCCTTCAGAGTAACTCCTGTCTCGTGGCCTCTGCCTGGGGCAGAATAAGGAGGCTGCTGAGCCGGAGGCCTCTCAGGCTCAGGCTCACCTCGCCTGCCCCCCTCTGCCTCTGCGAGAAGGGCCTGCCTGCTGCCCAGGTGCCTCCTGCCTCTGGAAGCCCAGCTCTGAGGATTTCTCTTCCCTCCTCCAGGGCGCCCTGCCCAGCGGCTCAAGCCTCTCCGGCCTCAGCACACCCTCCTGCCGCCTTGCGCTCAGACAAGCCGCTCTCTAGGATGGTCTCCCCTCTCCCGCCCCTGTGGTCAGCTTCTGCCACAGTTCCCTGCTGAAGGGCAGGCGGACACTCACAAGCTGCCCTGCTCCTCCTGCAAGCCTCTCTCCTCTCCCGGCCTGCATCCTCCCTCCCGTCATCCAGCAGTGTCTTCTGGCTCCGTGCCCTCTGCCAGCCTTGACAGGCGGCTCCTCCCCAAGTCCTGGGCCTGGCCATGTTCATTCTCGCTGCAGCAGAGGTTTGGGCCAGTCGGTGGTGGGGGCCTGGGTATCTGTAATTTTAACAAACTTGAAAATCTCTGCCAGGCTTCCCTGGCACGTTCACAGCCTTACCTCTCGGCAGGTTTGGGAGGCACAGCTGGAGATCCAGCCAGACGCTTCTAGGCCCCAAGCTGAATAACTGCTGGGGTGGTGAGTGGGCATCTCATAGGTACCTCACCCTGACCCCAGGCCTGTCCCTCCTCCCATCCTCTCTTGGTAAATGGCAGTGCCGTTGTCTGAAGGACAACATCCATTGTTAGTTTGGCTCAAATCGTTACTGGGTCCAGCATCACCTCCCTCCAAGCAGCCCACAGCCTCTGGTCAAGCCACACTGCACAGCTCAAAGTTTCCAGACACCATTGCCTTTACAGTACCACCTCCCATGTGGGAAGGCCCTGCCCTGGCCCCTGCCAGACCAACACCCGTTCGTCTTTTCACATCCCAAATTTCCAGCCGAGTGACCTTGGACTAGTCATATATCCTGTCTATGCCTCAGTTTCCTCATCCTTAAAGTGGGGATAACAACAGTTCCGGCTTCATGGAATTGTCATGAGCACTAAAAAGTTAATAAATGATAAGCACTTAGCACATAGTAAGCACTTAGTAGATGATGGTGATCCATTTCCTAGGTAGGCACAAGCCTTCCTGGTCCTGGCACTTACCGTATTGACCCTGTGGTTTAATGCCTTGGTGGTACCCTCAGTGCAGCACCCTTTTTGTCCCCTTAATTGGCTGGGAACCCCCTAAGGGAAGTGATCTTTTGTAATTCTTGACATCATGAGAACTGTTTACCAAGAGTTGGTTGGTTTGCTGAGGTAACTAACTCAGTGAATTAACCAACCGTTAACGGTGGTTAAGAACACCTGTACTCGGCCTAGCTTTGCCTCCACGCTCTACCACTTATTCCTTGTGTGACTTTGTGCAAGTTAATTGAACCTGTCGGTTTCAGTTTTCTCATCTGTAAAATGGGATGATAATCCTAGCCATACGTCTTAGGATTGTAGTGAGTTTTAATGGAGGAATAAGCTCAGAGGCTCAGTAAATGTTAGCTCTTGTCAGTGGTGGCAGCTGCAGCTATGGTTGGCTGAAGACTTGAACTTAGAAGCACAACAAAAATGAGAGCAGTAACCACCACGGAAAATAAAAGACAGCGTATGTGTCAATAGGACACCCCAAGAAATCTCTTTTAGCTGATGGTAATAAAGCATTCATGAATAGCGTAGGCTGGGTTGTACAGTGTTTGGGGAAGACTGTTACAAAAAATAACTTTTTAATTAAAAAAAAAATCTGTTTTCCTAATATTCAAAATAGGCCTTGAGAGAGCTACCACTGAAATATATTTCCGTAACAAAGTCCATTTTATGTAAAACCTGGGTTGTAGTTTGTTTGCTTTTTTTTTTTTTAACAAATGTGAGTTTGGGTTTGTTGTTGTGTTTCTGAGCTTGTGATTGACTTTATTGCTGCAATCAAGTGACACAATAGAGGCTGACTCTGAAAAAGGAAGGAGCATATTTTTTAAAGGGAGAAAAAACACTCCTTAGAGGGACTGCTTGGAGTTCAAGTTGAATCGGAGGGAAGCCATCCTTGGCTCTTCAGCTGTGAAGCTAGTGAGACTTCAGCCTCCTGGAGGGAAGGCAGGACTTTCCCAAGGGTCTTAACTCCTTATATCAGTGGTGCTTCTGCAAGAAAACCCGGGTTCGCTGCTGATGTGGGGCTCACACCCGGGGACTTGATTAATCTGGTCTGGGCGGGGCCTGGGCTCCTGGGTATCTGCTGCAGGGTTCCAAGGCCCACATTTTGCAGAACACCACCAGCTGAGCCTCATCTAGGTTCTGAGGGCTCCATGGGAGGAGGATCTAGGCAGGAAGTGACCCCACTTCTGGCGGTGAGCGGTGCGGCCAGCCCATGGCCGGCTGTTTGTGCTGGGAGAACAGGCTTTGGCTTAGCCCAGAGCCCTGAATCCGGCAGCCACTCTTTTCAGGAGCCCAAAAACACACACTAAACCCATCAGTCAGCAGGGACGTTATCTCACTGATCCATCCGCAGGGCACGGGACCACGTGGAGGATGACCACTCCTGGCGCCTTCTTGACTTTAAGCCGTGATGGTGTCACCTACTTATCACATGTTTCTGTTTCATTTGTTTCAAGCAAACTTGAAGTCAGTGGGCTGCTACCTCAGTAGCTCTTAGCCTGTGGCTCTCTCTACACCCAAGACTTGGCTGGAGGGGGAAAGCCACCTACGCCTGATGGTCTAGAGAGCTCAGCTGCTAATGAGGGTGTTTTTGCCTGTCTGGTTTAAACAGCAAAGCATTAGACTGTTTGCTTCTCAAGGAAAAAGTCTGTTCTCAACACCTGTGTGTCTTCAAAGGTACCCACTCCAGTGCTGGACAGCAGTCGCTGCTCAGATGAGCGGGTCAGCCTGGGCAGAATGTCCCCCTGCCCCTAGCTGGCTGGCCTGGCTTCTCTGCTCCCTGGGATGTCATTGCTTCTCCCAGCCTCTCCACGCTGAGGATTCAGTGGAGGAAAACTTCAGTTTGGTCTGATACCAGTGGGGTGGTTTTGAGACTGTGCTCTCAGGAAAAATTGCTCCACATAACAGCATGATGGATGGCAGTGGGGGCAGATTGGGCTTCCCAAAGCTGCAATGCCAAGGCTTCACCAGAGGAAACTTTTTTTTTCTCTCCTCCAATATCAGAAGGAGGGCAATGGGGGCAAGGCGGGGGGGTGGGGTGGGTGGGTGGGAGGGTAGGTAATGTAATTTATACAGTACGGAAGCAGGAAAGTGCTCCCACTTGGATGGAAGATCCTTGCTGTTGGTTGGGTTCTGCCCCAGCCTGATCCAGGGAATCGGGAGCCTGGGCGGGGCCAGACTGCAACCCAGGCTCAGGGCAAGGGAGACCCTGAACCTGGTCTCAAGTAGCTACAAACACAGGAAATAAGACTGCCTTGGCAGGAATAAAGACGCAGACGTAGAGAATGGACTTGAGGACACGGGGAGGGGGAAGGGGAAGCTGGGACGAAGTGAGAGAGTGGCATGGACATATATACAGTACCTAATGTAAAATAGATAGCTGGTGGGAATCAGCCGCATAGCACAGGGAGATCAGCTCGGAGCTTTGTGTCCACCTAGAGGAGTAGGATAGGGAGGGTGGGAGGGAGATGCAAGAGGGAGGAGATATGAGGATATATGTATATGTATAGCTGGTTCACTTTGTTATACAGCAGAAACTAACACACCATTGTAAAGCAATTAAACTCCAATAAAGATGTTAAAAAAAAAAAAATTTGGCAGAAGACCTAAATAGACATTTCTCCAAAGAAGACATACAGATGGCCAAGAGGCACATGAAAAGCTGCTCAACATCACTAATTATTAGAGAAATGCAAATCAAAATTACAATGAGGTATCACCTCACACCAGTTAGAATGGGCATCATTAGAAAATCCACAAACAACAAATGCTGGAGAGAGTGTGGAGAAAAGGGAACCCTCTTGCACGGTTGGTGGGAATGTAAATGGATACAGCCACTATGGAGAACAGTATGGAGGTTCCTTAAAAAACTAAAAATAGAATTACCATATGACCCAGCAACCCCACTACTGGGCATATACCCTGAGAACACCATAATTCAAAAGTAGACATGCACTGCAGTGTTCATTGCAGCGCTATTTACAATAGCTAGGACATGGAAGCAACGTAAATGCCCATCGACTGACAAATGGATAGAGAAGAAGTGGTATATGTATACAATGGAATATTACTCAGCCATAAAAAGGAACAAAATTGGGTCATTTGTAGTGAGGTGGATGGACCTAGAGTCTGTCATATGGAGTGAAGTTAAGTCAGAATGAGGAAAACAAATATCGCATAATAACACATATATGTGGAATCTAGAAAAATGCTACAGATGAACCGGTTTGCAAGGCAGAAATAGGGATACAGATGTAGAGAGCAAACATATGGAGACCAAGGGGGGAAAACGGGGCTGGGGGGGTGGTGGTGGGATGAATTGGGAGATTGCGATTGACATGTATACACTAATAGGTATAAAATAGAAAACTAATAAGAAACTGCTGTATAAAAAAAAAAACAAAAAAAAGACTGTCTTTGGTCCTTGCTCTCTCCAGAAACAGCAGGGGCAGTGGGCGGGGCATAGACCTATGGGCGTGGTCAGAGCAGGCTCCTACCTGGGGAGCATGCGCAGCGCCTGCTAGACCCCTGCCTCAGGTATTTCCAGTTCCCGCCTCTCACCCTTGCAATGTGGGACACCTCGAAGGAGCGGTTGTAGAAAACCAGGTGTGACTGAAAACCCGGAGCACAGAGTGTTTGGCGGAGAGGATAGGGCTGCAGACTGGGGTGCAGTAAGTGTGCCTTCTGGGGCAGCTTGAACAACCTCCTGCAAAACCCACTGGCGCTCGAGAAGGGGGTGGGGCAGGCGGTAGGTGCCATCTGGGAAATGGGGAGGGTTGCCCCCTGGCGGAGGAACCTGAGGAGAGCGTGAGTAAAGCACTAGGCCACTGTTGGGTTTCCCAGGGTGCAGTTTTAGTTTTACCTGCCTCCGGGTGCTGCATCATTTTAGTAAACAAGTCTGCCCACCCCTACCTAAGTCCCGAACGTCTGTCCTCGCAGATGTTTAGTTGTGCTCAGAGCCCGCCGGAAACGGGGCCGCAGGAGAGCTCGAACTGAGGGCAGGCTGAGCCCAGGGTCTGCAGAGCCATCTTCGCAGTTTCTGACTCAATGCAGGACATGTAGCCTGAAGTTTGTAAGGCATCTTGAGCTTTTAAAATCCTTTTCCTGTGAAAAGACAACTTAATTTCACTGTTGGTGCTTTTTGAGGACTGTGAGGAAGGGCATATGACATACCCAACTTCTTTCCGGAACAGTTCTGGGTAGTTGTTCAAGTCTAAATTTAATCCAAGGCCTACATTTCCATGGGAGAGTGTGCTACTGGTTGTAGGAAGCCGTCTGTGGACAAATGAGGATAATAGTGAATTAGCAAGTCTGGAGAGGAGAGCCCATCAGCAGAATGACAAATTTAGGATCTTTAAAGACATCTGGTCAGCGATGCCGGAGCTCGTGATTGACTGAGTGATTAATAATGGAAAACCCTTAGTTCAGTGTTTCCGCCTTCCCTCGCCCACTTCCCCAGCCGGGACCGGCTGTCTGCTCCAGCCTGCCAGAGACGTTTCCAGCTGAACAATGGAGGCATTTAGGCCCCTCATCTTTGACCTCTGGGAGTTTAAGGTTTGAGTTTTTCTTCAGTTTTATCTGTGTGCTCCCTCACTGACAGGTCACCGAAAAGACTCCCAATTGCCCTTCGTATCTGACACACTTCCATTCACCTTAAGGAGTACGTCCAAGGGCCTCACTTCGGGGTCACCCTGACTTCCAGCTCGTAGTTCAGTGTCAGGGGCTTCCCTCCGACACACAGAGCGCTGGAACGCAGGGAAAGGGCTGAAGTCTCTGCTCCCCAGCTCTCTGAGGCCTACTGCCCCCAGTTTTCAGAACCCATCCCTAATTCTGCGGTGGATTTTTCTCCAGGCTAAAGCAACTAGACAAGCACAGCCAGGCCACAGCCCAGCAGCTGGTGCAGCTCCTCAGCAAGCAGAACCGGCTTCTGCTGGAGAGACAGCCCGTCTGAAGAGGTGGGACGTCTGAGATCCCAGGTACTGTGCAGGGCGCCTCGCCCACCAGAGAACGCACCGGGGTACACGTGGTCTCTTCCTTGTTCCTTTTACAGAGCTGCGTCTTACCAGGCTAAAATCCCCGGGGGGGTCACATTGGTTAGCGAATAAGCTGGGAGGGAGATCTTGAAGACTGTGCTGGGCACAGTGGAGGACGCAGAAGTGCGGGCCCTGGACCTGCCCGCTTTAGCGAGCTAAAGTTCGTACGGGAGGACAGACCCACAGTGAAGCACCAAGCCACACGGAGTGCCGAGCAGCAGCGTGTAGGCACCACCGCTGAGGAGTGCAGGAGGCGGGAGAGTGGGGCGGGCTGCGGTGGTCAGGAGCCTTTCTGGAGGAGGTCGGCTTTGAACTGCCCCTGGGGGATGCGTATGTTTGAATTGGTGGAGGAAAGAGGCGCTCCCAATCAGGGGAGTGCCTGTGAATGGAACGTAGGAGTCTCGCTTTAAATCAGCTGGCTGATAATTGAGCTAGGGTTTGGAGTGCTTGCGGAGGGTGTGGCAGTGTTCCATAGATAACATGCATTAACTCTCATTACTCTTGAACAAGCCTGCAAGATTGATTATCCCCATCTCACAGATGGGGAAGCTGAGGCTCAAACAAGCGCATACAGCTAGCAAGTAGGGACACTGAAAGTGGAGCCTAAGTCTCACTCCTTAACAGACTTTGCCTGTTCAGGTTAGGTCTGGGGCCACCAGCAGGGATAATGGGGGAAAGAGTGTCCAGGTGAGTTTGGTGTAGGGAATGAAACCTTTTTTCCCCCCTAAATTGCTTCTCTTCCTGTCAGAGAGGCTGGGCTTTTTACCCCATCAAGCAGTTTGTTAGGATAATGAGGTGGTCCATGGGCTGGCCGAGGCCTCAGCCTCTAATTAGGATTGCTCCCAGGTGCTCCATGAGTGCCTGGGGGACGCCGTGCAAGAAGTGCTTGGAATGATTAATGGGAAAAATGCATCAGGAAATGAAAATGATGAGAAATTGTCTCATTCTTTTTTCAAAGTGACCATGTGCCCAAACAGATATCGAGGAGCCACTATCCTCTGAGTGATTTTTCCCACTCAGCCCACCAAACCCCTCTGCAAAAGCCCTCATTTGTTCCACAGATAGTAAATGAGCATCCCCAGGAGCCAGTCATTGAGCTCAGCCGGGGGACGGAGACACACCTGCACTGTCCCCTCCCAGGGCCTCTGAGGCTGCTCGCAGGGAAGGGTGGTGCACAAGCCACACGCCCTACAGTCACACAGGTATCTGGTATGCTTGTATAAGCATCATATAACATATAAATAAAGGAACATGGGTTCCAGGGCTTCTCACACACACCAAGATGGCATCTCTGGGAGAGGGGCCCAGGAATCTGCATTTTAACGAGCTGTTTGGGTAATTCAGTGAAGACAGTAGGGTTTGAGAGCCTCTGAAAGTGTTGGGAGGCAGAAAGAACAGAGAATGATTCCAGAATGCATCGTCATCCCTAGGCCCTGAACAAGTCATTGAAGTCTCTTCTAAGCCTCAGTTTCCACATCTGCATAGTGGGTACCACACCAGCCTAACTCAAAGGGAGATTGGAAGTGTTAAATGAGGGCAGCTGCGAGGTGCATGGCAGGTTGTCTTGCATATATATTACAGGCCAAAGAAATATCAGGGTTTTTCTTTTCCTCTCTCCTCCCCAAACTGGGGAAGGTCCTGGGAGAAGCACAGGTTGGGCAGAGATCCTGTGGGACCAACAGCCATGGAACGATGTTCACAGCTCTCACCCGGCTCCTCCAGCGTGTGCAGCCACCTCATCCTGTACCTGTGCGGCCAGACCTCGACCAGCACTCAGCTGTCTGGGCAGGTCCTTGAGGGGGGCCCTGGGTGATGCCAGCCAAAGGTTGGGGCCATCGGGTCTCCAAGACAGCTGGCGGGACTCAGCATCAGTGGGGCTCCTGGCCTCCAAGAGCTGAGAACGACTTCAGAACTTGGGTTGTGGAGAGTCTTCTATACAAGCTCTGAGCATGTGGCAGTTTCTTCTCCGTTCTGGACCAGATCATTATCCTGTGGGGTTTGCCTTTTAACTCCCCATCTGCCTACCTGACAGCCCACTTAGATCTTAACATGGATCATCAATGCTTAGAAACCTCTTCCAGGGCTTTAAAAACCTGATAATTGCCAAATGGATTGCAACATTTTTGTAAAATGCATTAAAAAAAAAACCCTAAAAACCTCAAAATTCTTCAGAAAAATGAGCAGGTCTTTTTTCCCTTGCCTGAAGCAACAGAAAGGATTTGACCATCCTATGCTATCTGAGACTGGCCCATCTGGCTCATCTCTAAAGGGATCTTTCAGATTCAGATATTGCATTTGGAATTATTTTAATGTGAACATGACAAAAGAAGCTTGGTAGAGAAAATGTTGGCTTTCAGTAGCAAATACTAGCATTCAAAGAGGAGGCAGGAACCCAGGCAAGCTCTCTACTCTCTAAACCAAAGGCCCACTCTTTGCGCCCAAGTGCGACGTTAGATCTGTTTCTGCCGTGGAATAAACTTGAACTCTGAATTTAGTTTCCAGGGAGCCCTTGAGGCTGCCATTTGACCCCGGCAGGTATTTGGAGGGTGCTGCCTCCCGAGGGTTCCAGAGTGACCGGCCACATCCACTCCACACCCACCCTTCTCCTGGAGAGAGTCCTCTGGCTTGTCTCTGGTTTCAGGATGGTTTAGCTAAAGGCTTCCATTTTCCCAGCCTGGATGAATTAAGCATAATAATTTTGCACGTCAAACTCTAAAAATCTCTATCCACTGGATTCTCAAAAGAGAATGGATATTTTCTGGCCTGGGCAGCTGCTCTGAAGCTGAGTCACATCCCTCCAATTTGCTCCTGTGCCTGAGCCCTGGGCCCTGAAGCAGATGACAAGCTCGGGTTGGCCAGTGGCCTCTGACAGGAAACATCTAGCCTGTTTAGGAGGCTTTATTATTCTAAATTGTTTCTGCTTAACTTCTGAAACATGCACAACAACATGCCTGGCCGGGGGGTGCTGCTCAACGTCCTAACTGCCCCTGTGACATTCTTTGGCCATGAGAATTCCCGTCTCCCCTGAAACGCTGCTGGCGAGAGTCGGGCTGGCCTTGTGGCCGACCCAGTGGACGTAGATCAGTTTGCTGATCGCCAAGTTCAAGGCTGCTCTTCTGACTTGTTCTTAGTTTAGGACTGATTAAAAACACTGGCTTTATGAATCTCCCGCTTCACTCCTGGGGAAAACACTTCTGGGAGACAGCTTTTGAAACATCATGAATTGCTATGTTAGTTCTTGTAGCGAAATAGAGACATGAAAACACTAACCCAGTCTTACTCCAAACATGATTCTCCTCTGTTCTCTTCAGGGACAGGAGTGGAGGACTGGGCCGTGGGAGTGACAGTGGTTGTTGGGGGGTGGGGACTTGAGGGGTGGTGTCCAGGATGCAGAACCTATGGGGCCCCAGGGGAGTCTTGGTAAGGCCTGACAGCTGGGAGCGGGGTCAGAGGTCTGTGACCCAGCGCCTGGGGCTCTTAACATCTGGCCAGGATGGGTGGCGGCAGCTGGTGAGGAACTTAGAGTCTTTTCTCGGGGAGGATCGCATCCGAGAGATGGGAAAGAATGGAAATTATCTGTCCACTTAGAGGACTGTCGTTTACATCAAGATTATTTTACTTGTATATTTATTTGGTGATGGATAAGGTTTCAGCTGATTTGCATTTTCTGATAGACTCTGTCCCAACAGGCTGTTTGATTCCGTCCTCGGTGTTCAGTCTGGGGAGGGATGCCTTTTTAGTCCCTTCAGATGCATCACTTTTACAGTTTAGAAAACAGCATCTGAAACCGACTTATTGGTGATTAATCAGTTGGCCCTATGACTTTTGAGCATTTTTGGCAGTGAATTTTCTTTCTAATTTGATTTAAACTTGTGCATGGATCCAGCAGACATACGTGATTATGTTCAAAATCATGGAGATTACCTCGTTCCGCCAAAGGATTCATGAAGAAAGCTGAAAACACGCACAAGAAACAAAGACACAGATGATGACGAAGGGAGGAAAGGCCCATTTGTGACCTGAAGGAAAGGGAGGGGGAGGCTTCAGAACTGTGAGCTCCAGTGAGGGCCGCGCAGCTCCTGCGGGCGCCTGCAGACTGAGCTGTAGGGTCGCCCAGCTGGGACTTGGAGGTGACCACAGAGTCTGTGGTGGTCCTTCCTGGAGCCCTGAGGGCTTCACCCAGTTACGTCGGCGCTCCCACGAAGCTAGCTACCTGCAAGACAGATGGTGCTTGAATAGAACAGCAGATACACTGAATAAAATAAATTAAAAAGCCTCCTCCTGAACCAAGATTTTTTGGAAAGAATTCTAAATAGATGAAAACAAACAATTTGATTTCAACCAAATTGTTGTTTTTTTGTTTTTATCCTGATTTTCACCCGAATTGTCAGTCTCAAAAATAAACACTGATACATTCCCAGAAAATATTTTTCAAATAAAAACTGACTCTGTTAAAGTTTGCCCTGATTCTTTCAAAACTGTGTACAAGACACTGTCAACCGAAGTGACTTGCATATTTTTTTAAATAAACTTGAACATATGCAGCGAAAATGTCATTAACTCCCTGCTGCCTGAGGGTTGTTAAAGAATGACGTAAGACCCCTGGCGCGGCATTTCTAACCTGGGGTCTGGCGACCCTCAGAGAAGCTTCCTCAAACTCAAATAGCGTAGTTTAACTTTTTTTCTTTTTGTAACTAAAGGCCCTGTGTGCAATTGATATTGAAAAGTGCGTACAGCTTCATTTAAGCCAGACTTGCTCTTCGTTAACAGTTAGTTCACTTTGTCCAAGAGTGAATAATTTCAGAATAAGACTCATGGAAGAAAAATAAATTGAATTTTACATTGCTTCAGATACATTTGCTCCACTTATTGCTTCCCAAGTCAGACATTACATTTTGCAATATAAATTCACAATCAAGATTTTAAAGGGAGCTAAATATTTTAATCCAATTAGACAAGTGAACAAAACACTGAATATTACATGTAGTGTAGATAAGTGGTTCTTGCCTTTAAAAGACTGTAATTCCGTCACATTACAACCCCAAATGTCAATGTTGTCTTTATTTTTAACGCTTTCAAACATGAGGCAGCCAGAGGCTCCACTCTCTGCTGTTGGTGACACTGTCTGTCCTTTGGGAATTCTTAAAATCTATTTACCATGGAAACATGGTGCGTATAAAGCACAGACCCCTGCCCATGTGCAGGGGAAGTGCTTGTGACTCATGAGATTCAAGAAAGCTGGAAGATGACACGCTGGGGATCCCGAGGGTTGTGGAAGGAGCCCCCGTGCCGGAGTGTGCCCTGGGGAGAAGCCGGCACAGCAGTCCCGCCCCTGGGCGTGCGTGGCCTCCGGCTCTGACCGCTCCTGTCTGTGCACAGGGCTCCCTGCATCCCCCAACGTGGCAAGTCCCGAGTCCAGATCGAGCTGCTGCTTTCCAGGAAGCTAAAGCGTCATTGTCCTCACTTTCTTTCTGCAAGGAAGTCTTTCCTGCCTCTACCGTTGTGTTTTTCTGGCTTCTGTAGTTCTCTTCCGATGTTGGAGCCCAGAGGCAGCAAAGCCAGGCCCCAGAGTCCAGGGAAAATGGAGCCTGAACTCTGCCTCCCACAGAGCTTTCATTGTCAGAGACCCAGCCAGGCAGCCGGGAGGAGGGAAGAATAAATCGAGGATCTGTGGTGGCGACCTTGCCGTGAACTCCTGCCCGTTTGGCAGCTGTGCTGGCCGGAGGGGTACACAGCTCAGCCAGAGCTCCGGTGACTCGTGTGGGGCATAGGCAGGCCTCTCCTGACCTGCAGTTCGCGACCTTGAGCCCCGTGCTGGGTGGAGAACTGCCTTCTTAACAGGTCAGTGGTCATGTCTGAGGCCACGTTTCCACAAAGTTCTGCAGGGGACTGGTGAGGACAAATTGGTGACCACCCATAGGTCACATGGCTGATTTATTCCGGGTTGCCTGATATATCTGATTCCTACTTAATCCCACAAATATCAAACACGGTTGCTCTTTCACTAAGCTGGTTGGAATAGCATTAAAAAGAGCCTGGACTTTGAGGTCAAACTGCCTGGGTTCAAATCTCAGTTCTGGACCCACTTCAGGTAAGTTTTTCGCTTCCACATCGCTCAGTTTCTGGTTAAAAAAAAATGGTAATAGAACCAGCTTCCTTTTAAAACGGAGCTCTCTGCATTACAGGGCCCAGAAGAGATGACCGTCCAGCAGGGTAGCACTGAGATCGCTGGAGGCTTGAAAGGGCCCCTTGGAGAAATCATTTAGCATCCTTTTTGCACAGATGGAAAAATCAGGCCCAGAGGAGTTTAGTGACTAGAACTGGCAAATGAATGGGCAGGGAAATGAACTTCCAGAGAGGCTGGTATTCATCCCCTGGGCCGTGGGCTGCATGGAAGGGGGAGGGAGGCCCCTCTCCCCCGGGGCAGCAGCCTGGAGCTGGGCCCCAGCTGAGAGAGCCGCAGAGCAGTGGCCTGGCTCCCAAAGTGGGGACACATGGAGGAGGGTACTGGTGGCTTCCCTGGAGCTGAGGGCCAAGCTTTGAAATGCCCCAGATAGAGGTTGGGGGAGGGATTCTATCTTCTTTCTTGAGTTAAAAATAGATGCTTTTCTGACAGAGGTATGAGGAACAGGTCCTTTTTTTTTTTTTTTTTTTTTTTTTCACTTGGCCACATAGAGACGGAAAACGTACAAATGAGCAAGGGAAAGAGCAAGAAGGAGGGATGTTCCATTGGGAGGGGCTGCTAAGAGGCCGGGTGGAGATGCACAGAGAAGAGACAGCTGATGGAGACACGGGGCAGGCCGAACTGTGAGCATCCGTATGCGTAGGGCCTAGCTGGTGCTGTGACGTCCCTGGGCTGCAGGCTTGGGAACAAAGCCGCAGAGAAGGTGCGGCTGGACCCTGCAGTGTGGTTGCTTGGGGAACAACTCAGGTCACCCAGAGAGACTCGTTTTTTAAACTCTGAATTTAAAGTTCGGAAACAAATTAGACACACAAGTCAGGGTTTGTGGAGAGAAGGCTCTGTTAGGGTCTAAAACGAGAACAAAGAAAACGGGTCACTGATAGCGGGCTTGCAGTTGGGGAGCATTTATATCGTCTGTGGACAGCACTTCAGAAGACCAGCTGCCAGTGTGCTCTCAGCCCTCCTCAATCTGGAGGGCAGCCACTGACACCTGCAGAAGTGGCCACACCACCCAGGGGGGTCCACAGCAAGGGGCCTTGGTGACAGGTGTGATGGTCCAGGGACGGGAACATGGTGGCTGAGGGCTCAAGCCACGGTTCACACCGCTGTGTCCCATCGGCACACACACCCTCGTCTCCCTTACAGCCTGACCTCACGGTGTCCACACTGGTGTGGGCAGTGAACCAGCCTTCTGGAAATAGGCATAGCTAATGTCCCTAAGAAGTGATGGCAGACGAGCCAGATTTTGGCAGTGACTAAAGATTCTGTCTCTCTGGACATGCTCCCTGCCTAAGGGGAAGAACTGAGAAACATTCTTTACTAAACATCCAGACATCCAAGGGTGACACCGAGAGCTGTTTAGCAGGAAGACAGGGACATAACAGGGTACATGATTCATTCAGTCACATCTGCTGAATGCTCACGACGGGTCGGGCAGTGAACAGTAAGTACTGTGATATGAAAGTGAGGAGGAATGCAGGGCTTTGCACCAAAACCAAATGAAAGAGAAAACCGACGGAGCCCGGGAGAGAAATGTGGGCTGACCCCTGGGCAAGTGCCAGCAGGGAATGGGCCGGGCGATGGGCAGTTCCTGGCGGGAACCGCGAAGACTCATGTGAGAACTGCCCGTTTCCTGGAGCTTGGTTTGAAAAAAATCCCACAGTACATTTCCCTTCTACTTCAGGTCTTTCCTGTTCTGTGTTGTGCATGTTACAGGTATGTGTCTTTTCTACCTCAAGTTCAGTTAAATTTTTTTTTTTTGAAACGTGCCTATTGCAGTTTATGTTTATTCTCGTATTCAAAGACGCCCTCGAGTCTCTAAAGTTAGACAGTAAGCCACCATTTCCAGAGCACCCGGTGGGCAGGCAGCCTGCCTGCCTGTGGGACGGGAGGGTCATTCAAGCCAGTCATTCACTGGATGAGTTCAGTCAGGACCGGAAGGCAAATCAGCTCTTGGAGATCCTGTGTTTGATGGGCAAATGGAGCTGGCGGCAGCCTCTGAAGACAGGGGGCGCCCTTTCTGCAGTGGCAGGGCCCTGGGGCTCCCTGGCTTCCTTGTGCTGCTCCAGGAGCCCCATGGGCGCCACGGAAGAGGGTCTATCCACCTCCCAAACCCCCAGAGAGATGCACACAGACACCACTCACTTCCTCACCACGCCCGGGGCCCCCCACTGTCTGAGAGCAGGGGCTGCACACCATACTCTAATTGCCCTGTGTCGAAACCCACAGAATTGCTCACTAAAAAGTCATGAGTGTCTCACATGCACTGGGAAATCTACTTGAAATGTAAACGTTTCCTCATTTTTTAAAAAAGATAACAGGCTGATTTTCATATTTTTTTCGTGCAAACTCTGACCTTGGACACGCTGATCACTCGTTGTCCTGTCTTGGAAATCCTCCACAAGTAATCGTGGCTTAAGTTGGGTAGACAAGAGCCCTCTCTAGTTCAGGAAATCTCTGTTGGGGAGTGCAGAGCCCACTTGTTTCTCTTGAAGATGATTCTCACCCAGCCAGAGACCAGATGGGGGCCCGTGTCCCTGCATTACATTCCAATTCATCTCTTGAAGTGAAAACTGGGATTTGGTAGTTATCATTCTAGCCCTCTGACTAGTCCCTACCATCTTAGTGACTTCACACTCCTGGAGGGCAAAGACCGTGTCTTAGTCATCTTCCCACACAGTACACAGTAGGTACTCGAGAAATGTCCTGTGCAATGTCACTATTTCCAGTGGTTTCTGACACCACTTCCTGACGTGGGTTAGACTACTTTGAACAGACGCATCCGCTAGGGCAGGCAGCAGTATTCAGTACTTTCCTAACTTGCGACTCCCTCAACCCAATTTTCATGAGCTAGTTTTGAAACATTTATTCCTGTTTAAAACTAGGAGACGACATACACTAAATTCCCTCTTCCAGCATGTGGTAGGTGGTTTCCATGTGAAAATGCCTTTATATATGTTAAAACACATTGTCTGCATCTAAACATTTGGAGGTGTTAGCTTGTTATCATTTCACCAGGAATTTCTTAGGGACACTTGGTCTATCCACATCCTGTTTTTTTGTCTAGCTTTACTCACTGTAATGTCTGAGCAATTTTCAGTAAACAGATTCTGGCACGAATCAGTGTCTCCTTTCTCCTGTCCACGGGGCAAGAGATGGCCCTTTAGCTGTGTCCTGTCATCAGACCACCCTTATTTAAGAGACACGCAGAGATCTGGAATATAGCTTGTTTTCAGATTTAAAGCATTAAAAGAGTTCACCTTATATTCCTACAAACTTTTCATACAATTGGTTACGTACAATTTCTACATTTTTTGCATAAGAACTCTCTACAAAAACTTAGAGGTTAACTAAACCAGTGAGAAGACAAATCACATTGAAGAACATGATCTATTTAAACTTACTTTTTATTATCATTTTTTCCAGTTACCCAGCATGCCACAATCTGATTGCTGACCTGGATGAAACAGTGAAATAAATGATTTACAAAGAGATATTTACATTCATCTGATTTATACGTAAGATGCCACAATGCACCGCGACCTTCCCAGTGGACCCCACCTTAGACTGCGGCGGGCTGCGTGGTCACCGCCACATTCGCTGCCGAGCGGTCCCTGCAGGATGGATGGGCTGGAGCTGAAGTCTGACACTAGATGAGGAGACCTCCTGGTGTATGTTTTCAGAAAAGGCTCGAAGTTATTATGTTTTTATATCTGCTCATTTGTATGCTCTGTTACACATGTGAATTTCAATAAATGAATTTTTTGAAGACTTGAAATGTTTCCTTTTTATCTTATAGTGATGAAAAAAACACACCAAAAAAAGGCACATATTTTAACTAGGCTAAAGGGTATTAAGGACCAAACCTTTCTTCCTGCCATTCATGTTTCTTTCCCTCTTGGTGAGATCTATATATATTATCCTTCAACTTTATTTGCTTTTAATCAACATCCCACAAGACTCCATTATTTATCATCCTGCTAATTTGTGCACAATCAGAAGACACCAGGAAGCACTAGGCATTATCCTCTCCACTCTGTTAACAACAAAAACAGACAAAAAGCATCTTTGGCTTGGTGTTGTCATGTGTCTTCTTCAGTATGCAGTAATTGAGAGGAGCCTAAAAATGTACTCAGTGAAATTACAAAATTTACTTAGAGTTCTATCAAACATCTGTACACAGATCATCATTTTAGTTTAACATAGTATCTCTACTATACACAATTAAGCCCTCAAGTGCTTCAAAGTAATAAAAATGGGCACTGAAAGTGTTGTGTTGTCCTTGAGGATGACAGTGGAACACTAAGGGCAAGGCTGCAGTGGGGACAGGTCCCTGACCGCAGGCTGTTCTCCCTGGCACAGATCTGCCATCATCATCACATCACACCCTCCTCCTCCTCCTCCTCATCACGGCCTCTCAGAGGGATGTGGATTAGGCTCTGGAGGCGGTGGGATGACACACCCGCAGAGACCATTGAGTCTCTTGAGCATGCACAAGGGTCAAGCCTGAAAGAATAGAACTTCTATTCAGATTCAGAAGTTTTTTTGATTTCATCAAGTGTGCTAGACATAAAGGTTGTCACATAAGATATATTAATTGTCCCTAATTCTGTTTCAGGAACAGTAAATAAATTACACAATATTCTAAAAATAGCACCTTTAAAGAATTATAGAGGTCACTTTATGTTAGCCTCCTGGATCTGTCAACCCCAGTGGTTTTGAGAGAAGAGCACGTGTGAGAATGCCCTCCAGTTTGGCTGTGTGACATACACATACATGCTTGACCAACTTTGGTCCCAAAGCTGTTCCTCTATCTGGCTTAGTCACAGGAGCAAAGCCAAGTTTCTACGATAGTATATAGGTTTATGAGGTAAAATCAGAAAAATGACCCTAGGTAAATCAGACTGTAGTCCAACCATCCTACCCATCTATTACCCACGTTTCACTTGGTTAATTTGCCATGACGTTTTAAAAATATACTCTAAGAAAGGAAGTATGCAGCGCAACACATTATCAGGAAGACATTACTGATGAGCTACATTCCTTAAGAATTCTGGGTCCAAACCACCTGGTGTGAGGACTATTAGGGGCTTAACAAATCTCAAAAAATACCTATTCTATCATCTCCAGCTTCACAGATCTCTCCTAAACCCATTGTTGGGAAGTCAGCATCCCCCCCTTTGGAAGCAGCCCTTCATCAAAGTTTGTACAGTTGCATTACTGCCATTTTATTGAAGTAATAAAATAAATCTTGTGTGTGTTTTGAGCTACAAGAAATTTACATACTTTCCTGTCACATTTTATATAGAACGGGTTAATACCAGGTGACGCTATTAATCTTTTTTTTAGAAAAGAAGAATATTTAATTTTCTGAGATTACAGAACCACATCCAACAACAATAAACAGAGAAGTAGCAGATTGACATAGTGCTTTATTTAAGCTGTCTGTACGAAGGAAAATAATGTGCATCCCTATCATATACGTGTAAAAATACTAAGGATGTACAGTGTACAAAAACAGTTTCTTGTAGTTATTTCACATCCTTGTGGGTCATATACTTAAGGAAATAAACAGTTTTAGTATGACCAACAGTAATAGTAATACAGTTTCTTGGGTTCATAGTTGCGTCTGCTTAAAATCCTTAACCAGATGACTAGATCTTGCGCGGATCTAATGAAAGAACTAGCAAGGTCAAGAAATGTCACAAACTATAAAGCTACAGGGAGGTAATTCAATTACCAATTTAGAGGTTTTCTTTTTATTTAAATAAATACTTTACATTTCATGCTTGCCTGTAATGCACTACCAGGAGCAAGATAAGGAAATTCTACTGTAGACAGTACGAACAGTAGCAGCAAAGTGTGTACACTGAGGTGTAGTAGAAAGACCCTGCAGTTAGTAAGGAAGGCCCTTACTTTGTACTCTAAGAGAAGCAAGTGGCCCCTGCAAGAACAGTCAGCTTTAAGAAGCTGGAAATCAGGTATGGGAAATGGAAAACACTGGAATAATGCTATGTAGTTAGTGTGGAAAGCAAAGCTGTGAGCAGCCCTGCCAAAAACCCAAGCAGAGACGGCCAATTTCCTCCAAGATGGCTGCATCATGGCAAGAGGCAGACTTCAAGGAAGTTGGTACAGGAAGGAGTCTGCAAAGCCTGAACTTCTGCTATTCTGACAGAGTGACTCCAGGGCCAGGCCTTTCCGTCCACCAGAATCCGAAACTTCAGCTATGGGCAGACATGAGGGAAGTTTTAGAATCTCCTTCTACACACATTTCTGTTTTTCTATTGTTTTTCCATGCCAGTTGACTGAGATCAGGGAGTGAAAGTAAGGGATTCTTAAAATCAAAGCCAACAACACACCCCGTGTGACGCTAACAGAATCTCGGAGGGGATACGGGACTAAGCCCCGGGCACCAGCTGGGGACGGAGAGCCAGCTGTGCAGAGTGGCCAGCCTGAGGCACAGTCAACGCTGTCATTAATCCTTAGGAAGTGTCCTTGGCCAAGGTCATGGAAATCACCTTAAGATTTGGGGGGGGGGGGAAACAACCCAAAACTATCCGTGTGCTTAGTGTGTGGTGTACTTTCCCTCTGAAGAAATGAATGCTCTGAACACCAGCCAGTCTCAGCTTTCCTCTCTTCCTCTCACCTGTTTCTTTTTTATATAATGGATGCAAGACAACTTACAGGACATACCTTCTAGTCTACTTTCTTGTCAAAGTGAAACATTCAACATAATTCCAAGTGAAAAAAAAAAAAAGTTGAGCTATATGTGTAAGTAAGAATGAACTACCATTTTACTGTAACTTCCTACTCAGTACTAAGGATGAACTTCACTCAGGTAGAAATATGAAAAATTAGGATAAAATCTATGTCTGAATATGTCTTAGCTGCCTTAGTAAAATGCCCTTTAACCCCCTGTCAGTCCCAGTGGTCCACCCACTGCCAGCAGTGGTTTCATATCTGTAAACCCACACTTCCAGCGTCAAGAGGCTAAGACATCTGCATATGAATATGATTCATCCTACTTAGAAAGTCACTTGCTCTTTCATACAATGCAATCATAACACTACGTCATGCTGTAGTCTTCCATTTGGGAGCTGTCAGATAGTTTAACTAAAATACATCTCCACGATGGCTCCATGGAGTCAGGAGCCCCCTGGACTTCATAGGCCGCTTTGGAAAATGTCAGCTCCTAGCACCAAAGGGTTTAATCTGAAGATCATCATTAATGAAAGAGAAAGATGAGGTTTGCATACATGTCCCCTTTCAGTGAGAAATGTCGGAATTGGAGGACATGAGTATATACAGAAAAAGAAAAGTTGGAGGTGTTCTTTTTTGTTTTGTTTTTTCCCTGATGGCTTAATTCAGTGATAAATGTACCATGATCAGAATAAACACACCAGGTCCTTATCCTTTACTGCCCACTTCGTAAATACTTGAGATGTGTTCGTTTTGCCAAGTAAAGTTCATTTCTTATCATCCAGGTCTCAATTTTCTTCATTACATTATGTTGCCAGGCCATCATAATATTTCAATTCTCAAAAGAGCAAATATAACATCCATTTGCTTCAACCCCTTGGCATGGATAGTTGGGGATTTCTCATTTTTAGCACCAAGGGGTTAAATGACAGCATCTCTTCTCCTAAAGCCAAATTCTAATTTATATGTACAATTTCAGAGCCTCATCAAATTTTTTTTTACATAGGAGAAAAAGTGCATGATTCTCATCGGCGTGTACATTCCTTGCACATAGGTCAAAAGAAACTGCAGTAAGTCTGTTTTATGTTAAGTTGGAGCTGCATTTGCTAACATGACATACAATTCTCATCACTAAAAAATAAATACTACTGCAACATAAACAAAATCATAAAAGGACATTCAAAGTTTTAACATCTGAGAAAAAGCTAATTCACGTAGAACTGAAAGTAAAAAATTAAAACAAATAAGGCAAACACCTGTTTACCTTGGTGTACAAATTTTGGTGAAAAGCAGGATCATTACACCTGTCTACATTCTTCAGCCATCAGAGGTGATAATATCAAGAAGGGAAAAAGGTTTCCAAGCACAGGGGAAATAAAACGCTCTCTGGTGCAAATCATATCATAGACCCTTTACGTGACCTACTCTGCTGTGCATATGCTTCCTTCCTTGGTCGAACAATGTTCCTTTGCCAACAACTGCCTGTGAAATCTGGACATCCACATGTAATACCAGGCTTCCTCTGCAGTATCGAATAAGAATTTAAATTTATAAATGTATATATCTATCTTAATAGTTGTTCATTCCTTCTCTCAAATGCTTCCTAATGAATTCCAGTAGGATCTTACTGATACATAACCTATTTTACGCACTGATCTGATATGCTTTACTAAAATTTTGCATATGCACATCACCACGCTTCCACAATTGCTTGTTCTGAATTATAAACTAAATCTTCTTAGTCTAATTAGTTTTTGATTTATCGTCTAGAAAGTTAAAAAATGTACCTAGAATCGTTTAGCCTTCACTGTTAGGGAAAAACAAAAATTAAAAGACCAAAAGATGACAGTTGGTGCACAAAAGAACAATGGTGGGCTCATGACTTCCAAAGATTGTAAAATTACCTCTTAAAGTTGCTATAATAGTAAGACAGTAGCAGCAACAGCATGAGACCTTAGACTGAGATACAATTTCATGCAAAAACAAAAGTCGAGTATGTCTGCATATATGTGTGTTCTCATGTGGGTGAAAGGCGGCGAGGGGCGAAGACCTTGGACTGGTCTGGGATGTCTGAAGGTGCTCCTGCATTTGTAAGAGCTAGGACTGCTGTGATGTCCAGGAATCATTTTCAGTCACAAATCTAAGATGACAGTGAAGTAGCAGAAGAGACTCATTCTCGCCCGCTCGCGGAGTAGGAGAACTGAGGGAAGTGCGGCCGCCTCTCATTGTCCATGCAATCCATACCGTCCTCATCATCTGCGGGCAGGAAACAGCTGTTTTAATTTTACATTAATGTTTTGCAACATAATCTCTGCTCTATATAGTTCTAACCCCTAACGTAATAAAGATTAACGGAGGCAATAGCTCCCAGAAACTTATGTTTATCAATAAAACATAGGATGGACACACTTATTTCAAAAACTTTCTCACTTTCAAACACATGACCTATGAAGAAATAATACTATCAAATCATCTCCTTCAAGACACTAACATTTCAAGGCTCAAACTGTGAAAAACTATTGAAGAAGACAAGATTTTTAAAAATAAAAAGGAACAAATGATCTTCAATAACCTTCACTTTCATGAAAACATGCACGTCAAAATTACAAAGTCAAAGAATCCTAAGGCACCCAAAGTATCTGCCTAGAATCCAGTATCAATCTGTCTTCAGATGCTTGCATTTCTTCTTCATGGTGCTTTAGGTGTGATTGCAAAATAAAGCTTATTACGATTCCATTTCCTTTGAGCCCTTGATTACATGTTTAAGATTTTACATTCTTTATTCTACATCTAATATCTGCCTTAACTCACTGTTCCTAATTTTCCTATGATAAAACTTTAATGTAGAATAAAGAGAATAAGTCAAGGAAAGAGAGGGAAAGAGGCCAGCATCTAAGTATTAGTTCATCAGGAAACAAATGGGGAGACTTGAAAGGCACAGAAAGAGACTATTTCCATTTAAGCTGCTCCTCCCTTTCCTCTTCCCTGTTTTCTTGCATTTGAAAGGTTACAAAGGATCACCCAACCTCTTCCCATAACTATTCTGATGATTAAAATCTTGCAGTGTCAGAATGCTCTTCCTTATATGTGTCATGAATTCAGTCGCTCAGTCCACAACGTTCCCTGTGCATCTGTTCTGGGCTCTGCGCGAAGGCCCTCCCTGTGTCCTTGGGGCTCACCCCACTAAACCCCTCTGCTCCACTTGCGGTGCCTTTGGTCATATGCTGTGCTACAGGAAATAAGCGAGAGTCTTTCAAATACCCAAGCTTCTTCAAGCAAAATAATTCCACTTCCTCAAATTCATATAGGAAGTACATTACCAATTCTTTTAATTTTCCAACCTCTCCAGGGAGCATCAATTTCATGTAATAGGAGAAGGAATACAGGCCAGACCCCACTGCATCACGGGCACTGACCCTGTTACACAAAAAGGATGGTGCTTTGCATTCCTCTGAAGAATAACAAACATTCATGCTCTTTTCTCACTGTTCTTTTCAGTATTCTATTTTTAATAGAAGATTCTAGAAATGGGATCAAGTTGCTAACCAAACTTTGTGGTCTTGAATGTACCAGAAAGTATCACTGTATTAGGTGGGACTCAATCTAACAAGTAGCATTTGAGGCCCCCTGCTCCATGTAAACCTCCCTCCTGCAAACAGACCTTTTAAACTATAGTCCTCATTTCCAGATAGCACTGTGATTTGGGGAAATCTCTGCCTCCTTATAAAATACCAGTTAGGTACCAAGCAAACCATCTTTTAGGTCAAACACCTTCCGCAGTATTTTCAGATATACTAAAGATGGTAGGAGCTGTGGATGGCATATAAAACCTCTGTAAAACTCTAAAAACTCTCTAGGGGAAAGGCAGCTAAAATCTTAATGTTCAGACTCTGACACGTGCCAATCACATTTCAAAGGAATAGTTTTCCCCGCTGGCAGCTTTGTTTTGCTGGGTGTGTCTCTGCACAGCGAACAGACAGCACATGTGGGAAGCCTGGTGTTGTCCGCCAGAGAAGGGCTTGCCCAGCTCGCTGGGCTGCCACCAGGCCTTGCACCAGGGCAGGGAGGCCTGAAGCCCAGGGCAGCCTGGCTCTCGACAGGAGGAGGGGTTGAGTTTCCTTTCCAAGCAGTATTGTTGCTATGAGGCTGCAGTGTCAGCTCAAACTTAAAAGAGAATCTTCATTCTGTCACTTTAGTAACAAATTAATCCCATTTCCGAACGTAAATCTAAATCTTGTTGATAACCATGTGAGGGCCCCGCATCTGCATCTTCTTTAAAGTCAATTATATCACCCTCTCCCTCCATCTCCCTCCTGTTCTTCTGAGCTTGGCAGTAGTGAGGGGCAAGTCTCTGATCATGGCCCCAAGAGGAGCTGCGAGTTGGGAAGGCACTGGGGCAGGAATGAGGGTTTCCCCTGGGCCCTCAGTGCTGCGCAGGCCAGCGGGGCTGTGGAAGGAGGAGAGCTGGATGCAAGTGACAGCTGACAGGACAGCCGGCTGCCCCAGCCAGGCCTTCACACCCAGTCAACGTATATAAATACGTTCCTGCACTGAAGGAAGGTTCAGAGGGAACAGTGATGATGATGGACATGAACTATGCAAAAAAACCCCAAAGAGCACGCATCCGGGAAAAGAAAACGGTGATCAACCCTACATTCTACAGCATTAGCTGCCCAACTTCCTTAGAACATTTAACCAAACTAATTATATGGCAGCAAAAGCTACTAGGAGCTCAAACAAATCCTCTTTTTCTCTAAGAGGAGGGCAGAGGACCATTAATGGATATAATGCAAGACGACACATTCCAAAATCTGTTCAATTAATTAACACCAGTGAGGAAAATCTGGCATGTTACTGCAGCTGTTTGTAAAAAAGGAACATTTGCCTTTCTAACTGCTGATTTGTTCTAAAAAATAACTCCATTCTGTTTTATAAAAGCAAGGTGGCAAGTGGGAAGACAATCGCTAACTTAATGGTCCTACTGTGGGTTTTTATGAACAAAACCTCTGTGCTTTTAGCAGCTTGAGAGCTGCAGTGGTCTCTCACCAGCAACACTATTCAAAGCTGCAAGAAGAAAAGATTATGTTAAATGTAATCACAGTTCAAGGCTTCACAGATTTTCCTTTGATCTGCCTCTTAAGGGGATTTAGGATATACCCAGGGATCATCCAAGAGAAAACACTGCCCTTGTGCCCTGGAAGAACCCAGGGGCTGCAGTCCACAATTACTGAGGCTACTCCCTAAGGCAGGAGCCCAGCCCCGCGGCCTGGTGCTGGGAGCCGCAAAGGACAGGCTGCTGGTGTCCACACCTTGGCCTCAGCCCACCTGCTGAGCTCTTTCCCCTGATTTTTCTCTCTAGAAACCCTGAATTGGAAAATAAGTTGGCAGGTCCACAGGGTCCTCCTGCCTCTAGATTGTGGCACACGCTGTCAGTCTAGATGATGCTTGCTGGATGCACGTTTTTGGGCCACCTAGGGCCCAGTATCAGGGCAGGGCCACGCCTCACTGCTAGCATGATATTTTAGTAGTCCCTCCCCCATCCCCATGTCCACTCTTTTTTGCTAGGTATTTACCTACCATCACCCTTCACATAGTGGGTCACAGAACAAAGAACACTGTGGATTGGTTAACCTGATGCTTAAATAAAATTAAAAATAGGGTTATTTAAACCTATAGAGAACTCTGGGTGCCTTTCCTAAAGAGATGGCTTCTCAGGCACACACAGGGGAAAGACGGGGCTCCTGGAGATGATCAGCCCTGCACTCCCCTTTGACCTGTCACATTCCAGAGCTAGTGAGGGGCAGAGTCAGGACACAAAGCAGGGTCTAAGTCCAGGGCTTTCTTCAATCCCATCATTCTCTTCCACACTGGGATTTTACTTTTAACTTTTTGGAGTAAAATATGCACTCATGGCTTTGCATTTATTTACACAGCCTACCTATTTCTATGACTTTCAAAATAGCACATTTAGTTTGTCCTAAGAATTAGAATCCACAAATACCAAAAGCTCTATTTAACTTCGCAAAGCTCCCTGTGAAATCACGTGAGGAGGTAAGCCAGACACAGATTCTGGGCTGTGACGGGCAACAGCACTGCCTGGAGAGAGTCGGGCCTCCTTCTGGCCCTGAAACCACCAGGCCTCGCCATAATCCGCTTATTTACTCATTTAACACATATTCACTGAATACCTATGCTGAGCCAGGTACCTAACTCGGAGCTGGGGTTAGCAGTGAACAAGACAAACCAAATCCTTCTCAGAGCTACTGCATTCAAGCTGGAGAAACAGACAGTAAACAAAGAGACAAATTAACCAGAAGAATACCAGCAAGTAAAGGTGTCAATGTAGAGAATTGGGGGGGGGGGGGCGGTGGTGATGGGGTCTGATGGACTGCACTGTTTTTAAGGTCGGGAGGCTAAAGAAAGCTTTCTGATAAAGTGACATTTAAAGAGATCTGAAGGACAAGTAAGAATTTATTCATGCATATGTCTGGGAAAAGAGAATTCTAGGCAGAGAAGAGTAAACACACAGTCCCAAGGCACAGCGAGGCACAGCGAGGCATGTTCGAGGTGGGGCTGGAACCCAGGGACTGTGGAGAAGATGGACAGGATGAGGTCTGAGAGGAGGATGGGACCAGATCTGACACAGCTGTGCAGCCAGTGTGAGCAGCTGCATTTAGAGTGCAGCAGTGGGGCCCCTGGAAGGTTGGAAGCAGGGGAACGATGCGGTCTGATTACAATTAAGGTTATATCCAAACGATGAGACTCTAGGGTGGGAAGTACTCCTAGGCCAGTCCAACAACTCAGTGGCGTCGCCCAGAATTTCAGACAATTGTATCGCCACAGCCCGCGCTGGGCCAGGGGAAACCATGCCAAGGCTACGCCCACTGCTCCTACTCAGACGGTCCGTAGCTGATTGCCCACAACTCCACAGGCTTCCTAACATCATCTTCAACTCTCAGAGATCCTGACTCTAGCAGTGAAGCCCTCACCCACCACTGGTGACAAACCATGAGCAGTGCTTCAACATACTGCCCTTTCACAGCTTAACCTGGGCATCGTTGGCCAAGCTGTATCTCCTGCTCCTGACTACAGCTAACACTAACTGCGGGGCTTAGGGAAGCTCAACTTCTCTCTGGGTTTTAATTTCTTCCCTTATAAAATGAAAGTTAAGAGGCTCTTAACCTCTTGCGAGTCTAAGGAAAGAAAAGTGCATATGCACACATAGTTATATTTTTCATTTCACAGGGTTCACAGTCCCTCTTTTTGTCAGGCCCTGGGTCTCAGGTTAAAAACTCTTGGCCTAGATGACTCCTAGTTTGCCTTTCAATGCTGTAATCAATTGACTACATCCACAGTTGAAACAGCACTTCAATCTTCCCTCTCATGGATTCTCAGTGTAAATTAGCACTATCAACTAATCTGCCTTTTAAAAAGGAAAGAGAGGAGAAGGAATGTAGGAAAGGATATAATAAAAAAGAAAAGGAGAAAAAAAAACTAAAATGATGTTATTGTGAGCCAAAAGATGTGTGACTGAAGAAATCTTTTAGCTATCCAAATGTGTCCCTGAAACTCAATTTTATCCTTACTCCTTAACTAATGATGACAGAATGCAGACCTCTGTCAGCATATGAGAATGTTTATAAATTATATAACAACCTTTTCTTCCCTTTAAGTGAAAGGACTTCACCAAAGTGTAGGGCACACACTAGTACATGTGGAATGATTTTAAGTGGTACATGAATGTATAGTTTTAATAGATATGTAATTTAATTTATAATATCAAAAATTACTAGCAAACCAAATCATGTCTTCACAGATATTACTGCTTAAGACACAGATAAGTAAAAAAGAGTGATTCAGTTTAAAGTGAATTTAAGAACTACTAAGTAAGCAGGAGACCAGAATTAGCAAAATTTTGAAGGTGGTGTCTGAATGAGCAGTGGGAAACGTGGGAGGTCTTCATTTCAGAATCCTTTCAGCTGATGTCAAAATAATCTATTAGAGAATAGTAAGGAAGGGCTAGTTAGTCTATAATTTAGTCTATAATTCTCAACTCTACAATTTTTCCATATATAATTTTTTTTTACTCAAAAAGCTTTTCTCTTAGCTACCTGTATTTAGATATTTCCACATTGAAAACCCCATGTTCTTAAATAGAACAGAATAAATCACTGTGGAATTTGACCTTGAAAATATCCAGTTAAAAAAAAATGGCTGTTTTCTTCAATTGCATTAGAACATAATCAATTTCCTTCTAGATTTACTTACACTTTTCAGGTGGTGTTATTGTAATAGTCTGAGCTGTAAATTCTTCATCAAAGTATCTGGTGTCTGTCTCAGATGTTACTTGAGGCTTAAAAGGAGGTACAAGCTGTAAGAAGCAAAAGAGTACTGTTAACAGACTTCAGTTAGGAAAATTCATTTCTAGGATAAAATTAGAGAGCAAATACTAAATGAATAGTGCAAGAGGCTAGACTGCTCAGTGACTGTGTAAGGTAGATGTGGTATTTGGCTTCACAGTCAAGACCTGGTTGTTCTATATAATATTTGAGGGATTGTGTGAAACAGAATAATTGAGAACCAAAGAACAGGGTGCTTCCATGTCCTGGCTATTGTAAATAGAGCTGCAGTGAACATTGTGGTACATGACTCTTTGTGAATTATGGTTTTCTCAGGGTCTATGCCCAGTAGTGGGATTGCTGGGTCGTATGGTAGTTCTGTTTTTAGTTTTTTAAGGAACCACCTAAGTGTCCATCGACAGATGAATGGATAAAGAAGATGTGGTACATATATACAATAGAATATTACTCAGACATAAAAAGAAACAAAATTGAGTTATTTGTAGTGAGGTGGATGGACCTAGAGACTGTCATACAGAGTGAAGTAAGTCAGAAAGAGAAAAACAAATACCGTATGCTAACACATATATATGGAATCTAAAAAAAAAATAAAGGTTCTGCAGAACCTAGGGGCAGGACAAGAATAAAGACGCAGATGTAGAGAATGGACTTGAGGACACGAGGAGGGGAAGGTTAAGCTGGGACGAAGTGAGAGAGTGGCATGGACTTATATATACACTACCAAACGTAAAATAGATAGCTAGTGGGAAGCAGCCGCATAGCACAGGGAGATCAGCTGGGTGCTTTGTGACCACCTAGAGGGGTGGGATAGGGAGGGTGGGAGGGAGATGCAAGAGGGAGGGGATATGGGGATATATGTATATGTATAGCTGATTCACTTTGTTGTAAAGCAGAAACTAACACACCATTGTAAAGCAATTATACTCCAATAAAGATGTTAAAAAAAAAAAAGCAAAAAACAAAAAATAGGGTGGGAAGAGGATACTGAAAATTCTGTCCTAATATTTTTTCCTAGTAGAATACATACAAAACCAATGGATTTGGGCTGCTGAAACAAAATGTAGGCTCTTCCTACTGCAGGAAAAGCACAACCTTGCTGGCTTTCTCTAGCTCTTCCTGGTGCCTAGCTGAACAGGTTATTATTAAATGTGCAATTTAATAACATAGTTGTTACCTACACAGTTGTTACGTAGATCACAGATTGAGTGCTGCCTCTATACTTGGCAAAGAAATATAACTCTGCTTACTTGAAACCCTCTGGAACAGGGGTTCTTGGCAGCCCCCGAAGTGACGTGCAAACGTTTTGTCCATAGATTTTATCCCGTTCCTCAAAAGGAACCATGACCCAAAAGATTAAGAGTAACTGTTCTAGGGTTGAGATAACTGGACTCATTCGCCTCTGACCAGCAGCAGGCATCGGGTGGGGGAAAGTCTTGGGGTGCTGAAGATTACAGAAGCCTGAGCCACGTGAACATCCACTTCCGCTAACCTCTGCTGGCTGGGAGCGACAGGAACCAGGAAGGGGCTCCTGATTCTCAGGGCTCCAGCCTCACAGGTGAGAGCCTACAGGTTTCTTTTTAACATAGGAAGCCCAGACTCAGGGCGTGGAGTCAGAGTATGTGCTCTGATGAATACCATTCAGATAGAAAAATGGAAAACACAGTGACAGAAATTAGTATATTTTATAAACATTTTACAGAAACAAATACACAACTGGCATCACTCAATGAATGTTCCACTGTTACTGTCACCAAATTTATGTTAAATAAGACAAAAATCTTTAAATTATTCTCCAATGCTTTTTTAAATTCATGCTATTTTATTTATTTTTTTTACATCTTTATTCGAGTATAATTGCTTTATAATGTTGTGTTAGTTTCTGCTGTACAACAAAGCGAATCAGCTATATGTATACATATATCCCCATATTCCTTCCCTTTTGAGCCTCCCTCCCACCCCCCTAGGTCATCATAAAGCATCAAGCTGATCTCCTTGTGCTATGCAGCAGCTTCCCACTAGCCATCCATTTTACATTTGGTAGTGTATATACGTCAATGCTACTCTCTCACTTCATCCCAGCTTCCCCTTCCCCACCGTGTCCTCAAGTAAGTTCTCTACGTCTGATTCTTTATTCCTGCCCTGCCACTAGGTTCATCAGTACCGTTTTTTTATATTCCACATAATGCATTAGCATACGGTATTTGTTTTTCACTTTCTGACTTACCTCACTCTGTATGATAGACTCTAGGTCCATCCACCTCACTACAGATAACTCAATTTTGTTCCTTTTAATGACTGACTAATATTCCATTGTATATATGTGCCACATCTTCTTTATCCATTCATCTGTCAAAGGACATTCAGGTTGCTTCAATGTCCTGGCTATTGTAAATAACAGCTGCAATGAACATTGTGGTACATGATTCTTTTTGAATTATGGTTTTCTCAGGGTATATGACCAGTAGTGGGATTGCTGGGTCATATGGTAGTTCTATTTTTAGTTTTTTAAGGAACCTCCATACTGTTCTCCATAGTGGCTGTATCAATTTACATTCCCACCAACAGTGCAAGAGGGTTCCCTTTTCTCCACACCCTCTCCAGCATTTATTGTTGGTAGATTTTTTGATGATGGCCAGTCTAACTGGTGTGAGGTGATACCTCATTGTGGTTTTGATTTCCATTTCTCTAATGATTAGTGATGTTGAGCATCTTTCCATGTGTTTGTTGGCAATCTGTATATCTTCTTTGGAGAAATGTCTACTTAGGTCTTCTGCCCATTTTTGGATTGGGTTGTTTGCTTTTTTGATATTGAGCTGCATGAGCTGCTTGTATATTTTGGAGATTAATCCTTTGTCAGTTGCTTCATTTGCAAATATTTTCTCCCATTCTGAGGGTTGTCTTTTCGTCTTGTTTATGGTTTCCTTTGCTGTGCAAAAGCTTTTAGGTTTCATTAGGTCCCATTTGTTTATTTCTGTTTTTATTTCCATTTCTCTAGGAGGTGGGTCAAAAAGGATCTTGCTGTCATTTATGTCATAGAGTGTTCTGCCTATGTTTTCCTCTAAGAGTTTGATAGTGTCTGGCCTTACATTTAGGTCTTTAATCCATTTTGAGTTTATTTTGTGTACGGTGTTAGGAAGTGTTCTGATTTTATTCATTTATATGTAGCTGTTCAGTTTTCCCAGCACCACTTATTGAAGAAGCTGTCTTTTCTCCATTGTATATTCTTGCCTCCTTTGTCAAAGATAAGGTGACCATATGTGCATGGGTTTATCTCTGGGCTTTCTATCCTGTTCCACTGATCTATATTTCTGTTTTTGTGCCCCTACCATACTGTCTTGATTACTGTAGCTTTGTAGTATAGTCTGGAGTCAGGGAGCCTGATTCCTCCAGCTCTGTTTTTCTTTCTCAAGATTGCTTTGGCTATTCGGGGTCTTTTGTGTTTCCATACAAATTGTGAAATTTTTTGTTCTAGTTCTGTGAAAAATGCCATTGGTATTTGATAGGGATTGCACTGAATCTTTAGATTGCTTTGGGTAGTAGAGTCATTTTCACAATGTTGATTCTTCCAATCCAGGAACATGGTATATCTCTCCATCTATTTGTATCATCTTTAATTTCTTTCATCAGTGTCTTATAATTTTCTGCATACAGGTCTTTTGCCTCCTTAGGTAGGTTTATTCCTAGATATTTTATTCTTTTTGTTGCAAGCGTGAATGGGATTGTTTCCTTGATTTCTCTTTCTGACCTTTCATTGTTAGTGTATAGGAATGCAAGAGATTTCTGTGCATTAATTTTGTATCCTGCTACTTTACCAAATTCATTGATTAACTCTAGTAGTTTTCTGGTGGCATCTTTAGGATTTTCAGACTATGTTTTAGAAAACCAAGGGATGAGCAGAATTAAAAGCATTTTTTCGAAATAAAGGACCACATTTCAGTTTACAGCACATGTTACAAAGCATTTTAAATTTCTTTTCTTTTTAACATTCTTTCTCTATGCCCCCAGTACACAGATATTCTAAAGTCTCTATCATTAGCAATCACTTTTTTGGGAACTGAAACAAATTCAGGTTCCACTGATGAGCTGTAATGGCTGCTAAGGTACCAGAACACGTTTGTAGCTGCTCTGTTAGGATGACTGGAAACAAGCAAGCAGTTCACTCCACTGATGGAAATCTTCCCTCTTCCATTCATTCAAAAGCTCATTCTCACACTGCTTTGTTTTTCTTCAAGACTTTTCAACATCTGACACATATACACATGCATCACCATTACACCTCCTTCCCAATAAAATAAAAGTTCCACAAGAGCAATGATTTTTAAAGTCCCTCACTGGCATCATACACATGCACACAACACTAACAATGATAGTGACGGGAGAATTTTTGGTTTTCCTTTTAGAAAACTGAGGGATAACTGCCTCTCTGGCAGGCAAGTAGGAGACTGGGATTCTGGTTGTGACTTTCTTTCTGATTCACCATTCTACAAATGTTCAAAAAATAGGTCTCATCCTTTCAATAAAAAAAAATTAACCACAAGAAGTTCTTTGAGCAGAAATGGGCTTCTATTGGGCATGTGGAGTAGGTCTTGCTTACCTCTGCCCACCCTTCCCATCTGGTTCCTTCTGATGGCAGAAATGTAAATCTTAAATCTGCCTTCAAGTTAGGGGATAGCTGTTATTTTTTTAGATGAGAGAGAGAATGGTCACCTGAAACTTTAAAAAAACTGAAAAAAATCTTTAAACAGTTTTCAAAAGATTACAGGGAGCTTAAACTAGTCTCTGTTCAAATGTCATGATACTACATTTACCTGACCTCCTCTCTCAAACAGCTGCCTTCCCCATTATTCTATCCTCACACTGCTTTATTTTTCTTTAAAAGACTTTTCAACATCTGACACATACACACCTACATATACACGTGCAAAATACATGTGTATTGTCATTACAACTCCTCCTCAGTAAAATATAAGTTCCACAAGGGTAAGTACTTTTAAAGAACAGTTTTATGATTGACATACAATAAACTGCACACATATCTTAAGAGTGTACAAAAAAAGAGTATACAATTTGATGTTTTGACATACGTATATACCCATCACTTGTAGATATTTTCTCATAAACCTATGTAATCCTGTCCTCTCTTCTATCCCCTTGCAGGCAATAGCTGACCTGCTTTCTGCCATGAGTGATTTGTTTATATTTTCTTGACTTTTATGTATTTGGAATCAAATAGTATGTATCCTTCATCTGGTTTCTTTCACTTAGCATGATTATTTTGACACTCCCACATCATTGCTTGTATCAATAGCTCATCCATTTTACTGTTGGGTAATATTCCATCATACAGATGTACCTCAATTTGTTTATCCATTCACCTCTCCATGGACTTCTGGGTTGCTTCTAGTTTGGGGCTATAACAAATAAAGCTTCTAGGAATCTTTATGCCCAAGTCTTTCCCAAAGTAGTTGCATTGCTGCATGTTCCTATCAACAGCAAAGAAGAGTCCTAGTTGTTCCACAGTCTTGCCAACATTGTTTTATTCTGTTTTATTCTATATTCTAATACGTGCTGGTATTTCACTATGTTTTAATTTATATTTCTCTAATGAATAATCAATCACCTTTATCACAAGTTTATTTCTTCTTTGATGAAGTGTCTTCTCAAATATTTGCCCTTTTTTTCCTTCTCATTAGGTTTAGAGAGTTCTTTATACACTCTGTATGCATGTCCTTTAACAGATTTGTGATTTGTGGCTACTCTGTTAATTCTCTTATCTGTGACTTTTGAAGAATACACATTCTTAATTTTGATAAAGTCTGATTTATTACTTTTCTTCTATGGATCATGCTTTGCCCTTGTCTAAGAAATCTCTGCATAACCTAATACCACAAAGATTTTTCTCCTGTATGTTCAGAACTATAATACATTTGGAGTTAATTTCATATATACTGCAAATTATTTTTTTAACATGGATGTCCAATTGTTTCAGCACCAATTGAACTATCTTTATACTTTTATTGAAAGTCAATTAACCATATATATGTGAGTCTCTTTCCAGATTTTCTATTGTGTTGTATTGATCTCTTTGCCCAACTTTATGGTGAATAAAGATGTTATCTCTTCATTAACAAGCTCTCTTGATTTGATTACTGTGAGTTAATAATAAGTCTTGAAGTCAGGTAGGTAGGCCCTCCAACTTCATTTTTTTGTCAAGTTGTTCTGGCTCTTTTAAGTCCTCTACATTTCATATGAATTTTAGAATCAACCTAATAATCTCTACAGAATAACCTCCTAGGGTCTTGATTAGGGTTGTGCTGAATTTATCTATCAATTTTGAGAGAACTAACATCTTAAAAATATTGAGTCTTCTAGATCATGAACACAGTACATCTTTCCATTGCTTTAGGCTGTTTTTAACTTCTCCCAACAATTATTTTAGTTTTCAGTATAAAGGTCTTTCAAATCTTGTCAAAGGCATCCCTAGAAGAGACCTTCAAGATGGCAGAGGAGTAAAGACGTGGAGATCACCTTCTTCCCCAGAAATACATCAAAAATACATCTACATGTGGAACAACTCCTACAGAACACCTACTGAATGCTGGCAGAAGACCTCAGACTTCCCAAAAGGCAAGAAAATCCCCACATACTTGGGTAGGGCAAAAGAAAAAAGAAAAAAAAGAGACAAAAGAATAGGGAACCTCTGGGAGGGAGCTGTGAAGGAGGAAGTTTCCACACACTAGGAAGCCCCTTCACTGGTGGAGACAAGGGGTGGGCAGGGGGGAAGCTTCGGAGCCATGGAAGAGAGTGCAGCAACAGGCGTGCAGAGGGCAAAGTGGAGAGATTCCTGCACAAAGGATCAGTGTCAACCAGCACTCACCAACCTGAGATGCTTGTCTGCTCACCCGCTGGGGTGGGTGGGGGCTAGGAGCTGAGGCTTGGGCTTCACAGGTCAGATCCCATGGAGAGGACTGGGGTTGGCTGCGTGAACACAGCCTGAAGGGGGCTAGTGCATGACAGCTAGCCGGAAGAGAGTCTGGGAAAAAGTCTGGACCTGCCAGAGAGGCAAGAGATGATTGCTGCAGGGTGTGCGAGGAGAGGGCATTCAGAGCACCGCCTAAACGAGCTCCAGAGATGGGTGCGAGCCACGGCTATCAGCTCAGACCCCAGAGGCGGGCATGAACCGCTAATGCTGCTGCCGCTGCCACTAAGAATCCTGTGTGCAACCACAGGTCACTACCTACACCCCCCTGGGAGCCTGTGCAGCCTGCCACTGCCAGGGTCCTGTGATCCAAGGACAACTTTCCCGGGAAAACACACAGTGCACCTCAGGCTGTTGCAATGTCACGCTAGCCTCTGCCACCACAGGCTCGCCCCACAATCCAATTATGACTACCATACCCCTCCCTTTCCCTGGCCTGAGTGAACAAGAAAGCCCTCATCAGCTGCTGATTTAACCCTCTCCTGTCTGGGCGGGGAACAGACTCCTGAGGGCAGCCTACACCCAGAGGCAGGGCCAAAACCAAAGCTGAACCCCAGGAGCTGTGTGGACAAAGAAGAGAAAGGGAAATTTCTCTGTGCAGCCTCAGGAGGAGTGGATTAAATCCCTAAAATCAACTTGGTAAACCTGCATCTGTAGAATACCTGAATAGACAAAGAATGTTCCCCAAATTGAGGTGGTGGACTTTGGGAGCAACTGTAGACTTAGGGTTTGCTTTCTGCATCTAATTGGTTTCTAGTTTTATTTTTATCTTAGTTTAGTTTTTAGTGCTTAATATCATTGGTGGATTTGTTAATTGTTTTGGTTGCTCTGTTCCTTTTTAATTTTTAATTTTTTGATTTTTTTTATTTTTTCCCCCTTTTCTCTTTTTGTGAGTGTGTATGTGTATGCTTCTTTGTGTGATTTTGTCTGTTTAGGTTTGCTCTTACCATATGTCCTAGAGTTCCGTCTGTTTTTTTTTTTTTTCCTTTTCTTTCTTTCTTCCTTTTCTTCTGAGCCATGCGGCTGGCAGGGTCTTGGTCCTCTGGCCGGGTGTCAGACCTGAGCCCCTGAGGTGGGAGGGCCGAGTCCAGGACACTGGACCACCAGAAACCTTCCAGCCCCACGTGATATCAATTGGTGAGAGCTCTCCCAGAGATCTTCATCTCAACACTAATACCCAGCTCCACCAACGGCCAGCAAGCTCCAGTGCAGAAGGCCCCATGCCAAAAAACTAGGAAGACAGGAACACAACCCCACCCATTAGCAGAGAGGCTGCCTAAAGTCATACCAAGTTCACAGACACCCCAAAACACACCACCGGATGCAGCCCTGCCCACCAGAAGGACAAGATGCAGCCCCACCCAACAGAACACAGGTATCAGTCCCCTCCACCAGGAAGCATACACAAGTCACTGAACCAACCTCACCCACTGGGGGCAGACACCAAAAACAATGGGAACTACGAACCTGCAGCCTGTGAAAAGGAGACCCCAAACACACTAAGTAAAATGACAAGACAGAGAAATATGCAGCAGATGAAGGAGCAAGGTAAAAACACACCAGACCAAACAAATGAAGAGGAAATAGGCAGTCCACCTGAAAAAGGATTCAGAGTAATGATAGTGAAGATGATCCAAAATCTCGGAAATAGAATGGAGAAAATACAAGAAGTGTTTAACAAGGACTGAGAAGAACTAAAGAGCAAACAAACAATGATGAATCAACACAATAAATGAAATTAAGAATACTCTAGAAGGAATCAATAGCAGAATAAATTAAGAATACTCTAGAAGGAATCAATAGCAGAATAACTGAGGCAGAAGAATGGATAAGTGACCTGGAAGATAAAATAGTGGAAAAAACTGCCGCAGAGCAGAATAAAGAAAAAAGAATGAAAAGAATTGAGGACAGTCTCAGAGGTCTCTGGGACAATATTAAAAGCACCAACATTCAAATTACAGGGGTCCCAGAAGAAGAAGAGATAAAGAAAGTGCCTGAGAAAATATTTGAAGAGATTATAGTTGAAAACTTCTCTAACATGTGAAAGGAAATAGTCAATCAAGTTGAGTAAGCACAGAGAGTCTCATACAGGATAAATCCAAGGAGAAACACGCCAAGACACTTATTAATCAAACTATCAAAAATTAAATTCAAAGAAAAAATATTAAAAGCAGCAAGGGAAAAGCAACAAATAACATACAAGGGAATCCCCATAAGGTTAACAGCTGATCTTTCAGCAGAAACTCTGCAAGCCAGAAGGGAGTGGCAAGACATATTTAAAGTGACGAAAGGGAAAAACCTACAACCAAGATTACTCTACCCAGCAAGGATCTCATTCAGATTCGACAGAGAAATTAAAACCTTTACAGACAAGCGAAAGTTAAGAAAATTCAGCACCACCAAACTAGCTTTACAACAAATGCTAAAGGAACTTCTCTAGGCAGGAAACACAAAAGAAGGAAAAGACCTACAATAACAAACCCAAAACAATTAAGAAAATAATAGGAACATACATATTGATAATTACCTTAAATGTAAATGGATTACATGCTCCAACCGAAACAAACATATTAGCTGAATGGATTCAAAAACAAGACCTGTATATATGCTGTCTACAAGAGACCCACATCAGATGTAGAGACACATACAGACTGAAAGTGAAGGGATGGAAAAAGATAGTCCACGCAAATGGAAATCAAAAGGAAGCTGGAGTAGCAATACTCATATCAGATGAAATAGACTTTAAAGAAAAGACTATTACAAGAGACAAAGAAAGACACTACATAATGATCAAGTGATCAATCCAAGAAGAAGATATAACAGTTGTAAATATTTATGTACCCAACATAGGAGCACCTCAATACATAAGGCAAATGCTAACAGCCATAAAGGGGAAATGGACAGTAACACAATAATAGTAGAGGACTTTAACATCCCATTTTCACCAATGGGTAGATCATCCCAAATGAAAATAAGTAAGGAAACACAAGCTTTAAAAGTCACATTAGACCAGACGGACTTAATTGATATTTATAGGACATCCCATCCAAAAACAACAGAATATACTTTCTTCTCAAGTGCTCATGGAACATTCTCCAGGACAGATCATATCATGGGCCACAAATCAAGCGTTGGTACACTTAAGAAAACTGAAATCGTATCAAGTATCTTTTGCAACCACAACGCTATGAGACTAGATATGAATTCAGGAAAAAAACTGTTAAAAATACAAACACATGAAGGCTAAACAATATGCTACTAAATAACCAAAAGATCACTGAAGAAATTGAAGAGGAAAGCAAAAAATAGCTAGAAACAAATCACAATGAAAACACAATAACTCAAAACCTATGGGATGCAGCAAAAGCAGTTCTAAGAGGGAAGTTTACAGCAATACAATCCTACCTCAAGAAACAAAAAACATCTCAAATAAACAACCTAACCTTACACCTAAAGCAATTAGAGAAAGAAGAACAAAAAACCCCCCAAAGTTAGCAGAAGGAAAGAAATCATAAAGATTAGATAAAAAATAAATGAAAAAGAAATGAAGGAAATGATAGCAAAGATCAATAAAACTAAAAGCTGATTCTTTGAGAAGATAAACAAAATTGATAAACCATTAGCCAGACTCATCAAGAAAAAAAGGGAGAAGACTCAATCAACAGAATTAGAAATAAAAAAGGAGAAGTAAAAACTGACACTGCAGAAATACAAAGGATCATGAGAGACTACTACAAACAACTATATGCCAGTAAAATGGACAACCTGGAAGAAATGGACAAATTCTTAGAAAAGTACAACCTTCAAAGACTGAACCAGGAAGAAATAGAAAATATGAACAGATCAATCACAAGCACTGAAATTGAAACTGTGATTAAAAATCTTCCAACAAACAAAAGCCCAGGACCAGATGGTTTCACAGGTGAATTCTATCAAACATTTAGAGAAGAACTAACACCCATCCTTCTCAAACTCTTCCAAAATATAGCAGAGGGAGGAACACTCCCAAACTCATTCTATGAGGCCATCACCCTGATACCAAAACCAGACAGAGATGCCACACACACACACACACAAAAACTACAGGCCAATATCACTGATGAACATAGATGCAAAGATCCTAAACAAAATACTGGCAAACAGAATCCAAAAGTACATTAAAAGGATCATACACCATGATCAAGTGGGGTTTATCCCAGGAATGCAAGGATTCTTCAATATACGCAAATCAATCAACGTGATACACCATATTAACAAATTGAGGGAGAAAAACCATATGATCATCTCAATAGATGCAGAGAAAGCTTTCAACAAAATTCAACACCCATTTATGACAAAAGCCCTGCAGAAAGTAGGCATAGAGGGAACTTTCCTCAACATAATAAAGGCCATATATGACAAACCCACAGCCAACATCATTCTCAGTGGTGAAAAACTGAAACCATTTCCTCTAAGATCAGGAACAAGACAAGGTTGCCCGCTCTCACCACTATTATTCAACATAGTTTTGGAAGTTTTAGCCACAGCAATCAGAGAAGAAAGAGAAATAAAAGGAATCCAAATCAGAAAAGAAGAAGTAAAACTATCACTGTTTGCAGATGACATGATACTATACATGGAGAATCCTAAAGATGCCATCAGAAAACTACCAGAGCGAATTAATCAATTTTGTAAAGTAGCAGGATACAAAATTAATGCACAGAAATATCTTGTATTCCTATACTAATGCCGAAAAATCAGAAAGAGAAATTAAGGAAACACTCCCATTTACCATTGCAAAAAAAAGAATAAAATACCTAGGAATAAACCTACTTAAGGAGACAAATGACCTGTATGTAGAAAACTATAAGACACTGATGAAAGAAATTAAATACAAACAGATGGAGAGATATACCATGTTTTTGGATTGGAAGAATCAACATTGTGAAAATGACTGTACTACCCAAAGCAACCTAAAGATTCAAGGCAATCCCTATCAAGCTACCAATTGCATTTTTCACAGAACTAGAACAAAAAATTTTACAATTTGTATGGAAACACAAAAGACCCCGAATAGCCAAAGCACTCTTGAGAAAGAAAAACAGAGCTGGAGGAATCAGGCTCCCGGACTTCAGTCTCTACTACAAAGCTACAGTAATCAAGACAGTATGGTACTGCAACAAGAAAAGAAATATAGATCAATGGAACAGGATAGAAAACCCAGAGATAAACCCATGCACATATGGTCCCCTTATCTTTGACAAAGGAGCCAAGGATATATAATGGAGAAAAGACAGCCTCTTCAATAAGTGGTGCTGGGAGAACTGAACAGCTACATGTAAACGAATGAAATTAGAACACTTCGTAACACCATACACAAAAATAAACTCAAAATGGATTAAAGACCTAAATGTAAGGCCAGACACTATAAAACTCTTAGAGGAAAACATAGGAAGAACACCCTATGACATAAATCACAGCAAGATCCTTTTTGATCCACCTAGAGAAATGGAAATAAAACCAAAAATAAACAAATGGGACCTAATGAAACTTGAAAGTTTTTGCACAGCAAAGGAAACCATAAACAAGACGAAAAGACAACCCTCAGAATGGGGGAAAATATTTGCAAACGAAGCAACTGACAAAGGATTAATCTCCATAATATACAAGCAGCTCATGCAGCTCAATATCAAAAAAACAAAAAAACCCAATCCAAGAATGAGCAGAAGACCTAAGTAGACATTTCTCTGAAGAAGATATACAGATTGCCCACAAACACATGAAAAGATGCTCAACATTACTAATCATTAGAGAAATACAAATCAAAATCACAGTGAGGTATCACCTTACAGCAGTCAGAATGGCCATCATCAAAAAATCTACAAACAATAAATGCTGGAGAGGGTGTGGAGAAAAGGGAACCCTCTTGCACTGTTGGTGGGAATGTATATCGATACAGCCACTATGGAGAACAGTATGGAGCTTCCTTTAAAAACTAAAAATAGAACTACCATATGACCCAGCAATTCCACTACTGGGCATATACCCTGAGAAAATCATAGTTCAAAAAGAGACATGTACCACAATGTTCACTGCAGCACTATTTACAATAGCCAAGACATGGAACCAACCTAAATGCCCATGGACAGATGAATGGATAAAGATGTGGCACATATATACAATGGATTATTACTCGGCTATAAAAAGCAATGAATTTGAGTTATTTGTAGTGAGGTGGATGGACCTATAGTCTGTCATACTGAGTGAAGTAAGTCAGAAAGAGAAAAACAAATATTGTATGCCAATACATACATATGGAATCTAAAAAAAATATGGTTCTGATGAACCTAGGGGCAGGATAGGAATAAAGATGCAGACATAGAGAATGGACTTGAGGACACGGGGAGGGGGAAGGGTAAGCTGAGATAAAGTGAGAGAGTAGCATTGATATATATACACTACGAAATGTAAAATAGCTAGCTAGTGGGAAGCAGCTGCATAGCACAGGGAGATCAGCTTGGTGCTTTGTGACCACCTAGAGGGGTGGAATAGGAAAAGTGGGAGGGAGGCGCAAGAGGGAGGGTATGTGGGGATATATGTATACATATAGCTGATTCACTTTGTTGTACAGCAGAAACTAACACAACATCGTAAAGCAATTATACTCCAGTAAAGGTGTTAAAAAAAGAAAAGTATCGTTAAGTATTTCACATTTCTGTTGTTATCATAAATAATATTTTTATTCATTTCCACTTTGGATTGTTGCTGCTGTATAAAATTACAGTTCTTTTTATATCCTGAACTCTATATATTCATCTTGTATCAAGTACACCCATGGGTTAAACTTTAGTAGCTTTTTTATAGATTCCATCTGATTTTCTACATATATAAATCATGTTGTTCATAAATAAAGACAGATTTACTTCTTTCTTTCCAATCTATATGCATCTTAAATTCTTTTTCTTGCCTTACCTTACTAGAACCTCCAGTACAATGGTGAACAGAGTGAACATTTTTGCCTTGTGAAACTATTCAGTCTTTCTTCATTAAGATATTTAATATAGGTTTTCCATAGATGTTCTTTATCAGGTTAAAAAAGTTTCCTATTCCAGGTTTACTGGGAGTATTTTTGTTTGCTTGCTTTTCGGCTTACATCAGAAATGAATGTTAGATTTGTTTTGAATGCTTCTTTTCCTGCATCCATTGAGATAAACGTGTATTTTTTCAGTCTATTAATCTGATAAATTATAGTGATTAATTGAATATTAAACCAATCTTGTATTCCTGGAATAATCCCCACCTGGTAAAGATGTGCTATTTTAAAAAAAAATCTTTTTTTGGACTTAATTTGCTAAAATCATGTTAAGTGTTTTTTCCACATATATGTCTATTAAGGAAATTTGTTTATAGGTTTTTTTCTTGTACTATCTTTGCCTGCTTTGGGTAGTAGATTAAGCTAGCCCCATAGAATGAATTAGGAAATATTCCCTAATATTCAATTTTGCGAAAGAACTTGTATAGCACTGATACTATTTCTTACTTAAACGTTCAGTGGAATTCATTGGTGAAGCCACATGGGTCTGGAGTCTTCTTTGTGAGAAGGGTTTTAACTACAAATATAATTTCTTTAACACACACAAAGCTATTCATGATTATCTCTTTTGCTTTGGCAGCTTGTGTCTTTCAAGGAATTTGTCCATTTCAGCAAAATTGTTGAATTTATTGATAAAGGTTTTCATAATATTTCCTTATAAACCATTTAAAACCCATAAAATCTGTAGTAAAGTCACCTCTCTCATTCATAATATTAATAATTTTCTTCTCACTTTTTTGTTAAATTTTGTTAGAAATTTATCAGTCTTCTAAAAAATACTAGCTTTTCCTTTCATTGATTTTCTCTATTATTTTTCTGCTTTCTATTTCATTAACTGCTGTCCCAATCTTTATTATTTCCTTTCTCCTACTTACACTGGGTTTAATTTGTTCCTCTTATTTTAGTTTCTTAAGATAGAACTGATCTTAGACCTTTCTTCTTTTCAAATATAATCAATTGGTACTATAAATTTCCCTTGAACTATTGTATTAGTTGTATCCCACAGCTAAACATTTTGCTTTCATTTTTACTCAGTTCAAGATACTTTCTCGTTTCCCTGCTGGTTTCTTTGACCCATGGATTATTTTAAATTGTGTTTAGTTTCCAAATACTTGGAAATTTTCCACATATCCTTTTGTTTTGATTTCTAATTTAATTCCCTTTCATTCAAAGAGAACATGCTTTAAATTATTTGGATCCTTTTAAATTTATAGAGAGTTGTTTTGCCCAAATATGGTATATCATGGTAAGTGTTCTGTGTGGCCTTGAAAAGAATAAGTGTTCTGTTATTAGGTGGTTTTCTATAAATGTCAGTTAGATTAAGTTTGGTTGATAGTATTGCTAAAGTCTTTTGTAATCTTAATGATTTTCTCTCTACTTCTATTAATTATTTGAAGATAGGTATTGAAATGTCCAACTATAATTTTGGATTTATCTATTTTTCCTTGCAGTTTTTTTTTTTTTTTAAAGTAAGGAGATGAACATTTTAAAGATTTTTTTATTGATTGATTGATTGATTGATTGCTATGTTGGGTCTTCGTTTCTGTGCTAGGGCTTTCTCTAGTTGCGGCAAGCGGGGGCCACTCTTCATCGCGGAGCGCGGGCCTCTCACCATCGCGGCCTCTCCTGCTGCGGAGCACAGGCTCCAGACGCGCAGGCTCAGTATTTGTGGCTCAAGGGCCCAGCTGCTCCGTGGCATGTGGGATCCTTCCAGACCAGGGCTCGAACCCGTGTCCCCTGCATTAGCAGGCAGATTCCCAACCACTGCGCCACCAGGGAAGCCCCTCCTTGCAGTTTTATTAGCTTTGCTTTATGTATTTAAGTTTTGTTATTAGGTACACAAATGATTAAGATTGTTATGTCCTCTTGATGAACTGATCCCTTTGTTATAATGAAATAATCCTCCTTATCTCCAGTAATATTACTTGCTTTGAAATCTACTTCATAGATATTAATATAACCACTCTAGTCTTCTCTTGGTTGGTATGAGCATGGAATATCATTTCCCATTTTACCTATCTGTATTTTACATTTAAAGTGGGGTTCTCTAATCCACATAGAGGTGTTTTTTGCTTTTTATCCAGTCTGACAATCTCTGTCTTTTAATTGTGTTTAGAGTATCTACATTTAATGTGATTACTGATATGGTTGGGATTAAATGTACCATCTTGCTATTTCTTTTATAGTTGTCTCATGTGGGACTTTGTTTTACACTTAGGCTATATCCCTAATTCCTTAAACAGTGCTTGCCACATAGTAGTACTCAGTAATACTTCCTGAATAAGTGACTATATCATTCAATCAGATGTCACAGAACATTCAGTCTACCATTTTAGAGACGAGGAAATTAAAGCTAAAGTTAGTAAAATAACTTGCTAAAGATGATATAAATAGCAACTGAAGCAGCAAAAACCTAGGTTTCCTGATCCCAAGCTCTTTCTACTATAGTACTTAGAATGTGAAGACTTTGCATGAAAACTGTTTTTGCCTTTGATTGCTTCTCCGGACATTAGTTAAAGATATTTATGCTGGAGGACATTATTTCCTGCCCAAGCCCCCTTCACACACAGAAGCAGAAGGCAATACAGTGAAATGTAAACATATGTACAGGGAAGTAAAAACCCTAAAATTTTGTATATGGGGAAAGATGTGAGAGAGATTTGCAAAAAAAATGCTACAGTACTTCAACAGAGGTATACTCACAGAAATCATCAAGAATGCTCAGACCTTGGATTTTATCACAGATTACTAGAATATACATTTAAACAATAATTGAACAAATTTCAAATATTTAATTATTATGGGCTGAACTGTATTCCCCTCCAAATCCATATGTTGAAGTCCTAACCTCCCCCAGTGACTATGTGAAGATAGGGTCTTTAAAGAGATGATTACATTAAAATGGGGCTTTAGCCTTAATCCAACCTGACTTGTGTCCTCATAAGAGGAGAAAATTTGGACCCTCCAAAGGGCACCAGGAGCATACACACACAGAGGACAAAGCAAGAAGGCGGCCATCTGCAAGCCGAGGAAAGAGGCTTCAGAAGAAACCAACCCTGCCAACACCTTGATCTTAGATTCCAGCCTCCAGAACGGTGAGAACATAAAAATTTCTGTTGTTTAAGTCACCCAGTCTGTGGTATTTTGTTATGGCAGCCCTAGCAGGCTAACACATTAATTTTCTATTTTGTCTTTAAACCAATATCGTCTTAATATCGTCTTCTTTTCTCTCTGCACACATCTCTCAAAACACTCCTGCATCAATTGCCACAATGTAAGCTTTCATTTAGTAATGGTAAGGTATGGACAAAGTCAGGAGCACTCAACTGTAAATCTCAGCTACCTTTATATGTTAACTCAATGAATGGCCATAGCGTCATTAACTGCAAACTTAACATATTTTCCCAAAGATACATTAAACTTGGCACAGCTCTTTCTCTAAAAGCTAATTTGTTTTCAGAAAACGTAGTTCCCAATGATCAAAACAGGAAGATCAAGGTGCTGGGTTCAAGGAAGTGCTTTCAGTTTACTGAAAAGGTGTAGAAATAATTGGGTTTACAACCTCAAGTCCCTACAGTGGCAGCAGAGTTGCAGCTCCGTAACTCCTTTCTGCAGTGATCTTCCACCACACCTCCCACACTGACCCTCTACCAAATTTTAACTGTTACAGAATCAGTCTGTTATTTGCTATCTAGAATTTCTAAAAGTAAATATTTTTATGTTTCTTTACAGTGTAAGGGAAAGAACAGAGAGAGAAAAAAATTTCCTCAACTTGCTAGAGTAAGTCATATTCACCACTTCTGGTATGGCTGGAAGGACAGCATCGGTGTTTGAAGGTCAGTCTCCCTGACCTTCCTTAGCAACAAAATCAATTGCTACCACAAAGTCTGTATATTCTGTTTTCAGTTTAGGTGCTTTAAAATAAACAGCAGGGCTTGAAACTTTCAGAGAAAGGTGACAGTGATTATGTAACTTTAATTGCCACTTTAATTAAATAAATACTGTGGTTATCTCATACACCATTCTGTGATGACATACATGGATCAAAAGTACTGGCAATATAGACACAGTAGAAACTGCCAACTATTGAATGCTTAGATTTGTCACAGACACTAATCTGATGCTATAATTCCACCTCTTCAAAATAACTCAAGAGAGTAACTAAGATTAGGTAGGGATTCTGGTTTATTTAATCTCTAGTTCTTCTGAAAAATGGGTTTTATGGTTTGTGTGTGTGTGTGTGTGCATGTGTGCGTGTGTGTGTATTCCAATATACGCATGTATTGGAAAAATGGGAATATGGAAAGAGGATTTATTTCAAACAAAACTAACAGATCTATGACAAACAAGATTTAATTATATTTTCTGCTAACCTTTCCCATGTCAATTAACCTTTCTGGACAGGTGATCAGAAGCTCAAAAAACTATATTTCATTTTTGCAAAATCACACAATAGTAATTCATGTCCATAATGTTGACCTTGATCCTATAAAAAATGCACCAAGGGATCCAAGATATACACTAACATACAACTATTATATCATAAATTGATCCCAACGAAATGACTATTTTAGCTATAACACACATTAAACATTTAATTAATACATCTGGAACCTAGAAGGGCTTTTAAACAAACAGTATTTGATTTGAACTGCTTTAAAAGTAATTCCCAGAAATTTGAACTCATGTTTTTTTTTTCCTTGATACATTTTCTCATTTAAAAAGTTCACAAGCACTCATTTCAATGACCGTAGGTCTGTCGATAGGTGATACTATTCACAAACATCCATAGATACAAGGCATATTTGAAGATTTCAGTTATACTTGGAGAAGAGCTGCTAATAAAGGTAAAGGAGTTCTCATTAGTGAAATGAAGAGGGCCTTACTGAAAGTCAGGGGACAGTAGTAAAAATGACTTTGCTTCTATGATAGTGATTATGGGCAAATTGCATGCATTATAAACCTCAGTTTTCACTAAGAACCTGCTGAAACAACATGCTCTTTATCCCTCGTCCAGGAGATTTTATAGGTACTGTCCAGCATCAGCAGTGTGGCAGCCACTCATCACTATTTCTGATTAGGAATGTTCAAAAACATGGGCAAAAATTAAATGAGTATGTAAATTGGGGAGAAATTATATATAGGCAATTTCCAATTCATAAATCAGTTTTGTTACAAAAGCCTGCAAGGAAGTTGGAGAAAACCTGAGACCTATTTCAATAGACAGGAAACAAAAACAAACAAAAAAATCCTACACAATGTGGGTAGGCTCCCAGGCAGTAATATTAAAGTCTATTAAGCCTAAAATACAGGGGGGGAGAAAGCAATGTTAATAATAAAGCTACCAACCAATAATCATAATATTTTCATAGAGAAATTCATATTATATTTCTATGAGGATGACCAAGAACCTAGCTCCCTTGCCCAAGTTCCTGCAATGACAGCCACCTTCTCATTATCACACCAGATCAACTCCTTAGAAAAGATCCAGTGATAAGACAGCTCCTAGGTTGGGGGGATGAGATTTTGGTGAGAAGTAAAGAAAGAAAGGTAGGGGCTTTAAAAGCTGAGGAGGAAAAGGTGAAAGTTTAATTTGAGGGAAGGAAGAGAGTCAGAGAGCAGTTTCTATGAAAGTGGTCATAAGAGGTTGTAAACACACACCTATCTTTCCTAAGTTGTACATCCAAGCCTCCCCTTGTAGATGTACACTAGCAGCTGAACAGCAGACTTGTAAAATTAGAAGAAATAACAAGTAGCACTACCAGCTAATCTGGGAAATTTTCAGTTAAACAGGACTTGAAATGATCTGAATTACTCCACAGGCATACCTCGAAGATATCACTGGCCCTGGAACAGACCACTACAATAAAGCTAATATTGCAATAAGGCGAGTCACAAGAACTTTTTGGTTTCCCAGGGCATATAGAGGTTATGCTAACACTATACTGTAGTCTATAATGTGTGCAATAACATTATATCTAAATAACTTGCTAAAAAATGCTAACCATCATCTGATCCTTCAGTGAGTCCTAATCTTTTTGCTGGTGGAGAGTCTTGTGTCCATGTTGACGGCTGCTGACTGATCAGGGTGGTGGTTGCTGAAGGCTGGGGTGGCTGTGGACATTTCTTAAAATAAAATAACAATGAAGTTTGCTGCATCGATTGATTCTTCCTTTCACAAATGATTTCTCTGTAGCATGCAATGCTGTTTGATAGCATTTTACCCACAGTAGACTTCTTCCAAGATTGGACTCAATCCTCTCAAATCCTGCTGCTGCTTTATCAATTAAATTTATGCAATATTCTAAACACTGTGTTTTCATTTCAACAATCTTCACAGCATCTTCACCAGGAGTAGATTCCATCTCAAGAAACCACTTTCTTTGCTCATCCGTAAGAAGCAACTCCTCATGTGTTCAAGTTTTATCAGGAGGTTACAGCAATTCAGTCATATCTTCAGGCTCCACTTCTAATTCTAGTTCTCTTGCTGTTTCCACGACATCTGCAGTTACTTCTTCCACTGAAGTCTTGAACTCCTCAAAGTCACCCATGAAGGTTGGAATCAACTTCTTCCAAACTCCTATTAATGTTGAACTTTTGACTTCTTCCCATGAATCATGATATGGCATCTAGAATGGTGAATCTTTTCCAGAAGGCTTTCAATTTATTTTGCCCACATCCATCAGAGGAATCACTATCTACAGCAGCTAGAGCCTTACAAAATGAATTTCTTAAATAATAAGACTTGAAAATTGAAATGACCCCTTAATCCATGGGTTTCAGAATGGATGTGTCTTAGCAGGTGTGAAAACAACATTAACCTCATTATACATTTCCATTAGATGACCAGGTCCATTGTAATGAGCAGCAGTAATATTCTGAAAGGAATCTTTCATCTGAGCAGTGGGCAACAACAGTGGGCTTAGAATATTCAGTAAACCACGTTGTAAACAGATGTGCTGTCATCCAGGCTTTGTTCTTCCATTTATAAACCACAGGCAGAGTAGGTTTAGTATAATTCTTAAGCACCTTAGGAGTTTTGGAATGATAAATGAACACTGGCTTCAACTTAAAGTCACCAGCTGCAATAGCCCCTAACAAAAGAGTCAGTCTGTCCTTTGAAGCTTTGAAGCCAGGCATTAACTTCTCCTCCCTAACTATGAAAGTCCTAGATGGCATCTTCTTCCAAAAGAAGGCTGTTTCAACTTCATTGAAAATCTGTTGTTTAGTGTAGCCACCTTCATTAATTATCTTAGCTGGATAACTTGCTGCAGCTTCTACATCAGCACTTGCTGTTTCACTTTGAACTTTTATGTTATGGAGACGGCTTCTTTCCTTAAACCTCATGAACCAACATCTCCTAGTTTCAAGATTTTCTTCTGCAGCTTCCGTACCTCTCTCAGCCTTCAAACAATTCAAGAGTGTTAGGGCATGAGTCTAGATTAGGCTTTCGACTAAGGCAATGTTGTAGCTGCTTTGATCTATCTGGACCACTCAAACTTTCTCTACATCAGCAATAAGACTGTTTTGCATTCTTATCATTTGTGCGTTCACTGGCATAGCACTTTTAATTTCCTTCAAAGAACTTTTCCTTTGCATTCACAATTTGGCTAACTAGAGCAAGAGGCCTAGCTTTGGGTTTATCTCTGCTTTCAACATGCCTTCTTCACTAAGCTTAATCATTTCTAGCTTTTGATTTAAACTGAGAGACATGTGATTCTTCCTTTTCCTTGAACACTTGGAGGCCACTGTAGGGTTATTAATCAGCCTAATTTCAATAATGTTGTGTCTCAGGGAATAGGCAGGTCTAAGGAGAGGGAGAGAAATGGGGGAATGCCCAGTCAGTGGAGCAGTCAGAACACACACAACATCTATTGCCCATCTTGTACAAGTGTGGTTCATGGTGCCCCCAAAATATTACAATAGTAATATCAAAGATGACTGACCACAGATCACCATAACAAATATAATAATAATGAAAAAGTTTGAAATATTTCCAGAATTACCAAAATGTGATAGATACATGAAGTGAGCAAACGTTGTTGGAAAAATGGTGCTGATAGACTTCTTGGGGGCAGGATTGCCACAAGCCTTCAATTTGCAAAAACGTGCATTATCTGTGAAGCACAATAAAGGGAAGTGCAATAAAACGAGGTCTGCATGTATTGCTTAAGAAGAACAAAGAAGTAGGTTTGGAGTATCTCTTATTAATGCATTTTAATTGAACTATAAAATATTTGCATTGGAAAGAATTATTCTAGACCTAATCCAAACCCCTCATTTTCAAACGAGAAAACCAAGGCCTGAAATTTTCATACTAAAGTTATCCAAAAGCATCAAAACGTGAATAAAATTCCTATTAATTCTAATCCAACCCTGAAGTGCTGGCTCCATAACTGTTTCTTTATTCTGAAAACCTAGGTTAGGTATCCTTTGAAATACTCCTACCACCTCTGACATGCAGTGCTCATCTCACAGAAATGCAAATGGCATACTTCTTTATGTCTCCTCTACTAAGCTGTGAGGAACTTGAGGACAGGGATCTTAATTTATTTATCTTTACTTGATACAAAACAGATGAGTAGTAAATGTTTGTAATTTTATGGAAAATTGTTCTTTCGGCTATTGATGACTACTCAACACCAAAAGGTAATAAAAATTACACAGTTTCTAAAATAGTCTGAGCTTGTTACTGAGAATTGGGACAAGTAGGGAAGAGAACAGTCTTGAATTACCTTGTTCTGAACTAAGCACAACATTCACTGGTAATTCATTGTGTTGAAATAACCTTTTTCACTTACATGAACTCTTCAGAATGTTGCACAAATATGAATTTGTGGGATAATTTTTTTTTGAAATTTATTTTATTTATTTTTACTTTTGGCTGCATCGGGTCTTTGTTGCTGCGTGCGGGTTTTCTCTAGTTGCAGCAAGTGGGGGCTACTCTTCATCGTGGTGTGTGGGCTTCTTGATGCAGTGGTTTCTCTTGTTGCGGAGCACGGGCTCCAGGTGCACGGGCTTCAGTACTTGTGGCACGTGGGCTCAGTAGTTGTGGCTCACGGGCTCTTGAGTGCAGGCTCAGTAGCTGTGGTGCACGGGCTTACTTGCTCTGCGGCATGTGGGATCTTCCCGGACCAGGGCTTGGACCTGTGTCCCCTGCATTGGCAGGTGGATTCTTAATCACTGCGCCACCAGGGAAGCCCTGTGGGATACTTCTTGCATGAATAGAAAGCATTACTGTATCACCAGAAGAAAAGATTTATATTTGGTATGTAATAATGCACAATTCAGAACAAATACTAAGTTTTGCTTGTGTTTAATGGCCAAGCACTTCCTATTGGATCAAACCTTCTATGGATAATTATAAACTCTTGAAAAAATAAGAAAAGCTGGAAACTGTGGAAAAAATCTGAAGGTTCTGGGAAGCAACTGGAAACAGGTATACACAGGGGACGTAGACATTATGAAGAAGGAATGGTGCTGGATGAACTTCCTATTTTTGTGGCTTTTAGCCTGAAAATGGACCCTAGTCTATACCATTCAGGGTTAAAACTTGGATTAGAAACCTACAATCTTACTGCCATGAAGAACCAGGGGACAGAGTTTGGGATAAGCACAGTAGCTTTAAAGTGAGGGAGGAGGAGATTGGCCAAGATAGCAGAGTAGAAAGACCCTGAGCTCACCTCCTCTCATGAGCACACCAAATTCACAACTATTTGCGGAACAACCATTGATGAAAACAATCAGAACCTACCTGAAAAGATCTTCTACAACTAAAAGCATAAAGAAAGAACCATAAGGAGACAAGTAGGAGGGGCATACTTGCACTAAATCAAGTTCCATTTCCCCAGGTGGGCAACCCACAAAATGGAGAACGGCAGGAATGAGAGTTCTGAGTCCCACGTTGGGCTCCCCACCCTGGGGTGCTGCAATGGAAAGATGAGTCCCCAGAGCATTTGGCTTTGAAGAACAGTGGGGCTTAATTTCAGAAGTCCCAAAGGACTGGGAGAAATAGAGACTTCTCTCTTAAAGGGCACATACAAAATCTCACATATACCAGGACCCAGGGCAAAAGCAGTAATATGCTTGGAACCTGGGCCAGATCTACCTGCTAGTCTTGGAGAGTCTCCCAGAGACCCGGTAGTGGCTATGGCTCACCTTGGGGACATAAACACAGGCAGCAGCCATACTTGGGAGCTTTCTGCTGCATGGACACTGATGCGGGCAGCCACCATAGTGGGATTCTCCCTCCGGCTCATTAGCACCACAACCTGGCCCCACCCAATAGCCTCAGGTGACACTTCAGGACAAACAACTAACTGGGCAGGGAAACAGCACCACCCATCAGCAGGCAAGCTGCCTAAAGACTTCCTGAGCCCACAGCCACTTTTAGACATGCCTCTAGACACTGCCTACCAGAGGGCCAAGACCGTAGTCCACCCACCAGTGAGTAGGCACTGGCCTTGCCCTCCAGAAAACCTGTACGAGCCTCTAGACCAACCTCACCCACCAGAGGGCACACACCAGATGCAAGAAAACCACAATCCTGCAGCCTGAGGATACAGCCTGCCACCAGCATGCCAGATCCTGCCCTTAGAGCAGCTGGGCCCTGGCCCCGGCCACTAGCAGGCCAACACAAGCTTAGGGACACCCTGGGCTCCACACCCAACTGTGTCAGGAACCAGCTCCCCCTGTCCCCATCAGTGATCTGATACCAGCTCTGGGATCCCAGGACCCTGCAGCCAGAATCCAGGTCCTAGATCTGCCTGCCTGTAGTCTGGCACTAAGCCCAGGACCTGGCTTCACCCACCACTGGGAGGACAAAGGCCACAGGGAGTCTTCTGGACCTTGACTCCACCCACCAGTGAACCAGAACTAGCCCTGGGGCTCCCTGGGATCCTGCAGTCAGCTGTCTAATGACTAGGCCCCACTAATAAGCAGCTGTCAGCCTCCACACAAGGCAAGGGCTGGTAACCAGCTGGACTAGGGGCCAACTAAGCCTACCAGGTCACCCACATAATGGCCACAACAGAAGGACCCATGCAGCCTTCATAGGGGGAACACGCAGAGCACACACTTTGGGTGACAAGAGGGGAGTGCACCGCTGGGACGCATAAGTTGCCTCCTACAGAAGGCAACTTCTCCAAGGTTGGGAAATGTAACTAACCTACCAGATACATAAAAATAAAAACAGCAAAATAGACAAAATGAGGCAGCAGAAAAACATGTTCTAGATGAAGGAACACTATAAAACCCCAGAAGAACTAAGTGAAGTGACAATAGGCAATTTACCCAAGAAAGAATTCAGGGTAACGATCGTAGAAGTGATTAAAGAACTCAAGAGAAGAATGAATGTACAGAGCAAGAAGGTAGAAGTTTTTAAAAAGGAGTTAGAAAATATAAAGAACAGAGATGAAGACTACAATAACTGAAATGAAAATTAAACTAGAAGGAATCAACAATGAAACAGAGGAGAATGGATCTGTGAGCTGTTAGACACAGTGGTGGAAATCACTGATGTTGAACAGAAAAAAGAAAAAAGAATGAATAGATATGAGGACAGTTTAAGAGACTCTGGAATAATATCAAGCACAATAATATTCTCATCATAGGGGTCCCAAAAGGAGAAAAGAGAGAGAAAGGGGCTGAAAACATTTATGAAGATATAATAGCTGAAAATGTCCCTATCCTGGGAGGAAACAGCCACCCAAGTCTGGGAAGCACAGAGTCCAATACGGTGTTAACCCAAAGAGGAGCACACCAAAATGGATTGCAATTAAAATGACGAAAATTGAAGACAGAGAATACAGTATGTCCCTTACATACGAATGAGTTCCATTCCAAGAGCACGTTTGTAAGTCCAATTTGTTCGTGAGTCCAACAAAGTTAGCCTACATACCCAACTAACACAATTGGCTATATAGTACTGCACTGAAATAGATTTACAATACTTTTCATACAAATAATACATAAAAAAAACAAAAAATAAAAAAAAAGTTTTAATCTTACACTACAGTACCTTGAAAAGTACAGTAGTACAGTACAACATCTGGCATACAGGGGCTGGCATCAAGTGAACAGGCAAGAAGAGTTACTGACTGCAGGAGGGAGAGGAGGTGGGAGATGGCAGAGCTGAAGGATCGTCAGCAATAGGAGATAGAGGGCAGGCTGCAATTTCATTCACGCCTGACATTGATGGAACACAAGTTTGCATCTTTGAAAGTTCGCAAGTTGAAGGTTTGTATGTAGGGGACTTACTGTTTTAAAAGCAGCAAGGGAAAAGCAACAAATAACATATAAGCAAACTCCCAGAAGTCTATCAGTTGATTTTTCAGCAGAAGCTCTGCAGTCCAGAATGGAGTGGCATGATATATTTAAAGTGATTAAATGGAAAAACCTACAACCAAGAATACTCTACCCAGCAAGGCTCTTTTCAGATTTGATGAAGAGACCAAAAGCTTTAGACACAACTAAAAGCTAAAAGAGTTCAACAGCACCAAACCAGCTTTACAACAAATGTTAAAGGAACTTCTCTAGGTGTAAAAGAAAAGGCCACAACTAGAAACAAGAAAATTATGAAATGAAAAAGCTCAATGGTAAATGCAAACATTGAGTAAAGATAGGATATTGTCCATGTACTACGCTAGTGGGAAGGTTAAAAGACAAAAGTAGTAAAACCGTCTATATCCACAATAAGCAGTTAAGGAATATACAAAACAATTAGATGTAAAAAATAATATCAAAGACAGTAATCATGAGGGGAGGAGAGTACAAATGCAAGGTTGCTAAAGTACATTTGAAATTCAGAGATCAGGAGATTGGTTCAAGATGGTGGAGTAGAAGGACGTGCGCTCACTCCCTCTTGTGAGAGCACCAAAATCACAACTAACTGCTGAACAATCATCAACAGCAAGACACAGGAACTCACCAGAAAAGATACCCCACATCCAAAGACAAAGGAGAAGCTGCAATGAGATGGTAGGAGGGGCGCAATCACAATAAAATCAAATCCCATAACCGCTGGGTGGATGACTTGCAAACTGGAGAACAATTATACCACAGAAGTCCACCCACTAGAGTGAAGGTTCTGAGTCCCACGTCAGGCTTCACAACCTGGGATCCAGCAACAGGAGGAGGAATTACCAGAGAATCAGACTTTGAAGGCTAGTGGGATTTGATTGTAGGACTTCAACAGGACTGGAGGAAGGAGAGATTCCACTCTTGGAGGGCACACACATAGTAGTGTGTGCATCAGGATCCAGGGGAAGGAGCAGTGACCCCATAGGAGACTGAACCAGACATACTTGCTACTGTTGGAAGGTCTCCTGCAGAGGTGTGGGGGGTGGTGGTGGTGGTGGTTGTGGCTCACCGTGGGGACAAGGACACTGGCAGCAGAAGTTCTGGGAAGTACTCTGTGGCATAAGCCCTCCCAGAGTCTGCCAGTAGCCACAACAAAGAGCCTATAGGCTCCAGTGCTGGGTTGCCTCAGGTCAAACAGACAACAGGGAGGGAGCTCAGCCTCACTCGTCAGCAGTCAAGCAGATTAAAGTTTTACTGAGCTCTGCCCACCAGAGCAACACCCAGCTATACCAACCACCAGTCCCTCCCATCAGGAAGCTTGCACAAGTCTCTTAGATAGCCTCATCCACCAGGGGGCAGACAGCAGGAGCAAGAAGAACTACAATCCTGCAGCCTGTGGAACAAAAACCACATTCACAGAAAGACAGACAAAATGAAAAGGCAGAGGACTATGTACAAGATGAAGCAATAAGATAAAACTCCAGAAAAACAGCTAAATGAAGTGGAGATAGGCAACCTTCCAGAAAAAGAATTCAGAATAATGATAGTAAAGATGATCCAGGACCTTGGAAACAGAATGGAGGCAAATATCAAGAAGATGCAAGAAGTGTTTAACAAAGACATAGAAGAATTAAAGAACAAACAAACAGAGATGAACAATACAATAACTGAAATGAAAAATAAACTAGAAGAAATCAATAGCAGAATAACTGAGGCAGGAGAACATATAAGTGACCTGGAACACAGAATGATGGAAATCACTGCCATGGATCAGAATAAAGAAAAAAGAATGAAAAAAAGGAAGAGAGCTTAAGACACCTCTGGGACAACATTAAATGCATGACATTTGCATTATAGGGGTCCCAGAAGGAGAAGAGAGAGAGAAAGGACCTGAGAAAATATTTGAAGAGATTATAGTTGAAAACTTCCCTAACATGGGAAAGGAAATAGCCATCCAAGTCCAGGAAGTGCAGAGAGTCCCAGGCAGGATAAACCCAAGGAGAAACACACCGAGACACATAGTAATCAAATTGACAAAACTTAAAGACAAAGAAAAATTATTAAAAGCAACAAGGAAAACTGACAAATAATATACAAGGGAACTCCCATAAGGTTAACAGCTGATTTCTCAGCAGAAACTCTACAAGGCAGAAGGGAGTGGCATGATATATTAAAAATGATGAAAGGGAAGAACCTAAAACCAAGATTACTTTACTTGGCAAGGATCTCATTCAGATTTGACAGAGAAATCAAAAGCTTTACAGACAAGCAAAAGCTAAGAGAATTCAGCACCACCAAACCAGCTCTACAACAAATGCTAAAGGAACTTCTCTAAGTGGGAAACACAAGAGAAGAAAAGGACCTACAAAAACAAACCCAAAACAATTAAGAAAATGGTAATAGGAACATACATATCAATAATTACCTTAAATGTGAGTGGATTAAATGCTCCAACCAAAACACACAGATTGGCTGAATGGATACAAAAACAAGACTCGTATATATGCTGTCTACAAGAGACGGACTTCACATCTAGGGACACATACAGACTGAAAGTGAGGGGATGGAAAAACATATTCCATGCAATTGGAAATCAAAAGAAAGCTGGAGTAGCAATACTCATATCAGATAAAATAGACTTTAAAATAAACTGTTACAAGAGATAAGGAAGAACACTGCATAATGATAAAGGGATCAATCCAAGAAGAGGATATAACAATTATAAATATATATGCACCCAACATAGGAGCATCTCAGTACATAAGGCAAATACTAACAACTATAAAAGAGGAAATTGACAGTAACACAATAATAGTGGGGGACTTTAACACTTCACTTACACCAATGGACAGATCATCCAGACAGAAAATGAATAAGGAAACACAAGCTTTAAATGACACAATAGACCTGATAAATTTAATTGATATTTATAGCACATTTCATCTGAAAACAGCAGATAACACTTTCACCAATGGACAGATCATCCAGACAGAAAATGAATAAGGAAACACAAGCTTTAAATGACACAATAGACCTGATAAATTTAATTGATATTTATAGCACATTTCATCTGAAAACAGCAGATTACACTTTCTGCTCAAGTGCACACAGAACATTCTCCAGGATAGATCACATCTTGGGTCACAAATCAAGCCTCGGTAAATTTACAAAAATTGAAATCATATTGAGCATCTTTTCCGACCACAACAGTATGAGATTAGAAATAAATTACATGGAAAAAAACATAAAAGAACACAAACACATGGAGGCTAAACAATACGTTACTAAATAATCAAGAGGTCACTGAAGAAATCAAAAAGGAAGTTAAAAAACACCTACAGACATATGACAATGAAAACATGATGATCCAAAACCTATGGGATGCAGCAAAAGCAGTTCTAACAGTGAAGTTTATAGCAATACAATCTTACCTCAAGAAACAAGAAGAATCTCAAATAAACAATCTAACCTTAGATTGTTAGAGAATCTAAGAGAACTGGAGAAAGAAGAACAAACAAAACTCAAAGTTAGTAGAAAGAAAGAAATCATAGAGATTAGAGCAGAAATAAATGAAATAGAAACAAAGAAAACAATAGCAAAGATCAATAAAACTAAAAGCTGGTTCTTTGAGAAGATGAACAAAATTGATAAATCTTTAGCCAGACTCATCAAGAAAAAGAGGGAGAGGACTCAAATCAATAAAATTAGAAATGAAAAAGGAGACGTTACTATGGACACCGCAGACATACAAAGCATCATAAGAGACTACTACAGGCAACTTTATGCCAATAAAATGGACAATCTGGAAGAAATGGACAAATTCTTAGAAAGGTATAACCTTACAAAACTGAGACAGGAAGAAAGAGAAAATATGAACAGACCAATCATAAATAATGAAATTGAAAGTGTGATTAAAAATCTTCCAGCAAACAATAATCCAGCACGAGATGGCTTCATAGGTGAATTCTGTCAAATATTTAGAGAAGTGCTAAAACCCATCCTTCTCAAACGCTTCCAAAAAATTGCAGAGGAAGGAGAACTCCCAAACTCATTCTACAAGGCCACCATCACCCTGATACCAAAGCCAGACAAAGATGTCACAAAAAAAAGAAAATTACAGACCAATATCACTGATGAATATAGATACAAAAATCCTCAACAAAATACTAGCAAACTGAATCCAACAACACATTAAGAGGATCATACACCATGATCAAGTGGGATTTATCCCAGGGATGCAAGGATTCTTCAATATATGCCAATCAATCAATGTGATACACCATATTAACAAATTGAAGAATAAAAACCATATGATCATCTCAATAGATGCAAAAAAATCTTTTGACAAAATTCAACACCCATTTATGATAAAAGCTCTCCAGAGAGTGGGCATAGAGGGAAACTACCTAAACATAATAAAGGCCATATATGACAAACCCACAGCAAACATCATTCTCAATGGTGAAAAACTGAAAGCATTTTCTCTAAGATCAGGAACAAGACAAGGAAGTCCACTCTCACCACTATGATTCAACATAGTTTTGGAAGTCCTAGCCACAGCAATCAGAGATGAAAAAGAAACAAAAGGAATACAAATTGGAAAAGAGGAAGTAAAACTGTCACTGTTTGCAGATGACATGATACTATAGATAGAGAATCCTAAAGATGCCACCAGAAAACTGCTAGAGCTAATCAGCGAATTTGGCAAGGTTGCAGGATACAAAATTAATGCAAAGGAATCTCTTGCATTCCTATAAACCAACAAGGAAAGATCAGAAAGAGAAATTAAGGAAACAATCCCATTCACCATTGTAACAAAAATAATAAAATACCTAGGAATAAACCTACCTAAGGAGGTAAAAGACCTGTATGCAGAAAACTATAAGACACTGATGAAAGAAATCAAAGATGACACAAAGAGATGGAGAGATATACCATGTTCTTGGATTGGAAGAATCAATATTGTGAAAATGACTATACTACCCAAAGCAATCTACAGATTCAATGCAATTCCTATAAAATTAACAATGGCATTTTCTATAGAACTAGAACAAAAATCTTAAAATTTGTATGGAGACACAAAAGACTCCGAATAGCCAAAGCAATCTTTAGGGAAAAAAACGGAGCTGAAGGAATCAGACTCTCTGACTTCAGACTCTACTACAAAGCTACAGTAATCAAGACAATATGGTACTGGCACAAAAACAGAAATATAGGTCAATGGAACAGGATAGAAAGCCCAGAGATAAACCCATGCACCTATGGTCACCTAACCTATGACAAAGGAGACAAGAATATACAATGGAGAAAAGACAGCCTTTTCAATAAGTGGTGCTGGGAAAACTGGACAGGTACATGTAAATGAATGAAATTAGAACACTCCCTGACACCATACACAAAAATAAACTCAAAATGGATTAAATACCTAAATGTAAGACCGGACACTATAAAACTCTAGAGGAAAACATAGGAAGAACACTCTATGACATAAATTACAGCAGGATCTTTTTTGACCCACCTCCTAGAGTAATGGAAATAAAAACAAAAATAAACAAATGGGACCTAATGAAACTTAAAAGTGTTTGCACAGCAAAGGAAACTATAAACAAGTTGAAAACACAATCCTCAAAATGGGAGAAAATATTTGCAAACGAATCAACAGATAAAGGATTAAATCTCCAAACTATATGAACAGCTCATGCAGCTCAATATTAAAAAAACAGACAACCAGATCCAAAAATGGGCAGAAGACCTAAATAGACATTTATTCAAAGAAGACATACAGATGGCCAAGAGGCACATGAAAAGCTGCTCAACATCACTAATTATTAGAGCAATGCAAACCAAAACTACAATGACGTATCACCTCACACTGGTTAAAATGCACATCATCAGAAAATCTACAAACAACAAATGCTGGAGAGGGTGTGGAGAAAAGGGAACCCTCTTGCACTATTGGTGGGAATGTAAATTGCTACAGCCACTATGGAGAACAGTACGGAGGTTCCGTAAAAAACTAAAAATAGAATTACCATATGGCCCAACAATCCCACTACTGGGCATATACCCAGAGAAAACCATAATTCAAAAAGACACATGCACCTCAATGTTCACTGCAGAACTGTTTACAATAGCCAGGTCATGGAAGCAACCTAAATGCCCACTGAGAGACGAATGGATAAAGAAGATGTGGTACATATATATAATGGAATATTACTCAGCCATAAAAAGGAACAAAATCGGGTCATTTGTAGAGACGTGGATGGACCTAGAGACTGTCATACAGAGTGAAATAAGTCAGAAAGAGAAATACAAATATCATATATTAATGCATATATGTGGAATCTAGAAAAATGGTACAGACGCACTGGTTTGCAAGGCAGAAAGAGACACAGATGTAGAGAACAAACATATGGACACCATGGTGGGAAACGGGTGCATGGGGGTGGTGGTGGTATGAATTGGGAGATTGGGATTGATACATATACACTAATATGTATAAAATAGATAACATTATAATAAGAACCTGCTGTAAAAACAATAAATAAAATAAAATTCAAAAAAATAGAAATTCAGAGATCAGCAACTTAAAACAATCATTCACACACAGACACACACACACACACACACATATATATGTATAATAGTAACCTCCTGGTAACCACAAAATATCTATAATAGATATACATACAAAAAAGAAAAAGAAATCCAAACATAACACTAAAGATAGTCATCAAATTACAAAAGAACAAAAGAAGAAAGGGAAAAAAAAGCCTACAAAAACAACCCTAAAACAATTTAAAAAATGGCAATAGGAACATACTTATTGATAATCACCTCAAATGTAAATGTACTAAATGCTCCAATCAAAAGACAGAGAGTGGCTGAATAGATACAAGAACAAGACCCGTATATATGCAGCCTACAAGAGACTCACCTCAGATATAATGACACAAACAGACTGAAAGTGAGCGGACTGGAAAAGGTATTCCATGAACATGGAAATGAAAAGAAAGCTAGAGTACAAATACTTATATCAGACAAAATAGACTTTAAAATAAAGACTGCTGCCAGAGACAAAGAAGGACACTACATAATGATCAACGAATCAATCCAAGAAGAAGATATAATAATTGTATATATATATATGCATTCACCCAACATAGGAGCACCTCAATATATAAGGCAAATATTAATGGACATAAAAAGTAACCTAGAGAGAAGAAATCCTCAAGAAAATATTAACAAAGTGAATCCAACAATACATTAAAAGGATCATACACCATGATCATGTGGAATTTATCCTGGGGATGCAAGGATTTTTCAAAATCTGCAAACCAATCAACGTGATACACCACATTAACAAACTGAAGAATAAAAACAACATGATCATCTCACTAGATGCAGAAAAGCTTTTGACAAATTCAACACCCATTTATGATAAAAGCTCTCCAGACAGTGGGCACAGAGGGAACATACCTCAACATAATAAAGGCCATATATGACAAAACCCACAGCTAACATCATACCCAACAGTGAAAAGCTGGAAGCATTTCCTCTAAGATCAGAAACAAGACAAGGATGCCACTCTTGCCATTTTTATTTAACATAGTTTTGGAAGTCCTAGCCATAGCAATCAGACAAGCATAAGAAATAAAAAGAATCCAAACTGGAATGGAAGAAGTAAAACAGTCATTGTTTGCAGGTGACATGATTGTATACACAGAAAATCCTAAAGACGTTACCAGAAAACTAGTATTGCTCATCAGTGAATTCGGTAAAGTTGCAGGATATAAAATTAACATACAGAAATCTGTTTCATTTCTACACATTAACTACAAACTATCAGAAAAAGAAATTAAGGAAACAATCCCATTTACCATCAAGTCAAAAAGAATAAAATACGTAAGAATAAATCTACCTAAGGAGGTAAAAGAACTGTACTTGGAAAACTATGACAATGATGAAAGAAAGTGAAGATGACACAAAAATATGGAAGATATTCAGTGTTCTTGAACTGGAAGAATTTAATATTGCTAAAATGACCATACTACCCAAGGCAATACACAGATTCAATGCAATCCCTAATAAAATACCAATGGCATTTTTCACGGAACTAGAACAAATAATTTTAAAATTTGTATGGAAACACAAAAGACCCTAATAGCCAAGACAATCTTGAGAATGAAGAATGAGCTGGGGCAATCACACTCCCTGACTTCAGACTGTATACAAAGCTACAGGAATCAAAACAGTGTGGTACTGGCTCAAACACAGACACATAGATCAATGGAAGAGAATATTGAGCCCAAAAATAAACCCATGCACTTATGGTCACCTAACCTATGACAAAGGAAGCAAGAGTATACAATGGAGAAAAGACAGTCTCTTCAATAAGTGGTGCTGGGAAAACTGGACAGCTACATGTAAAAGAATGAAATTAGAATATTCTCTAACAACATATACAAAAATAAACTCAAAATGGATTAAAGAATTAAATGTAAGACCAGATACTATAAAACTTCTAGAGGAAAACATAGGCAGAACACTCTTTGACATAAATGGCAGCAATATTTCTTTGGACCTGTTTCCTAAAGCAAAGAAAATAAAGGCAAAAGTAAATGGACCTAATTAAACTTAAAAGCTTTTGCAGAGCAAAGAAACCATTGACAAAGCGAAAGGACAACCTACTGAATGGGAGAAAATATTTGCAAATGATATAGCCAAAAAGGGGTTAATATCCAATATATATAAACAGCTCAGAGACTGAAAATCAAAAAAATAAACAATTCAATTAAAAAATGGGCAGAAGAACTGAATAGACATTTTTCCAAAAAGGAAATGCAGATGGCAAAGAGGCACATGAAAAGATGCTAATCATCAGGGAAATGCAAATCAAAACCACAATGAGATATCACATCACACCTGTCAGAATGGCTATCATCAAAAAAAAAAAAACACTGTTGGTGAGGATGTGGAGAAAAGGGAAGTCTTGTACACTGTTGGTAGGAATGTATATTGGTACAGCCATTATGGGATACAGTATGGGGGTTTCTCAAAAAACTAAAACTAGAACTACCATGTAACACAGAAATTCCACTCCTGGGTATAGATTAAAAAAAACCCCAAACCACTAATTCGTAAAAGATACATGCACCCTAATGTTCACAGCAGTATCATTTATAATTGCAAGATACGGAAGCAACCTAAGTGGCCACCAACTGATGAATGGAAAAAGATGTGGTTATATATATAGAAATACTGCTCAGCTGTAAAGAAAAAGAATGAAACTTTGCCATTTGCAGCAACATGGATGGACTTGGAGGGTATTATGCTAAGTGAAATAAGTCAGACAGAGAAAGACAAATACTGTATGATATTACGTATATGTGGAATCTACAAAATATAACAAATTAGTGAATATAACAAAAAAGAAGCAGACTCACCGATATAGAAAACAAACTAGTGGTTATCAGTGGGGAGAGGAAAGGGGGGAGAGGCAATATAGGGGTAGGGAATTAAGAGGTACATACTATTAAGCATAAAATAGGCTACAAGGATATAGTATACAACATGGGGAATATAGCCAATATTTTATGATAACTATAAATGGAGTTTAACCTCTAAAAACTGTGAATCAGTATATTATATACCTGTAACTTATATCATATTGTACATGAACTATACATCAATGAAAAAAATTTTAAAAAAAACCACTCCTGTATGTTACATATGAAAGTTGTTAAGAGAGTAAATCTAAGAGTTCTCATCACAAGGAATAAAATGTTTTCTTTTTCTTTTATTTTGTATGTATATGAGATGATGGATGTTTACTAAACTTATTGTGGTTAACATTTCATGATGTATGTAAGTCAAATCGTTATGCTGTACACCTTAAACTTATACAGTGCCGTATGTCAATTATAGCTCAATAAAAGTGGAAGAAAAAAAAGTGAGGGAGGAAAAATCCCAGAAAACAGAAAGCTAAAAAGAGGGAACCCCATGTTCTGAACATAAAGTCTACCCAAAACTCTGGCTGACTCCTGAAACCACAGAACAGACTCTAAGCCCCGTAGTGAAGTCTAAATAAACTGGCTTGACATTTTAACTGCCACCTACTGGAAAGAAGACGGTTTGCAATTTGAGTTCAGCCATGATAAGTTGCCTACTAAAACAAACAACCAAACAAAGAATCAACGTTCTTTGTTATAATCTAACAGAATTCAGAGGCACTACTACATATCGGTCACAATGTCTAGGATAATTTCTAAAATGACTCAACGTAAAAAGAAACAGGAAAAGATGGCCCACGGAAATGACAATCAATGGAGACTGATATTGAGTGACGTGAAGGTTGGAATTAGCACACAAAGATTTTAAAGCAGCTTTTATAACCATAGAGAATGATGTGAAGTAAAATATGTTCATAATGAATAAAGAGACAGGAAATCTAAGCAGAGAAATGGAGACTATTTTAAAAAGAACCAAATAGAAAATCTAGAATGGAAAAATGAGAAACTCACTATATGGGCTTACAACAGATTAAATATTACATATGACTCAGTCTATTCATCAATAGAAATTATCCATTATGAAGAGCATAGGATAAAAAATTAGAAAAAGTGAACAGAACTTCAAAGACCTGTGAGACAATATCAAATGGCCTAATATACGTGTAATGGGAATTACAAAAAGACAAGAAACAGACAATAAGACAGAAAATATATTTTAAGAAATAATGGCCCAAAATTCTCCAAAGTTAGTGAAAGATTAGAAATTCAAAAAGTTCAGAAAACTCCAAATAGAATAAATACAAAGAAAACCTCACCTATTCAAATTACATTCAAAAGGCTGAAAACCAAAGTCTATCTATCAAAGTCAAGCAGAGAAGCAGAACCACTGTGTTTGTGTGTGTGTGTGTGTGTGTGTGTGTGAAGGGATTATAGGGATCTAAACTTCCTCAATTGTGGGAGCTGGTTATGCAGTCTCTCTCTGTAAGGCTGCTGTCTTCATGTTCAATGCTGGAGTCTGGTGTCCATAGGGCAGGAAGGCTGGAAGAGAAGACGCATGTAAAGCGGGGAAAAGAACAAAGTGGAGTCCAGAACCATGAGCTGAAGCTCACAAGACAGTCTGAAACCCATGTTATTTCTTACTGTCTCTGCCCTTAATGGGGACCTTTGCCATGGAGCTAAGCATACACCCCAGCACCGTAGTGGGAAAATCTAAAAGAGGATTCATGGGAAGATGGGTAAATGCAGGTCTGACAAGTGCCTCAGGGCAAGGAGATGAGCTAATAGATGCAACAACACGAGGAGCCACAAAATGGCTGCTGCTTCACTTCTGTCCCGGGAATCTCCCACAAGAACCTCATAAAGCATGGGAATTCTAGAAATGTAGCCCAGCCTAATCAAACTGACTTATTCTAAGGCCATCACACAGAAATGTATTGAAAGCAGCCAGTGAAATATAACACATAATTTACAAGGTAACAAATAATTGAATAAGCACTCTCTAAACTATGTACTTACAATTTTATATTCAGTGAAAATATCCCTCGGTAATGAAGACAAAATAAAGACATCATCAGATAAAAGAAAACAAATTTCTTGACAGCCAACCTGCACTACAAGAAATGATAACGGAAACTGTTTAGGCTAAAGGGGAATGATACCAGAAAGAAACCCGGATCGTCAAGAAGGAATGAAGAGATGAAACTGTTCTGGAATCAGTGGTGATGGCCGCACAGCTGTGAATATACTAAAACCCACTGAAGTGTATACTTTAAAGGGTGAAGTATATCTCAGAAAAAAAATTTAATTAAAAAAAATGAAGAGCATTTGAAATGGTAAACATGTAGAAAAATAAATACTAAAAGTTCTAACTTAGAATCTGGGACAGATGAAGATTAATCTTCAAATAGGAACACAGAAGTTTAATAAATGAACTGGAACACTTAACATAGTAAGGGTTGGAAGATTCACTTTGGCTCTTTCAGAAGACACATTATTTCATTTAGGTCTCACTCTGTTCCTTGCACTTAAATAGTAAGTAAACATTACTCATTTACAAAGCTGCCATTTCATTGAAATGAGCTATCAACCAAGTGACCAAAATAAACTACTAAGTACCTAAATTACTCTCTAAAATTAAGTTTTCTCTTCTCCTCTGAAGGAAATATTTGGAAAATAAATACACATGTAGTAAGTATAAGTTCAATCTCAAAATGAGCCAAAGATTTCAAATCAATCATGCCTGAATACCTCTTGGTCTTCACTGTTATATATATATATATATATATATATATATATATATATATATATATATATATATATATATATATATATATATATATATATATATATTTCCTTACAAAGAATAAAGCTTTAACAGTTAGCATAAAATTGGGCTCTAAAATTTTCAATCTCAGCTAGACCCTCAAGCACTATCCGGAACCTCTTTACATGTCCCTGTTAGGTTTCTCTCTGGTTCCCTCTCCTCTCCCCATATAAGACAGTTGCTCTCCCAAAGGTTTTGACACTGACCATACACATTCTTCTCACTCTAAGAAGGCAGGGAAAGTACAGACTTTAGGTAGGAATTATCCCAACTTCCTAACCAAATATTTATAAACATATTTGCTTCAGTGGGCATTTCTATTTCTTTCCAATCAATGTCTCTACAAAGGTGCCCCACTTCTTTTGTAAAGGCTAATCCCTTCAGCTGTGCTTCATAGATCTTGCTTTTTTCTTATATCTTACCTTTCTCTGTATTTATTAATCTTACAGCTTACTATCTATATATTGTACATCTTACTATCTGTATATTCTCATCATTTTTTTTTTGCATTTTATTTTATTTTATTTTTTAACATCTTTATTGGAGTATAATTGCTTCACAATGGTGTGATAGTTTCTGCTTTATAACAAAGTGAATCAGTTATACATATATATATATGTTCCCATATCTCTTCCCTCTTGCCTCTCCCTCCCTCCCACCCTCCCTATCCCACCCCTCTATGTGGTCACAAAGCACCGAGCTGATCTCCCTGTGTTATGCAGCTGCTTCCCACTAGCTATCTATTTTACGTTTGGGAGTGTATATATGTCCATGCCACTCTCTTACTTTGTCACCGCTTACCCTTCCCCCTCCCCATATCCTCAAGTCCATTCTCTAGTAGGTCTGTGTCTTTATTCCTGTCTTGCCCGTAGGTTCTTCATGACCTTTTTTTTCCCCTTAGATTCCATATATTTGTGTTAGCATACGGTATTTATTTTTCTCTTTCTGACTTACTTCACTCTGTATGACAGACTCTAGGTCCATCCACCTCACTACAAATAACTCAATTTCGTTTCTTTTTATGGCTGAGTAATATTCCATTGTATATATGTGCCACGTCTTCTTTATCCATTCATCTGTTGATGGACACTTAGGTTGCTTCCATGTCCTGGCTATTGTAAATAGAGCTGCAATGAACATTTTGGTACATGATAACACCATACACAAAAATAAACTCAAAATGGATTAAAGACCTAAATGTAAGGCCAGACACTATCAAACTCTTAGAGGAAAACATAGGCAGACCACTATGACATAAATCACAGCAAGATCCTTTTTTGACCCATCTCTTAGAGAAATGGAAATAAAAACAAAAATAAACAAATGGGACCTAGTGAAACTTAAAAGCTTTTGCACAGCAAAGGAAACCATAAACAAGACCAAAAGACAACCCTCAGAATGGGAGAAAATATTTGCAAATGAAGCAACTGACAAAGGATTAATCGCCAAAATTTACAAGCAGCTCATGCAGCTCAATATCAAAAAAACAAACAACCCAATCCAAAATGGGCAGAAGACCTAAATAGACATTTCTCCAAAGAAGATATACAGATTGCCAACAAACACATGAAAGAATACTCAACATCATTAATCATTAGAGAAATGCAAATCAAAACTACAATGAGATATCATCTCACACCGGTCAGAATGGCCATCATCGAAAAATCTACAAACAATAAATGCTGGAGAGGGTGTGGAGAAAAGGGAACCCTCTTGCACTGTTGGTGGGAATGTAAATTGATACAGCAACTATGGAGAACAGTATGGAGGTTCTGTAAAAAACTAAAAATAGAACTACCATATGACCCAGCAATCCCACTACTGGGCATATACCCTGAGAAAACCATAATTCAAAAAGAGTCATGTATTCTCATCTTAAATCTTATTTTTCTAGATAACCCCACTTTCAGAGTCCTTATTGGATTTTTCCCCTAAGTATACAGTTGTCCCTCATTATCCATAGGGGATTGGTTCCAGGACCCCCTTAAGATACGAAAATCTGTGGATGCTCAAGTCCCTTATATACAATGGCATAGAAGTTGCATATAACCTCTGCACATCCTCCAGCAAACTTTAAGTCATCTCTAGATTACTTATAATACCTAATACAATGTAAATGCTATACAATTAGCTGTAAATACAATGTAAATGCTACAGTAGTAGCTGCCTACCTGCAGCAAATTCAAGTTTTGCTTCTTGGAACTTTCTGGAATTAAGAATTATATATACACACACACACACACACACACACACACACACATATATACACATACGCACACACACGCACAATTGGTTTGATTCACAGATGCAGAACCCATGGATACAGAGGGCTCACTGTATAGGGAAAACAAAAACAAAAACAAATATAATCCATTCTATAGGTGAAGTTCCATTTAGATACTGCTTCCTCTTTATTCTTCAAATTTCTTGAGTAGCCCATGCTTGGTATTTCCATTTATTTCACCTTCCATTTGAATTTAAAATATTAAAAAAAACCTATTTCAAGCATAAAGGAAAGAATAGAAAATAATAGAAAAAGAAAACCACACCTAAGGGATGTTAACATTTTGTCACATATACTTTCAAACTTTTGTTTTTTGGAATATAAAACACAGAGATGCAGTAAAATACCCTTCCCTAAGATTCAAACATTTTAACTTACAACGACAATCACATATTCAAGCAAATACTGTTGTAGAGTTACTTTGTATCATTGACATGCAAGTTTTTATACTTTTCTCCCACATATAGACAGTCATGAATATAGTCATCTCCTAGTTCATTCTCAGTTTTTGTAATAATGGTATCACGTTTCCTAAATATCCTTTGTAACATGCCTTTTTATACTTAAATACTTGAGATTCGTCAATATTGATACAAGTCCAAGTTATTAATTTTTTATTTGGTATAATATTCCACTGTAAGAAAAGGACAAAATTTAATTATTATATACTCCCCTGATAAAGATCTCTTTTTTTTCCTTTAAAAATCATATACCCCTTATTTCCTTTTTCTTATCTTATTGTGTTGGCTATAATCTATGATTAAAAACTGCCTAGAGGGCTTCCCTGGTGGCGCAGTGTTTGAGAATCCGCCTGCTAATGCAGGGGACACGGGTTCGAGCCCTGGTCTGGGAGGATCCCACATGCCACGGAGCAACTAGGCCCGTGAGCCACAGCTACTGAGCCTGCGTGTCTGGAGCCTGTGCTCCACAACAAGAGAGGCCACGACAGTGAGAGGCCCGCGCACAGCAATAAAGAGTGACCCCTGCTCGCCGCAACTAGAGAAAGCTCTCGCACAGAAACGAAGACCCAACACAGACAAAAATAAATAAATTAAAAAAAATAAAACTGCCTAGAATGTAGTATTGATAGACATCCTTAACTTGTTCTCACATTTAAAGAAAATATATGTAATATCCAACCAGTACCTATAAAGCTTGTAGAATATTTTTTAATAAAAACCTATTTATTTATTGAAATATAGTTGATTTACCATATTATATTAATTTTAAGTGTACAGCACAGTGATACAGTATTTTTACAGATTGTACTCAATTAAAAGTTATTATAAGATAATGGCTCTAATTCCCGGTGCTATACAACATACCATCATTGTTTATCTATTTTATACATAGTAGTTTCTATCCCTTAATCCTATACCCCTAACTTGCCCCTCCCCTTTTCCCTCTTCCCGTTGGTAACCACTAGTCTGTTTTCTACATCTGTGACTCTATTTCTACTTTGCATATACATTCATTTGTATTATTTTTTAGATTCCACATATAAGTGATATCATACAGTATTTGTCTTTCTTTGTCTGACATTTCATTAAGTATAATATTCTCTCGGCCCATCTATTTTGCTCCTAATGGCAGAATTTCATTCTTTTTGTGGCTGAGTAATATTTCTATATATATTTACACATACACACACACACCATACCTTCTTTATTCATCTGTTGATGAACACATGGGTTGCTTCCACATCCTGGCTATTGTAAGTAGTGCTGATGTGAACATTGGGGTGCATGTATCTTTTATGAATTAGTGTTTTCATTTTTTTCTGTAGATATACCCAGAAGTGGAATTGCTGGATCATATGGTAGTTCAATTTTTAGGTTTCTGAGGAAACTACTATTTTCCAAAGTGGCTGCACCAATTTACATTCCCACCAACAGTGTACAGGTTTCCCTTTTCTCCATATCCTCATCAACATTTGTTATTTGTATACTTTTGGATAATAGCCATTCTGACAGGCATGAGGTGATCTCTCATTGTGGTTTTGATTTGCATTCCTCTGATTAGTGATGTTGAACATCTTTACATGTGCCAGTTAGCCATCTGTATGTTTCCTTTGGAGAAATGTCTATTCAGATCTTCTAACCATTTTTTGATTGTGTTGCTTGTTTTTTTGATATTGAGTTGTATGAGCTGTTTATATATTTTGGACATTAACCCTTGTTAGTAATATCATTTGCAAATTTTTTTTACCATTCCATAGGATGTCTTTTTGTTTTGTTGATGGGTTCCTTTGCTTGTGCAAAAGCTTTTAACTTTAATTAGGTCCTCATGTGTTTATTTTTGCTTTTATTTCTTTTGCATTAGTCATAACACTTTATATAGAAATCCTTAAGGTCTCCACACAAAAACTACTAGAACTAATAAATGAATTCAGCAAAGTTGCAGGATACAAGATTAATATACAGAAACCTGTTACTTTTCCACAGTTTTAATAATGAACTATCAGAAAAAGAAAGTAAAAAAATCCCATTTAAAATCATATCAAAAAGAATAAAATATCAACAAATAAACTTAACCAAGAAGGTGAAAGACGTATACTCTGAAAGCTATAAAACATTGATTAAGGAAATTAATGATGCTAAAAAGAAACGGAAAGATATTCCATGCTCTTAGACTGGAAGGATTAATATTGTTAAAACGGTCATAAGACCAAAAGTGATCTACAGATTTAATGCAATCTCTATCAAAACACCCATGACATTTTTCACAGAACTAGAACAGATAATCCTAAAATTCATATGGAAACACAAAAGACCCTGAATTGACAAAGCAATCTTGTTCTTTAACAAAGCTGGAGGTACCACATACTTCAGACTATACTAGAAAGCTATGGTAATCAAAACATAGTACTGGCACAAAAACAGACACACAGATCAATGGAATGGAAAAGGAAGCCCATATTTAAACCCAAACACCTACAGTCAATTATTTGACAATAAAAACCTAGGGAACCTTCAAGATGGTGGAGGAGTAAGACGTGGAGATCACCTTCCTCCCCAAAAATACATCAAAAATACATCTACATGTGGAAAAACTCCTACAGAACACCTACTGAATGCTGGAAGAAGACCTCGGACTTCCCAAAAGGCCTAAATGAGCAAGAGCCCCCTAATGAGCCGCTGTGTTAACCCCATCCACTCTGGGCAGGAGCAGATGCCTGAAGGCGACCTACAAGCAGAGGTGGGGCCAAAACCAAAGCTGAAGCCCAGGAGCTGTGAGAACAAAGCAGAAAAGGGAAATTAAATTTATCTGTGCAGCCTCAGGAGCAGCACATTAAACTCCCACAGTCAACTTGATGTACCCTGCAGCTGTGAAATACCTGAATAGACAATGAATCATCCCAAAATTGAGGCGGTGGACTTTGGAAGCAACTGTAGACTTCGGTTTTGCTGTCTGCGAGTGATTTGTTTTGGATTTTTATGTTTATATTAGTTTAGTTTTTAGCGCTTGTTATCATTGGTAGATTTGTTTATTGGTTTGGTTGTTCTCTTCTTTTTTAAATTTTATTATTTTTTTTAATTTTAATAATTTTATTTATTTATTTTTCTTTCTTTTTTCCTCCCTTTTCTTCTGAGATGTGTGGCTGACAGGGTCTTGGTGTTCCGGCCTGGTGTCAGCCCTGAGCTTCTGAGGTGGGAGAGCTGAGCTCAGGACACTGGACCAACAGAGACCTCCTGGCCCCATGTAGTAACAATTGGCAAGAGCTCTCCCAGAGATCTCGATCTCAATGCTAAGACCCATCTCCACCCAACGGCCAGCAAGCTCCAGTGCTGGACACCCCATGACAAACAACGAGCAAGACAGGAACACAACCCCACCCATTAGCAGAGAGGTTGTTTAAAATCATACTAAGTTCACAGACACCCCAAAACACACCACTGGACACGGCCCTGCCCACCAGAAAGACAAGATCCAGCCCCAACCACCAGAACACAGGCACCACTTCCCTCCAGCAGAAAGCCTACACAATGCACTGAACCAACCTCATCCACAGGGGGCAGACAGCAAAAACAATGGGAAATATGAAGCTGCAGCCTGTGAAAAGGAAACCCCAAACACAGTAAGTTAAACAAAATGAGAAGACAGAGAAATGTGCAGCATATGAAGGATCAAGATGAAAATGCACCAGAACAAACAAATGAAGAGGAAATAGGCAGTCTACCTGAAAAGCAATTCAGGGTAATGATAGTAAAGATGATCAAAAATCTCGAAAATAAAATGTAGAAAATAAAAGAAACATTTAACAACAACCTGGAAAAACGAAAGAGCAAACAAACAATGATGAACAACATGATAAATGAAATTAAAAGTTCTCTGGCAGGAATCAAGAGCAGAAAAACTGAGGCAGAAGAACGGATAAGTGACCAAGAACATAAAATAGTGGAAATAACTACTGCAGAGCAGAATAAAGAAAAAAAAAGTGAGAAGAATTGAGGACAGTCTCAGAGACCGCTGGGACAACATTAAACACACCAACATTCGAATTATAGGGGTCCCAGAAGAAGAAGAGAAAAAAAAAAGGGTCTGAGAAAATATTTGAAGAGATTGTAGCTGAACACTTCCCTAAAATGGTAAAGGTATTAGTGAAACAATTCCAGGAAGCCCAAGGAGTCCCATACAGGATACCTCCAAGGAGAAACAAGCCAAGACACATATTAATCAAACTATCAAAAATTAAATACAAGGAAAAAACATTAAAAGCAGTAAGAAAAAGCAACAAGTAACATACAAAGGAATCCCCATAAGGTTAACAGCTGATCTTTCAGCAGAAACTCTGCAAGCCAGAAGGGAGTGGCAGGACATACTTAAAGTGATGAAAGGGAAAAAGCTACAACCAAGATTACTCTACCCAACAAGGATCTCATTCAGATTTGACGGAGAAATTAAAACCTTTACAGACAAGCAAAAGTTAAGAGACTTCAGCACCACCAAACAGCTTTACAACAAATGCTAAAGGAACTTCTCTAGGCAGCAAACACAAGAGAAGGAAAAGACCTACAATAACAAACCCAAAACAATTATGAAAATGGCAATAGGAACATACATATTGATAAATACCTTAAATGTAAATGGGTTAAATGCTCCAACCAAAAGACACAGACTGGCTAAATGGATACAAAAACAAGACCCATATATATGCTGTCTACAAGAGACCCACTTCAGACCGAGGGACACATACAGACTGAAAGTGAAGTGATGGAAAAAGATACTCCATGCAAATGGAAATCAAAAGAGAGCTGTTGTAGCAATTCTCACATCAGACAACATAGAGTTTAAAATAAAGACTATTACAAGAGACAAAGAAGGACACTACATAATGATCAAGGGATCAATCCAAGAAGATGATATAGCAATTGTAAATCTTTATGCACCCAACATAGGAGCACCTCAATACATAAGGCAAATGCTAACAGCCATAAAAGGGGAAATAAACAGTAACACACTATAGTAGTGGACGTTAACACCCCACTTTCACCAATGGACAGATCATCCAAAATGAAAATAAATAAGGAAACACAACGTTTAAATGACACATTAAACAAGATGGACTTAATTGATATCTATAGGACATCCCATTCAAAAAAAAACAGAATACACTTTCTTCTCAAGTGCTCATGTAATTCTCCAGGATAGATCATATCTTGGGTAACAAATCAAGTCTTGGTAAATTTAAGAAAATTGAAATCATATCAAATATCTTTTCCAACCACAACGCTATGAGACTAGATATCAATTACAGGAAAAAAAACTGTAAAAAATAGAAGCACATGGAGGTTAAACAATACACTACTAAATAACCAAGAGATCACTGAAGAAATCAAAGAGGAAATCAAAAAATAACTAGAAACAAATGACAATGAAAACACAAAAACCCAAAACCGCTGGGATGAAGCAAAAGCAGTTCTAAGAGGCAAGTTTATAGCAATACAATCCTACCTCAAGAAACAAGAAACATTTCAAATAAACAACCTAACCTTACACCTAAAGAAATTAGAGAAAGAAGAACAAAAAACCCCAAAGTTAGCAGCAGGAAAGAAATCATAAAGATCAGATCAGAAATAAATGAAAAAGAAATGAAGGGAACAATAGCAAAGATCAATAAAATTAAAAACTGGTTCTTTGAGAAGATAAACAAATTTGATAAACCATTAGCCAGACTCATGAAGAAAAAAAAAGAAGACTCAAATCAACAGAATTAAAAATGAAAGAGGAGAAGTAACAACTGACACTGCAGAAATACAAAGGATCATGAGTGATTACTACAAGCAACTATATGCCAATATAATGGACAACCTGGAAGAAATGGACAAATTCTTAGAAAAGCACAACCTTCCGAAACTGAACCAGGAAGAAATAGAAAGTACAAACAGACCAATCACAAGCACTGAAATAGAAACTGTGATTAAAAATCTTCCAACAAAAAAAAGCACAGGACCAGATGGCTTCACAGGCGAATTCTATCAAAAATTTAGAGAAGAGCTAACACCTATCCTCCTCAAATTCTTCCAAAATATGGCACAGGGAGGAACACTCCCAAACTCATTCTACGAGGCCACCATCACCCTGATACCAAAACCGGACAAAGATGTCACAAAGAAAGAAAACTACAGGCCAATATCACTGATGAACACAGATGCAAAAATCCTCAACAAAATATTGGCAAACAGAATCCAACAGCACATTAAAAGCATCATACACCATGATCAAGTGGGGTTTATCCCAGGAATGCAAAGATCCTTCATTATACGCAAATCAATCAATGTGATACACCATATTAACAAACTGAAGGATAAAAACCATATGATAATCTCAATAGATGCAGAAAAATCTTTTGACAAAATTCAGCACCCATTTACAATAAAAACTCTCCAGAAGGTAGGCAGAGAGCGACCCTACCTCAACATACTAAAGGCCCTATATGACAAACCCACAGCCAACATCGTTCTCAATGGTGAAAAACTGAAACTATTTCCTCTAAGATCAGGAAGAAGACAAGGTTGCCCACTCTCACCACTGTTATTCAACATAGTTTTGGAAGTTTTAGCCACAGCAATCAGAGATGAAAAAGAAATAAAAGGAATACAAATTGGAAAAGAAGAAGTAAAACTGTCACTGTTTGCAGATGGCATGATATTATACTTAGAGAATCCTGAAGATGCTACCAGAAAACTACTGGAGCTAATCAATGAATTTGGTAAAGTAGCAGGATATAGCATTAATGCACAGAAATCTCTTGCATTCCTATACACTAATGATGAAAAATCTGAAAGAGAAATTAAGGAAACACTCCCATTTACCATTGCAACAAAAAGAATAAAATACTTAGGAATAAACCTACCTAAGTAGACAAAAGACCGGTATGCAGAAAATTATAAGACACTGATCAAAGGAATTAATGACGATACAAACAGATGGAGAGATATACCACGTTCTTGGATTGGAAGAATCATTGTGAAAATGACTATACTACCCAAAGCAACTACAAATTCAAGGCAATCCCTATCAAACTACCAATGGCATTTTTCACAGAACTAGAACAAAAAATTTCACAATTTGTATGGAAACACAAAAGACCCCGAATAGCCAAAGCAATCTTGAGAAAGAAAAATGGAGCTGGGAGAATCAGGCTCCCTGAATTCAGACTATACTACAAAGCTATAGTAATCAAGACAGTATGGTACTGGCACAAAAACAGAAATATAGATCAATGGAACACGATAGAAAGGCCAGAGATAAACCAACACACATATGGTCACCTTATCTTTGACAAAGAAGGCAAGAATATACAATGGAGAAAAGACAGCCTCTTCAATAAATGGTGCTGGGAAAACTGGACAGCTACATGTACAAGAATGAAATTAAAACACTCCTTAACACCATATACAAAATAAACTCAAAGTTGATTAAAGACCTAAATATAAGGCCAGACACTATAAAACTCTTAAAGGAAAGCATAGTCAGAACACTCTATGACATAAATGACAGCAAGATCCTTTTTGACCCACCTCCTAGAGAAATGGAAATAAAAACAAAAATAAACAAATGGGACCTAATGAAACTTAAAAGCTTTTACACAGCAAAGGAAACCATAAACAAGATGAAAAGACAACCCTGAGAATGGGAGAAAATATTTGCAAACGAAGCAACTGACAAAGGATTAATATCCAAAATATACAACAGCTCATGGAGCTCAATATCAAAAAAAACAAACAACCCAATCCAAAAGTGGGCAGAAGACCTAAACAGACATTTCTCCAAAGAAGATATACAGATTGCCAACACACACATGAAAGAATGCTGAACATCACTAATCATTAGAGAAATGGAAATCAAAACTACAATGAGTTATCACCTCATACCAGTCAGAAAGGCCATCATCAAAAAATCTACAAACAATAAATGCTGGAGAGGGTGTGGAGAAAGGGAACCCTCTTCCACTGTTGGTGGGAATGTAAATTGATACAGCCACTATGGAGAACAGTATGGAGGTTCCTTAAAAAACTAAAAACAGAACTACCATATGACCCAGCAATCCCACTACTGGGCATATACGCTGAGAAAACCATAATTCAAAAAGAGTCATGTACCACAATGTTCATTGCAGCACTGTTTACAATAGCCAGGATATGGAAGAAACCTAAGTGTCCATTGACAGATGAATGGATAAAGATGATGTGGCACAAATATACAATGGAATATTACTGGGCCATAAAAAGTAACGAAACTGAGTTATTTGTAGTGAGGTGGATGCACATAGAGTCTGTCATACAGAGTGAAGTAAGTAAGAAAGAGAAAAACAAATACCATATGCTAACACATATATATGGAATCTAAAAAACAAAATGGTCCTGATGAACCTAGGGGCAGGACAGGAAAAAAGACGCAGCCTTAGAAAATGGACTTGAGGACATGGAGAGGGGGAAGTGTAAACTGGGGCAAAATGAGAGAGTACCATTGATATATATATATATTACCAATTGTAAAATAGGTAGCAGGAAATACCTGCATAGCACAGGGAGATCAGCTCAGTGCTTTGTGACTACCTAGAATAGTGGGATAGGGACTGTCGGAGGGAGTTGCAAGAGAATGGGGATATGGGGATATATGTATACATATAGCTGATTCACTTTGTTATACAACAGAAACTAACATAATATTGTAAAGCAATTATACTCCAACAAAGATGTTAAAAAAATTTTTTTTAACCTATTTACTTCTAAGGTTACTAAAAGTGTTTTCAATGTGTTTTTAAAAATAATGAATAGTTTCTAACTTCATCTTCATGAAAAGTTTTTCTAAAAAGATTGAGATGATCATGTGGATTATACAATTTCTAAATAAGTTAAATGAGATTAAAACATTTTTTAATCTAATCATATTTCTAGAAAAAATTCAACATGAATATGAGAACATAAATATTTTATGCATTGTTGGAAATAACTGGTTAACACTTTACTTAGGATAATTTAAGTCTACGTTCATAAATGGCCAATAATTTTTTTCCTGTATGAGCCTTGTCAGGGTTTGATATCAAGGTTGTAATATAAATTTCAGATGCATATAACATGTTTTTCTCCTTTTCTTCAGGAACAACTTGTATAAAATATTTTTAATGATAGAAATGATCTTTTTTTGAATGTTGTATGAAGTTTATCTAAAAAAGTCATGTGGGGGCTTCCCTGGCGGCACAGTGGTTGAGAATCTGCCTGCAAATGCAGGGGACACGGGTTCGAGCCCTGGTCTGGTAAGATCCCATGTGCCACGTAGCAGCTGGGCCCGTGAGCCACAATTACTGAGCCTGCGCATCTGGAGCCTGTGCTCCACAACAAGAGAGGCCGCGATAGTGAGAGGCCCGCGCACTGTGATGAAGAGTGGCCCCTGCTTGCCACAACTAGAGAAAAGCCCTCGCACAGAAACGAAGACCCAACACAGCCATAAATAAATAAATAAATACTTAAAAAAAAATCACTACCTTTATTAGTTATCTTTAAAAAAAAAAAAGTCATGTGGGCCTGACTTTTTATTTCTGTATTGGGGTGGAAACACTGAAGTTGAAAAGATGACAGATTTTATACTAATTTAAAGATTAGATATAGATATGTTTTCACATTTTTCTTGAGTCAGCTGATAATTTACAGTTTTATAAAAATTATCAAGTAATTCTTTCATTGTAGTTGTATCATAGTTTAACTACGGTATTGTAGTTGTGCCCCATTTTCACATATTTTTGTGCTGTCTCACTTTTCTTGATTAACTTTGAGGTTAGTCTACTCTTGTAATCTCTTACATAACTGCAGTTTTGTTTTCTTGATCCTTTCAAATGTTTGCTTTCTATTTCATTCATTTTTACTTTTATATTTGTTATTTGCATCTACTCACTTCCACTGGGTTTATTCTGTTGCTGGTCTTTTCCCCCCTAATTTGATTTGGAAGACTTACTAATTAATTTTTGACCTTTCTTTTCTGTTTCCTGCTCTCAACACAATACAAGTATTTAAGAACCTCTTTGGACTTCCCTGGTGGCACAGTGGTTAAGAATCCGCCTCCCAATGCAGGGGACATGTGTTTGAGCCCTGGTCTGGGAAGATCCCACATGCCGCGGAGCAACTAAGCCCAGGCGCCACAACCACAGTGCCTGCGCTCTAGAGCCCACAAGCCACAACTACTGAGCCCACGTGCCATAACTACTGAAGCCCATGTGCCACAACTGCTGAAGCCTGTGCGCCTAGAGCCCATGCTCCGGAACAAGAGAATCCACTGCAATGAGAAGCCTGTGCACTGCAGTGAAGAGTAGACCCGCTCGCTGCAACTAGAGAAAGCTCATGTGCATCAGCAAAGACCCGATGCAGCCAAAAAAAAAAAAAGGAAAAAAGAAGAACCTCTTTGGCTGCATTTCACAAATTTTCACTGTAATTCAGTTCTAAATATTTTCTGATTTCCAATGTGCCTACTTTTTTTTATTTTATTTTATTTCTTTCTTTATTTATGGCTGTGTTGGGTCTTCGTTTCTGCGCGAGGGCTTTCTCCAGTTGCGGCAAGCGGGGTCCACTCTTCATCGCGGTGCGCGGGCCTCTCACCATCGTGGCCTCTCGTTGCTGAGCACAGGCTCCAGACGCACAGGCTCAGCAGTTGTGGCTCACGGGCCCAGCCGCTCCACGGCATGTGGGATCTTCCCAGACCAGGGCTCGAACCCATGTCCCCTGCACCGGCAGGCAGACTCCCAACCACTGCGCCACCAGGGAAGCCCCAATGTGCCTACTTTTTAATCCATGAATTATATTAAAGTTTATTTTAAACGTTTGGGTTTTAGAGAAGTATTTCCTTGCTGATTGCTCCAAGTTTTATTGCAATGTGATCACAGAATATGATCAGAGCTATATTGTAGTTCCTTTGTTCTACTGAGGTTTGATTTGTTGTCTTAAAAGAAATGCATGTTCTAAACTACAGACCAATATCCCCATGAACATTGCTGCAAAAACCCTCAGTAAAGTACCAGCAAAATGAATTCAGCAGTATATTAAAATGATTTTATATGACCATTTCATAAGGATTTCACTGAATCAGTAACATCCACTTTGACCAGTAATTATCATCTCAACAATATTAAGTTTCCAACCCACAAACATGGGATGTCTTTCTATTTATTTATGTCTAATTTATTTAAGCAATGTTTTGTAGTTTGCAGCATATAAATTTTACATCTACTTAATTAAATTTATTCCTAAATATTTTATTCTTTTTGATGCTATTTTCTATGGAATTGTTTTCTTAATTTACTTTTCAGATATAGCTAATGTGTAGAAATATAATGTATTTTGTGTGTGATTTTGTTTCTGCAACTTTGCTGGATTTTTCATTAGCTTTAAGAGGTTTTTTGGTGTGTGTGTGTATTCCTTAGTGTTTTCTACATATAAGATCATGTCATCTGTTAACAGAGATAGTTTTACTACTTCCTTTCCCATTTGATTGCATTTTATTTCCTCTTCTTTCTAAATATTCTGACAACAACTTCTAGTACTATGTTGAAAAGAACTGCTGAAAGTAGGAATCCTTGTCTTCTTCCTTATCTTTGGGGAAAAGCTTTCAGACTTTCATCATTGAGTGTGTGACCTGTGGGTTCATACATGGCCTTTATTATGATGAGGAAGTTTCCTTCTATTTCTAGTTTTCTGAGTATGTTTTTGTTTTGTTTTGTTTTGTTTCTTTTACCATGAAAAAGTGAAGAATTTTGTCAAATGCTTTTTCTGCACCAACTGAAATCACATGGGTTTTTTCTTCATTCTGTTAAAGTAGGGTATTACATTGATCGATTTTAGTATTATGAATCTTTGCATTCCTGGAATACAACTCACTTCATCATGATGTATAATCCTTTTAATATGCTGCTGATTGGTTTGTTAGTGTTTTGTTGAGAATTTTTGCATGTGTATTAACTGGGAGTATTGGTGTATAGTTTTCTTGCAGTGTCTTTGCATGATTTTGGAATCAGGGTAATGCTGTCTTCACAGAATGAGTCAGGAAGTATTCACTCCTCTACAGTTTCTTGGAATAGTTTGAGAAGGACTGGCATTATTTCTCCTTTAAATGTTTGAAGAATTCTCTAGTGAAGCTATCTGGTCTAGGGCTTTTCTTTATTGGTTTTTTGACTACTTTGTCCTTATTACTTCTTATTAGTTTTAGGTCTATTCAAAATTTCTATTTCTACTGGAGTCATTTTGGCAGTTTGTACATTTTTAGGAATTTTTCCAATACACATAGGTTACCCACTTTATTAGTGTACAGGTGTTCATATTATTCTCATAATTCTTTTTATTTCTGTAAAGTCAGTAGTAATGTTTTTCACTTGTGATTTTAATATTTGCTTTTTCTCTTTTTCTTAGTCAATCTACTTAAAAGTTTGTCAATTTTGTTGATCTTTTCAAACAATGAACTATTTTTGGTTTTATTGACTTTCTCTATTGTTTTTCTATTGTCTATTTCATGTATATCCACTCTAATCTTTATGCCCAAAATTGGCTAACCTAGATGAAGTGATGAAATTCACTGCATGAAGATATAACAGTCTTAAATTTGGGTGCACCTAAGAACAGAACTTTAAGTTTCAAGTAAAGAAAAAGTGATAGAACTGAAAGAGAATTAGTCAACACCACAATTATAGTTCAGGATTTTACTTATCCTCTCTTAGTAATTGATAAAAGCAAGCTGTCAAACAATCAGTAAGGATGTAGAATACTTAAAACTATTAACCCACTTGATCTAATTGACAATTATAGAACACTGTATATAATGAGAAGAATACACATTATTTCAAATGCACATGAAACACTCATCAACATAAACCATATTTTCTTCATAAAACAAATCTCAATAGATTTAAATTATTTAAAATTAAACAAAGTATGTTCCTTAATGTTCTTTAACAACAACAAAATTAGACTAGAGATGTAAACAGAAAGACAACTAAAAAATCTCCAAATATTGTAAATCAAACAACACACTTCAATAAACCATAGGGTCATAGAAGGAATCACAAGGAAAATTAGAAAACATTTTGAAATAAAAATTAAATCATAATATGACATAACAAAACTTACCTGATGTAGCTAGGGCAGTGCTTAGAGGTAGTAAAAATATAGCACTACAAGCTCATATTATAAAAGAAAGGATTCAAATCTAATAAGTTTTCAAGATAATTGGCTAAAAGGAAGAGCTAATTTATAAAACAAGGTAAAAGGAATAGAAAAAATAAAGAAAATAATCCATCAACTTAATGCCAATGAATTCAACAATTAGACAAAATTTTTAAATTCCTTGAAACACAGATAAACTACAAAATCTCACTAAAAAGAAACAGATAATAAGAGGTACCGTACATCCACTAAATAAATTGAATTTCTTTACTCTAGGTTCAGATGGCTTCACAGGACATTCTATCAACATTTAAAGAAGAAATAAGAGCAATTCTATGCAAACTTTTCCATAAAATAGAAGAGGGAACACCACTTATTTTTGGATTATCCTGATTCTAAAAGCAGATAGTACATGAAAAGAAAAATATAGCCCAATATTTCCTATGATTATAAATGCAAAATCCTTAACAAAATACTAAAATAATCTAGCAATATATAAAAAAGATAATATACCATGATTGTTTAGAGGTTTACCACAGGCATGCAAGTGAAAATCAATCAATGTGAGTCAATGTATTAATAAACTAAGGTAGAAACATCACATAGTTATCTCAATGAATGCAGAAAAAAAGCATTCGACAAAATCCAGCATTTATTCATAATAAAAATGTTCATGAAATAGAAACAGCAGACAATTTTGTCAACCTGAGAGATGGCATGCATAAAAAAAACCTACAGCTAATATCATAATCAGAAGGGGAAATGTAAATTCTATCTCCCCCAAATTAGTAATAATTAAATATCTGTTCTCACCATCTCTATACAACATTGTTCTGGCAATCCTAGTCAATGCAATAAGGTAAGAAAAAGAAGAAATAAAAGGCATACAAGTTGGAAATAGATGACATGATCATCTATGTAGACTACCTCCTAAAAAAAAAGGTACTAAAACTATTAAGTACATTCAAACCCGATAAACTAGTGACATACACATAAAACCTCCACTAAAGACCTATTTACCTCAGTTTCCTCAGTTTCTTTTACTCAGTACCTAATGCCTGACTTTCAACAAAAAGTTATAAGACATATTAAAAGATAAAAAATATATTTTCAAGATGCAGAGCAAGCCTCAAATATGGCAGAGAGAGATGTTGGAATTATGAGAACAGGAATTTGAAGCAACTATGATCAATATACTAAAGGCTTTAGTAGAAAAAGTTGACTATATGCAAGAACAGATGGATAATACAAGTAGATAAATGGAATCTCTAAGAAAGCATCAAAGGAAATGCTAGCAATCAAAAACACCATCACAGAAATTAAGAATGCTTTTGATAGGCACACCAATAGAACACAGCCAAGGACAGAATCAGTGAGCTTGAAGAAATGTTAATAGAAACTTTCAAAACTGAAATGCAAAGAGAAAAAAGAATAAAAGAGAACAGAATATCCAAGAATTGTGAGACAATTATAAAAGATGTAATGTATGTGTAATGGGAATATGAGGAGAGAGAGAATGGAACAAAAGAAATATTTGAAGCAATAACAGTATTCCAAAATTAGTGCTAGGCACCATACTACAGGTCCTGGAAGTTCAGAGAATATCAGTCTAGATAAGTACCCCCAAATCTACACTTAGCCATCGGTATAGCCATTTAACCTGAAGAAAATCAAAGACAAAGATAAAATCTTGAGAGAAGGCAGAAGTGGGTGTGTGTGCGTGCGCATGCGCACACACACAGCAAAAAACTTTATCTATAACGGTGCAAAGCTAAGAATTACATTGAATTTCTCTTCAGTAATCTTGCAAGCAATGAAAAATGGAGTGAAATACTTAGTGTTGAAAGACAAAAGCATCAACCCAGAATTCTGTATATAGCAAAATTATCCTTCAAAAATAAGGAAAAATAAAGACTTTCCCAGACAAAAAACTGACGCAATTTGTCACCAGGAGACCTACCTTGCAAAAACTGTTAAAAGAAATTCATCAAAAAGAAGGCAAATGATATAGGTCAGAAACTTAGATTTACATAAAGAAAGGAAGTGTATTAAAGAAGGAATACACGAAGATTAAATATTTTTTTCCATATTCTTAGTTAAAATAATTAGACAAAAGTTTGTTCATTTTGAGTTTATTTTTGTGTATGGTATTAGGGAGTGTTCTAATTTCAATCTTTTACATACAGCTGGTGAAGCAACCAACAAGGGATTAATCTCCAAAATATATAAGCAGCTCATGCAGCTCAATATCAAAAAAACAAACAACCCAATCAAAAAATGGGTGGAAGACCTAAATAGACATTTCTCCAAAGAAGACATACGGATAGCCAACAAACACATTAAAATATGCTCAACATTAATTATTAGAGAAATGCAAATCAAAACTAAAATGAGGTATCACCTCACACCGGTCAGAATGGCCATTATCAAAAAATCTACAAACAATAAATGCTGGAGAGGGTCTGGAGAAAAGGAAACCCTCATGCATTGTTGGTGGGAATGTAAATTGATACAGCCATTATGAAGAACAGTACGGAGGTTCTTAAAAAACTAAAAATAGAATTACCATATGACCTAGCAATCCCACTACTGGGCATATACCCTGAGAAAACCACAATTCAAAAAGACACATGCACCTCAAGGTTCTCTGCAGCACTATTTATAACAGCCAGGACATGGAAGCAACCTAAATGTCCATTAACAGAGGAATGGATAAAGAAGATGTGGTACATATATACAATGGAATATTACTCAGCCATAAAAAGGAACGAAATTGGGTCATTTGTAGAGATATGTATGGACCTAGAGACTGTCCTACAAAGTGAAGTAAGTCAGAAAGAGAAAAACAAATGTTGTATATTAATGCATATATGTGGAATCTGAAAAAATTGGTATAGACGATCTTATTTACAAAGCAGAAATAGAGACACAGATGTAGAGAACAAACGTATAGATACCAAGGGGGAAAGAGGGAATGGGACAAATTGGGAGATTGGGATTGACATATATACACTATTGATACTATGTATAAAATAGATAACTAATGAGAACCTACTGTATAGCACAGGGAACTCTACTCAATGCTCTGTGGTGACCTAAATGAGAAGGAAATCCAAAAAAGAGGGGATATATTTATACATATAGCTGATTCACTTTGCTGTAAAGTATAAACTAACACAATATCGTAAAGCAACCATACTCCAATAGAAAAAAAAAAGTTTGTCATGGGACTTCCCTGGTGGTCCATTGGTTAAGACTCTGTGCTCCCAATGCAGGGAGCACGCGTTCGATCCCTGGTCAGGGAACTAAGAGCCTGAAGCTGCATAACGCAGCCAAAAAAAAAGGTTTGTTCAAAATAATAATGCAACAATATATACAATAATTCCAGCTTATGGAAAAGTGACATTAATGACAGCAATGTTATAAGGAAGTTGTACTATCCATGAAGTGGTATAGTATTACTTGAAAAAGGCCTTGAATTAGTTATAAATATAGACTGCAAACTCTAAGGTCAAGCACTAAAAAAATTTAAAAGAAGTGTAAATGATAAGTTAAGAGAGAAGGAAAAATGCAGTCTTAGAAAACGCTCCCTTAAAACCAAGCAAGTCAGAAAAAAAGTAAAAAGTGGAAAAGAAAAGAGGATACAAAGAACAGGACAATGAATAGAAAATAATTTCAACTATTAATTCAATGAACAGATATTAATTCAACTATGTCAATGTCACTTTAAATGTCAATGTCTAAAAACAACTAAAAGACAAAGACTGTCAGAGCGGATTAAAAAACAAGACCCAACCATAAGTTATCTATAAGAAATCCACTTTAAATATAGACACATAGAGATTAAAAGTGAGGGGATACCTATTTAAATCTTCTGCCCATTTTTTGATTGGGTTGTTTGTTTTTTTGATATTGAACTACATGAGCTGTTTGTACATTTTGGAGATTAATTCCTTGCCAGTCATATCATTTGCAAATATTTTCTCCCATTTTGCAGGTTGTCTTCGTTTTGTGTATGGTATCCTTTGCTGTGCAAAACCTTTTAAGTTTAATTAGGTCCCATTTGTTTATTATTATTTTTTCCATTACTCTAGGAGATGAATCCAAAAAGATATTGCTCAAACAGTGTGCTGCCTACGTTTTCCTCTAGGATTTTTCTAGTATCTGGTCTTACATTTAGGTCTTTAATCCATTTTGAGTTTATTTTTGTGTATGGTGTTAGAGAATGTTCTCATTTCATTCTTTTACATGTAGCTGTCCAAAGAAGACACACAGATGGCCAAAAGGCACATGAAAAGATGCTCAACATCACTAATTAGTAGAGAAATGCAAATCAAAACTACAATGAGGTACCACCTCACACTGCTCAAAATGGCCAACATCAAAAAGTCTACACATAATAAATGCTGGAGAGGGTGTGGAAAAAAAGGAACCCTTCTTCACTGTTGGCAGGAATGTAAATTGGTGCAGCCACTATGGAGAACAGTATGGAGGCTTCTTAAAAACTAAAAATAGAGCTACCATATGATCCTGCAATCCCACTCCCAGGCATATATCCAGAGAAAGTCATAATTCAAAAAGATACATGAGGTTCATAGCATCACTATTCACAATAGACAAGACATGAAAGCAACCTGAATGTCCATCGACAGATGAATGGATAAAGAAGATGTGGTGTATACATATACAATGGAATATTGCTCAGCCATAAAAAAGAATGAAATAATGCCATTTGCAGCAACATAGATGGACCTAGAGATTATCATACTAAGTGAAGTAACATAAGCCAGACAGTGAAAGATAAATATCATATGATATCGCTTATATGTGGAACCTAAAAAAAAAAAAAAAGTTACAAATGAACTTATTTCCAAAACAGATATTTCCAAAACAGAAAGACACTCACAGACATAGAAAACAAACTTATGGTTACCAAACGGGAAAGGGGTGGGGGAAGAGATAAATTATGAGGTTGGCATTAACACTACTGCATATAAAATAGATAACCAACAAGAATCTACTGTATAGCACAGGGAACTATACTCAATACTTTGTAATAACCTATAAGGGAAGAGTATCTGAAGACAAAAAAAATATACATATGTATAAATGAATTGCTGGGCTGTACACCTGAAGCTAACAGGATATTGTAAATCAACTGTACTTCTATAAAAACAAAAAAACTAATGTGATCTAAGACTGCATTAATTGCAGGTTAAAAAATAAGTAAGGGAAACAATGGTAACACTTATCAAAAGAAAGCTGGAGTAGCTATATTAATTTCAGACAGAGCCGACTTCAGAGTAATGAAAATTATCACAGATAAAAAGAGACATTACATAATGATAAAGGGGTTAATTCTCCAAAAAGACGTAACAATGCTTAATGTGTACGCATGTAACAAGAGAGTTTCAAAATACAATGGACAAAAACTGATAGAACTGCAAGGAGAAATAGATTATTACAGTTGGAGACTTTAACATCCCTTTATCAGTAATTGACAGATCCAGCAGGCAGAAAATTAGTAAGGACTGAAAAGCACCATCAGCCAACTGGATCTAACTGATATTTATAGACTACCTTCTCCAACAACAGTAGCAATACACATTCTTCTTAAGCTCACAGAACATTCACCAAGACAAACCATATTCTAGGCCATAAAACACACCTTAAAAAATTTAAAAGAACAGAAATCATACAAAGGTATGCTCTCAAACCACAACAGAATTAAATTGGCAATCAATAAGTTAAAGATATCTGGAAAAACTCCAAATACTTAGAGATTAAATAATATAGTTCTAAATAACATATAGGTCAAATAAGATGTCTTAAGAAAAATTTAAATATATTTTTAACCAAATAAAAATGAAAATACAACTTATCAAAATTTGTGGGATGCAGTTAAAAAAAGTATATATAGGAAAACGTATAGCATTGAATCATACATTTGAAAAGAAAGATCTAAAAACAATAATCTACACTTCCAGTTTAGGAAACCAGAAATAGACGAGCAAATAAAATCTGAAATAAGGAGAAGAAAATAAATAAAAATGAGAGCATAAATCCATAAATTTGAAAATTGAAAACTGATAGAGAAAATCACCAAAATCACAAGCTGGCTCTTTCAAAAGATCAACAAAGTTGATGAACATCTGCCACATTAAGAAAGAAATTGCATTTCTATCAGGCCTTCTGGCATTTCTAATAGTGTTTTGTGCACATAAATGCTATTTGGTGCAAAAATTTTACTTTTTATGTTGGAGATCATACTATTGTTCATTATGCCAAAACTGACTTCTCCCATTTAATATTTACGTGTTGAAATCTACTTAGCTCAAAATTATAATTGTCTCTGTTTACTTTTTGTGACATTTGACTGTTAAACCTCTATTCATCCTCTTATTTTTTCCACTTTTCTGTGTAATTTTGTTTTAGGTGAGATTCTTGTACAGAACATCTAGTTATATTTTGTTTTTAACCCACTTGAGGGCTTTTACAGCTTAAACCATTTGCATTTCATATCACAACTAACGTTAGTTTTGACAGCTGTCTGTGTTCTTTTATATCCTCAGTGCAATGCCTCACAATCAACAGAAGAGAGTAATTTTAAAGTTAAACTGTCAGAACATTTGGTAGATATTTGTGGCTCATCTTTCTTTGACCTGAAGTTTTAGACTGAACCACCATTTGAGTAGGACAAGGAGAATATCAACATGAAGCTACCTAGAAGCATCTTTTTAGCTTCTCTCTCTTCTTTGTTAGTGTTCATGTTATACTTGTCTAACTTTGCTTTACTTATGAAAACAATAACAATCACTAACATTGGCATGACTGCCATCAATCACCAAACTCCTCATGCTGAGTTTTTCAACCAGAAAATAGAGAGTCATGATTCAGTCAGAAAAGTGCCACTGCAACTTTTTAAATAATACTTCACAAAGGACCTTGACACACCTTACAAAAATGTGTCCTCAAACCAACTCCCATTCCTGACCATGGATATTTTTTAATACTCAATCATAGCTCTCAGTGTTCTCATACCTTCCCTCCCCCTGTGTCTCTCTCCCTAAGTCTCCTCCCCCCTTTCCCATTTATTTTCTCATTCCTCTCCTTTTTATAGAGGAAATCCATTCCCACAACTTTAAATTAATTGAATTTCCTTATTGATTCTTGCTCTCATTTCCAAATGTTAGTGCTGTATTTCTAGCCCTGAAATAATTCCATTTAAAATTAAATTATTACAAAAACCAGCAATAATCCTCCCCCACTTCCCCAGGATTGTCAGACTGGATTACTAATTCTTACTTCTTTAAAATATCTATAGAATTCACATTTCTTTTTCCTTCCTCATTGCCTTTATTCTGTTTCATTGGACTCTACCGCTTAACACTTGTATCATTGCAGCAATCTCTAAATCAGATTCTCTTTTCCAAACTCTTCTGCCTAAGTCTATACCAACAAACTTGAAAAGGTCCAATCATCTTATGTCATTCCCCTACTTCAGGATTTATAATTCTGGTGAGTAGGTGGATCAATCAAACATGAGCTAAATTTTCAAGAAATGATATCAAATTAACAGGCTCAATTCTCCATTTTCTGCATCTACCATAAATTGCTGGTTCTTCCCAGCTTCAGAATTATTTCATGCACTTCAATCATAATGACTTTATTTCTTCTTAAACTTGTCTCCCCTCTAAAATGTCACATTCCCATCAATTCCAAGCCTATATTTCCTTCAAATGCATTCTTTTTTCCATGAATATTTCCAAATTAGGGGGATCATGTCTTAGACATGGAGCTAAATGAGCTTTAGAGTAAAGGCTAAAGAAAAACAATGAAGAAGAAAAAACAAAACAAAAAACAATACCAGATGGACGCATGGCTCTACATAAAGGAATGGAGAGTGCTACTAGTAGTAAATATAAAGCATTTTTCAGCACATTAAAATATAATTGTCTAAAGCTAAAGAGAATTATAATGTATTGTGATGTTTATAACATGTGAAAGTAAAATATATGAAAATGATAGCATAAAGAATGGAAGGGGAAACAAATATGCTATTGAAAGTGAAATGTTTATAATATTAACTGAAGGTACAGTGTGATAAGTTAAGTATATGGAAAACTCTAAAACAATCTCAAGAGAAGAAAACAAAGGAGTATAGCTAATGACACAATAGCTCAGATAAAATGGAATCATAAAAATATTCAATAAATCCAAAAGAACGCAGATAAAGAAACAAATAAAAAACAAACTGCAAGATGGCAGATTTCAACCCAACTATGTCAATAATCGAATTAAATAAAAATGGGCTGCACATTCCATTAAAAGTCATATATTGGCTTCCCTGGTGGCGCAGTGGTTGAGAAACTGCCTGCCAATGCAGGGGACACGGGTTCGAGCCCTGGTCTGGGAAGATCCCACATGCCATGGAGCAACTAGGTCCGTGAGCCACAATTGCTGAGCCTGCGCGTCTGGAGCCTGTGTTCCGCAACAAGAGAGGCCACGATAGTGAGAGGTCCGCGCACCGCGATGAAGAGTGGCCCCCACTTGCCGCAACTAGAGAAAGCCCTCGCACAAAAACGAAGACCCAACACAGCCAAAAAAAAAAAAAAAAAAAAAAAAGTCATATATTATCTAATGAATAAGAAAAAAATCAAGGTATGGTACAGTGACTAAGGTGGCTGTGTGTTCATCTTCCTCCTCCTCCCATGGGTCCAGATCCCCTGATGGTATCCAACTGTGCTGAAGTCTGGCTGGTGTCAACTGTCTCCACAATGCCCCCTGCCCCCCAACCAAGAAACCTGCTCAGGCTGGGGGAAGCAAAAAAGTGGAGTAGAAAAAGAAGATTATTGGAGACAAACTTTTGGTCTAAAGAACAAGAAAGGAGCAAAGCAACAAAAGTTTATCAAGGCTGTCACTCATCAAGTTCAATTTGGTCAACAAAATCCACATCAGGTAGCATAAAGGGAAGCCAAAGAGAAACTGAAGAAAGATGACAAGAAGTAAGAATTGCAAGAGCTAAATGAGCTATTCAAACCTGTAGTTGCCGCTCAAAAACTAAGTAAAGGTGCAGATCCTGAATCTGTGGTACGTGCATGGGCAGAGCACTAAAGGAGATAAGTATAAGTTCTCTCATGACTTGACTGTGGTGAGAAAATGTGATGCAAGCAGTGAAGAACTTGAAAAGTATACTACAGTTAATTGGGATGAGAAAAAAACTGGAAGAAGCAGTGAGTAACAAGCACAGTGAAGCAGAAAAGAAAAACTCCTAAACTGTTAGTGTGCAGACATTTCTTTGAAGCTACTGAAAACAACAGATATGGCTGGCTTTGGATATGCCATGGAGGGGGAGATATTTGCATGTATCATGATACACTTCCTCCTGGATTTGTATTGTATTGTATTTATATTGTATTGTATATTTTTATCTTTTATGAAAAGAAAGAAGAGAAAGAACAGAGAATTTCATTAGAAGATCTAATTGAAAAAGTGTTCTGCCCTAGGTCCAAATGCTGCCAAAATAACTCCAGAATCTTTTCTTATATGCAAGGAAAAAACAAGAAGAGATTGATAAACTTAAGCAAGAAATGGAAAGAAGGAAAGCAGACTTCAAAACAGGGTAGGCACTAGTTTTCAGTAGTTGTGAGATGTTTGAATTTCATCCTGAGCTGATGATAATGAGGAGGAAGCAGACGATACTTGTTACACCCAGGGAACAGGTGGAGATGAGGCTGATGATTCAATGAGCGATGTAGATGAGACAGGTATTACTGTAGCCAGTCTTGAAAGATTTCAGTACACATTCTTCAGAAAGAGATAAAAACAAATTAAGCAAAGCTTACAGAGGTAGGGCTAAAAATGGCAAAAGAAGTGATTTGGAAGAAGACAATGAAGGGAAGGGACAGAAAAATGGAGCCATCGATGCTATTCCTATTGATGAAAACCTTTTTGGGGTAAGATGTGGATGATCTAAAAGAACTTAAACACACTTGATTTAGAAGAATGACATCATACAAGTCAGTGAAAAAATTAAGCCAGCTCAGCATGGTTGAAATTGACTACATTAATTTTTCCACCTAGAATTCTTCAATAGGATGTTTATTTTCCATGCAGATTCCGGTGGGCTTACTTGCCTCCAAAAAAGGAATATTCTCGGGCTTCCCTGGTGGCGCAGTGGTTGAGAATCTGCCTGCCAATGCAGGGGACACGGGTTCGAGCCCTGGTCTGGGAAGATCCCACATGCCACGGAGCAACTGGGCCCGTGAGCCACAATTACTGAGCCTGCGCGTCTGGAGCCTGTGCTCCGCAACAAGAGAGGCCGCGATGGTGAGAGGCCCGCGCACCATGATGAAGAGTGGTCCCCACTTGCCACAACTAGAGAAAGCCCTCGCACAGAAACGAAGACTCAACACAGTCATAAATAAATAAATAAATAAGTAAATAAAAGAACGTGAATTTCTAAAAAAAAAAAGAAAAAAAAAAAGGAATATTCTCCCTAACTCCTGTATTCTGACTTTGGCTACATCTCATAGTAAGTTCAGAGTAGTTCATGATAAACTGAAAATGATTGATTGTTCTAACTGTCCACTCAGGTAGGAAGTGTAATTGCCCTTCAAGCTCCTGATTTTCATTGGGCATGTATTATTACAAGGACAACATAAATGTAAATTTAAAATACCCTTCATTTAACACAGTTTTTAATGAGTGATTTCATTTCTTTTGTATTTATATGTTTAAAAGACTGACTAGGGCTTCCCTGGTGGTGCAGTGGTTAAGAATCCACCTACCAATGCAGGGGACACGGGTTCGAGCCCTGGTCCGGGAAGATCCCACATGCCTCGGAGCAACTAAGGCCATGTGCCACAACTACTGAGCCTGCGCTCTAGAGCTCGCGAGCTACAATTACTGAAGCCTGTGAGTCTAGAGTCTGTGTTCCACAACAAGAGAAGCCACCACAATGAGAAGCCCGCGCACCACAATGAAGAGCAGCCCCCGCTCACCACAACTAGAGAAAGCTCGCACGCAGCAACGAAGACCCAAGGCAGCCAAAAATAAATAAATAAATTTATTAAAAAAAAAAAAAAGGACTGCCTAAAATATGAGCACTGTACTTCATAAAGAAAACCACAGATTTAGTATTGTATATCTTTGGACAATCTGATGGCAATTTAAAATGGAACTTCTTAAATCTCACAGGATTAGCTGCAGTAACCTATGTTTAATTTTTTTGTTGTTGTTAATAACGTTGTAAATAAAATCCTCATACATTAAATCCAAAAAAAAGCAAGAATCAACTATATCATGTCTAAGAGAAAATACACTTAAATATAATGATATAGGTTAAAAATAACAAGATGGTAAAAATATACAAATTCAAAAGAAAGCTGGAGTACTTATATTAATGCCAGATAAAGTAGATTTCAAAACAAAGATTAATGCTATGAATATAAAAGAACACTTCATAATGAAAAAGGGGTAGATTCACTAAGAAGACATAGCAATCCTAAATGTGTATGCAACTAACAATGAAGCTTCAAAATTCAAGAAGCAGATCTAAAAAGAGAAACAAGCAAATCCACAATTATAGCTAAAGACTTCAATGATCCTTTTTCAGTAACTGATAGAACAAGTAGACATAAAATCAATAATAATATAGGGGACATAAACAACACTGTCAATCATCTTGACCTAATGGATACTGGTAGAATATCTTATGCAATATAAGTAGAATACACATTTTTTTCAAGTGTGTATGAAACATACACCAAGATAAACCATTTTATCGACCATAAAACAAATCTCAATAAATTTTAAAGGCTTAATATCATATGAAATATGTTTTCCAACCATAGATAAGTAGGAATCAATAACAGAAAGATGTCTGAAAAATCCATATATTTGGAAATTGTGAACAACACTCTCCTGAATAATCCCTGAGTTAAGAAGGAATCACAAGAAGAACTAAAAATATTTTGAAATGAAAAGACAACAATATCAAAATTCGCAAAGCATGGCTAACTGTCCTTAGATAGAAACACAGCATTAAGTGCTTATGTCAGAAAAAAGAGAAAGGTCTCAAGCCAATAATCTTAGCTTTCTCCTAAAGAAGATAGAGAAAGAAAAGCAACATCAACTCAAAAGAAGCAGAATAAAGATGAGAATTAATGACTTTGAACACAGAAAAACAATATACCAATATCAGGAATAAAAGAAGTCATCACTACATATACAACAAACACTATAAAGATATAAAGAGAATATTGCAAACATTTTTAAGCCAATAAATTAGCAAACTTAGATGACAAATTCCTTGAAAGCCATAAAATTCCAAAACTCAATCAAGAAAAAACAGATAACCAGAATAGTCCCTTAACTATTCAAGAATAACCAGAATAGTCCCTTAACTATTCAAGAATTAAGTTCATAGTTAACAAACCTCCCAACAATGAGAAAACTCTAGGCCCAAGGGGCTTTACTGGTAAATTCTACCAAAGATTTAAGGAACATTTAATATAAATTCTACAGAAACAATTCCGTACAATTGAAGAGGACGGCATACTTCTCACCTCATTTTAAAAAGGTAAACATGATCCTGAAATGAAAACCATACAAAGACATTCTAAGAAAAGAAGATGACGCCTCAGTATCATGAATGATTTAAGCATGCAAAGAACCCTTTAAAAAACACATTGCATCAAATCTAGCAATACATAATAAGGATAATGTCATAAGTAAGCAGATTTTCCCCCAGGAATAGAAGGTTCATTTAACATTAGAAAAACAATCAATACAATTCACCATTTTAACAGAATATAAAGGAGAAAAACCATATGATCATCGCAATAGATGCAAAAAACTTTTTATAAAATTCAACACTTATTCATGATAAAAACTGTTACCATACTAGGAATAGAAGGAACTTCCCCAACCCAATAAAGGAGGTATTAAAAACCCTACACTTAGATCAAAGTTTTATAACTTGTTATACTGAAATAATTTTAGGCTTAGAAAAGACTTAGAAAAATAGTACAAATAGTTCCCATATACCCTTTACACACCTTCCCCTGATGCTAATACATAGCATAGTACAGTTATCAAAACTAATAAATTAAATTGGTACAAAAGTATTAACTACCAAATTTATTTAGATTTCACCAGTTTTTCCACTTATGGCCCTTTTCTATTCCAAAATCCAATCTAGAATCCCACATTGCATTTAGTCATCATGCCACCTTAGTCTCTTCCAATCTGTGAAAGTTCCACAATCATTCCTTGCCTTTCATGAAGCTGACACTTTTGAGGGTTTCTTAGGTTTTCTCATGATTATACTGAGGTTATGCATTTTGAGGAAAAATAGTACAAAAGTGATACAGCCTTCTCAGGGCATCATATCATGGGTTATAATGATTTCAGTGTCTTATTACTGGTGATATTAATCTTGATCACTTGGTTTAAGACTGTTTGCCAGGGCTTTTTACTGTAAAATTACTCCTTTAATCTTTGTAAATAAGTATCTGGGGGAAAGATACGTTGACACTATGCAAATACCCTCCTTCTTAAACTTTTGCCCACTAATTTTAACATTCATTGGTGAATCTTGCATACAGCAATTTTTATTCTGGTGTTTTAATGGTAATTTTCTATTTCCCTGATTCCTTCTACATTTATTAACTGGAATTCACCTATAATGAAGACATGTCTCTTCTCAATATTTTATCTATTTGTTCAATCATTAATTTCTGCAGTATAGACTCATGGATATGTATCTTATATTTTTGGTCATATACAATATTTGTTTTGCTACTGAAATTGTTCCAGCTTTCACCACTGGGAATTATTTAAGGTTGGCTCCTGTGTCCTACAAACATGCACCTTTTTCCATCTACCTTTGTTTTTTTATTTTCTGGTACCACAGAATTCCTTGGGCTCTTCTTTCATTTTCCCCATCCCAGCTGTGGGATCAACTACTTCTCCAAATAACCTTGGTTCTTTTTACTGGAGAATGACGTTTAGTAATGAAGGTTTCAGTGCTAGATGTGATTAACGTCATATTTAATGGTAAAAAATGTTTTCTCCCTAAGATTAGAAACAAAGCCAGGATGTCAACTCTCATCATTTCTATTCCACTTTGTAGAAAGGTCCTACCCAATATAATAAGGCAAAAGAAATAAATAAAATACGTGCAGATTGAAAATGGAGTAAAACTTTTTATTTATAGAAGATATGATCTCCTATTTAGATAACCCTAAGTCACGTACAAAAAAAGCTACTAAAACTAATAGCTTGTAGCATACAAGGTCAATATACAAAAATCAATCCTATTTCTACTGGTAGCAAACAATATGGAAATGAAATTTAAAAATACCATCCACATCAGAAGACATGAAATACTTATGGATAAATTTAACAAAATATGGGTAAGAACTAAACACTGAAAATTATGAAATATTACTGAGAGTAATTAAAGAAGACCTAAATAAATGGAGACGTATAGCATGTTCAAATGCCAATTCTTCCCAAATTTTTCTATAAATTGAACATAATCTCACAGAAAATCCCAGCAGACTTTTTTGTAGACGCTGACAAACTGAGTATAAATCTTATATAGAAATTTAACTAGGTAAATTCATATTATAAAATATCCTACCAGAGAATCCTAAAGCTTGAAGATACTTCAAAGATCATAATTTTATGTGGGAGTAAAACAACTTGTCCATTTCCACACAAGAGGGAAGAAGCAGATCCAGGATGAGTATTTCCACCTTCCAGTATCAAGTTCTTTAGAGTGGTACATCATGATACTTGTCATTAAGATTAATTCACTTTTAACTTTGCCTAGGAAGAGATTTAGCTTTCCCCTAAAGATACCAGGATCTTTACATGTGCCTTCATCTCTAGGTTTGCCACAATATATAGAAAAATGGCCAATAATCATGTAATAAATCTATAAAAGTCATAAATGTCCCAAAGCACATTAGTAAAACTGTAATAAAAAATACCTGATCTTAGAGATGAATTAACCTTTTATGAATAAGTTACATGTTTTAAAGACATAGGACTCCTTAAAAACGTTTGAAAACACTAGAATTACAAATGAATTCATTAAAATAGCTACTGGCATTAGCATTCCTATAATTAATTCCTTCTTTGTTAGTGATACAATACAAACCCAAATAAAACCAATCGTATTTTCACATCCTTTTAGAAGGAGTCTCAAAATTTAAGCATGCTGCTATGACGCTGTTCTTCTTCAGGTGTGTGAAGATGGCTGAAAACATTAGTACCTTATCTGACACCCAGTATACTACCCACACCCCCAGAGTAAACCTGTAGCAGGCGTAAATGAGTGTAGAAACTTTGTGATTTTTGTGGTTGTGCTTCTTTATGCAAGATAGTTAACATCTTTGCTCAAATTAAGTAGCAACTATTTTTATCAACATACTAACAATTTAAACTCATTTCTTCACACATATCATCCAAAGCTGTGCTTTGGCAGCTCCTTCTCCTACCCTACTTGCTGGCTTCTCCAGTTCCATTCACCACAAGGGAGCTGCCTGGGTAGACATCTTAATAGTACCTTCGCTCTGGGCATGCTGAGCCCAGTGGAACAGTGACAGGATAAGCCTTGCTTCTTCACTGTGTGCTAAGTGGGTTCTCAGAGCGTTCTCTAGGTGATGCCAAACTACAATTTAACATGAAAAGCTGCATGCTGATGACGAAATCTTTGTAGCATATCTTACTCTCTGAATAGGACTGAAGAAAGTCCATGTTTTGCCCCTTCTTTAAGGTTAGCAGTGTCATACTGGTGCTCCACATTTGTCTCTTAAAGAAATTTTTCTTTCTGTCATATTTTGTTGTTGGTGGTTGTGGTCGAATCCTCCTTGGACAGGGTATATCAAAGGAATATTTAGTTGTGGCTTATAACTTTGTCTGCCAAAGAAAACCTCTGACCATATATTATTTCTAGGAGACATGCCAAGATCTTGATACTTTTCAGATTTCTTTTTCAGGTTCTTTTTCTTTTAATTTAATTTTATTTATTTTTTTATACAGCAGGTTCTTATTAGTTATCTATTTTATACATATTAGTGTATATATGTCAATCCCAGTCTCCCAATTTCAGGTTCTTTTATATTGCACTGACATGATAAACAGTACATAGTGCATTAGGGGCTATATATGGATGCAACTCATAAAGAATATCATCAGTGTTATAAAGTGGATGTGTACCTGTCTACATGAAGTTAATTAACACTGAGGAAACTTAAGAATGGTCACAAGCTTCTCATAAGATTTGAGAAGGATCCAATACTTACCTCAGTGCTTTATACATGGTAGAAACTCAGAAGTGTTTTTTTTTTTTAACATCTTTATTGGAGCATAATTACTTCACAATGGTGTGCTAGTTTCTGCTCTATAACAAAGTGAATCAGCTCTACATACACATATATCCCCATATCTCCTCTCTCTTGCATCTCCCTCCCACCCTCCCTATCCCACCCCTCTAGGTGGTCACAAAGCACCGAGCTGAAGAGATGTAAGTTTAATTGAAGTGAAGTTTGAGTAGAGGTATCGTAACATGGTGCAACTATTTTAAACACCTAGTTACAGGAAATGCTTACAAAATCACCATACTCCCTATTACTGTAACATAATACAAAAATGAAGTACTTGTCTCACTTCCTCATAACTCATATGATATCATTCTATCTTTAGGAATTAATAGAGAAGAATATTTGGCACAAAATAGACACTACATAAATGTTGACTGACATATGTTTTAGAGAAAAATATGGAAACCTGGAATAAATTGAAATGGAAGGACTAACTACACAAAATGACTAGATAAAAATTCTAAGCAAATGCTGAACTACATAAAAATTTCATAGTAAAATTTTTATATGAGCATTTGAAAATCAAAATATAAAAATCAGTGTCTATACTAACAATATCTGAAGTAGTAAAAATAAAATTAAAAAAATTTTAAAGATAGAACAAACACAATAATTTCCTGTTCCTAAACTTAAGTAAACACTGCAGTATTAAAAACAAGTACTAAGCAGATTACAGTAAAAATAAAATCATATAATTTGTAGCATCCATTCTCTGGGTCTTTAAGTTCTGTTTCAAATAACAGAGATGTTCCAAAGAAGACAAATACATTTATTACTTTGTTAAATATTAAAACTAAATTGCTTTAAATTCCTTTTAAAATAAGAAATTGTATAAATAAATATGAAGAGTTCACTTTAAAATGAAAGGCATAGAGACAAAGTTTTAAAATTATGATTGTTTTGCTAGTTAGTTTTCCTGAAGAATAACATAACATTGGTGCCTTTATTTTTTATGAATTAAGGAAATGATGAGAAGCAAACTAACAAATTATTGTGATAAAAAAGGAAAATTGTTTGATCACATTGAATAAAATTTCAAAATGCATTTTGGGAGTCAAAACTATCAAGAAAATTTTGTGCTAAGAAGTCCTATATTCAATTAAATGACTGAGTAAAAATGAAAAATATAATTACATCATTAACTTTTATTCACTTAAAAATTTTTTTGCTGTAAATTCATTTTAACCAAAATATATAAACACTATGCCATGAAGATAACCTACCTTTTTATCATACACATCTTGCCAGTTTACTCCAGAAAAGAAACTGTGTCTCATAATTTCTTTTGCATCATCTGGTCCTCCACCAAGGCTGTGAGGACAGAAATAAAATTAAATGAGTATAAAACGTTTATGTAAGCTGAATGCATAACTACAAAGTTTTTGTGAAATGTAATTTTCTATGTGTAAATAGTTCTTGTGATAAATAGCCATAAAAATAAAAAGCTTTTGTTGTAAGATCTAATTTTCCTAATATGCTATTAATAAGAACTAGCCTCAGGACAGTATGGTATTTGAAAAGAGCATAGGCTTTGGAGACAAACCTCAAACAGGCAACCGGCTTGGAAATTTATGAGGTATATGACAATAAAAAAGTTGCTTAATCTCAGTTTTCTCATCTGTATACTGGGATTAATAATACCAGCCTGGTGGATTATTGCAAGGATTAGAAATAACATTGAGTACCTAGCACAATAAATGGTAGCTATTGTCAATTCTATAAACCAAATTTATTTTAGAACGACTTTAGTCAAAATGCACCCTTGTTAACATAAATTCTGAAAAGACTAGATAATTACTTAGAAAAAACAATTTGGAGAGCATTGCTAACAGACAGAAACTCATGGACTATTTTCATATCTCAAATGAATTTTCACAGAAATGATAAATTTAATCTATGAAATATCACTGCAATGTAATATGCTATGCAAGTTTCAATATAAATTAAAAATTTAAAAATACTCCCACCCCATCTTTGAAGGTACTGTTATTCAACTGATACCTGACACAATCTGAAATTCAGGTGCTTTCTAGCTTTCTCAGTTTCATATAGTGCCTACTAGTCACTATGAAGAAAGGATGAGAGAAACAGAAAAAACAGAGAAGGAAGTAAGGTGGGAGGGAAAGAGGAAAAAGAGAAAAAAAGAAAGGACAGGGAAAGAAAAGAGGAAAAGAAAGGAAATCTATTTAAATCTGAATTTGATACAGCAAGTTTTATTTGATTTTACTCATCGTTAGGAATGATGTGTGCTGGTAAATGCTTAACAATAAGCTCTCTGAGGGAAATTATGCATATACAATATAATGCATTTTATATATATTATTATTTTTACTGATACAAGATGTGTGGAAGTAAAACATTATATAGTATTTCTAACCTCAAAATATATAAGCAAAATAGATAAGGAACCTCAAAAGCATAGATAAGAGTAAAATTTAACAACATTATTAAAGAGTGATGAGTTTTGAGTATTTTTTACCCGTGATTTTAATGTTCCTGATTTAACTGTAAGCTTATATAATTTAATTTTTAATAATGACTGTATTCAACAACCAGCTCACAAAATTTTTTAAATTTAACGATTGGTTATTCTAAGCTGGTACATTTCAACTCCCAACACAACACTGAGTAGGAAGAAACGCAAATAGGTCATAGAAAACAAACAATTATACAATTTTAATGAATTCTGGTTATTATTAGGTATAAGAAATACATGACTGGGAAGAATCCAGGATCCTCTGACACATTGTCAGAATGGAAAACAAAACAATTAGCTGATATCTGAATATCTGTAGTGATGATCCTATAGTTCCCACTATCTAGGTCTCCTATCTCAAGATTCATACAGAATAAACTACACTCCTGATATGGAACTTTTAGATTGGATCAGATCATAATAGTTACATGCATATTTGCAACTTTCAGACTGGCAAATCTATATTTAGTTAACACTCGGCACTTGACTCCCTGGCCTCACTCTTTTTCATTCTATTTCAAGTTGTATATGTCTCTCTCCTGGTAGAATGCAAATTCTTTGGAGGGGAGAGTTCGTATTGGATTATCCAAAAAGCGTTTCAAAGCTTGTGCTTAGGGAGCCAGAAAAGCAGAAACATCAAAACACAGGCTTCTGAAAAGAATTATTCAACATTTCAAAGTATGCATTAAAGTAGTATGCACAAGAAAAATCAGAAGTTCATTGTATTTTCGTACATTTATGTTATTGTTTATCTCAATACTGTTTTCAATCTTAATTATATATATGAGATGATGGATGAGGTAGGAGTTGGAATGGAGAACCGTAATCATTTTTGTAATTAAAAGGTTTTAATTCAGCTTCAGTTTTTCATTTTTATGTCGTCCCTCAATTCTCTAGCAATAGTTTGGCATTGGACATAGCCAGCATTTAATCTATATTTATCAAATACATATAAAATTAAAGTATCGGCCATGAATGCAATACAAAGACTAAGAATATAATCTTAGGCTGCCATTTTAGAAGTTGGTAAGATTCTTTAACACAAGCTTCTTCAAAGTGTGAAACTGTCAAAAATTTCAACATCAATGACTCCCTAATATACAATTTAAAACGTCAAAATTATATCAAAATATGATTTACATTAAGATATTTTTGTCTAAGAATACCAAATTTCCATATCAGAAAGCCAAACTAAAATCCTCAGCTACTATGGATTCTTCATAACGAGAAACAACATCTAATTCACATTTTCCTTGTGTTATTGAATGCAACATGAGGTCATGCTTTTCCTACAAAATTTGCATAGGAGGCTAAAGGAGATACTAATAGAATAATCATAAAGTAATGAAGAATAAGAAATGAAAGCAAGATGAGAGCTGACTCTTTGATAGAACTGATAGCAATTCGGTAAAGAGTATCAGAGAAATTCAGGCAGTATTTAAAATAGTTGAATAGGAATAATAAAGAGGTATACTATAGTGCTATCTTTGATTACATTTCCAAAGACTTTTCAGGGTCCTTTGTTGGCTCTTTCTCTTCTTTCTACCTCTTAAATTTTGACATTTCCCAAGACTATGTCCTAGGCCACCTTCTTTTTATATTCTACTCTTTTCACTATTCTCATGGCTCCAGCTACCTCCTAGGTATCTACAGATCCCAAATCCAAATATTCAGTTTTGTGTTTCTTTTTTTTAAATTAATTTTTATTGGAGTATAGTTGCTTTACAATGTTGTGTTAGTTTCTTCTGTACAGCAAAGTGAATCAGTTATACGTACACATATGTCCCCTTTTTTTAGATTTCCTTCCCATTTAGGTCACACAAAGCATTGAATAGAGTTCCCTGTGCTATACAGTAGGTTCACATTAGTTATCTCTTTTATACATAGTAGTGTATATATGTCAATCCCAATCTCCCAATTCATCCCACCCCATCCTTGCGCCCTTGGTATCCATAAGTTTGTGGATACCAAATCTGTGTCTTTATTTCTGCTTTGCAAATAAGTTCATCTTTGCTGGGAAAACTGGACAGCTACATGTGAAAGAATGAAATTAGAACACTCCCTAACACCATACACAAAAATAAACTCAAAATGCATTAAAGACCTAAATGTCAGGACGGACAGTATAAAACTCTTAGAGGAAAACATAGGCAGAACACTCCTTGACATAAATTGCAGCAAGATCTTTTCTGACCCACCTCCTAGAGTAATGAAAATAAAAACAAAAATAAACAAATGGGACCTAATGAAACTTAAAATCTTTTGCACAGCAAAGGAAACCATAAGCAAAACGAAAAGACAACCCTCAGAATGGGAGAAAATATTTGCAAATGAAGCAACGGACAAAGGATTAATCTCCAAAATATACAAACAGCTCATGCAGCTCAGTATCAAAAAAACAAACAACCCAATGAAAAAATGGGCAGAAGACCTAAATAGATATTTCTCTAAAGAAGACATACAGATGGCCAACAAACACATGAAAAGATGCTCAACATGACTAATTATTAGAGAAATGCAAATCAAAACTATGATGAGGTATCACCTCACACCAGTCAGAATGGCCATCATCAAAAAATCTACAAACAATAAATGCTGGAGAGGAGGTGGAGAAAAGGGAATCCTCTTACACTGCTGGTGGGAATGTAAACTGGTACAGCCACTATGGAGAACAGTATGGAGGTTCCTTAAAAAACTAAAAATAGAACTACCATATGACCCAGCAATCCCACTCTTGGACATATACCCAGAGAAAATCAGTTATTGTGTTTCTATTAAGCACTGGTACTATTTTCAGCTGCCTGCTTGACGTCTAGGTTTTCTATAGAAACCTCAGACTCGGTGTAGCAAAACTAATATCAACATCCACCTCATCAAGCCTCCTCCTTTGCCTGTACTCCTTCTCTGTTAATGATAACTCCATTCTCCAAACTAGTCATCCAAGTTGGAAACCTCAGAGGCATCCTGACTCCTTCCCCTTCCTCACCATTTCTATTTAATCATTCACAAAGTTCTATTTAGCACTCTTTACAACTGCTTTAGGAAGGACTCCATGTCTTATCTGGACAATTCCATATGTATTCTTAATTACTCTGCCTACCTGCCCCTGGCCCTTCACTGTTCTAATCTATCCATGACAAAGCTTCCTGAGTTACCTTTTCATAACACAGACCTGATTACACCAGCCCTTACTTTTAATAATTCAGTGGCTTCTCATCCCCTTCTGAATAAAGATTAAATATTTTCTAAGAAAGATAAGGTCCTTACAATCTAACATATTGGCTTCATCTGCCAATGTTACCCAACTCATATTCTACACTCCAGTTGCTGAACTTCTCAAATGCCATGTTCATTTGCAATTCTAGCTGTTATTTACATGTAAAATTCTCTTCATGAAAGCCACTGCAAATTCCAACTCCTTCATGAACCAGCTCAAGTGTTCCAATCCCCTTAACAGCTAATAATTTCAAAAGTATTTGTATGTAGTTTAACCTGAGCATCTGTGAATATATGTTTTGTGCCCCACATTATTCTATGAACAACTAGAGCAGAGATTATCCATCTTATTCATGCTTGCATTCCCAATATTTTAATGTAGCAGTGGAGGGGCTTGACATATCTACCTTAAAAGGAAATACCAGATAGTTAAAAATACCACATCTTCTCTTTAGACAATATCAACTTCTGGGTAGACAAAACTTTAAGAGTTGTCCTACATACCAGGCCACTAACATCGTAGAAATTTACCTCACGTGTATTCAACAATTATTAAGTACCTACTACGTGCTATCCCCAGGGGGTGGGGTGTGGGTGGAGGGTGGGAAATGACAATAAAAAAATGAATGAGACATAGACATGAAAACCAGGAGTCAGAAAAAGATGGGTTAAAAATTCACTGCCCTTGAAATCTAAGGCAAATCTAAGATCCAAAACTCAACTAGATAAAATTGAAATCCTAGCTCTATATAAAGATTATCTATTGCCAAGTACCACTTGTTACAATAGTTGTGAAACAATCACATCAAATGGAATACATTTTAAAACCTCAACTAAGAAAACAGTGCACTGTAAAGAAGATACAAGAGAAATATCAAATAGGCACACATAAACTTGATTTCTATTCTTGTTCTACACGAATCTTCTGTGAGAACTAGGATAAATCACTTAACCCTCCCTGGGCCTCATTTTCTCCTCAATCAAATGGAAATGAGAATAATATCTATCCTACCTACTCCACAGGCTACTAAAAAGCAAGGGAAACAAGAGATGTGCAAATGCCCTGACAAAGAACAAAAAATCACTTTATAAATATAAGGTAAGCTTTCAGTTACTAGAATTATGAAACATGTTTGAATGGTTCTTCACAAAGCAAAAAGATGGTAGCTCTTTTATTATGTTTGCTTATTTCTGCTGAAGGTAAAATCATGCTCCTCACAAATTTAAAAGCTAGAAGTATGCGATGGAAACCATCTCTAAGGTAGACAAAGCCCACAATTTAAAATTCATTTATTCCTTCACTCATTAATTCAGTCTGTCAACAAATACATACTGAGCATCAACCATAAACAGAACATTAACAAAAATTATGTGAGGTGTTACAAAAGATTAAACAATATATGAAATGGCCTACCCTTAAGACGCTTAAGGTCTAAGAGATTTTCAGAGACATACTGATATGCATATATATCTACTGGAACAAAGAATATACACATGTATATACAAGCACATATATTAAGGGACATTTTAAAATTAATAGTCATTTCATGTATGACTTATCAAATGTATGTGTAAATAAATATATAAACCTGAACAATGAATACTATAGCTCATTAAGCAAAGAGCTGTAGGATTCTTCAGGTCATAGCTGTAGCTACAAAAATAGAAATACAAAGTATGCAAAGACATTTTTGCCATTAGCCCTTTCAGCCATGCGTGGAAAAGAATTATCTTCAAAGACAAACAAAAAATGTAGTTAGATATGTTAACATACATACATGTGGGAGGAGAGTACACAGACAGTTCTATCTGTTTTATAATGTAAATCAGCAGAAATATAAAGCCCAGAGACTGAAAGGAAAAAAGGGATCCTCCTATCCCCACAATAGCAAGCACCATGGCAATTAAGAAACTGTTTGTTCATAAAACTCTCAAAATCTTTATGTGGTAAAATTTGTATAAAATTTCCAAGTTAGGAAAGAGTTGAGGAAATTTTTTAAATGTTCTATATTATGCAGTTAAAAATAAGTCAGTGTCTCAGTGGGAAGATGTCTACACCAAATACATTGCTTCTTGGAGTTAGTTATATTTGAATTAATTTCCACATCGCAATTCCTAACCACATTCATCAGTAACTCACTGTGTGTTATTTGCGGCTTACCGTTTATTTGGATCCTTTATCAAGAGCCCTGAAAGCAATGATTTTGCATCTGAAGAGAGTGTTCGAGGAAATTTAATGTCTTCCATTAGAATTAGTTCAAAAAGTTTCTCATGATCCTGGTTATAGAAAGGTAATCTCCCGCACATCATTTCATACATGACAACCCCAAGGCCCCACCAATCCACGGCTCGGCCATAGTCATTATCTTCTAACACCTAAAAGTGAAACCAGTAAAAGATCAATTTTTACATGTTAGCTTTTAAAGCATTATTTATAAAACATAAGATTTTTACATAACCTAGGTAGGCTATTCTGAGATCTTGACATTTAAATTATGAAGCATCCTACAAAAGATATAAATCACACCAAATACGTGAAATGTTCAATATATATCCAGAAATGACTGGGTACCAAAAAAGGTATTGCAACAGATTCTAAGTAAATGAATATATGAGTGCCCTAAGGATCAAATGAAAACTATTTGCATATTTTCACTTAGGTCTACTTAATTTTTCATTCTGGTTCCACTAACATGGACTTTAAGTAACAACTTAGAGCTAAACTGTGCTGATTATAGAGAACAGAATGTGTCTACCACATTCTTGCACTGAGAAGAACCAACTACTACAAATCAAACAGTGAAAGATAGGAGTAAACAAATGCAATGTACTAGAGAAGAGTCCAGGGCATGACAACCATGAGAATAAATATAAAAACTTTTGGAGGCCCCTACATGTTTAAACTCTTTCAGGAAATATTTAAGCAACAGAGTGAATATAAAGATTTGCTGTTTGGGTTGTAATAACCTTTGGTATCCAAAGTTTAAGTACCTCACAACAATTTCTATTAAACACAAACAATAAAAATTATGGACTCAATATTTGTAGGGTATATGACCTTAAATTTATTTCCCCAAACACATTACATGTAAAATAAATTTAGTAAGAAACAATATGCAAGTATAAGTTAGGCTATGTTAGAGCAACCTGTTCAAACTGAAACATGATGACATGCCATTTGTCCCAGAAAGGTAAAATTTGATTTACCTTTCTACTGCGTATGTTCCTCATCCAACGGAATTTTCTTTATCTATTTGGATCTTTCAATATTTTATTTTAAGATACTATATTTGAATAATCTTAAAGCTTACTTTATCTGATCCTCTTAGCTTTGGGATAAACAGATCAAGAAAACCATATCCATGAAATAAATCAATCAAAAAAAATCTTATAATTGATGACATTAGAGAGATTTTGATACAGAACAAAGTAGTACTCATGTTCTAAACTTTCTTAGAGTTAAGTATGTTGTTGAAGATTACGTCTATGTGACTTTTATTTAACATTTAACTAATAATTTCGTAAAATGCACATAATATTTTTGACAGCTACACTATGATTACTATAAATACTATGAAAGGCACTTCGGTAGACAGGGTATTTAAAGGTGGAGAATGTAATTTTAAGAAAAAAACTACGTTACCTAAAGATCTATTTAGTAGTGTTTTCAAATGCTATGAAAAGATTTTTTTTTCTTCCAGTTTTACCAAGACATAATTGACATACAGCTTGATACCTGATATACAGCATTGTATAAGTTTAAGGTGTACAGCATAATGATTTAACTTACATACATCATGAAATGTTTACTACAATAAGTTTAATGAACATCTATCATCTCATATAGAAACAGAATTAAAGAATTAGAAAAAAATTTTTTCCTTGTGATGAGAACTCTTAGGGTTTACTCTCTTAACAACTTTCATATGTAACGTACAGCATGTTAACCATATTTATCATATTGTACATTACATCCCTAGTATTAATTCAATTTTATCATTGTTTTGTGGCTAAAGACAACTAGAAACTACATTGGCAATATATAAACATAAGTCCAGTTCCTACATTTTTCCAAAACCCTTTTGTAAATAACAAACTAAGCAAGATGTTTTTGGGGAAAACAATAAATTCTAGTTTCCATCTTTAGCCAAAAATATTTAAAATTTCTACTTGTTTGAAATGAGTAATGTGAGAACATATAGAAAACAAGAAACAACTTGAAGAGGAAGGAATTCTACTTGTGTACTTAAAGGAAATGCTGTATATATAATTTTTAAATACCAGTGACTTTTGAATGTCTCCCACATCCAATTAGTAGAATGTACTGTTTGTAGGCCTTTATCTAATAGATGCAAGATTTTACCTAATAACAAAATTTTTAAAATATAAGTAACCTTTTACTGCATTCCTACAACAGCAACAAAACAGTGGTACATACAATAAAGAGCCAAATGTGGCTTTTAACCTCTTTTTTCATAAAACCATAAAAAGCATAAAAGCTGGATTAACTGCCTCCCGAACCCACATTTCACCAGCCGGGTTCTCATCCCCAGCTGGCAAAACTGGCAATCCTTTATTTTTGTTTAAATACCTGGTTTGCAGCCAGAAGGGAAAGTGAGTACATAAAAAAACGGTTTTATTTTTGAAGAGAAATAAGCAACTGAAAAATAAAACTGCATTGTAAAAAAATCTGCTTGATAAAATAAAATATATTTTATTTAGCTTTGTAAAACGAACACTGATTCTCAAGTTATGTGGTTTTGCTTTTGAACATACGAGCTTTAATTGAAATATACATACATAATGCTACAATTAGAACTGTTTGCTGTATTACTTTGTACTGAACAAATCTGACGTAATGTATTATCTTACTGACATGTAAAACTTAGGCAATGTCGAGGAGAAAATACCCGAACAACTCAGCCAGGCCTCTTTATCTAAGAGTCTTTGCTATCAATTAAAAACAAAGATTTCTGTTCAACTCCTACCTCAAGACAGCTGGAAGATGAAATACACAAGAAATAAAAATAAAAGTGATTATAATATTCTACATGTGGCTATATAATAAAAAACATGTTACCACTGTTCATACAACGGCTTTTCTCTCTCCTTATATCTAAATTATTTCAAAATACAATACTTTGAAATAATGTAGAAATTCCAGAGTGAAATTAAAATCCACAGTCTAGTAATATATAAAATTTACATTCTTTAACCTAAGAGTTGCAATTCCTTCTGGTTACCTCTGACGATTTTTTTTCCTTAGCAAAAGGCTAATTTACTTCATGGTTATCATGAGGGCTGATCCAACCAGTAGGATAAATGGTAATGTAGAGGTACAACAATGATGTTACATTTCAACTGCATTAAAATGCAATTTATCATATAATCTAGATATAAATGCAGGTCAAAACCTGCTCCTAAAGAAATAATCCACTGAAAGACTTATCCTGAAGAATTAAACTAAAGACAGTGTCTCTTTTCCATGAAATCAATGTCACTAATGTTTAAACTAAAATCAAGTTTAAATATGAATGCAGACATTTAGTATTTCCTTCTACACCTACTGTCCTCTGTAACCATAGATATAGCTTCACTTTATAAGCACATTTAACACAAATGCCCAAACAGAGATAAAGAACAAGTGGGGATTTGGAACACTAAAAGAATGTAAATGTTAAAAAATGACAAGAGGTCATATCAATAAACACCCCAACAGAGCACAAGCTCTAGGAAAAAAGTCTTAGTTTCAATGTTTCCACTAGAAGCCAGAGATTGCTTCACTTTATGATATAATAAAATCTAAGACTCAAGGAAGTCACAGCAGGTTATCAATTACTATTAAATGTTCTGGTAATATTTGATTAATATTTGATAACATTTAATGTAGATACTTCTACTTATCAAAACCCAGATGAGTTTAAAAAATCACCATGAACAGCTCTTGAATGGTTACTAATTTCAAAGAATGACATTAAATAATAAATTATATATCTTAAAATGATACCATCAATTAAAGTTCCCAATGTAAATATTTGGCTACTGGGTACTTTCAAAAAACATATTCATTTCAATATTCTTTTCCCAATTAAGATTTACTGGGAAGCTGAAGGAACACCTTTCTCAGCTTGTTCGCCGGGTCACACAATGCACTCAAGGCAAGCAGCTATGAGGAGGCTATGTATGCCCTGGAGTGGCTTACTGCTCAATCAATAATCCTGACAGAACAGATGGGGGAAAAAATTAAACATCTAAACAAACTGTCTGTACACCTATGTTGTGAAACTAAACTGCGAACTTGGATGAACCAATTTACCGCTAATTCAAAAAAATTTTTTTCTGGTAACCTTATATTTCAGGTAACTTATATGTGTGTTTTATATATAAACACACATGTATATACTTTATAATTTACAGAAATCCTTTAATATTCCTAACATCACAGGAATTGGCTAAAAAAATGAACTACAAATCTTCTAATTCAGATTCTAAAATGTATTGCAGCTTCAGTAGAACTATATATTTCATAAGAATTATGAATTCCATGGTTTATTGGTATTTTCTTCATAAATATATACTTTATATCCAGTTTTCAACCGCTCTAATGATTCTAAAGAGACTGAAACTGTAAGTGCCATTTGTTCTGAATTAAGATGCTGTAAGCTTTATGGCTACCTCCTAGCATGCAGACACAAGTACTTGCATGCAGCTAACATCGTATTTTCAAAAGCATTCTCTGCCTAGAACAGGCAACATTCCTGATAAGGAGAAAAGCTAAATGGATACAATACTGGTGATTAAATCATACTTACGCATATCTTCCCAGAGATTTCTATACTTCCTTTTTATCCTGAAGCAACAAACAATATGGGATTCTAAGAAACTGGGTCTTTGTAACCAAAGTATAAATGGCCATTGTAAAACACTATAGGTAATCACTAGTGTTCCCAGTTAGGGTTAGTTTTGTATATGTTCTTATGTTGCAGAGAATTTAAAATTAAACTCTGTGCTTAAATTAGGATCATTCCAAAGGACTGAATGCAAATATTCTGATTGTTAAAACCAAAAGGCTATATAACACTGAAAAGAACTTTAGGTGAAAAATAGCTACTATAAGAACTGACAGAACTCTAGGGAAGTAAAAGCTGCTACTTATAAATGTTGAGAGACATTAACATTGAACTAAAAATATCATTTTTGTTCATATTTAAACAATATCCAATTTGGGGACAAAATGATATTTTTTTTTTACTATGAAATTCTTTTTAATTGAAATATAGTTGATTTACAATGTTGTGTTAGTTTCAGGTATATAGCAAAATGGGATGGTTTTTAATATTATCCAGAAAGAGTATGAACAGTCAGCCAACTCGTGACAGAATTTCTTAAATATAAATTCTAACTATAAAGCAGACAACTTCTGTCTGAACTAATCACTGTGCTCATTTACTTAATTTTCCCCTTAATATTGGTGATGAGACCTTTTTAGAACCATCAGGAAGATGAAGGTTTTCAAAAACACCTCAAGAGGATAATTGTTACATGAATCATTAACAATTAAATAAAATATTAGGAATGTATACAGTTTTGGGAAAGCTACTAAAATAACTTTTAATTTTTACAAAAAGCTTAGAATTTGAGATTTAGTTTCATAATCTGTTAGAACCAGTAGAATTTTGTCCAAGGGTATGCAAAATGCAACTATGTGTGCTACTATTTTTATCTACAGATGAAATGTACAAACATATATAACTTTGACCTCATTCATTTATTTTAAGATCCCCTAAAGATAATATTGATAGAGCCCATAAAATTGTCTTTTTCATTTATTCTTTGTTGTATTTAAAATAAATAAATAAAATTCCATTTAGTACTCTTAAATCGAGTTTGGTTCTAACTACTCCCCCCATGTACACTACCCTCCATACTACCAACAACCTTCACCCTTAATTTACATGATTCTCTCAACCCATTCTGAAGAAGTTATTGTATACTTTTGGCCTTTCATTTACATAGAATTTAATTTCCATTTGTGCTATTATCTATATAGAATCACAATGACTTTAAGCAAATCTTTGTATCAAAATAGTTATCAAGGACTTCCCTTGTGGCGCAGTGGTTAAGAATCTGCCTGCCAACTCAGGGGACATGGGTTAAAGCCTGGTCCGGGAAGATCCCACATGCCGCGGAGCAACTAAGCCCGTGCACCACAACTACTGAGCCTGCACTCTAGAGCCCGCATGCCACAACTACTGAAGCCCGCGCGCCTAGAGCCCGTGCTCTGCAACAAGACAAATCACTGCAATGAGAAGCCCGCGCACCGCAACGAAGAGTAGCCCCCGATAGCCACAGCTAGAGAAAGCCCGTGAGCAGCAATGAAGACCCAACGCAGCCAAAAATAAATAAATAAAATAAATAAATTTAAAAAATAGTTATCAAAATATTCTTGTCTATTTCAGATATTGTCAAAATACATATTATAAAAGATATTAAAGCTAGTAGACTTCAAAAGAAAAGTGAATAAAATGATACCAAGTAAATGTTTTCCAAAAATGAGGTTCTGAAAACTAGGAATACATCAAAAAATCCATTTTCAGCCACTGAAAAACACAGTATTTTACACATATGAAATAAAATTATACACACTTTTTTCCTGAACAGCAACCACCACTAGATACCATGTATTTTCCAACAATCAAGTCAGTTTTTGCAATCTTTTTGTTAGTTCTAACTTGATTATCAAATAATTTTTATTTTTACACTATTACAGAAGTGCATTTCTCTAGGTTTCCAAAACCACCTTATTCAACCTTCCCCATCTGTCACCATCTGCTTCTTTTTAGCATGTACTTTTTGTGTGATCACATAAGCATGTGAAAAATAACTAACATTCAGATGATTATCTGCTGGTACATTTGAGGACTGGGCATAATAAAAGTGAACTGCCAAAACGTACTTAACACTTTTAATTTTGTTGGGTCTTGCATGTAAGCTACATTTGATTTTCAAACTGTTTTACAGTTGGAAAGTTGATCAGGTACTGCTAACTCAAAAGCAAAGCTGAGACTCTAAATAATTAGCACTGCATAAAAGGATGGTTTGGATTCAATGAGAGCCAAGGCAAATAATAAAATTTAACAGTAAGATTTTATATGTGATTTCTAATTTCTTTATAATTTCTAGGCATGAAAATATAGTAAAGATTATGAAAACAAAATCCCCTCAAAATATCTTATAGTCCATAATATATGGCAGGTCAAATTTATTTCCTTCTAATACAAGAAAGAGCAAAAACACTTTAAAACTATATATACTAATGCATTTTTAGAGATGTAGCACACTAAATGTATAGTTTATATGCCTGCTAGGACTGTATCTCTGCAACCTCTTTTAAAAAAGACAAGATTTTTTTTCCCTTTAATAATAAAGGTCTATAATTCTTCATCAAAAGAAGAGAACAAATACTTTAAAAATACCCTTTTTTCAACAAATGGCATTTTTATACTATAAAACTTTTCTTTTCCTGGTGGTCTTTGCCACAAGAAAAAACTTAAGTTCATTTAAAACTAAAGTTTATTTAAAAATCAGCTATGAGCCTGAGATATAGTACAGTTAATATATCAGCTTTGAACCAATTTCTAACAGTCTTTTTGAAGTATCTTTTAAATACCCTTCAACCGTCTTTAAGCAGCAGAGCATTCCTACCAGATTAAAACAGTTTAGGGACGTCCCTGGAGGTCCAGTGGTTAGGACTCTGTGCTTCCACTGCAGTGGGCACGAGTTCGATCCCTGGTCGGAGAACTAACATCCCCCATGCTGTGCAGTGCAGCCAAAAAAAAAAAAAACAAACAGAAAAAAAAAACAAAAGAAAACAAAACACAGTTTAAAAGGTAACGGATGCCACTGCTAGATGAATGATAGGTTGCAGAAAGATCTCTCCATAATGGGTAAACAAGTCTTCTATAAGAAGAGGAGAAGGGAAAATATTGACAATGAGCCCTTCAAAAGAGAAGCAGTGCTCAGGCACATATTCCAAGTCTGATAAGCAGCTACTAAACAAGAAAAGTCTGGCATTAATAATGGTATGAACTAGAAATTTCAAGGTTCAAAGAAAGTGAGAGATACCATCTGAAGTAAAGGGAAGAGGCTAGTTTCGGCTCTTGCCAATCCCTCTCTAACTCTGACCAGCTATATCTGATCACATTATTGCCCTGCTCTTAGTTCAAAAGTGATTTTTCCTTGTCCATGAGATCAAATCTAAACTCTTTTGCATTCTGATCCCAATCTATGTGTCCAGCCTCCTCTCAGTCTGTTCCCTCTTTACCGTCACCAGACCCTCCCACCACCCTTCCTTTTCCTTTCACCATTCTGTACATAATTCTAGTAAAGCAATTATTTTCTTGCACAGTAATGATTATTTTACATATCCTATCACCTTAGTAAATATAGCAAGCTACCTGCGGACAAAAAACATTTCTTATGATCTTTGTATTCCCAGCACCTAAAAGAATGCATGATACCTAATAAATATTCAATAAATATTTCTTTAATGAATGAATGAGTGCTCTTCAGTGAAATGGTCCATATCAGAGACCAGAAAAAAGGACTTAAATTCTTGTTTTTAAAAGTAAGAGTATAGGGGCTTCCCTGGTGGCGCAGTGGTTGAGAATCTGCCTGCCAATGCAGGGGACACGGGTTCGAGCCCTGGTCTGGGAAGATCCCACATGCCGCAGAACGACTAGGCCCGTGAGCCACAACTACTGAGCCTGCGCGTCTGGAGCTTGTGCTCCGCAACAAGACAGGCCGCGATAGTGAGAGGCCTGCGCACCGCGATGAAGAGTGGCCCCCGCTTGCCACAGCTGGAGAAAGCCCTCGCACAGAAACGAAGACCCAACACAGCCAAAAATAAAATTAAATTAAAAAAATAAAAAATAAAAAAAAGTAAGAGTATAACACAAAGTTACCCTGATTTAACAAAATGCAGTGTTGGACACAAATACTTAGAATATAAAAGCATAACTGCATGAGAAGTTAGTTGTTTCAAGATTTGTCATCCGCAGATAGTAACCACAATGCTCACTCTCTACTGTAAAAACAAGGTGTCAGGATTTTAATTATGAATCAACATCTATCAGCCATGGGGTATATAAACTTCTTTTAAAGACCAGACTTCTGCAACATTTTTTTTAAAAGGTATACAGAAAGGTTTTCTTACGTGTCTTTAAAAAGAAATTGACAATTCCTTGTGAATTGTAAACTTTCTATTTAGAAACAATTGGACTCTTCTTGCATTAAATTCTTGGTTTTGTTCTTCAGTTGATGACATTTGCATATAAAACAATATCTTTGTTTCTTAGGAGATCATCTGCTTCTGAAATGAGATGTATTTATCTTCTACAGAAATAATTTCCCCTAATCGTGACACAACTAATTTTGTTATTCTAAATATGGGATATCATCAGCCATAGTAAATGTATAGCAAGGGCAATTGGAACTCCAGAGAAACAAAGATTTTGTTTTTCATGACATTCACAAAAACAATCCTATTCTAGAAAATGTAATCTTGTATTTGAATAAACAAGAAACAACATTTCTAAACTTTTACCTAATTCAGCTACAAAAATGGAAAATTTTAAACTCCAGATTTCATAACAGAAAAAATGTTATTTTTGGCAGCCCTCGATAAAATAATATTTGGAAATTTACTGTGAAAAATACTGCTAATATTTCAAATTACTAGCATTTATTTACAGTAACTCAACATTCTTGAAATGTAAATTTAATCTCTAACTGAAAAGAACTATTGTAATAATAAACTGGCATTAGTTACTATATGTATAGGAATGCTAGTATCATTCTGAATGTATTCTTATTTCCTAATTCTTTTGATTACCTTTTGCTGTTGAGCATTTACAAAGCATCTATTTTAAAAATGACAATTATTTACATCTATAAGTGGCCTTGAAATAGTGACTGTTTTGGGCCATGATGTATGTGGTTAAAAAAGTAAAAATAGGCTTTATAAGATGAACCTAGTTAGAATCCTAATTCTATCTCTACCACCTCCTAGCTGTGTACAGTAAGTCCCCTACATATGAACAAGTTCCGCTCCAAGAGTGTGTTCGTAAGTCCAACTTGTTCGTAAGTCCAACAAAGTTAGCTTAGGTACCCAACTAACACAATTGGCTACATAGTACTGTACTGTAATAGGTTTACAATAGTTTTCACACAAATAATACATACAAAATAAACAAACAAAAAATAAAGAAAACATTTTTAATCTTACAGTACAGTACCTTGAAAAGTACGGTAGTACAGTCCAACAGGTGGCATACAGGGGCTGGCATCGAGTGAACAGGCAAGAAGAGTTACTGACTGCAGAAGGGAGAGGAGGTGGGAGATGGTAGAGCTGAAGGGTTGTTAGCAATAGGAGACGGAGGGCAAGCTGCAATTTCACTCACACCTGACGTGTTCGCATCTTTGAAAGTTCGCAACTTGAAGATTCGTATGTAGGGGATTTACTGTACAGATTACATTAGAAAAATTCTGATCCTCAGTTCCCTCACCTTTAAAAAAACAGGTTTTCTATCACAAAAGGTTATTCCAAATATGCAACGTACATATATAGCATGTGGCACATAATACATGTTCAATAAATAGTTATCTTCATCCATCAAAGATTAATGCCTCCCTATTTGGCTCTAGCCACACTAACCTTGTTGGAGTTTGAGGGAAGAACTGAACTTGTTCTGCCTCACAGTTTTTATACTAGCTGCTCTCTGTGTTTGGAAAGCTCTTCCCATCTATTTTTACAATAGTTGCCTCTTAGCATTCAGGTCTCTGATTAAACCCCTCTTTCCCTGAACATTCTATCTGCAGAAGATTATATTTTCCAAAGACAGCTGTAACAGTATCTCCCATCTCACATGCTCTTTTACAATGTAGAGGTGGGGTCTATGTCACTACCCCTTAAATATGTGTAAGCTTAGGAATGCTAAACCAATAAGCATATGACAGAAATGATGTGCAGTTCCTGAAACAAGGCCATAAAAGGGGATTCACAGAGAAATATTCATAGCAGCATTATCAGCCAAAACCTGGAAGCAACCTAAATGTCCATCAGTTGCTGAATGGATAATTAAAATGTGTTTATATTCATACAATAGAATATTATTTGGCCATAAAAAGGAATGAAGTATCAATAACATGCTGAAGCATGGATGAATCTTGAAAACATACTAAGTAAAAGAAGCCAGACACAAGAGGCCACATATTGTATGATTCCATTTATATGAAATGTCCAGAACAAGCACATCTATAGAGACAGAAAGTAGATTAGTAGTTGTCTGGGACAAGGGGAGATAGGGGAGGAACTAATGTGTATGGGATTTCTTTGTTGTAATAATGAAAATATTCTGGAATTAGACAGTGGTGATGATTGCACAACTTTGAACATACTAAAAACCACTACTGTGCACTTTAAAAGGCGGAATTTATGGCATGTGATAACAAAATTTTTAAAAATATACTATGAAGAAAAATTTTCAAAAAACTAATGAAACATTTCTTCATGGTTTGCTAGGTTTTAAAAAAATGGAAGCAGTTTCTAAACTGTTCCCTAGGACGTTCACTTTTAGAACCTACAGCCAAAATAGTTTGGCTACCCTGAAGCCACCAGTATGAGGAAACCAGGCCACTTGGAGAAGCTGAGGCTTTTGAGAGCCCTGTAAGGTACCAGTTGAGAGCCAGCATTAACTGCCAGACACAGAAAGAGGGGAGCTTCCAGATTCCAGCCTCCAGCCAGAGTCACCCCCTGCCGTGCCCCATGTACCATGAAGCAGTCATTCCTGCTGTCCTGACTCAGAACCTTCAATCACATAAAATGGTTAGGCTTTGCAGTGGTCTGTTTTGTAGTAATAGTAATGAGAACACTACCTAACACATCCACCACACCACAACCTCCCTTTATCTAGCTTCTTTTCCTTCATGACACATCTTCATCGCATGACACTGTTATATATATATTTTTATTAGGTCTCCCTCCACCAGAAGTGAGTTCCCTGAGAGCAGGGTCCTTTGTGTCTTGTTTGTATAAACACACCACCCAGAAAAATACCCAGTATATAGTAGATGAATAGTATATAATTGTTTGAATAAACAAATTAATGAATTAGTATGGAATCCTCAGAATGGGGAGGGCACTAGTTGAAGCTTGCTTTGATTTGGCATGATTTCCAAAATACAGCTACTGTCATTTCATTAACTCTCCCAATGAAATACTTCCCAATCATTAAGTATGAAAACCCACGATATTACAAATACAAATTATCACTGTTTCTTTGTTTCTAAGGAAAATCCAAGATGGTTCATAAAACTGTTCACATTCTTGCTGTAGTCATTCAATTATTCTATTTTAATAAATGAAATAAAATAGGCATAATCAAGAAATAAAACACACATGGCCAAGAAATAAAAATGGACTTTATTGTAGTTACCAGTATCCTTGTACTTATATAGTTTATAAAGTTTAACTTATATATATTTTTGCCCTAGAATACCATGTTGAACAAGTGGGAGCAAAACAGATTTGATTCATGTTGAAATCCAGGTCAGAGTAGTAGACACTGCTATTTTTTTTTTAATGCTTAAATGGTTTACTTTGCAAAACATTATATCAGTGTTATTTGTTTCTATGAATGGAAACATAGCCTACCTCTGGGGCCAGATACTCTGGTGTACCACAGAACGTCTTCATGGTGGCTGCATCTGTGATCCCTTCTTTGCAAAGTCCAAAATCTGTAATTTTTATGTGGCCATCTTTATCCAGCATCAAATTCTCCAACTGTGTAGTAAGAAAGATAACATAATTTGTTCCATAGTCTTCAAAAATAGGAAAATACTGTTTTGAAAAATAATTGAATGTTGAGTAAGATATTTTGGAAAGAGGACACAGAGTTCATAGAACTTTTCAGTACTGACAAACCCTGTAGCTTCCTAACTCATGTGTAAAAAGAAACATTTTATCAAATACTTCACAATAATAAATTGATTTTTAAACCCATAGGAGTAAGAGCCCGTTATTGCATAAGTTCTGAGAAGTAGAGCCTAATTAACTTCCCAAAGCAAACATCAATCCTCTTTTTTCCTGTTTAAAATAAATTGTGATCTAAACAATCCCAAAGAGACAAGCATCTTCTTCTGGATATATGCAGATGGTTTTCAACCATTTCTCTTGGGAGTCTAGTGCTACTATAAAATATTCACTTACAGAAATGTTTCTTTGGTGGTGGTTATAAATCAAACCTAAATCTTGTTTTATAAGGTAAGGCAATATCCTCTTTTGCAGTTCTTTGTAATAAAGAACTACCAATCCTTTTACAAATAAAAAGAATATGAAAGTCAAACATTCAACAGTTAATGAAAACATATAGCACAGGTATTATAAAGTTGGAATCTCTTTGAATCCATTAATACAAAAAGAACAATCTTGAAGACGTAACCAAATAGTAAGATCATCTGCCTCAAGCGAAAATTATGAAATGCAAGGGGGAAAAGAGTTTGTGCAAAGCCAATGCAATTAAAAATAGTAACAATAACTGATCTTTTTCTTCCAATTTGAACCTAAAGTTACAATTATCATCATGCAGAGATACATGTGAGTTCTGAGTTGTAACCTTATAGTCTTACATATAGATGGGGCCCCTAATCTTGCTCAGTCATATAGATATAACCTAAAGGAATACACAGAAATGCATTCACAAAAAACACATGTGAAAAAAAATAGTAGCAGGATGAATGATAATTAACTTACTTAAGGAGTAGATCATTATTCTACTCCTTAACATGATGATGTATGAAAGTGCCTAAACAAACTCTGAAGTCAGTATCAAATTCAAAATAGAACTCCATATAAGAACATAAACAGACAACAATCATATAAAATTTGATGTTATACTCTGTCATATTACCCAATGTCTTATAAACCAGAAACTAAATACAGTTAAGCAAGCTGTGCTCAGTGAAGGAAAGCTCAGAGTACACATAAGTCCTTAAGCATAGAACTTAAATGTGCTACCCAACTGAACTCAACGCTCAATACGTTTCATGCACTGCATAGACTTAGAGAAATGAGTGTCTTTGACTTGTCTACAGAGAGCTGAATGAACCCTAAATATATTGCTAAACCTTTCAAAAATGAAAGTTCTCTTATTTTATCTAAATTCAGAGAGACTGCATCTTCCTCATGATTCTCTACTAACTGGAACCCCAAAATCAAACCCAATTTGCACAAATGGCAGTAAGTCCTAAATACAGAAACCAATCAGAAATGTCAAGAATCTCTGTCTCCTTCTCTTTCTGCCTTGAAAACCCTTCTCTTCTTCCTGCTTCTGATTTTCTCCCCCTTTTCCTTCTCTTTCAAACAGCACTCTCTTCTTCCTCCTGCTCCTACCTTGCCATAACAAGAAAGAGAAGTATACACTGGAGTGTCTGTTGTTTTGTTGAATGAAAATATATATGCTCTTTTCTTAACTTTTAAAAATATGCTTATTGTTCTAACATGAATACATCATAACATATAAAAACAAAACCAAATTAAGTTCTTAAAATACTATATCTTTTATAATACACAAAAATTCTTATAAAAACGTCAAATAATACATAATAATATTGAATAAAATGTGTTTGGTGTATATTATGTCAATTCACTTTATGTGCTTTACATGCAAAGTGAAACATGATAGTATGCGCTAATGTGCTAATTCTCCACATTTTGACGAGACTGTTTTGAAGTGGATAGATACAGAAGTATCAAAACATATAAATACTGTTTTTAATACCAATAAGTACATATATTTTTAAAATTCCCGATTCATACCTAATTCTCTAATCTCATATCTCATTTCCAAGATACCAAGGGTTGAGGGATGAGGAATGAAATGAGATGCAGGGACAGGGTTTGAGTGAAGAATAGGAACAGGATGAAAGTGACCAAGAGTCCCAGTTTACCTAGAACTGAGGGGGATTCCCAGGATGCAGGACTTGAAAGTTCTACAACTGGGGAAGTTCTAGGCAAAACAGGACAGTTGATCATTCTACTTGTTTTATAAATCAGCTTAATTACAATGATATAGTCAGAAATAAGGTCAGCCTACGGGATGACTGTGAGAGATGGGGTAAAGGTCACCATAATGGGGATAAGGTAGCATATTGCACAGGAGGCAGTAGAGAGCAATGTGCATAAGATTACGGAGTCAAGTCAGAGAACTTAAACGTAAATTCAAGTTTTATCTCTTACTGTGTAACCTTGTGCGTGCTGTTGACATCTATGTGCCTCAACTTCATCTATAGCACAGAGGTAAATAACAGTAACAATTCCAATGTGACTGTTCTGAGAATTAAATGAGATACTGAATGTAGAACTTAATCAATAAATGTATTGATCATTTATTAAACATGGAGAGTTTAATGGCTGATTTATAATTTATCAAAATGGTGTGTGCTCTTCTATACAAGAGCAAAGTTCAGAAATGGAACCCTATAAAACACTTTTGTCAGCTCGGGACTTCATTAAAAACACTTTTTAATATGCAACGATTTCTTTTGAATAAACAATAAAAATATTTTACAATTTTTGAGCCAGTTATTTTATAATAGTGTCCACCTTCCTCCATCAATTATTTTTCTTCTCTCACCATCCTGAAATGTCATTTTGCTGAGCATGAATGACAAAAACAACTTGTCCATCAGTATGAACAACAGTCAGAGATACATCACCTTAAAAAAAATGATATCCCCAAATCTAATCTTGTATAAAGATAAATTGGGGGTAATTAAATATCCAGTCTGGTTTAAAAAATAAATAATAATTTTATATAGATGCATAACAAAGTTTTCATAAAATATAAGAACGATCAGTGTTATGATTCACAAATGTGAAGGATGCACAGAATCACCTGGTAATCTTTCCAAAGCAGATCAATGGCTTAGATATATCAAAAACACCTGGAAATCACTTCCTTAGTGCATTTGACACTAACATAAAGAAGATTTAGTCAAACATTTTTAGGGACCCTTCCACTGTGTAAAGGAGGAATAAAAATATTTACAAATCACCTTTCTTTGGTTCTCTCTCCTAAATCTAATGCTTTCCTTCTTCCTTTTTTTAACCATAAAAGGAAAAATGCATACACTGTAACTGACTGTTCAGGTACTCTCTATTATAAAACTTCATATGCATCTGTTTTATCTCCACTATCAATCTTAGCATCTAGGATTGAGAGCAGGGCATTATGTTTATGCTTAATGGATGCATCCACCAGCAAAAGCAATGTATGAAGTTAAATAGGAAGTCTGAAAGAAAAGATTATATATTCAAATCTGGGTAATGCTTACAATTTGTATCAGAGGATTGTTTGTCATCTAATGGTTCATACTTTGAGGAGACAAAAATATTAGTCATGCTAGAGTTTCCATTTAAAAAGGCAACATTTTTTACCCAGTTGAATTGGACAGGCATTATTTGACAGAGAATCTTGATTTGGTAGATTTTGAAATCTTTTTTCCTCTGTGCTTTGTGAACAAGAAATTATAGCAAGAAAACACTAGGCTCCTTTTTCTGCTCTTGCTGGTGTCTCGAATAAAATTAAACTCTTCTTATTAGAAAGTTTAAGAGTTTTTAACTTTTAAGTTTTTAAAAGCTTTCTAATATACAATTCATATATATTCTAATATCTATCTATGATAAATATACACACACATATATATATCTTTTAGGCATCACTTTAATTAAATGGCTGACACTTTGTGATTAAACAAAGGAATGATAATAGCAGTTCCTAAGGGCTCTGACAACTACTGTAGCAATACCAAAAACAAGACCCTTCACTCACTCTTACAAACCCTTTTTAGCACAGTTACATCAGTACAAAGACTGCCTCAGGCTCAAGAATGTAATAAGAAATTCCTCCCCTGCACACTGCATATTTAGGTTTATGGGTATCCAAGTTGCAAATGTCACATGGCTGACCTACAGGAACTTAATGACCATGGAATTAAGACAGTGTGTTGAAATGCTGAAAGGAAAACTTTGAACCTTCCTAAGATGGAAAAGAATTCACAATATACAATAGCAGAGATCCCATCTAGGTTAGGGTTTAAGAAATATTACATTTAAGAATTTACTACACTTGAGTAACATAGCCCAATAGTATAAGTTAATGTTAGAGGTGGAAGGGGTTCTTAGTAGCAGTGGCTTAAAATTTTTATGAAAGAGGAAATCCAGAGTGACTGGTTAGAAGTGGGAGTTAGAGGATATGTCTTGAGACTCTGTATGTAAAGTAAGCACACTGTTTCATTCAGACCGCTAGTTTATTTAGGAGTTGAGGAAGACTGGGAGGGCTGTGATATAAGGCTCTCTGAAACCATCCCTTTGTGCCATCACTGAGTCTTAGAAATTATCTAAATCTATCTGGCAGTTTCTCACATTAACAATGTAAGTGGTTAAATTAACCATTAAATTCTCTGATTAGGTAGAAAACAAGATTAGATTTTCCACAAGTAGAATACAGTAGCAATTTACGCATTTTTTTGCCCTTCCCCCTGTCATAAATTCTTGGGAGAAATTAATTCTTTTTAAAAAATATTTATTTATTTATTTAGTTATTTATGGCTGTGTTGGGTCTTTGTTGCTGTGCACAGGCTTTCTCTGGTTGCGGCGAGTGGGGGGTACTCTTCGTTGTGGTGCGCAGGCTTCTCATTGTGGTGGCTTCTCTTGTTGTGGAGCACGGGCTCCAGGTGCGTGGGCTTCAGTAGTTGTGGCACGTGGGCTCAGCAGTTGTGGCACATGCGCTTAGTTGCTCCACAGCATGCGGGATCCTCCCAGACCAGGGATGGAACCCGTGTCCCCTACATTGGCAGGCGGATTCTTAACCACTACGCCACCAGGGAAGTCCCAGAAATTAATTCTTAATGAAATTCCAGTATCAGTACCTTTGCAAATGTCCCTAATTCAGCCTATCCTATCCTTGGATGGCCATCGTCATTGAAAAGAAAGGTATATTGAATACTTACAAAAACAAGAGCTAAGCAGAAAAGAAGTTTTCAAAAAAATTTATACTACTGACACAGTCTTAGGAGAGATTTCTTCAAATTTTTATGCTATCATAAAGCAACATCAGTTTTTCCTAAGTAATCACAAAGAATTTGGGTCCTTACTGAAGCAAAATTTAATATCATGACATGTATTGATAAATTATGCAAACTTACTTTTTAAAGTACAACAAAAGTTGCAATAATTTATCTGTTGCTGTGAACACCAAGTTATTAGGAACTATGAACTGATAAAATGTCTTAAATTAACTTGCACATGAAATAAGGCTTTGCCTCTAATGATGAATGGGGCAGTGGCAAACAGGTACTGATTTACTTGAGAGGTGCAGCTACCATAAGTATCTCAAATGGATTTGTATTTGAATAAACACAAGGTCATTAGTAAGGAGAAGACAGAGACAAATCTGAGACAAATCAAAGTGGGTACCTAAATCAGTTTTTGATAATGCTATTTTGAATATATTTTGTATAAGTATATTTAAAACATTCCTTCTCTTATCTTTGGCAGCTTTATTCAAATTTTAGATTTACAAAGATCTCCTAGAATTAATCCAATGAATTCCCCCACCTAAAGTTCATTTCATCTCTAGAAAGGCAGAATGGTGTAATAAAAAGAACATTATACCTGGAGTTAGGATTCATGGAATCCAATAATCTTGACTATGTCACCAACTTAGTCCATTACTTTGAGTAAATCCCTTACTAGGCTTCTAGTCTTCAATGAGCTCAGCTGTAAACTATGGGTCAGCTCTAAATTTTTATGATTCTACCTAAAGATCTCATTCTATCATGTGCAATATGGATACAAACAACACGTATAAATTGTGAATGTCTGACTTTTTACATTATCCATTCTTCTCGGTGTATGTTCCATGGATTCTGTCCAATGCTATACATTTACTTAGACCTTTAACTTAAGGTTATATTAAAAAGTAAATAAATTTAGAGAGCAGAGGCCACTTAATTGTCTAAGAAAGTTAGTGGTCTGTTTATATGGTAACTACCTGACTGGTATTCATATACAAAGTATTAGCACTGTGGCTTAATAAATTTAGTCTAATTTCATCATCAGAAAGGATGGAGCAACAAAACTCATTAAATGAACTTCAATGTACCAATATGTTGATTCATTAATGAGAAATGATCAATGGAGATGCTGACCAAAACCATCCCAATTATGTCATTCCTTAATCAATGCTAGCAATCAAGTGAGTATTCTTTTGTTTCTTTAGACTAATAATTCCATCCTCCAGCTTTAAGCATTTTGGATATATTACTAAGTACTTTAAAATTATTCTCATTTTCTTAAATCCAGGAAATTCTCCCCCTTCTCCCTATAAACAGAATTCATAAAATATAAAGTGGGAATGGTAGGGGGGAGTAGATCAAGCAGAGAAGAGCTAACTACTTCTAAGTAAATTTGGAAATGCTATATAACTTATGTTTTCTCATACCATATAACTAAATTTTTTTTTAAAACTCTGGATTCAAGACATTTAAACGTTATAGGATTATTTGGCCATTCAGACATCAGATATAGGGATGCTGAATTCTGCCACTCCTGGCTATAAAAAGCAGCAGGCTAAATACAATCATATTGTTGATTTATATCCATCTCTGGTCTATTTGGGCACTTAGTTGATCATCCCTGATATAGATATAGTTGCATAGTTCATTTTTCCTAAAAACAGAATTTTATAGCTTCTTTAATCAATAATATGTTAAGAAATAAAACAATAAAGAAGATGTGGCACATATATACAATGGAATATTACTCAGCCATAAAAAGAAATGAAACTGAGTTATTTGTAGTGAGGTGGATGGACCTAGAGTCTGTCATACAGAGTGAAGTAAGTCAGAAAGAGAAAAAATACCATATGCTAACACATATACATGGAATCTAAAAAAAAAAAAAAGGTTCTGAAGAACCTAGGGGCAGGACAGGAATAAAGACGCAGACATAGAGAATGGACTTGGACTTGAGGACATAGGGAGGGGGAAGGGTAAGCTGAGATGAAGTGAGAGAGTGGCATGGACATATATACACTACCAAATGTAAAATCGATAGCTAGTGGGAAGCAGCCACATAGCACAGGGAGATCAGCTCGGTGCTTTGTGACCACCTAGAGGGATAGGATAGGGAGGGTGGGAGGGAGACGCAAGAGGGAGGAGATATGGGGATATATGTATATGTATAACTGATTCACTTTGTTATAAAGCAGAAACTAACACACCATTGTAGAGCAATTATACTCCAATAAAGATGTTAAAAAAATACATACTATATTTCATTGTCATCATGTAAAATAATATTTTTTGAGATAGTTACTTCTTAGGGATCATTCATAATACAAATGTATGTGAGAGCAACATCTTAAAATAACTTAGACAACTGCTTAAATAATTAGATAACTTAAGAATCACAGGTGTTTAAAAAGGAGTGAATGGGAGTGAGGGGATAATTGTGATTTCTCTTACATGCTATAATATGTAAATATATACCTTATTTCATACAAACAGAATTTCATAAAAGACTAGTATAACTTCTATTTCTACAAATCATATTTTAAATGAACTAGTACTTGATAAATAAAGCAATTCTGTGTCAGATTTTAATAGGTCAAGATTATCATATGATTTACTTTTTAAGAAAGTAAGATTGTCACATTTAGAACTTGTTCAGAGTGTGTCATGGTACAAATTTCCTTAATATGACCAATCTAATTCAAAACAGTGTCACGAGAATTACTGCTACCTTTTATGAGTTACTCCGGGGGTCAGCAAAATATGGCCTGTGGGTGAAATCTTGCCTACTGCCTGTTTTTGTAATTAAAGTTTTACTGGAACACAGCCAGACACGCTCATTTACATATTGTCTGTGGCTGCTTTCACCCTACAACAGCAGCACTGAGGAGTTGCAAAAGACACTGTAAGAGCAGCAAAGCCTAAAATATTTACTATCTGGCCTTCACAGAAAGTTTGCCAATCCCTGAGCTATTCTGAGGGTCTTAACAGAAAGAAACTTAGAGAAATAAAGTCACTATTACTGATAAAACAAATACAGTGCTTTTTAAAATGGAAACTAAACAAATTGGTAAAAGGCTATATTAAAATGCTTCAGGTATTTAAACCCACTAAAAATGTAATACCAAATCAAATATTTTCCTTCCCCCAAATAATCTTATTTATTATAAAAATTTCTTCATAATACATCACAGGATGTTAGAATATAATAATGAAATTTATTTTAAAATGTCACTTGCAAAGTTACTTGACTTATAATCAGATGTTTAACATTACTCATTACACTTTCAGAAAAACGAAACTATTATTGGTAGATCATATTTGATCAGAGCAGTCAAAAAGAACTTATTTTACATGTCAAAAACTTGGACATAAAAGAACTACACATTTACTGGTGAATGAAATTTCCTGTCAAATACAGTGAACCAAATTCTTAAACAGAGTGGTTTTATTTCCCAACTAAATCTGCTTTTCTCCGAACTGTGTAACTTTGTAATTACTTTGTGTTTGTCCCTACAGCCTCTGCAAAAACAAATTCTGATTACTTTTCTTTTTTACCTTGAGATCACGGTACACAATCTTTCCGGAATGTAGATAGTCCAAGGCAGAGACAATTTCTGCACCATAGAAACGTGTGCGGTCCTCAGAGAACACCCGCTCTCTCGACAAATGGAAAAACAGCTGCAGGGTAAACAGCAGGGACAGGATTGTAATAATTACTGATTTAGTGGGGGAAATTAACACAAACATAAAACACCTCTCACCACCATATTGTGATGATAGATAGTATACTCTCAGTGGACACTGAGCACTCTTAGACAGCAGCTGGCTTATCTTTTCCAGGTTTCCAGGGGAGACTGCGAGCTGTTAAATCAGCACTTTAATCAATATACCAATCTTGTTTAAGGCATTCTGCTTGCTACCCATTTAACCTTCAGTTACCAGAGGAAAAAGTATGCATCATCAGATTACATCTCTCCCTCAGTATACTGTTGCTTCACTCTTTCAAGGATTAGGTATTGAGACTTTATTAAAATAAATGCACATAAGCATAGATGTAATATTTCTACTTAATTATCTGATTTACACTTGATTTCAAAGAAATGACTGCTGATTTGTGGAACCTTATTTATGTGAACTTGTTAAATTCTACAACTCTTGATTCATCATGATACCTCTAGAGATGTTTTCAACGTTTAAATCCATGTTTTCTGCAATGAGAAACTGTGAGGCTTTACGTTTTCAATTTATTTTAGTAATGCCCAAAATGGACTGAGAAGCTCCCATTATTTCCCTAATAGTTCTCAATGTAGACTCTTCCTATTTCAATAATAATTAACTATGACACCAATCTTTTCAAATGTAATCACTTAAAACTATAAGCCCATCCATTTCCCGTTAACAACAGTCAACAAATATTTATTGGGTTCTCACTGTGGTCAAGCATCCAGCTCTCCATTTAGACAGCCTCTTTATTTAAGAAACTGCCTGTCTCAGCTCTCAGTTCAATAATGTATATGAGGAAGGAGCCAGTTTCAGGCACTATGAATTGACTACTGACCTTTTTGTGTACTGTTTCACTGTATTAAGAAATCCACCAAGAACAACAAAAGATGGTTCGCAGTGCTGAGCACACTGCCAAGTATCACAGTAGGTACTCAATACATGTCTTTGATTAAAGAAATGAACCAATCAATGTATCCTTGACTGCAAGATCAGAAATTAACTATATTTTCACATGGATTACTTCTACAAACTGCTTCTACAAATTTGTAAGAATTATGGTTAACTGAGATTTGTTTCTCACACACCAAATCATAATTTAGGTAACATAAAAGAGGTTCTCTATAGATTCCATCTTCCCTTTTCCCACCTCCAACTCCACTTAAGAGTTTAACATTATTTTAAGATAAAATTTATGCATAACCCATTGTCATAGTAAAGAGAGGGAGGTAATATCATGTAACTATTGCCAAAAAAGACTGGCTCAACATTATTTATAGTAAAACTAAAATGTTTGGCAGATAGTCTCTAAACTTTAATGCTCTCTACTATATTGTCATATTTTATCAAATCTAAGATGCTGTTGATTGCAACTCTACCAACTTTTTATGTTAATACCAAGAAAAAAAAATGAGGTCAATTAAAACTATGACACACCATCAAATATAAAAGGCATTCTGACTGAAGAAATGTTCAATGTGTCTTATAAATGACCAAATATACTATGCCAAAAATCAAACCAATGTATGAAATTACTCAGGGATATGCTTCAAAATTCATTCATTTTATAAAGGCACATACATGTTATTAATGCTCTACCATTCAAACAAAGACAGGAAGTAGAAAGAAGCATGGATCATCAGTAAAACCATTCTGAAATATTTCTAGGTCAAAGTAATTTCTGTCATCCTTTAATACAAAATATCACTAATTTTGATGAAGGAACCCCTGTGACCCAGATTTATGGTAGTCCTCTAATGAGATGAAAATAATGGTTAGATTTCTAAATTTTCTTCAAATGTCAAGCCTAGTACCCACTCATCTACTATACAAAAGATATAGATTTTCCCTAAATCAGCATAATACATGCAGGCTTCTAGATCTTTATTTAGACCATAAATCTTCAATTTGTCTTCCAGCCAATTTCTATAAAAATATCAGCTAAAAAAAAAAAAGCTACTTAAGGAGAAGAACTCTATTTCTCAATCTGCTCTCCTCTGATGTCTACCCTTGCTACTTTATGGAACTTATTCCTGTTAACATAACCAAGAACCTCTCGTTCTGGAGCTTAGAACATCACTTATTACCCTCTCCTTCTTATAAACATTCCTTGGCTTTGGTACTACAACTCTCCTGATTTTCTCTGAATATTCCTTCTAACTTTCTACCTTGGCTTTGAACCAACTTTCCATTTAGTGAGCATCAATTACTTTAAAGTCACTGTTATTGGATACTGGGAAGAGAAAAAGAGGGCATACAATGGTGATTAAGACATAATCCCTGACCTTAAGAAATTCAACCCGATGAAGGAGATATACGCATAGATAAAAAAACAAGAGAGCTATGAGAAATTCTGTAATTCTAATATTAAAAATGCTTTGGAGGCAAAGGATGATTAATCTTTATTGGAATGATCTGAGAAGACTTCACAGATAAGGTAGTATCTCACGTTTTGAAGGATGGATTTTTCACAAATGGAGAATATAAGGGAAGCATTCAAATCAGTGCAAGTTTTATCTATCTTAATATTTTGACCACAGCCTAGTATAGTACATCAACATAGTAGGTAATTAATAAATGTATGTGGAACGAATTAATCCCTCTTAATATCCATCTTAATATTTTGACCACAAGTTCTATCCATCTTAATATTTTGACCACAGCCTAGTATAGTCCATCAACATAGTAGGTAATTAATAGATGTATGTAGAAGAAATTAATTCTAAAGAAAAAAAAATAGTAATGGCAAGAAAACAACACATAGGGAGGGCATGTAGCTGAAGAACAATAATACACATTCATGCTAATGACAGAACTTAAGCAAAAAAAAAGAAGAAAACGAAAAATAAACCCACAAAGATGAGGCCAGATTGTTTAGGACCTTGACTGCCATGATATGGCTTAGAGATTAATTTTGTAGATAAGGAGTGTCAAAGACATTTGGGTTAAAAAATTTAGCATAATTTTATTTATTTATTTTTGGCTGTGTTGGGTCTTTGTTGCTGCGCATTGGCTTTCTCTAGTTGCGGCGAGTGGGGGATACTCTTTGTTGCGGTGTTCAGGCTTCTCTTGTTGAGGAGCATGGGCTCTAGGCGCACAGGCTTCAGTAGTTGTGGCACATGGGCTCAGTAGTTGTGGCTCGCAGGCTCTAGAGTGCAGGCTTAGTAGTTGTGGCACACAGGCTTAGCTGCTCCGCGGCATGTGGGATCTTTCTGGACCAGGGCTTGAACACATGTCCCCTGCATTGGCAGAAGGATTCTTAACCACTGTGCCACCAGGGAAGTCCGAAAAAAAGTAGCATAATTTTAAGTAGACAACTCTGGCAGCAACTAGAGAATCAATTTAAAAAAATCTGAGACTACAGTAGTCAGGTAAACAATTCATAAAGTGCAACAAAACTTACTGAACACCAATTCAGTACAACCATTGTGAAAAAGCTGCAGACACAACGAGAGGAAATGGTACCAATCTGAAAGAATATCACTATTTGGTTAGAACAACCAGATATATAAATAATTCCACTAAAAATATGTAGTTATAAAATAGAAAGCACACTTAAAGAAGTGAATAAGTATGTTTGGTAATATAAGAAGTAACCTTTGAGCTGGATAAGAGCTTCTGAGGAACATTAGTGCTAGTAACAGACCTTTCAAGACAGTCAATATTCCAGAGGGAACTAGCTTGCACCATTTGGGCAAAGGCAGAGAGCAACAGTGTTGAAGTTTCCCTAAGGATGGCTGAGTAGGTGTTGCTGCCAGCAGTGTAAAGGAAAAGAATGGGGATGGGGACAGAGGAGCAATGGATTTTATTTTGACCTGTTGACATTTAAATAAGAACTTGATAGCACAGCTTCAGAACTATGGGACCAAAGGGTATAAAGGTAAATGTGTGAGTTATTTATATAAAGGATACTGTTGACACCAAGGAAGCAAGGTATAGCCCAGAAATTTAGTAGAAACTGAAAATAGAGTTGAGGTCAGAATTTTAGGGTATGACTGCAGATAAGGACAGGAAAAAGAAGCAGAACAGGATATTAAGATAGAGTCCTAAAAGAAATACAAACAGAAAGAATACCTGAAGAATAAAGGAAAAGAAAGTTTCAGGAAGGAAATGAACATTTACCAGGCATAGGAATTAGGTCATATGTTACCTTTCAGGGAAGAGATGTCATACTTAGGTGGGCTAAGAAGAGAATATAAAGGTAGAAATGGTATGTGACTCTTTTAGAAAAAATAAATGAGATGAGCCAAGATATTATTGAAACAGAAGATTTTTGCTCAACATATTAATGCTCTCAAGAAAACTTCTGTCTGAAGAAATTTAGAGATACTATAAAGCTACAATTCATATGGAATAGGCATATAAATTAAAAGAAATATCAATGAAATCAGGCAGCCAGAAACAGGTTACTTTATAAAAATTTAGAATATGGTAAAGTTGATGATTATATATAAGGATATGAAGTATATGGGGAAAAAAATGACCATTTAATAAATGGTGCCACAATATTTGCTTAACTTTGGAGAAAAGTCAGAAGAGTGTCATTATTGAACACACAGGCATTCAGTGGATATTTCAAAGAAGTCAGAGTAAAAGCTAAACCATACATTAACAAAGCTAACAAACAAGACTGTAAAATATCATATTTGCAAATAACTGCTCTCCAGAACAAGATGTAACACTCTTTGAAGGAAGACAACAAAATCTAAACACTCAAGTAAAATCAAAGTATCTAGTATACAATCAACAATTACTAGACATGAGAAGATGCAGGAAAATATGACCCATCACCAACAAAAAAGTCAGTCATTAGACACAGACCTCAAAAATAACAGAGATGATGGAATTAATAGACAGTAACTTTAAAGCAGTATAGGAACATAAAGAAGAGATAATGGGAAATAGAAATAAATAGGACGTTTAAAGATGAAACATATAATACCTGAATAAAAATTTCACTAGATGGGATTAACAACAGATTAGACACTGCAAGAGAAAAGACAAATGAACAAGAAATCATAGCAGAAGAAAACTATATAAATTGCACCTGAAAAAAAAAAAAAATCTCAGCAACCTCTTGGACAGTGTCAAGGAGTCTAACATATGGATAACAGCAGATCCTGAAAGGGAGAGGGAGACATCTGCAAAGTAATGCCTGAATTTTTCCAAACTAGGATAAAAAAGATAAATGCACAGATTAGGTATTTCATCGAAACTCAGTGAGATGAAAACTCACAAACATGCATCAATACTCAGAACATAACCAGTCAGATCACACTAAAATTGCTGAAAAACCAGTGACAGAAAATCTTTAAAAAATTCTGAAGGGGAAAAAACCCCAATACATACAGAAGAACAAATAGGAGAATTTCCCCAGACTTCTCCTCAGAAACTATATAAGTGAAAGGACAATGGAACGATACATCCAAATTGCTGAAAGAAAAAAAACACATCCTAAAATTTTGCATCCAGTGGAAATATCCATAAAGTATAAAGGTTAGAGACTTCTGTTTTGACCATGATATAGAATAAATAAAACAAGGATTTTCATACATTAAGCATTAGGCTTCAAGGTACAGTGACTCCAAAGAAAAGGGAAACAAGGTGGTAATTATGGTTGTTCCAGCTTGCTGCCTGGAGAGACCATCCAGAATGTAACACAGGGAAAGAAAACCGAAACAGAACCTGTGGAATCCTTGAAGTAAGGATAGAGAGTTCAGAGACTGGGGAGACCAAACTATCTATAATTCACGAGGCAGAGAACCACAAAGAGGAGAGCTCCAGGGACCTGCAATGAACTGCCTCTGAGTCTTACTAATCAGCATGTGTATATGAGGAAAATTCTGAGGCCAGGGAAAAGAGCCATTGGAAAGAATCAGGTGAAAAAAATCACAGGCTCATAGAGCTAAAAATACTTTTTGTTCTTACCAGGCAAAATGGAAAAACTTCTTAAGAAATGTGGCACCCACTAGAGTCCTTGAGGATACTGCCTCTATAGTGCAGCAGTATTAGTGTTAGAGCAAAGGACACACACATATGTCAAACTGATTTTTGCCAAAGGTGTCAAGGTCATTCAATGGGGCAAAGGATAGACTTCTCAACAATAGATTCTGGAATAACCAAATATCCACATGGGATAAAAAATGAACTTCAATCCTTAGCTTACAGCATACATAAAAATAAAAAATATCATAAACCTAAATGTAATAGCACAATTATAAAAGTTATAAAAGGAAATATAGGAGAAAATATTTGTCATCCATGATAGACAAAGATTTCTTAGATAGTATTTAAAAAAAAACAAAGAAGACAAACTGATAAATTGGATTTCAAAATTTAAAACTTCTGTTACTCAGAAAATATCACTGAGACAATGAAAAGGCAAGGTACAGTCTGAGAGGAACTATTTTTTTTTTTTTTTTTCTAAGAGGGAAGTTTATAGAAATACAATCTTACCTCAGGAAACAAGAAAAACTACTATTAAAATATATTGTAAGCTATAAGAATTAAGAGAATGTTGTACTGTTTCTTGACTATACAGAATAATTAATGGCTCTACATAGAAGTCCCAAAGTAGATTCGAATTTATGTTATAAAGGTAACATTTCAAATCAATGTAGTAAACATGGCTTATTTTATAAATGGTACTGGGATATCTCGGCTACTATCTGAAAAAAATAAAGTATAATCTTTAGTGCATATTTTACATGAAAGAAACTTCAGATGCATCAAAAATTTAAATGCAATAATGGGAATACTAAAAGTAGTCGAAGTATACTGTGAGGAGATTTTGTATGACAGATTTTAATGGGGAGAGCCTTACTAAGTATGATAACAAAATCCAAACACAAATAAAGAGAAAGATCCACACATTTGTTCACAACAATAAAAAAGCTTCTGAACTGCCAACGGGGGTGGAGGGAGAGGGGAACAGGGGAGGTGAGAGGCACCCAGTAAACAAGATCAGAAGGCAAGTAACAAAATGGAAGTAAAATTTGTGAATAATGATACAGAGAAACAACGAATTGCCTTAATATATAGAGATCTCTTGTAAATCAATAAGAGAAAAGACCAGTAACCGGTAGGAAAATGAGCAAAAGAGAAAAACAGAATATTTCTGCAAAGTGAGAGGAACTATTTATAATACATACATTTGGCAAACTATTTATAACCAGAATATATAAAGAACTCTTATAATTCAATAATAAGAAAACCCAATTAATAAATAGACAAAATATTTGAACATACAGGTAAAAAAAATGTATGCAAATGGCCAATATGTGAAAATATATTTAATATCATTAGTCATCAGAAAAATGCAACTCAAAACCAACCGCAATAATATACTTCTATATACTCATTAGAATGACTACAATTAAAATGACTGACCACACCAAGAGTTGGTGTGGATATGGAACAACTAGAATTCTTGTGGCATTGATACGAGGAATGCAAAATGACACAACTATTTTGGAAAACAGTTTTGGAATTTTTCAAAATGTAAACATACGCTTATTATAAACTCAAAAATTATACTCCCCAGTATTTAGCCAAGAAAAAAGAAAACTTGTACATGTATGTGCATATCAGCTTTATTCATAGTAGGCGATGACTGGAAACAATCCAAATGTACACCAAAAGCAGGACAGATTAAAAAACATTGATATAGCATGCTCATGACTCAGCAATGAAGGAACAAACTACTGTGACATGGATAATCTCAAAAACGTTAGGCTGAGCAAAAGAAATAGAAACAGACATAAAAGAGTACGTATTGTATGATTCCATTTCTGTGAAATTTTAGAAAAGGTAAATCAAATCTTTAGTGTCAGAAAGCAGATCAGTAATTGCCTAGGGCCAGGTATAGGAGCAGGAGATGACAGAATGAGACAGGGAAGACTGACTGCAAAGAGGCATAGCAGAACTTTTTGTGGCAGTGGAAATGTTCTACACCTTTTTGTAATGGGGACTACATGCATAGATGTTTGTCAAAAGTCATATAAGTTATGTATACTTAAAGTGAGTACATTTTATTGTATGTAGCTTATACTTAAGTAAAGTTGGTTAAGTAATGGAAACAATCTAAACGTTCAAAAATATAGTAAGGATTTAATAAATTACATCTGCATAATTAATTACTAGGCAACTAATATGTATTTTACAATATTAAATAAAATGGAAATTATGGGTACAGTATAAAAACAGGAAAATACATTAATATGGTAATAGTGATCATTGCTGGATGGTAAGATTTAGAGCATTTTTTTCTGTTTTATACCTTGAAAATTACCTGTAATAATTTGTTTAATATCCATTTCCCAGAGCACTATACTTTCCTTAAATGTGAGACCATCTGTCTTCCTCATGACACGTACTAAATACATAGCACAGTGACTAGCTTGTAGCACGCAGTCAATAAATAAGTATTTTATCAATTGAACTGAAATAACTTTTTGATGTTTTCTGCAATATACATGTACTGTTGTTACTTTCATAATGGGAGAAATTTTATAAAGGTTTTAAGTAAACATACTGTTGATGATTTTACTGATTCAGGCTTCTAACAATTTTTTTTTTTTTTCTTGGCAGAGGCACAGGAGAAAGAGGAAGACTGCACAAGTGCTGTATAGCTTTGCATCCTCAGCACCAAGCCTAGCATGTAGCACATATTAGGTACTTAATAAATACGTACTGCAAAGAATAAAGTTAAATTAAAAAATACTTTCCAAAGAATTATTTATAAGGAAAATAAGGCTTAACGTTTTGAAGGTAAAGTATTTTTATTAGAAACATTAAAAAATCACATACAATAACTAAATAATCTTGTTTTTGTTAAGAAAATGAATTTTTTGCTCCTCAAGCAAGGAACATACCTTTAGAAATTTAAGTTCCTTTAGCAACGACTACATGTTTGTGTGTGTGTGTGTTGTGCTTAGCAATGCTGTGGGAATATAGTAATGTAAATATTAATAGATTGCCTTAATGATCTAAATATACAAGTTTATATTTCATTACAAACCCGGAATGTTTACCTTTAAAATAAATTGTTATATTTTGAAAAATATGCAACAAACTTTTTTAAAAAATAAAGATCTAGACTTAAACAACATCCTGAGAACTATCACTGCAATCTAAGACTTTAAATTCAATTACATTTTTTTCTTGCAAATACTGTCTATACAAACTTTAGTCACTCCTTTGTAATAGCAAAATATCAGTTAACAGAGAATAACAAAATATGCTCAATATGGGTCAATAATTACAATGATTACATTCATTATCATAATATTGATTGAGCTTGGAACCTGAGTAACCTAAAGACAACTAATTAATTAAGCAATGAGACATGGTAGTCTGTGCAATAATGCTGATTAACACATCCCTTAGGTTTACAAAAAGACCTAAGATGAAAAGAATGTCTCTAGCTCACATACAAGAAAACTAGTCAACAATACTGTCTTAGTCCATTTGGGATGTTATAACAGATTACCACAGACTGGGTGGATTATAAACTACAGAAATTTATTTCCCACAATTCTGGAGGCTGCGAAGTCCAAGATCAATGCACTTGCAGATCGGGTACCTGCTTCCTGGTTCACAGACAGCTGTCTTTTCACAGTGTCCTCACAATGGGGAAGGAGCAAGTGAACTCTCTGAGGTGTCCCTTATAAGGGCACTAATCCTATTCAGGAGGGCTCCACCTTCATGACCTAATCACTAGAAAGTCCCCACCTTCCAAATGCCATCACACTAGGGATTAGGTTTCCACATATGAGTTTAGGGGGGACATAAAGATTCAGTCTGTAGCAAATACTATACTACACAATTGGAATGGTATCAATTATACAATAAAACATTTAAACATGTAGTTTTATAGGATCAAATAAAAGTACACTTACATTTAACAGGTAATTCATATTGATTGTTTTCTAGATCATGTCTATCCTCTTCTCAAGCTGAACTCAGTTTCTATGCATTTCACACAGAAAAATTAATGTAAAGTAATGTAAATTTACATTTAGTTTTTGAAGAAAGTTTCTTCCAGAAAGGATAGTGATAAAATGCCATATTTTAATACATAGTTCAAAATTACATTTCTTAAAATACAAATTAAACCCTTAGGATGATTCAGGAGAATTGAAAGGCATCTAAGGTCAGATGGCTGGACTCTGAAACACTTGTTTGGTTATGAATTTTCAGCTAAATACCTCAAGCCCTATTTCTCTATTTCTTGCCCTCTTCTTACAAGTCTGAAAATGTAAAAAGAATTCTCGATCTAACTAGGTGCCTGATACCAGAAAAAGTAGCCTGTAAGCTGGCAATTTTTTTTTAACATCTTTATTGGAGTATAATTGCTTTACATTGGTGTGTTAGTTTCTGCTTTATAACAAAGTGAATCAGCTATACATATACATATATCCACATATCTCCTCCCTCTTGTGTCTCCCTCCCACCCTCCCTATCCCACCCCTCTACGTGGTCACAAAGCACCAAGCTGATCTCCCTGTGCTATGTAGCTGCTTCCCACTAGCTATCTAATTTTTAAATAATTAATGCAAGGCATGAAAAGTTAAGGAAATTTTCTGGGATCAAAAGTCACCTAATGAAAATACTTTATAATATGGTAAGTACAAAAATAGCTCCTTAAAATTTTTTTAAATTCCCAGTCTATTTCCATAATTAAAATAATTTACATTAAAGTATTTTATTATGACTCTACTAACAAGATTAAAAAAGAGATTGCTCAGTTCTACCACATTAAATATTAATAGATTTTTCATTTGGAGAATAAAATATACTTTTAAAAGAGTAAAAATTCTCAAGGTAATTATTTTAAAATATTTAAATCTATTAGGATATAATGTGAAATATTTGGGCTATTTATGAAATATACCCAATACCAACACAATAAAAATAATAAACACTACAATTTTTGAGCATTAAGACATTACATTCTAACAACAATCACAAAAGCTACAAAATGCTATCTCCATATTATAGATGATTAAATATAATAAATATGTTATTATTACTATCACAATAGGCACTATTTTTGAGTACTGCTACTTGTTTGGCACTATACTAAGTAAGTTACATGCATTAGATTATTTAATCCTCAAAACAACGTTATAAAATAGGTACAATTATTATCTCTATCATACAGATGAGAAAACTAAGATTTAGGCACGTTACGAAGCTTGCCTAGCATCACATAGCTCTTAAGCGGTAGAGCTGAGATTCAAACTTAGGTCTCTGGTCTCTAGAGCATATCTATTTATTATTCTAAGTACAGTTTCTATTAACTTGAGACAATAAATGTATAAATTATTCAATTAAGAAGAAATTTAATTCATAAGTCTCCTTTATAATTGCATAATATGAACTGCATGAGAGAAGGAACCTTGTAGAGTATAGTTGCCTTCTCAGGGTCTAGAACTAGATAGGAATTCAACAATATTAGGCAAATAAATTTTAAAAATTAGATGAAATAAATTCCTGGAAACACACAACCAAAGCTCACTCAAGAAGAAATAGATAAAATGCATGCCTCCATAAATATATTTTTAAAATTTCACTTCATTGTTAAAAACCTTCCTACAAAGAAAACTCTTGGTCTCAAAATTTCACTGGTGAATTCTACCAGAAAATAGAAGAAGCAATGCTGCCTGACTCATTTTAAGAGGTTAGCATTACCCTGAATCCAAACCCAGAGACGTTGCTCGGGGTAGGGAAGAGAAGGGACCCTACAGAGTGATATTCCTAGTGAACAAAGATTTAAAATTCTTACCAAAATTTTAGCAAACTGGGTTCAACAACATACCAAAAGGATAATACATCATAACTAAGTGGGATTTATCTAAGAAATGCAATGTTGGTCTAACATTAAAAAAAACCAAACAATGAAATTCAAGATATCAACAGAATAAAGAAGAAAACCCACATGATCATCCCAACAGATACAAAAAAATAATTTGACAAAATTTTACATCCTATCATGATTTAAAAAAAAAAAAAAAGCTTAGCAAAATGGGAACAGAAAGGAACTTCTTCAACTTGTTAAAGGGTATCTATGAAAAACCTACAGCTAACAACATTCTTAATGGTGAAAAGTACAAATGCTTTTGCCCTAAGATCCGGTATAAGGCAAGGATGTCTGCTCTTAACGTTGCTATTTAACATTGTTCTGAAGGTCTTAGCTTAATAAGGCAAGAAGAGAGAAAATCCACTGAGACTGAAAAAGAGGAAGTAAAACTGTCTTTGCTCCCACATGATGTGATCATCTACAAAGAGAATCTCAACATACTTAAGAACAAGCAAACAAATAGGCAAACTGAGCAAGGATGCAGGATTCAAGGCTAATAAGTAAATATCAACTGCATTTCTATATGCAAACAATTCAGATTTGAAACTTTAAACAAATCATTTATAATACAAAAAAATAAGATAAATAAGGATAAATTTAACAAAAAATGTTCAAGACCTGTACACTAAAAACTACATGATATTGTTGAAAGAATTAAAGAAGATCTAAATAATTGGAAAAATATACCATGTTCATGGATCAGAAGACAATATTGTTAACATGTCAATTCTCCCCAAATTGATCAACAGATTACACTATCAATTAAAGTCCAGTAGACCTTCATGTAGAAATCAACAAGCTTATTCTATAATTTATATGAAAATATTAGGGTTGCCAAGACACTTTTTAAAAAGAAGAGCAAAATTGGAAGACTTGAACTGCCTCACTTCAATACTTACTCTAAAGCAAATGTATTAAAGACAGTGAGGTATAAGTATAAGGATGGATGGACATAGATCAATACACAGAGTCCAGTCCAGAAACATCCCGCACATATATATGGTCAATTGATTTTTGACAAAGGTGTCAGGGTAATTCAATGTGAAAAAAATATTCTTTTCAACAAATATGCTGGAAAAATTTAATATCCAGTTGCAAAAAAAAATGAACCTTGACTCAAGCACCATAAACAAAAATTAACTTGAAATGGGTTGTAGACCTAAATATAAGTCAAAAAAAGTATTAACACTTCTAGAAGAAAACATAGGAGAAAATCTTAACAAACTTGCGTTAGGAAAAGATGTTTTAAATTAAACCCAAAATGCATAAACCACAAAAGAAAAACACTTATAAACTGTATTTCATCTAATTTAAAAGTTTTGTCCTTAAAAAGACACTTGTAAGAAAGCACATCAGTGGTTGCGATGACAGGAGGTGATGGTAGGAATTGACTGTAAAGGGGCGTGAGAGACTTGTTTGGGTGATAGAACTGTTCTATATCATGACTGTGGTGATGGTAAACTACACATTTGTCAAAACTCACTAAGTTGTACACTTAAAAGTGGTGAAGTTTACTGAATGTAAATTACATACGAACAAGATGACTTTTAAAAAACGGATTTAAACAAAAATATACACAGGAAAAAAATTCCCCGCTAAAAAATGAAAAAGCAGAACACAGACTGGGAGAAAATATTTGCAAAACATATATGATAAATTACTTGTATCTAGAATATAAAAATAAGTCTGATTACTCAATATTAAGAAGGCAAACAACCCAATCAAAACATGGACCAAAGATTTTAACAGATACTTCAGTAAAGAAGACACAACATGGCAAATCAGCACAGGAAAACATGTTCAGTATCATTAATCATTCAGGAAATTCAAGCTAAAACTATAAGATACACATCAACTAGAAGGGGTAAAATTAAGAAAGACTAACCATGCCAAGTGTGGTGATGATGATAAGTAACATCCTAGAAATGCAAAATGGTACAATTTGGCAGTTTCTTATGAGTTGAACATACCAAATAACACAGAAATTGTATTCCTAGATATTTACCCAAGATAATTGAAACTATACATCCACACAAAGGTTTGTACTGGATTAGTCACAAGAAATTTTTTCATAATAGCTCCAAACTGCAAGAAAACCAAATGTCTATCTACTAGAGATTATATAAACACATTGTAATACATCCATATAATAAAGCCATAAAAAGAAATAAGCTACTGATATATGCAACAATATTGATGAATATTAAAAGTATCATGTTAAGATGCAGAACACAAATGACTATATACTGTGTTTTGGGATTAGAGTTTTTAATATTTAAATATTGTTTTGTTACATTTCCTGTTTTGTTTTGTTTATTTTTCTTCAGGGTCTCAAGTTACACTTATATTGTGCCTTTTGTTTTCACTTTCTTGAAATGCTCACTCTGGGGTAATCCAACCTTTATGCAAGAAGTTTGACTACCCTGAAATTGCCATCCTGTGCCATAACCACATGGAGAGAAACTGTGAAAACAGATAAATGCCTGGGCAGCTCCTGTACTTCCAGTCACTTCATATAATATTCTAGATATAAAAGTAAGCATCTTAGATGTTGAGGCTAGTCAAGTCTTTGGATTATTACTTTAGATGCAGAGATATATTGGCTGAATGAATTTTGGGAAACTAGCCTTGAAATATTATAAAAGTATATACTAAAAACATTCCCAAATTTATTTTGACTATTTATTTTGACTAATTTATTGTGACTATTACAATGCATCCTTCTTGTCTTGAGACTTTTTGAAAAAGCTTTGGGTGAAAACAATAGAATTCTGATAAAACCTATGTAATATATTAATAACTAAAGTAGTAAAGAAGTTAGCTTGTCAGACTCTTGACAACAGATATTCATATATCTATAAATTTAGTAAAATTTAAAAAATCATCACTATGAATATGAAATGATACTTTTAATTTAAAAATCACCCAAGTCACACCTCCACAAATTAGTAAGTAGAACTAGAATGCTGACTGCCGGCACTTCTGTCTCATGTGAATTTAAAATGAGATAATTGAAGACAAAATGCCAGCCAGATAATGAGAATCTGAAATAAGTATGAGAGGATCTCAAGATTGGCATGAAACTGGAAGTCATATGCAAAAAGAAAATGAATTTTATCAAAGGGCTTACTATAGAGTGTACAATGAGCTAAAATGTGGACAAGAATAGTAAATAACGGAAAGTGTTAGGTTCAGTTGTACCCACATAAAGAATATAGAAGAATGTGAAAAATTTATCAGATGAGTAACATTTCTTTGTAATGATTTTTCTTTCCCCACTAATGAATCTCTTAACCTCCAGGAGATTTCAGCCTGGAGAGGGATTTATAGAAGTTTGGTTTACAGGCCTGAAAGAAATAAGGCTATGAGTAAGATTTTGGGAAACAGTCCTAAGTAGAGACATTCTAAATCAAACTAAACACCTTAGTCAGTTTTCATTTTACTTTTTCTCCCCACAATATTTTTCTGCTTCTCATATGAATTTGATAATACTTAAGCTACAAAAAGAGAGTGGCTTGGATATGTCAGCAGCAGTGTGATTGGTCACATTATTAGAGTACTTTTATAATCTCCAGATGCTGATTTACTGTCCACCAAAGGTTGCACTGAACTTTCATAACCTTGTTCTACTGAGCTCCAAACCAACCCTTGTATATTCTATACTACAGCCAAGGTACATACCTTGCATCATGCCAGAAAAAAAGAAGAATCCATGGTACTCTGCTTAGGAACTAGTAGTAGATGTCAAATCCAATGAATTCAGTTGCTATCTTTCAGTTGTATATCTTTACTATACTCTTACACTTAATATACTTTCCTTAACTTTTAAGGCTTCTCTTGTCTGGTTCCTTCTATCCAGGATCCTCCTTAGGCTTCTCTCATCACCAACATGTCTGATGTTGGTATCTTCAGGCACCATTCTTAGCCATTTATTTTTCTAACTACACACTATTCTCACACTGGACATTTCTTCCCTTCCTTAGTTTCAGCATTGCTGCTGAAGTCTATTTGTATCTCTGACCTGACTCTCCCACTTCCTTCAGATCCCCACGAGGTAACTCACATACCAACTGAATATGTGATCAGTTGATCACCAACTCAGAACTCATTCCTTTTACTATGTTTCCTGATTTTACAAACAGCCCAGTATCCACACAATTCCCCAAGCAGCAAATAGGAAACTGTGTGATGTTTCCCTTTCTCTCCATTTAGTCATTAAATCCTGGAAATTCTAGTACCTAAACACCATTCAGAACTCGATTCCTTCTCACTAATACTGGCTCAATTAACAACCTTATCATTTTTATGATCGGATTACCAAAACCTTCCAACTTCAGTAGCTTCTAAGTAGTTTCCCTGTATCCAATTTTGTCTTTTCCAATACAAGCCTCATACCACTACCAAAGTCTTCTTTCTAAAACATTTCATACAGAAGTCCTTCCATGATGCTTCACTGCCTTCAGCATAAAATCTAAATTACTTGGGAGAGATCTGTCCTAACATGACCCTACCTACCTGGTTAGATTCTTCTGGCTTTTCTCTGCAGGACTCTATGCATCATCCATACTGTGCTACATCTGGGGAGATGGGGGAGAGCTTGCATGAGCTCCATCACACTCTAAACATTCTATTTTCTCTGTGTAGGAATGCTCTCCCTCTCATCCTTATTTATGTAACTTACAGTTACATTCAAGACTTAGCTTAGCAACTACTTTAAGAAGTGTTTCCTACCCTGGCATTCTCCCTCTTCCTCCTCTCTCTTCCTTTTGGATTGATTCAAATAGGCATTCTCTGTATCCCACAGCAACCAGTGTTTTCATAGCAATAATGACACTGCATATGTATATTTTCTTGTCTGTCTCTCCAATTAGATACTCATCTTCTAAAGTAAAGCACCATATTTTCCTTATTTCTACATCCTCTGAGGTCCAACTCATAGTAGTTACTCTTTAAATATTTAATAGGCAAATAGACTATAATGGAGTGGGTTCTAAAGTTAACACATAGATTATGAGGTATAACCAAAATCATCCTTGGAAATTCCTTAGGAAAGTACTACACTGAAGACCAATATACTGTCTCAATATAGTTAAGCTCAGCACAGTTTTCCCTCTAGCATTGAAATAATATAGTTTCTTTAGATGAACACCTCTACTTACAATGCACTTAATGACAATGTTTTATAAAAACTATGTATTTTTAAGCACTAGAATTTATATCCCATGAAACTCTAAGGATGGCAAGTAGAAACTGACATGGAATAAAAGAATAGCAAATTTCTCTCTCATCTTGAGGTCACTCTGAATATACTCAGCAAGCGGAATGGCAGAATCACCATTTCCTTCTTTCCTTCCCTTCCACTCTCCTTCCTCCCCTCCCTCTCTCCCTCCTTCCCTCCTTCCTTCCTATCTATGTTATCTCTTGCTGAGCCTATTTCTCTGAATTCATATAAATTAAATAAAATTATATGACTCCATTGTACTGATACGCCTATAAGCAGCCACTGTTGATTTTTCACAACCAGTATTTCTCTCATAATCTACTTCCACCAAGATTATGTAGTGCTTTAAACAATATTGGCAAATATAGGGATAATAACAAGCATGGCCATGAGCATGCTAAACTCTTGTGCAGTCTATCAGGCTGAAAGAAGTCCAGATAGTCACAAAAATGTGAAGAAAGTATAAGAAAAGAAATGTCTCAGCTGTTGATCTTATGTTTCAAAATAAACATTCCAGAACATAGGCTAAAAGAATACTATTGCTAATTAAAAATCAACAGACAATAAATATGAACTGAGTGAAAACTTAGCTAGTAATAATTAACTTCAGTGGGTCCATTAAAGAAGCCTATCTCAGGGCAAACACTGGATAGAAAGAGATTTGAGGATGCTGCCATTTGGGTGAGTACTACCAATTTACCAGAGCTTACTTTTCAACAGGCTAGCATTCTCTGCTCAAGTTTCCTAGATACCACACAGACATCCCACATTTGGGAAACTCATGGTGTATCAATAAGTGTTGGTATGGATTGTTTGTATGAATTTGTAGATTTCGTACTTTACTTCTCTCTACTTCAGTCTTATTTCAAAAACGTAAGTTCTACGTTTAGTAGTTTTTCTACAGCAATTGAGTTTTCTGCATTTCTAGGAAGCATCCCTGAGCGGAATAATGGCATGGTGAACCTAAAGCAAAACCAAAATAAAATAAGTCACCATAAGCATATACTGAATATAGATTTCCTTCTCAGATAAATTTAATAGGTGAAATAATCCCATCGCTAAAGAAAACCATCTGGCTAGTCTGAAAATCTGCTTTTGTGTAAAAAAAAATTTTTTTTAACAGTCATCAATTGATTAATCGCCAAAGTACTCTAGATTTAGAATAAAAGTGCAGGTGCCACCTAGCTCCCTCTACTAAGCTTCTAGGCAGGTTCCCTTCATCCCACCATCCAAAATTCTTCTTTCTTTCCAGTGAAGTCCCATGGTCCTTAATCTATGCTTCTGATACAAGTGATAATTATCACTTTACACTTAGTATAAATTTTGTATCTAATCTTCTTCACTAGATCATAAACTCTTTGAGGGTAAAAGTTATGTTTAATTCAGATTTGTATGCCCCACAGTATCTACCAGCGTGCCCTGCTCATACTCAATAAATATGTACTTTATAAATACACTCAAAGATACTTCCTCCTGAAAAAACATTTTCAGCTTTTTTTCTAAAGTAAACTATGTACCATATTACTTTCTATTTTTCTTCCTATTTCTCAGCAGTTCCTAGTTTACCACTTTTGCTAACTTCTTTTATCCCTGTTCCCTGAGGGAATCTGTTCATCTATTCACTTATTTACTCACTCAAAACATCCAATAAATATTTGAAGGTGCCAGGGTTATACCAGTAAGTCCCTTAGGGAGCTCTGAGTCTAGTAGGAAAGATAGACAAATAAATACGTAATTATAAAACAATGTGCTAATTTTTGTAATAGATGCAAACACATGATACTGTCTAAGAGTACTTCTGCAATTTAAGAGTGCTTCTCCAAGTTTTTGCCTGAAGTTTATCATTTCCCTACATAATATTCTCTCCCCTGGTCATCCATCCCTCCATCCATCTGCCTGCCTATCTTCCTTCCTTCAATTTTAATACACAAAATACAAAAGCTGCACAAGAATAAATAAGTGAAAAATAAGTCGTCCTCCCATCTTTTCCCCAGTGACTCAGTTTGCCTCCCAAAGGTAAGCAATAATGTCCCAGTACATAATTCCAGAGATATTCAATGTATACACAGACATATATACACATATATATGGTCTTACTTTAACACAATAGTAGCATACTTTATATTCTGTCTGCACCTTGTTTTTCTTATTTCATAACATGTCTTAGAAATTGCATTGTCTCAGCCCATATTGGGTTACCTCATTCTTTTTAATGGATATAAAGTATTTCTCTGCATGGATGTAACACTGATTAAGCAGTCTCCTTACTGAATGCTCATTTAAGGTACTACGATAGTGCAATGAATATATTTATCCATATATTATTCTGTGGTATATTTGTGAGCATGTTTGTAGGATAAATTCCTGGAAATGAAATTGCTGGGTCCCAGAATACATGCTTTTTTAATTTTGATCGATACTAACATAGAAGTTTCACCAATTTCATTTCCCACAAAATAGGAAATATCCACTTCCATAACTTAAATTACAATCTTTATGGGAATGGCTCCCAAATCTGTATCCATATTCTGACCCTTTATTTATTCTCTGTGATATCTCCACATATGTTTTTCTTAGAACCTTAGGAAAAAGCTTTTCAAACCCAAATTTATAATTTTACCCTTAACACATTCTTCATAAACTCACTGTACATATTAATTTTCCTGATCCCAACCAAAAGTCACTTTTGATATGTCTTTTTTTTTAAATAAATTTATTAATTTTATTTATTTATTTTTGGCTGTGTTGGGTCTTTGCTGCTGCACGTGGGCTTTCTCTAGTTGCGGCGAGCCAGGGCTACTCTTCGTTGCGGTGCACATGCTTCTTATTGCGGTGGCTTCTCTTGTTGCAGAGCATGGGCTCTAGGCGCATAAGCTTCAATAGTTGTGGCACGAGGGCTCAGTAGTTGTCACTCGCGGGCTCTAGAGCGCAGGCTCAGTAGTTGTGGTGCACGGGCTTAGTTGCTCTGTGGCATGTGGGACCTTCCCAGAACAGGGTTTGAACCCGTGTTCCCTACGTTGGCAGGCGGATTCTTAACCACTGCACCAGCAGAGAAGTCCCATGCCTGGGCTATTATAATCTAACTACTCAACTTCTTCCTCTGTGCTTGCCTACCAGTGATTCTGCTCATATCATCCTCTCCACCTGAAATATCCTCTCAAATCAGTTCCTCTGATGAAATCTCATTAAGCCTACCCTAAATGCTAGATCATCCTTAACACATTTTCTTTTATGAATTTATTAACACTTAGGTCTTTCACTATATAATAATACACTTATAAGATAAATTAAAAGCTCTTTCACTATATATTCTAATTTATAATACAGTTATAAGATAAATTATAAATTCTTAACACATTTGGATAAACTCACACTGCCAAGGCACTCAAAATGTGTTTACCAAATGAATGAATGAATTTTTTGCAATGGACTAATTCCTATAAGTCAGATAATTCTATAGGGGAAAATATTGTATAAGGGATATTTTCTTCTTCCTCCCTTCCCTCCTTCCTTCTTTCCTTCCTCCCTCCCTCCCTCTCTCCCTCTCTTTCCCTCCCTTCTTTGTTTCTTTCTTTTCCTCCCTCCCTCCCCCTCTCTTTTCTTCCATTCCTCCTTCCCTCTCTTCCTTCCCTCCTTTCGGATAATAAGACTATTTTAAGGTCTGTGAGATACAAGCCCCTATTTAATAATTAAATTTATTTCAGAACACTCACAATGTGAAATATTTCCAGTTAACTAGTGCAGTTAATTACATTTTCCCCTCGCATTGATTTTGATCAAATATAGGGAGAAGAAAGGATAAAAAATAAAGCAATAGGTGAAATATACTACTAAAATGATTGAATTTCCCTTCAAAACTATAAAATTCCTTAAAAATCCCTTTAATACAGTCAAAGTTACTCTAACTACTGTGTAGAAGAAGACAGAACTCAACCACAATGTGCCTATGGCCTATTGTTAAACTGAGTTTAAAATGCGTAAAATAATTTTTTATAAGTTTCACAAATCTTGAGGAAGAACTATGTAAAGCATCATAAACCCTCTATTGCTGGTTTTCAAAATTAAAAACCATGATTTTAAAAATCATATCTGTAGTAAAATGTTTTTACATTTAAAAAATTTAGAAAAAAGAGTATGATTAAACTTTCCTATACATAAAAGTCGTTGTAAAAAATAAATGATCATTATATTTCATTAGAAAATTATTCAGCTCCCATTTACTAAAATAGTAGAAAGAGCTATACAAATCCCTATCAAGAAGTAGAGAACTATTACATTATAACTTGTATTATAAATAAGTTTTAAAAAATAACAATACTACCATGCAAATGCAAGTGCTGGTTATACTTCTTGACTCACCTCTCCCCCATTAACATATTCCATCACAAAACACAAACGGTCTTTTGTCTGGAAGGAATATTTCAAGGACTTGAAATGAAAAAGAAAAAATGTTACATTATAATCCTACATTCTTACAACGGTATCAAAAATAGAATACTTAGAAACAGTAAGCATGATTGATAAAATGAATTGTTCTTGTTCCTTAAGAGTGTATTTATTCCCTTAAGAATGCTTAAGTAAAAGTTAATGAGAAATATAAAACAAATTTTGTGAAGATCAGCAATGAGTGTTATTTGGGGAAAAATTAGAATTATGATTTTTACTAAAAATAAACAGTAATTGTTATGAGCACTTCTCAATCTACCATGTCATCTACTTGAAACTGTATTGGTCCCCAAAGTTCTTATCCATGAGACCTTAAAAGTAAGGCCTACAAATTACTTCAGGGAAAGTCTTAGGAGTACAGTTACAGTAGTTATACTTGGGTTTCTAATAGAGTTTCAGTATCACTTCTTGCATAGAGGTCGCATAACATGACCCAATCCAATAGAGCTGTTTCAGATAATTTTATAGGTTATAAAGATATTAAAACTTTAGAGCCAACTATCTTAATACACTGAACAATAAACACACAACAATGTAATAAAGTAAGTCTATGTATCTGGTGATACCTCTGAAAAAACCTACTAAATAATCCTAAATCTTTAAAAGTTTCTCCTTTTGAAAGTCTGTTCTTTTTAATCTTAATACTCTTCATTGGAACCAGGAACATACAGAAACTTTGCAAATTATGCCTCTATTACAAGCAATCTAAATGGGACTAAAAAAAAAATCAGTTTGTTTCAAAATAACTAAGTTATATGTATTTAAGTCACAGTTTATATTTTATCTAATGAAGAAAATGTACCATGACTTATCCTATTTTTAACTTAAATGCTATCTTTAAATTTAAATTTATTTTTAAATGTATTTGCTCTATTTTTTTAAGGCAGTGAAAGTTATGGGAAGAAAAAAAATCTCAAAAAACTCATGGGTATATAACAAGAGGACTACAAATGCATGCATATTGTAAACTTAATCCATACATTCTAATAATTTCCCCAAAACTGACTTATCCACAAAGAAAATGTCATGCCTAAATAAATGTTATTTAAAATGTTATTTTTTATAGCTTAGTTGCTATAATAAAACTCCCTTAAATATAAGATGTTATGATTATAACATCTTTCCTCTAGGCACTTACTGTTAAAAAGGGATGTCTAGTGTTCTTTAATACTCTGCTTTCAGTTAAAGTGTGTGCCACTTCATCCTACAAAAGAAAAAGGCAAACCTTTAATATATGTTCTGAGCACAAATAATATAAAAATTTTGCTATTTCTCTAAGACCAGAAGAGATAAACACAGACACAGAAAAAGATTTTAAAACACATGCTCCTTTTATTGCTAAGCTTCTCTTCCATCAAAAAAAAAAAACAACAAATCAAATTAGTGATTTAAATCAGATGGCTATAATGTATAAACTCATATAAATTCAGTCATACTTAAAGCAGAGCAATAATGATATAATAATCAGCAAAAATTATTAGGGATGCAGAAAATGAAATAGTAAGCCTTTCCCCTTGAAGAGAATGCCTTATAAGTTAACAGCTAGGCATGGAGTAAATATTTCCATGTTTGTATTACATTGTATTCAGGGGGATTTACAGGATATATTTCATTAAAGATCATAGAATTTGTAAGTCTTCCACCTAAAAGAAAAATCAGTTATTGAAAAGGGGGACACAGTACCTGTATAAGATTTAATTCTAAATTATACATTTTAGAAATAAAAACAGAGTATTAAAGCTGTATATTTTTGCTTGTGGCTTTTTAGCATGCTTCTTTTTTTTTTTTTAAAAAAGGTCACAGCCTATTCTAGGTGACACTTTTTAAATCTGGATATATTTCAAACCAAAAATACACTAAGAGTGTATTTCCCCAATCTTGTACATAAATTTCATCTTGACATCAGAAGTGAACTAGGAAAGATTTCCTCAACATATGGAGAACTGGAAAAATGTTTCATATTTTAAAAATAACACTATCTTAAAGAATGAAAGGAAAGGAAGACAACTGCTGAAACTAACACAGCATCTCTGGTCTCTGCTGCTGCCAAGATCCTGAACAAGGCCCTTACTGGATCAATTTCTTAATATTGCTGGCAAATCACAGTAAGGTTACAAGTAAGACAAGGGAACATTAGGACACTGCATTATATTTATTATTTTTATAAAAGCATCTGACCTTAGTTAGACTTAGCAGATAAATGAGCAATAGACTGATCAAAGATGCTAAAATCCAAAAGCCATTCCAAGAGGGTGAGACCAATTCTGTCTGAACAGAAAGTAAAGTGTAATGACATAGTATTTAAAACCAGTGAAATAAAGTATGGGTAAGAAAGCATTCCAGTCTTATTTGTTTAATAAGAACCAGGCTTAAGTGCTCAAACAGTCCGAAAGCCCCTGTCATATCATACTATAACTTCTAAATTAATTACAGTAATACCAAACATCTTAATACAAAATAAATAAGAAGCAGAAATGACACCATAACTAATTTCTGTGCCCACAGTGCCTAGCATAATGATTAGCATACAGTAGGTACTTATTAAGTGTTTGTTGAACTTAGCTGTTTATCATAGGAATGAATTCCAAGATGTCAAATGTGTGGGACTTCACTCATTCAATCATTTATTCCTTCAATAGATATGAAACAAATATATTCTGGGTATTGTGCTACCCAATGAAGACAGGGCAACTGAACAACACAGATCAAAGCCCTGCCCTCATGGAGCTTTCATTCCAGTTAGTCAGATGGTGGTCAACATTAATGGAAAAAACAAAGAAGAGAAGGGGATACTGCAGTTTATGAGAATCATATAATGAATGTAAAATACAAGATTAAGGATTATACAAGTGGCTATTTTGAGATATAGAACCGAATTCAATGATTAAAAAACAAAATCCTCGATATGCATTTACTTAATGTTAAGACAGTGCAAGTATAAAGTGGTTTAAAAAAAAGACATGATTCTTTTGCTCATGGAGTTCACATGCTAGTGGAGAAGACATAACAAATTGGTAAATATCCAATTTAAGAAATAATTACGAATTCTGATAAGTGATCTGATTTTCTTAAGGGAAAATTGGGGTATCTACTATAGTAAATGGGATAATGAAGGAAAATCAATGTTACTGGAAGATCATAGGTTGGGTAATGTGATGGTGTAGGAGATGGAGAATCAGAGGCACACAGCTGATTTCTGTTTTTAAGTTTGCTCAGCCTCCTCTGAGAAGGACAGCAAAAACAGGAGGGGTCAATCAGGAGACAACTGCAGTACAAGAGTGAAATGAGGATGGCTTGGATGACAGGAACAGCAGGAACAAGAAAAAATGTTTGAAGTATTTTTGAGATATAAAATTAATAGTAAAAAACTAATAGCTATATGCTTCCAACAAGAGGGTAAAGCAGAAGAAATATTTCTTTATATGCAGTCAGAAAGAGATTTACAGAAGACATAACATTTACCTGTTATACTTCAGGATTTTAAGTGATTTGAGGCAGTAAATTAGGAAAAGACTTAAAGAAAGGTAAGTATGAAACCAGAAAAGATATTCTAGTACTTCAGAAAATACTTCTGGCAGATATTTCATTCTATTTTGTTGAAACAAACTCATTATATGTAACAGTTGTTTTTCTAAATCACTTAGTAAGTTTCATGAAAGATTATATTTTTTCTAAATTCTATGATCTGCCTAATCACATTAAAGGAGCCACGTAAAGATGTAGGTAGGCAAAAGCTAAAACAATATTTCGTGGTTGTAAGAATGAAACCAGAATTAATACCATGTACATATCTTTCATGTATTAAAATGTATTTTCTACCATATTTTTACATCTGATCAAATTAGAATTTCCCCCTTAATGCAAATTTAATGGTACAATATTTCACATACTAATTAGTTTCTGCTATGAAGATAAGGTATGCACAAGCTAAAAAGTAAACACAGATGTCAATAATTTTTAATTACAGTTAAAAGCAATATGTCAAAACAAAAAGTTATAAATAACAGTGATAAAGCTTAGTGGCTAAAACAATATGATGCTTTTTAAAAAATCCATTTGTTGATCATGATTACAAATGAATAGTGCTTTGGTATATAATGTAAGTACAATGTTTTCATGAAAAAGCTTTTGAAATATAGTTTCATGTATATTCATCCATGGTAAAATACTCAACAATGAATTTTAAAATCTAATTTCTTTCATAGAAAGAAGTTTACAGAGAATGGAATTTTATTTCTTGCAAACATGAGGCAGAATAGTCTTCCTCATATTTATTTTCTCAATTGTCTCTAATTTATCACTCTCCTCTACTACACATAGTCTAAAATTCTCCTTTCATTTGCCGCACTTACTGTTTTGTGGTAGTTAGGGGTTTTTTTGGAGGGGGGGGAGGACAAGGAGTAAATGACGGCAGAGAAACAGAAGAAAAGAACATCTCTATTACTGAGGACCAAGGGTGTCATCTTTAATCCTTGTAGTAACTGAGCAGGTTTGGTTTGACTATTCCCATTTTATATGAGGCAATCAAGGTTCACTGAAGTTAAACCGCTCAAGTTGCAGGTGAAAAGGTCAATATTGATCCCATCTAAGTCCAACATCAATGGTCATTTCCACTTCATCACACTGCCTCCCATCTTCAGAAAGCTTGGTAGCAACTTAACTAGGTACTTTAACTCTGTTCACATTATTTTCTCCATTTTGACCACAAGACTATAATGACTGACTTTTATCAGAAGCTGGTTGAAATCAAGATACATCATATCTAAAGTATCTTTTTTTTTTTTATCCAGAGCTATAAATGACACCCAGAGGAGGAGATGTAGCAGGTGGGGAAGCAGGGAGAAGAGGGGAGAAGTTTTTACCTTGGCACCTTTATTCTTAATTAAACCACAATGACTACAAGTGATCATTACTTACTTGTTCTGTTTTGACAAGCCATATGTCAGCAATCTATACTTTTTGTTTCCATAGGAAAGATGTCATACTTATCAAGCTCTAAATTTTGGGGCTGTAACTTCCCCCTCTTTGGAAAGCTTGAGCAATGGCCCAGATGCAGACTTCTAATACTTCCACTCTCCAGCTCTCACACTTTCTCCTCACCGTTCCTTCATTTCTATTGCTATTACCTTTTTTGAAGATCTTTTTCATCTTGATGGAAAAAATGAAAGCACAATTGTTCCCTGTTGTCTATGAATACTATATCACCTTTATCAAATGTTGTTATTTGATACTTTATTCTTGATGCTCTTGTTCCAAATATCGGGCTGGCCAAAAAGTTTGCTTGGGTTTTTCATATGATGTTACCGAAAAACCCAAACAAACTTTTTGGCCAAACCAATGTTACTTGGATGGAGGGCTACATGAACTTCTTTGACTTCAATCATGACATAATCTTCAGCACCTAGTCCTTCTTAAATTGTAGAATATGCTGCTTGTCTATATTGCCCTTCACTACATTCCCTTCTTTCCTTCTGCCTCTTCCAATTCCCAGTATTGGAATAAATCAATCTCTACTTTCTCACTTTTATTGATATATTCCACATCTCAAGGGAAATAAAATCACAAACATACTGACTAGCACCATTATAATGCCCTCTCTAATCTCAGCTGAATCTTCTTAGGATTCTTTAATATAATGCCCTCTCTAATCTCAGCTGAATCTTCTTAGGATTCTTTAACTCATCCCTACCAAGGTCATTCTTCCATTCCTCAGTATGAATGTTTCAAAACTTTCCCAGGCCCCCTAGCAGGCCTGGTATGTATGATGAAATGTACACACAACCCCACAAGGTTACCTTACCTAGTTAAACTATTGAGCTGAGATGGGCACCGAGGTCTATCTGACTTTCATTAAGTCCAGGAGATTTTCATGAAGTTGTCTTTCTTTATCTCAACCTCACTCCCACAGTTTCAAAGTGTAATCCTACTTCCTACTCAGTAGAGAAGTCATTAACCTCTTCCCTTCATAGGTACACTCATTCCCTTGGTGACTTCATTCAGATTATGAAGCTAAATACAGTCTATATGGTGATCATGGACTCCCACATTTGTGTCTCAAATGCAGGCTTCTTCCCTAAACTCCAGAAATGCTTATTTGACATGGATGTCTAATAGATGCCTTTAACTTGGGTGTCTAACAGAAATATCAAATTTGACAGGTCCAAAACCTAATTTCTAATCTCCCATGAAAAGGCTTGTTTCTCCACAGAAAAAAATCATCCCCATTGCTGCAAATGGCAACACCATCCTTCCAGTTGCTCAGGCCAAAAACCTGGCAATGATCCTCAACTCCTTACTTCCTCTCATACCCTACATTCAATCTGTTAGACAATCCTGACGGCTCTTCATCAAAATATACCCTGGATTGATTACGTCTTACCACCTCCACTGCTAATACCCTAATGTAAGCCACTATATCAATTATCTGGATTATTGCCATTAACTCCTAACAAACTCCCTGCTTCCAACACACAGTCTATTCTCAACACTGTAGCCAAAGTGATGATATTAAAATGAAAATTATATCATGTTACTATACTGCTTAAAAACTTCCAATGGCTTCCCACTACACTGAGTAAAAACCAATATCCTTACAACATCTACCACTACCCTAAACAACCCTCCACTACTCTTACTCTACACAAGCCATGCTAGACTAGATTCCTAGCTATTTTTAAAATATGCTGCTTCCTCAGTGCTTTTTTGATTGTGATTTCCACTGTCTGGAATATTCTTCCTCCCAAATACCTGAAGTCTTCCTCCCAAATACCTTGCTTCCTCATTTCCTTCAAATGTTCACTGAAATTTCACTTTCTCAGTGAGGTCTTCTGTGATCATTCTATTTAAAACTACAAAAACCACAAAAATCACAAACACCACTATTCCTTGTTTCCCTACCCTACTTAATTTTTCTCCATGGTATGTATTAATTTCTTACATACTACGATTTACTCATTTGTCACGTGTCCGTTTCCTGACTAAAATGTAATTTCCAAAGGGGAAGAATTTTGGTCAGTCTTATTCAGTCACATATTCCCATTGCCTAGGGCAGTAACTAGTAAATAATTAGGTGTTCAATTTATATTTGTTGAAAGAAAGAATGAATGAATCATTAAATAGTGAATGATGACCCTAGGAATGATACTAAAGAATGATAGAATCTTCACGACTGCAAGAAGCAAATCCAGAACACAAATCAATGAAATCATACCTCCGATAGCACAATGACAGATGATGAAGATGCAGCAGATCAAAGCAAATACATTCATTATCTGCTTCCTACAGTAAACCACAATCATTTGCACAATAGATAATACAGAGGTTCATGAGAATCTGAAAGAATGGATCAAAGAAGCTGGCAGATGATAAGAATTTCTGGTTAGGGACCAGCACTCAATAACTTAAAAGCCAAGGAAAGAGAAATGTCAGTAGTCAAGTCAAAGCACTGGTTTGATATTTTAATAGGTGTATGTGTAGGGAAGAATGAACTCAGAAGGCCTGGATTGCTCAAACCCTGTACACTCACAAGGAAAGTCAATCCTCAGGACTGTCCCTTGGCTAGTTCCTGGGAAATAAGCTCTGATCCCTTGGAATATTCTACCTGGTAAGAGCATTTTTGCATGCCACAGATCTTGGGCCATATGACACCAGTTTGACTAGACAGTTCATGCAAACAACAGGAAGAATGATGAATGCTGTGTGCCTGATTTTGCTCAGGGTGGCTAGGGAAACCACACAGGTGCTGCTTGCCTACATGACTCACTTAAAATAAAAATCCGGGAAACCAAGGCTTGGGTGAGTTTCCTGGGTTGACAACGCTTTGCACATGCTGTCACACATTGTTACTGGGGGAATTAAGTGAATCCATGTGACTTTACTGGGAGAGGACACCTGAAAGGTTTTTCCTGGACTTTGTCCCATATAACTTTCCTTTTGTTGATTTTAATCTGTATGTTATCATTACAATAAGCCATAACCACTAGTATATCAGCTTTCCTAGATCCATGATTCCTAATGAAATATTAAGCCTGAGAGTGGTCTTAGGGACCACTGACATTTAGCATCAGAAATAGGACTTGTTAGGAGTGATGTCAACAAGATGGAGGGCTAGGAGGTCCCAATATTAGGTTATCCTACAAAAACAACAAACAACTACAAACTGATCAAAACAGCTTTTGAAAAGCTCTGGACTACAATGAAATCAGCAGAAAGCAATGAAGCAGCATAAACCCTGTAGAGTTTTTAAAAACAAGGATGGCTGCCAGAAAAGTATAGGAAGCATTTTACCTGTGACATCCCATCCTCTAGATCAGAGCAGTTAGGCACCAAAAAAGATGGCCTCAGAGGGATTTCCCCCTATGGGGAAAATAAGAGCAAGAGAACTCCAACAAGCTTCATTGCCGTGGTTGTGTGCAGCTTTCACTACTGAGGATTCCCACAGTCTTCACCAACACTGACTGAACTCAGCTAACAGAGCTACCGAAAGTCCACACCACCCCAGCTCCTCTCTGGGGCAGGAGCTGTGCTGCGGATGACACCTGGCCCCAGGGACCCTAGTCGCTGCTGTGTCTGGCTCCCTGGATCTCAGGATGCCACAAAATCTAGCCATCCACAAAGCCAAGCTACTGCTGCTCTGAGCCCTACCACTGAGTCCTAATCAGGGCTTTGACCTGCCATACAAGGGCTACTACTCTGTCTCCTGCCTTCCATGTCCCACTTTAGGGCTCTACCATGCCACAACCAGGGCCATGGCTGCTCTGCTTGTGTTTCACTCCCAAGACCCAGCTGCAGCTTTGACCTGCCATAAATGGGGCTGTGTCACTGCTCTGTACCCTGCCACTGGGTCCCAAGTTGTAGCTTTAACCAGTCATAACTTGGGCTGCAATACCACTGCTCTGCACCCTACCCCTGGGTCCTAAGACAGGACTTTGACCTGTCATAAGGAGCCACTCTGCTGCTGCTCTGCACCCTGCCCCTAGGGTCCCGACACACGGCTTTAATGGGCCATTACCAAGCAATGTTGTCACTGTTCTGCAACCACCCCTGGGTCCTAAATTGTGGCTTTGATCTGCCATCATCAGGCTGTGCTGCTGCAACTCTGTTTCCTGTCCCTGGGTTTCTGTCACCATTTGACCTGCCATTACAGGGCCACATGCTGCTGCTCAGCACACCATCCTTGGGGTTCCAAGTCAGAGCTCTGACCCACCATAACTGGGGCAGGTGGTGCTACAGCTGCTCTATACCCTGCCCCCCGGGTTGAAAGTCAGGGCTTTGACCTGCCCATCAGTAGATTGTGCTGTTGGAGCTCTGCAACCGACCCCAGAGTTCTAAGTTGCTGCTATGACCCAACATCACTGGGGCCAATCTGTTACTGATCTGTAACTGCCCCCTGGGTCCTAGGCCATGGTTATGACTTACCATTGCTGAGGCCAAGATGCTGCTGCTATAAAACAGAACCGTGAGGCCAGAGTCAGGTATTTGACCAACCATCTATAAGAAGTACACTACTGTACTCTGGCTCTGGGTCCCAAGCCACTGCTGAACCCTGTCATCCCAGGAATCCTGCTGCTACTGCATTCCCCTTTACCCCAGGGCCTGAGTCACTGTGGTGATTCCCAGGAACCCAGACCACAGTTCCATGGGAAGTCTTCATGTGCCTGCACCTCAGAAACCAGTGCCACTGCCACTGAAAGTGTACCTGTGCCCCCACGACTCAGGTGTTGTGGTAGCTCTGTGAGCACCAGGTCCCAGGATACCAGTTCCACTGATGCCCTGAGTGTCAGCACACCAGTCCTGCCATCAAGAGGGATTCCCTTGGCTAGAATTTTGACAGGCAAAAAAGAATAGTAGGATCCCAGCAGCTTTTGCCACCACTGCCATCCACATCTTCTAAAGGAAGATGTCACAATCTACGCTGATGTTGACCTCAGCTGACAGAGCTGCATAGAAAGGACTTTAGTGTGCCCTCCCTGGAACCAGAGACACTGCACCCTACCCAGCTGGCATATTCACAGTCATCTTTAGGTGATAATCTTTCCCCAGTGAAGCTAGTCTTAAAAAGCTGAAAAAGGCAACTGCTCCCTTGAATGCACGGTTATCAACTCACAGACATTAGAAACATGAAGAAGCAAGAAAACATGACACCACCAAAAGTTCACAATAAGTTTCCAATAACTGACACCAAAGAAATGGATTTGAGTTACGTGAAAAAGAATTCAAAGTGTTTAAGGAAGCTTAGCAAGATTCAAGTGAACGCAGAGACACAGCTAAATGAACTCAGAAGAACAATACATGAACAAAACAAGAAGTTTGACAAATTAGTAGAAATAATAAAAAAAGAACCGATCAGAAATTCAAGAGCTGGAGAATACAAAGAATGAAATGAAAAGTGCGATAGAGAAAATTAACAGTAGGCTCAATAAGGCAAAAAAAACCAATGTGTGAACTTGAACACAGATCCCTTGACATTTTCCAGTCAAAGAAAAAGATGTAAGAATGAAAGAGTAAAGAAAGCCTCTGTGACTAATGGGATACCACAGAATGAAACAATATTCAAATTATAGAAATCCAGAAAAGGAAGGGACAAAGGAACACAAACATATTTAAAGAAATAAGGGCTTAAAACTTCTCTAAGCTGGAGAGAGATATGGACACCCAGGTACACAAAGCCCAAAGCTCCCCAAACAGATTCAACCAAAAGAGATCTCTACCAAGATACACTGTAAACAAGCTCTTAAAAAATCTAAGAAAAAGAGAATTTTGAAAGCAGCAAGAGAAAATGTATTCATCACATACAAAGAAACTCCAATAAAGCTATCAGCATATTTTTCAACAGAAATCTTGCAGGCCAGGAGAGAGTGAGATGATATATTCAAAGTACTCAAAGAAAAAAAGAACTATCAACTTAGAACACATTACCCAGCAACCCTGTCCTTTAAAAATGAAGGAAATATAAAGACTTTCCCAGAAAAACAAATGTTGAGGAAATTTATCAGTCGACGGCTTTACATAAAATGTTAAAGGGAGTTCTTCAAGCGGAAATGAAAAGATATTAATCAGTAACATAAAAACATATAACTGTATAGAATTCACTGGTAAAGGTAATTATACAAATGTGAAACACTCTAAAACTGCAGTGGCAGTGTGTAATTCACTTTGATCTCTAGCATACAGGTTAAAAGACAAAGCATTAAAAATAATTATAGGTACAATATTTTGTTAATGGATACAGAATATAAAAAATATAAATTGGGACATCAATAACATAAAATGTTGGGGGGGAAGTAAATGTGTAGGACTTTTAAAATCAATTGAAGTTAAAATGTTATCAACTTAAAATAGACTGCTATAACTATAAAATGTATTATGAACAGCAGGGTAATCACAAAGCAAAGAACTCTGATACACAAATGATAAAAAGAATCAAATATACCACTATATAAAATGAACAATTCACAAAGAAAGCAAGCGAGGAAGAAAAGAAAAAAGAAACTATAAAATAATTAGAAAGCAATTAACCAGATGGTGATAGTAAATCTTTCACCATCAATAATTCCTTAAGGGGCTTCCCTGGTGGCACAGTGGTTGAGAGTCTGCCTGCCAATGCAGGGGACACGGGTTCGAGCCCTGCTCTGGGAAGATCCCACATGCCGCGGAGCAACTGGGCCCGTAAGCCACAATTACTGAACCTGCGCGGCTGGAGCCTGTGCTCCACAACAAGAGAGGCCGCGATAGTGAGAGGCCCGCACACCGCGATGAAGAGTGGCCCCTGCTTGCCACAACTAGAGAAAGCCCTCACACAGAAACGAAGACCCAACACAGCCATAAATAAAATAAATAAATAAAATTTAAAAAAAAGAAAAAAAAATAATTCCTTAAAATATGAATGGTTTAACATCTCCAATTAAAAAACACAGAGTTGCCGAGTGGATAAAAAAACAAAACCCAATCACATGCTGCCTAAAACAGACTCACTTAAGTTTTAAGGAAACTCATATGATGAAAGGGAAGGGATGGAAGAGGATATTCCATGTAAATGGAAACCAAAAGAGACAAGGGGTAGCTATACTTCTATCAGACAAATAGACTTTAAGTCCAAAGTTGTAGGAATTGAACTTTAAGTTCAATTTCGACTTTAAGTCGAAAGTTGTAAGAGAAAAAGAAGGTCATTATATAATGATAAAGGGATCGATTCATCAAGAGGACATAACAATTGTAAATATATACACACCCAATATGAGAACATCAAAATATATTAAACAATTGTCACCAAATATGAAGGCTGAAATAGACAGCAATGCAATAATAGTAAAGGACTTCAGTACCCCACTTTCAACAATGGAAAGATCATCCATATAGAAAATCAACAAGACAATAATGGATTGAACTACACTTTAGAGCAAATGGACCTAACAGATATATACAAAAGATTCCATCCAACGGCTTCACAATACATATTCTTCTCAAGTATACACGAAACATTCTCCAGGATGGAGTATATGTTAGATCACAAAACAAGTCATAACAAGTTTCAAAAGATTAAAATTATACCAACTATAGTTTCCAACCGCTGTAGTATGAAACTAAAAATAACAGGAGTAAAGCTGGAAAGCTCACAATTATATAGAAAATAAGCAAAACACTTCTGAAGAACCAATGAGTCAAAAAAGAAATCAAAAGGGAAATCAAAAAATTCTTGAGACAAAGGAAACGGAAACACAGTGCACCAAAATTTACGGAATACAGAAAAAGAAATTCTAATAGGAAAGTCGGTAGTGATAAATGCCTACATTAAGAAAAAAGAAAAATCTAAAATAAAGAACCTAATTTTACACTTTAAGGATCTAGAAAAAGAACACAGTAAGCCCATAGTTGACAGAAGGAAGGAAATAATATAGAGCAGAAATGAATGAAACAAAGATTAGAAAGACACTTTTTAAAAAAATCAACAAAACTAAGAGTTGGCTTTTTGAAAAGATAAAATTTACAAACCTTTACCAAAACAAATTAAGAAAAGAGGAGAGGGCTTCCCTGGTGACACAGTGGTTAAGAATCCGCCTGCCAATGCAGGGAACACAGGTTCAAGCCCTGGTCCGGGAAGATCTCACATGCTGCGGAGCAACTAAGCCCATGCACCACAACTACTGAGCCCACGTACCTAGAGCCTGTGCTCCACAACAAAAGAAGTCAACACAATGAGAAGCCCACGCACCGCAATGAAGAGTAGCTCCTGTTTGCTGCAACTAGAGAAAGCCCACACGAAGCAACTAAGACCCAATGCAGCCAAAAATAAATAAACAAAATAAATTAATTTAAAAAAAAGAAAGAAAAGAGGAGAGATGACTCAAATGAAATCATAAACAAAAGGGAGAACATTCAAAACTGATACCACAGAAATATAAAGGATCATAAGGGTCAGTGAACAATTATACGATAACAAATTAGATAACTCAGAAAAAATGGATAAATTCCTAGAAACATACAACTTACCAAGACTGAATCATGAAGTAATAGGATGTCTGAACAGATGAATAATGAACATGGAGTTTGCATCAGTAATCACAAATCTCCCCCAAAAAAAAGCCCAGGAGCAGATGGCCTCACTGGTAAATTCTATCAACATTTAAAGAAAAATTAATACCAGTCCTTCTTCTGAAACTCTTCAAGAATATAGAAGATGACAAAACACTCTAAACTCATTTTATTAGGCCAGTGTTACCAGGATACCAAAAAGCACACAACACCACCACAGAAAAAGAAAATTACAGACCAATATCTTTGATGAATATAGATGCAAAACTCCTAAATAAGATATTAGCAAACTGAATTCAACAATACATTAAAAGGATCATACACCACAATCAAGTGGGATTTATTCCAGACATGCCAGGATGGTTCAACATCTGCAAATCATTCAACGTCATACACCCCATTAACAAGAGGAAGGATAAAAATCATATGATCATTTCAATAGATAAAGAAAAAGCATCTGACAAAATTCAACATCCATTTCGGATAAAAACTCTCAATAAAGTGGCTATAGAGGGAACATACCTCAGCATAATAAAGGCCATATATGACAAATTCACAGCTAACATCACACTCAGTGGAAAAAAGCTGAAAGCTTTTCCTCTAAGCACAGGAGCAACACAGGAGGCCCAACCTACCACTTTTATTCAGCATTGTATTGGAAGTCCTAGCCAGAGCAATTAGAAACAAAAAAATAAAATAAAAGGAATCTAAATCAGAAAGGAAGTAGTAAACCATCTCTATTTGCATAAGACATAATCTTATATACAGAATAACCAAAAGAGTAGTAGAACTAATAAACAAATGCAGTAAAGTTGCAGGATACAAAATCAATATACAAAAATTAATTGGTTTCTATACACTAATAACAAAGTCTCAAAGAGAGAAAAGTTTTTAATTTTTTAAAAAAGTTTTTAAGTTTTTAAAAATACCATTTATAACTGCATTAGAGAAATTAAAATACTAAAGAACAAATTTAAACAAGGAGGTAAAAGACTTGTACATCTAAAACTACAAGGCTTTGATAATTCAGTGCAATCCCTATCAAAATTCCAATGACATTTTTCACAGAAATAGAACAAAAAAACCTAAAATGTGTATGTAACAACAAAGACCCCAAATAGCCAAAGCAATCTTGAGAAAGAACAAAGCTAGAGACATCATGCTCCCTGATTTCAAACTATATTGCAATACTATACTTGTCAAAATGACATTGTATTGGCATAAAGACAAACACAAATATCAGTGGAACAGAACAGAGTGCCCAAAAATAAACCCATGCATATATGGTCAATTAACTTACAACTAAGGAACCAAGAACACATGATGGGGAAAGGACACTCTCTTCAATAAATGGTGCTAGGAAAACTAAGCAGCCACAAGCAAAAGAATGAAACTGGACCACTTTCTTACACCATACACAAAAATCAACCCCAAATGGATTAAAAACTTGAATGTAAGACCTAAAACATGAAATTACTAGAAAAAATATAGGTGGTAAGCTTCTTGACACCAGTTGTGTCAATTAATTTTTTTAATTTGATGTCAAAAAGAAAAATCAATAAATGGCTTATGCACAGCAAAGGAAACCATCAACAAAATGAAAATAAAACCTACTAAATGGGAGAAAATATTTGCAAGTCATGTATCTGGTAAGGGTTTAATATCCAAAATATTAAGAACTCATATAACTTAATAGCAAAAAACAAACAATCTGATTGAAAAATGGTCAGAGGATCTGAATAAACAATTTTCCATAGAAAACATACAGATGGCCAACAGGCACATGAAAAGGTGCTGAACATCACTAACCATGATGGAAATGCAAATCCAAACCACATAGAGCTATCACCTCACACCTGTTAGAATGGCAAGAAATAAATGTTGGCGAGGGTGTGAAGAAAAGAAACCCCCGTACACAGTAGGTGAGAATGTAAACTGATGTAGCCACTATATAAAACAGTATGGAAGTTTGTCAAAAAAATTAAAACTACAATCTGATCCAGCAACTAAACTTCTGGGTATTTGTCCAAAGGAAACAAAATCACTATTGTGAAAAGAAAGCTGCACTCCCCTGTACATTGCAGCATTATTTACAATAGCCAAGACATGGAAACAATTTATAAATCCACATATCCATCAATGGCTGAATGGAAAAAGAAAATGTGATACACACAGTGGAATATTATTCGGCCACAAAAAGAAGTAAATCTTGCCACTTGCAATAATATGGAAGGGCCTTGAGGGCATTTTGCTAAGTGAAATAAGTCAGTGAAAGACAAATACTGTATGATTTCACTTATATGTGGAGGAAGGAAGGAAGGAAGGGAGAAAGAAACGGAAAGAAAGAGAGAGAGAGAGAAAGGGAGGGAGGGAGGAAGACAGAGAAAGGAAGGAAGGAAGGAAGGAAGGAAGGAAGGAAGAAAGAAAGAAAGAAAGAAAGAAAGAAAGAAAGAAAGAGAGAGAGAAAGAAAGAAAGAGGAAGAAAGAAAAGAAAGAAAGAAAGGAGAGAAAGAAAGGCCTGAACTCACAGAGAACAGCCTAGAAGCAGTAGGTGGGCAAAATCGGTGATGGTGGTCAAAAGGTACAAAATTCTGAAAGAAAACAGAAATCAACCACAGAAAGAAAAATATGAAAAGAACAAACATGGGGAGACTAAACAACATGCTACTTAAAAATCAATGAGTCAACGATGAAATCAAAAAAGGAATCAGAAAATACTTCGAGGCAAATGAAAATGATAACACAACCTTACAAAATCTATGGGATGCAGTAAAACAGTGTTAAGAGAAAAGTACATAGGGATACAGGCCTTCCTCAAGAAACAAGTAAAATAAACAAATAAACAACCTAACCTACCACCTAAAAGAATTAGAAAAAGAAGAACAAACAAAACCCAAAGTCAGCAGAAGACAAGAAATTATAAGATCAGAGATTGAATAAATAAAATAGATTAAAAAAAAAAACCAGAAAAGATCAATAAAACCAAGAGCTGTTTTTTTTGAAAAGATAAAATTGAGAAACCTCTAGCCAAGCACACCAAGAAGAAAAGAGAGAGGACCCAAATAAACAAAATAAGAAATGAAAGAGATGTAACAACAACCAATACCACAGAAATACAAAAAATCATAGAGAATACTATGAAGAGCTGTATGCCAAACACTGGACAACCTAGAAGAAATGTACATCTCTAAAAACATACAGTCTGCCAAAACTAAGTCAAGAAGAAACAGATAATTTGAACACACCAATACTAGATGTGAAAGAGAATGTGTAATTTTAAAATTCTGTCAAACAAAAATCCAGGATCAAACCGCTTCACTGGGGATTCTAACAAACAAACAAAGAAGAATTCATAACGATCCTTCTCAAACTATTCTGAAAAAATGAAAGAGGAGGGAACACTTCCAAATTTATTCTATAAGGCCACCAAGACCCGGATACCAACACCAGACAAAGACATTACAAAAAAAGAAAATTATAAGCCAATATCTTTCATAAATTTAGATGCAAAAATCCTCAACAAAATATTAGCAAACCGAATCCAACATGACATAAAAAGGATCATGCACCATGATCAACTTGGATTCATTCCAGGGTCAGAAGGATGGTTCAACATATACAAATCAATCAATATGATATACCACATTAAAAAAAAAGGAGAGACAAAAACCACATGATCATCTCAATAGATGCAGAAAAAGTATTTGACAAAATTCAACATTCATTTATGATAAAAACGTTCACCAAAGTAGGTATAGAGGGAAAGGGAACAGATTTCAACATATTAAAGGCCATTTACAGCAAAACAACAGCCAACACAAAATGAACAGTTAAAAGCTGAAAGACTTCCCGCTAAATTCAGGAACAAGACAAGGATTCCCACTCTTACCATTTCTATTCAACATAGCATTGACAGTCTTAGCCACAGCAATCAGATAAGAAAAGAAATAAAAGGTATCCAAATTGGGAGGAAAGAGATAAAACTGTCATTAATTGCAAATGACATGATACTCTTATGGAGAACTCTAAAGTTGCCACATAAAAACTATTAGAACTAATAAATGAATTCAGCAAGATAGCAGGATAAAAGACCAATATACACAAATGGGTTTCTTTACACTAATAATGATATATCAACAAGAGGAAGTAAAAAAAGCAATCCCATTTGAAATACTGTAAAAAATAAAATAAAATAAAATATCTAGGAAGAAACTTAACCAAGGAGATGAAGATCTATACATTGAAAACTATAAAACACTGATAAAGGAAACTGAAGATGATTCAATGATGAAATGGAATGCCCATGGATTGGAAGAATTAATATAATTAAAATGGCCATACTACCCATTAAATCTACAGATTTAATGCAATTCCTGTCCAAATACCTATGACATTATTCACAGAGCTAGAACAAATATTCCTAAAATTTATATGGAACCACAAAAGACCCCAAATTGCCAAAGCAATCTTGAGACAGAAGAACAGAGCTGGAAATATCATGCTCCCTGACATCAGACTATATTACAGAGCTACAGTAATTAAAACTGCATGGTACTGGAACAAAAACAAATATATAGCTCAATGGTACAAAATAGAGAGCCCATAAATAAACCTATGCACCTACAGTCAATCTTCGACAGAAGAAGCAAGTATATAAGATGGAGAAAAGACAGTTTCTTCAACAAGTAGTGATGGGAAAGCTGGATAGCTGTATGTAAATCACTGAAATTAGAACACTCCCTCACACCATATACAAGAATAAACTCAAAATGATTTAAACACCTAAATATAAGACAAGACACCATAAAAATCCTAGAAGAGAACATAGGCAAAACATTCTAGGACATAAATTGAAGCAATATTTTCTTAGATTAATATTCAAAAACAAAAGAAATAAAAGCAAAAATTAAAAATGGGACCTAATTAAACTTAAAAGCTTGTGCACATCAAAGGAAACCATCAACAAAACAAAAAGACAACCTATCGAATGGGAGAAAAATATCTGCAAATGATGCTACCAACAAGGAGTTAATATCTAAAATATACAAGCAGGTCATGGAACTCAATATCAAAAAAAAAAAAAAACAATCCAATTAAAAAATGGGCAGAAGACCTAAGTAGACATTTCTCCAAAGAAGATGCTCAACATCACTAATTATTAGAGAAATGCAAATCAAAACCACAATGAAGTATCACCTCACACCTGTCAGAATGACTAGCATCACTAAGTCCACAAATAATACATGTTGGAGAGGGTATGGAAAAAAGGGAACCCTCCTACATTGTTGGTGGGTATGTAAATTGATGCAGCCACTATGGAAAACAGTACGGAGATGCCTTAAAAAACTAAAAACAGAGCTACCATATGATCCAGCAATCCCACTCCTGGGCATATATCTGGAAAAGACAAAAACTCTAATTCAAAAAGATACACGAACCTCAATGTTCACAGCAGCACTATTTACAATAGGCAAGACATGGAAATGACCCAAGTGCCCATCAGTAGACAGTTGGCTTAAGAAGATGTGGCATACACACACACACACACACACACATATGTATGTATGTATATGTGTGTATATATATACACATACACACACAATGGACTATTACTCAGTCATAAAAAAGAATGACATAATACCATTTGCAGCAACATGAATGGACCTAGAGATTATTATACTTAGTGAAGTAAGTCAGACAAAGACAAATACTATATGATATCGCTTTTATGTGGAATCTAAAAAAAAATAAATGAATCTATATACAAAACAGAAATAGACTCATAGACATAGAAAACAAACTTATGGTTACCAGAGGGGAGGAACTAATTAGGAGTATGGGATTAACAGATTCAAACTACTATACATAAAATAGATAAGCAACAAGGATTTACTGTGTATCTCGGAATTATATTCAGTATCTTATAATAACCTATAATGGAATATAATCAGAAAAAATAACTGAATCATTATGCTGTACACTTGAAACTAACACACTATTGTAAATCAACCATAATTTATAATATTTTAATTCTTCAGTTTAATAAATAAATATATATATTTTAAAATACAAATTATAGTTATAAAATAAAGAATTCATGGGGATTTAATGTACAGAATGATAAATACAGTTAATAATGCCATAATGTATATTTGAAACTTGCTAGAAGAATAAATTTTAAAAGGTCTGACCACAAAAAATAAAGCTTGTAACTATGTGTGGTGATGGATTTTAAGTAGAAGTATTGTAGTGATCATTTTAGTTTTATTATTCTAGTATTTTAAATTTATCAAGAATGCTTTTGCATTCAATGATTACATAAAATTTATGGGCACAAATAATCTATGCTAATAATCTATTCTATTCACCATTTTATTTAATAATAAAAAACTCCGAATGTTGGGGGGAAATATCAAAAAGTATCACTACTGTAATTAGTGATATAGGTCACAAATATATAGTGAAAACATTATCCCAAACACACAAGCATAGAATAAATATTTCCCTCTCAAAGGAATAAAATAGATTCTAACAGTCAGATGATATTACAAACTTTGAAACTTTTAATACTGTAAATAAATATCAATATACAGATATTATTGTAGCTGTAGCCTACAATCAACATTTTGGTTATTTAATGGAATTTCTATACTTTAGTCATGTGCATGCATGAACACACACACTTGTGGACACCATAAACAAAAATTTAATAATCAGCTCTAGTAATCAGTTACCTTGGCAATAATAACTTCTTTCTTCAGAATCTTCATAGCATAGTATTTTCCACTTGCTTTCTCTCGAACCAAAATAACTTTCCCAAAAGTGCCTTTACCTAGTAGTTTCAAATAGTCAAAATCATTCATTGTCTGAAAAATACAAATGAAAATACATAATATGAAACATTTGATGCAATTTATTTGTAAACTTATATGTATATATTTGCATTACCTACTCAAAATCAAATTTTACCAACTTCTAAGCACACTTAAATGACGAAGAATCAGAATGGCATTGGCTTTCTCATCACCAATCATGAATGCTGGAAATAATTTAAGCAATTCTCAGATAGTGGAGACAATAATTTTAAACGTAGAATCTCACAACTACTCAAATTATTAGTTAGGGCAAAGGGAAAATAAAATCATTTTCACTCACTTCCAAGAACTCAAGTTTCTAAGGATTTAGTAGTGCCACTACTCCCGGACAATGTGACAATCAAAAATGTCCTCCACAAACATTTCCAAATATATCTAAGAGAAAAGTATTGAAGGGAGTGTTTGAGAATGTACTATATTAAAATAAGGATGGACTCCAAGAAAGAGAAAGATACATGTATAAGAAATGTTGAAAACAATTCTGGAGCCCAGTGCAAAGAAACAGAAGAACAACATCAGTATATCTTCTGAGAAAGCAACTGGTCCAAGGCAGAAGGAGGAGTCATGGAACTCTAAGAATGTCTTTAATCTGCCTATTTTCAGTTTCATTTCTCATTCCCATTTCTAAGTAGTAGGTGATTACCAGGATTTTGCCAAGCAGAATTACTATTGCTCTCTATAGCCCCCTCTATGAATGCTTTCCCTACTCTATTTATCCACAAACTTCCAAAATTTTGATAATGTTTCTCCACTAATGTCCTTCTCTCACACAGCTTTTCATTTTCGTGGGCTTGTCCCTTTTAAAAATTCCTCTGCTATTATTTTAATAGGCTTTTAGATGAAAGAGGAGGTATGCTCAGTTTATCATCTTAAATTTAAATTCGGTTTAGAGGGATTTAAAAATAACAATTTAAGGATCTGGGGTTTTATCCTACCAACAATCAGAAGTTATTGAAGATTTTTGTGCCTTTTTAGAAGTATTTCTTTCCTCTTTACCACCCATTTGAAGTAAATGTCAGAAATGTCTCAAACAGATGACCTCAGCTTCTACCTTAAGAAACTAGAAAAACAGCAAATTAAATCCAAAAGAATTAGAAGAAAAAAATAAAAAAGATCAGGGCAGAAATCAATTAGGGACTTCCCTGGCGGTCCAGTGGTTAAGAATGCATGCTTCCATTGCAGGGGGTACGGGTTTGATCCCTGGTCAAGGAAGTGGATTCCTACATGCTGTGTGCATGGTGCAATGCGACCAAAAAAAAGAAAGAAAAGAAAAAAGAAATCAATTAAATTTTAAGAAGAAAGAAAAGGAGAGGAGGTCACGATGGCAGAGGAGTAGGAGGACGTGGAGTTCATCTCTCCCTACAAATGCATCAAGAATACATCTACAAATGGAACAGTTCTCAGAGAGCACAGGCTGAAAGTTAGCAGAGGACCTCGGTCACCTAAAAGGACAAGAAATCCCCACGTAACTGGGGAGGATGAAAGAAAGAAGAAGCAAAAAAGAAGAGAAGAGGTTGCCACATCTTGGGAAGCCCCTCACTGGCAGGGAGATCAGTTGGCACAGAAGGGGAGTTTCGGGGGCTATCAGAAGAGAGTGCAGCACCCGGTCTGTGGCAGGCAGGACAGAGTGAGACCTAAACAGATGGTCTGTGCCACAGCCCTGTGTGCCCCAGTCTGAGACGTGTGTCCCAGTGTGGAAAGGGGCTGGGTGCTGGACTGTGGGGTTTGGGGAGTAAATCCGGGGAGAGGATTGCTGTTGGCTGTGAGGAGACAGCATGAGGAGACGGGAGTGAGGAAATCCGCAACTGGGAATGCTTGTGGAGGAAACTGAGACTGCCATAGCAGGAAAGGGCCATTGTTAAGTGACACAGAAGGGGAGGAGCTGCCATTGCAGCCTTTCTCCCCATGCACTGGCCCTTGCCTCCCTGGGCACTAGGAAGGGCCCCCACTGGGGCCGGCTCTCTCGCGGCCTCTGGCTTCCCTATGTGCCTTGTCAATGCCAGGGAAGGCTCTCTTGCACCCGTGGCTGAGCACTAGGAAGGGCCACCACAGGGGCCAACTATTTCATGCCCGCGGCCACTGGTTTCCCCATGCACCTGTCACTGCCAGGGGTCCCGCGACCCTGGCTGCTACACAGCCTCCGAGTCCCCTCCTCGCCAGGGCAAACTCATATGATCCAGGGCAGCCTCAAAAGCAGACCCCTGTGGGTGACCCACATGCAGAGGTGAGGTTGTAACCACAGCTAAGCCCCAGGGGACATCAACTAAGGAAAAAAGCCGAAATCTCTCCTCGTAGCTGTGCAAATTGTGTAATGACATCTCCAAGAGTGGCCTTGTAAACTCAGAGCCTACAGAACATCTGAACAAACAAGCAGTGCTCCCACAGAAAATACAAGCCTAGCTTTAGCAGCTGTAGATTCTGTTGGCACATACACATGTAGGTTGGGCCAGGCTAAGGATGGAGCTTGCCCCATAGCAACAACAGTGGGTCCAGATCCATGATTACTGCAATCCTGGGACCTGACTTCAGTGGCTCTCTGTAAGTTTAAGAAAACTGAAATCATATCAAGCATCTTTTCCGACCACAATGCTATGGGATTAGATATCAATTACAGGAAAAAAACTGTAAAAACCACAAACACATGGAGGCCAAACAATATGTTACTAAATAACCAATGGACCACTGAAGAAATCAAAGAGGAAATAAAAACATACCTAGAGACAAATGATAATGAGACAATGATGATCCAAAACCTATGGGATACAGCAAAAGCAGTTCTAAGAGGGACTTTTATAGCAATACAATCTTAACTCAGGAAACAAGAAAAATCTCAAGTAAACTATCTTTACACCTAACACAACTCGACAAAAAAGAACAAACAAAACCTAAAGTTAGTAGAAGGAAAGAAATCATAAAGATCAGAGCAGAAATAAATGAAATAGAGACAAAGAAAACAAAAGCAAAGATCAATGAAACTAAAAGCTGGTTCTGTGAGAAGATTAACAAAATTGATAAACCTTTAGCCAGACTCATCAGGAAAAAAGGGAGAGGACTCAAATCAATAAAATTAGAAATGAAAAAGGAAAAGTTACAAAGGACACCACAGAAATACAAAGGATCATAAGAGACTACTACAAGCAACTCTATGCCAATAAAATGGATAACCTAGAAGAAACAGACAAATCCTTAGAAAGGTACAATCTCCTAAGACTGAAACAGAAAGAAATAGAAAACATGAACAGACTAATCACAAGTACTGAAATTGAAACTGTGATTTAAAAACTTCCAACAAACAAAGGTCCAGGACCAGATGGCTTCACAGGTGAATTCTATCAAAGAATAGTTAACACTTATCCTTCTGAAACTATTCCAAACAATTGAAGAGAAAAGAACACTCCCAAACTTGCTCAACGACGCCACCATCACCCTGATACCAAAACCAAAGATAACACAAAAAAAGAAAATTACAGGCCAATATCACTGATGAACATAGACACAAAAATCTTCAACAAAATATTAGCAAACCAAATTCAACAACACATTCAAAGGATCATAAAGATGGCAGACTAGAAGGATATGGAGTTCGCATATCCTCACAACTAGGGCACCTACCACGTGGGGGACCACGGAAACCTAAGGGGACAGGAGGAACACCAGAGCAACAGAGTAAGACATGGTGGGGAGGGAGGAGAGAGGAGAAGTGGAGGCAGGATGGAACTGGAGCCTTGGAGGGGCGGCTGGGGGAGGGAAGGGGTTCCCACTCTTGGGAAGCCCACCCACAGTGAGGGGATCAACAGGGATGGTGAAAGACCGTCGGGAGAACAAAGGATTGGAAGGGAATGCAGCCAGTGTTTCCCCTGCCCACTTGGGCCCCAGAAAGCCTGCTGAGGTCCTAATCATCCGATCTCTGTGACTCCCTCCAGCCATTCTGAGCATAAGCCCCACCCTCACCCAGAACCTTACCTCTGCACTTCACACTCCGAGACCCCCTACGACCAAGTTGGGCCTAAACCTTGCCCCTGCACCTCCACCCAGCGCCTTACCTCTGAACTCCGCACTCCGAGGCCCTCTCCAGCAGCGCTGAATATTCCGGTTGCATGGGTCCTGAGCCTAGGTCCCAACCCCTGCCTAAACCTCACCCTCAACTAAGCCCCACCCCACCCCCACAGCCAAGGCCTTTTCCAGCATTTTTGTTTTCAAGGTTGTGGTTCCATTTTATTTTGTTGTTTCAATTTAATTTTTATTTTTTCAAATAAATTTTGAAATTTTTCTTATTTTATTTTGTTCTTTATATATTGTTATTGTTCTGCTCGTTTTGGCTTGCTCCCGCCCACTTTTTTTTTCTGTTGTGGTTCTGTTTTACCTTGTTTTAGTTGTTTCACTTATATTTTTCTTTTTCCTAATATATCTTTTTCTAATTTTATTTTTTTATTGTTTGTTTTTGTACTGCTCCTTTTTTTGAATTTTATTTTATTTATTTTTTTCTACAGCAGGTTCTTATTAGTTATCTATTTTATACATATTAGTGTATATATGCCAATCCCAACCTTCCAATTCATCCCACCACCACCACCACCCCACCAGCTGCTTTCCCCCTTGGTGTCCATAATGTTTGTTCTCTACATCAGTCTCTCTATTTGGTCCTTTTTTTTTCTTCTTCTCTTTTGCCACACCATGTGGTTTGAGGGATCTTGGTTCCCAGGCCGGTGATCGGGCCTGAGCTCCTGTGGAGTGTGCGCCAAGCCCAAACCACCGGACTAACAGAGAACCTCAGACAACAGGAAATATTAATCACAGTGAGGTCTCCCAGAAATCCTCATCTCAACACCAAGACCCGGCTCTAAACAAATGCCTGTAAACTCCAGTGCTGGGCGCCTCGGGCCAAAAAACCAGTAAGACAAGAACACAATACCACCCATCAAAAAAAATAAGATGACAAAAAAATATGTTACAGACGAAGGAATAAGGTAAAAACCTACAAGACCAAATAAATGAAGAGAAAATAGGCAAGCAATATGAAAAAGAATTCAGAGTAATGATAATAAAGACGATCCAAAATCTCAAAAATAGAATGGAGGCACGGATCAAGGAAATACAAGATATGGTTAACAAACACCAGGTAGAACTTAAAAACAAACAGTGAAGAACAACACAATAACTGAAATGAAAAATACACTAAAAGGAATCAATAGCAGAATAACTGATGCAGAAGAAGGGATAAATGAGCTGGCAGACAGAATAGTGGAAATAACTTCCGAGGAGCAGAATAAAGAAAAGAGACTGGAAAGAACTGAGGACAGTCTCAGAGACGTCTGGGACAACATTAAATGCACCAACATTCTAACTGTAGGGGTCCCAGCAGAAGAACGGAAAGAGAAAGGGTCTGAGAAAATATCTGAAGAAATTAGAGTCGAAAACTTCCCTAACATGGGAAAGGAATTAGTCAATCAAATCCAGGAAGCGCAGAGAGTCCCATACTAGATAAACCCTAGGAGAAACATGGCAAGACACATATTAATCAAACTAACAACAATTAAATTCAAAGAAAAAATATTAAAAACAATAAGGAAAAAGCAACAAATAATATACAAGGGAATCCCTATAAGGTTATCAGCTGATTTTTCAGCAGAAACTCTGCAGGTCAGAAGGGAGTGGCAGGATATATTTAAAGTGATGAAAGGGAAAAACCTAAAAGCAAGATTACTCTACCCAGCAAGGATCTCATTCAGATTTGATGGAGAAATCAAAAGCTTTACAGACAAGCAAAAGGTAAGAGAATACAGCACCACCAAACCAGCTTTACGACAAATGCTAAAGGAACTTCTCTAGGCAGGAAACGCAAAAGAAGAAAAATACCCACAAAAACAAACCCCAAACAATTAAGAAATTAGTAATAGGAACATACATATCAATAATCCCCTTGAATGTAAACAGACTAAATGCTCCAAGCAAAAGACACAGACTGGCTGAAAGGATACAAAACCAGGACCCATATATGCTGTCTACAAGAGACCCTCTTCAGACCTAAGGACACATACAGACTGAAAGTGAGGAGACGGAAAAAGATATTCCATGCAAAAGGAAATCACAAGAAAGCTGGAGAAGCAATACTCATATCTGATAAAATAGACTTTAAAATAAAGACTGTTTCAAGACATAAGGAAGGACACTACATAACAATCAAGGGATCAATCTAAAAAGAAAACATAAAAATTATAAATATTTATGCACTCAACATGGGAGCAACTCAATATATAAGGCAAATGCTAACAGCCAAAAATGGGGAAAAAGACAGTAACACAATTATACTGAGAGACTTTACACCCCACTAACACCAAAGGACACATCATCCAGCAAGAAAATAAATAAGGAAACACAAACTTTAAATGACACCATAGACCAGATAGACTTAATTGATACTTATAGTACATTCCACCCAAAAGCAGCAGAATACACTTTCTTCTCAAGTGCACACGGAAGATTCTCCAGGATAGATCACATCTTGGGTAAGAAATCAAACACTGGAAAATTTTTACCAATTGAAATCGTGTCAAACATCTTTTCCAACCACAACGCTATGAGATTAGAAATCAAGTAGAGGAAAAGAACTAAAAAACACTAACACATGGAGGCAAAGCACTGCAATGCTAAAAAATCAAGAGATCACTGAAGAAATCAAAGAGGAAATGAAAAAATACCTAGAGACAAAGGACAATGAAAACATGATGACACAAAACCTACAGAACTCAGAAAAAGCAGATCTAAGAAGGAAGTTTATAGCAATTCAAACTCACCTCAAGAAACAAAAAAAATCTCAAATAAATAGTCTAATCTTACACATAAAGCAACTAGAGAAAGAAGAACAAGGAAAGCCTAAAGTTAGTAGAAGGAAAGAAATCATACAGATCAGAGCAGAAATAAATGAAATAGAAACGAAGAAAATGATAGCAAAGATCAATAAAAACAAAAGTTGGTTCTTTGAGAAGATTAAAAAAAATTTGATAAACCTTTAGCCAGACTCATCAAGAAAAAAGTGAGAGGACTCAAATCTATAAAATTAGAAATGAAAAAGAAGAAATTACAACTGACACTGCAGAAATACAAAGGATCATAAGAGACTACTACAAGCAACTCTAGGCAAATAAAATGGACAACCTGGAAGAAACGGACAAATTACTGGAAAGGTACAACCTTCCAAGACTGAACCAGGAAGAAATAGAAAATATAAACAGACCAATCACAAGTAATGAAATTGAAACTGTGATTAAAAATCTTTCAACAAACAAAACTACAGGACCAGATGGTTTCATAGGTGAATTCTATGAAACACTGAAAGAAGAGCTAACAACTATCCTTCTGAAACTATTCCAAAAAATTGCAGAGGAAGGAACACTCCCATACTCGTTCAACGAATCCACCATCACCTGGATACCAAAACCAGAAAAAGATATCATAAAAAAAGAAAATTACGGACCAGTATCACTGATGAACATAGAAGCAAAAATCCTCAACAAAACACTAGCAAACAGAATCCAACAACACTTTCAAAAGGTCATGCACCATGATCAAGAGGGTTTTATTGCAGGGATGCAAGGATTCTTCAATATACGCAAATCAATCAAAGGGATACACCAATATTAACAAATTAAAGAAAAACCATATAATCATCAATAGATGCAGAACAAGCGTTTAACAAATTTCAACACCGATTTATGATAAAAATTCTCCAGAAAGTGAGCATACAAGGAACCTAGCTCAACATAATAAAAGTCATATATAACAAATACACAGCAAACATCATTCTCAATGGTGAAAAACTGAAAGCATATCCTCTAAGGTCACAAACAAAACAAGGATGTCCACTCTCACCCCTATTATTCAACATAGTTCTGGAAGTCCTAGACACGGCAATCAGAGGAGAAAAAGAAATAAAAGGAATATAAATTGGAAAAGAAGAAGTAAAACTGTCACTGTTTGCAGATGATACGATCCTTTACATAGAAAATCCTAAAGATGCCACCAGGAAACTAGCAGAGCTAATCAGTGAATTGGGTAAAGTTGCAGGATACAAAAGTAATGCACAGAAATCTCTTGCATTCGTATACACTAAGAACAAAAGATCAGAAAAACAAATTAAGGAAACAATCACATTTACCATTGCAACAAAAAGAATAAAATACCTAAGGAGGCAAAAGACCTGTATTCCGAAAACCATAAAACACTTATGAAAGAAATCAAAGATGGCATGAACAAATGGAGAGATAAACCATGTTCCTCGATTGGAAGAATCAATATTATGAAAAAGGACTATACTACCAAAAGTAATCTACAGGTTCAGTGCAATCTCCATCAAATTACCAAGGGCATTTTTCACAGAATTAGAACAAAATATTTTACAATTTGTATGGAAACACAAAAGACCTTGAATAGCCAAAGCAATCTTCAGAAAGTAACATGGAGCTGAAGGAATCAGGCTCCCTGACTTCAGACTATACTACAAAGCCACAGTAAACAAGACAGTATGATACTAGCACAAAAAACAGAAATATAGATCAATGGAACAGGATAGAAAGCCCAGAGATAAACCCACGCACATATGGTCACCTAATCTACGACAAAGGAGGCAAGAATATAAGTCGGAGAAAAAACATCCTCTTCAATAAGTGGTGCTGGGAAAACTGGACAGGTACATGTAAATGAATGAAATTAGAACACTCCCTAACACCATACACAAAAATAAACTCAAAATGGATTAAAGACCTAAATGTAAGACTGGACACTATAAAATTCTTATAGGAAAACATAGGCAGAACACTTTCTGACATAAATCACAGCAAGATCTTTTATGACCCATCTCCTAGAGTAATGAAAATAAAAATAAAGCAAATGTGACCTAATTAAACATAAAAGCTTTTGCACAGCAAAGGAAACAATAAACAAGACGAAAAGACAACCTTCAGATTGTGAGAAAATATTTGCAAAAGAAGCAACAGACAAGGGATTAATCTCCAAAATATATAAACAGCTCATGCAGCTCAATAGACATTTCACCAAAGAAGACACACAGATGGCCAAGAGGCACATGAAAAGATGCTCAACAGCACTAATTATTAGAGAAATGCAATTCAACATCACAATGAGGCATCACCTCACACCGGTTCAGAATGGCCATCATCAAAAAATCTACAAACAATAAATGCTGGAGAGGGTGTGGAGAAAAAGGAACACTCTTGCACTGTTGGTGGGAATGTAAATTGATACGACCACTGTGGAGAACGGTACAGCGATTCCTTAAAAAACTAAAAATAGAACTACCATATGACCCAGCAATCCCACTACTGGGCATATACCCAGAGAAAAACCATAATTCAAAAAGTCACAGGGACTTACTTGGTGGCACAGTGGTTAAGAATCCACCTGACAATGTAGGGGACACAGGTTCGATCCCTGGTCCGGGAAGATCCCACATGCCGCAGAGCACTAAGCCTGTGTGCTGCAACTACTGAAGCCTGCGCACCTAGAGCTCATGCTCCGCAACAAAAGAAGCCACCACAATGAGAAGCCTGTATTACGCAACAAAGAGCAGCCCCTGCTCACCGCAACTAGAGAAAGCCCATGCACAGCAATGAAGACCCAATGCAGCTAAATATAAATAAATAAAATAAATAAATTTATATAAAGTCACATGTACCCTGCTGCACTATTTACAATAACCAGGACATGGAAACAACCTAAATATCCACCAACAGATGAAAACATAAAGATGTGGTACATATATATAATGGAATATTACTCAGCCAGGAAAAGAAATAAAATTGGGTCATTTGTAGAGATGTGGATGGACCTACCATCTGTCATACAGAGTGAAGTACGTCCGAAAGAGAAAAACAAATATTGTATATTAACACATATATGTGGAATCTAGAAAAATGGTACAGATGGACTTATTTGCAGGGCAGGAATAGAGACGTAGATGTACAGAATGGACCTGTGGACACAGTGGGGGAAGGGGAGGGTTGGATGAATTGGAAGATTAGGTGTGACATAAATACACTACCACCTGTAAAATACAGACCTAGTGGGAACCTGCTGTATAGCACATGGAGTTCAGCTCGGTGGTCTGTGATGACCTAGATGGGTGCAATGGAGGTGGGGAGGGAGGTCCACGAGGGAGGGGATACATATATACATACAGCTGATTCACTTCATTGTACAGCAGAAACTAACACAACATTGTAAAGCAATTATATTCCAATTTTAAAAACTCATTAAGAAATAAAAAAAAAATACACCATGATCAAGTGGGATTTATCCCAGGGATGCAAGGATTCTTCAACATATGTAAATATGTAAATCAATCAATGTGATACAGAACATTAAGAAAATGAAGAATAAAACCCATATAATCATATCAATAGTGCAGAAAAGGCTTTTAACAAAATTCAACACCCATTTATGATCAAAACTCTCCAGTTATTGGGCATAGACGGAACATACCTCAACATAATAAACGCCATATACGACAACTACACAGCAAACATCATACTCAATGGTGAAAAACTGAACACATTTCCTCTAAGATCAGGAAAAAGACAAGGATGTGCACTCTTGCCACTTTTATTCAACATAGGTTTGGAAGTCCTAGCCAGGGAAATCAGAGAAGAAAAAGAAATAAAAGGAATCCAAACTGGAAAAGAAGAAGTAAAACTGTCACTGTTTGCATGATACTATACATCAAAAATCCTAAAGATGCTACCAGAAAACTACTAGAACTAATCAATGAATTTGGTAAAGTTGCAGGACACAAAACTAACACACAGAAATCTGCTGCATTTCTATACACTAACAACAAAGATCAGAAAGAGATTTTAACAAAACAATCCCATTTACCATTGCATCAAAAAAGAATAAAATATCTAGGAATAAACCTACCTAAGGAGACAAAAGACATGTACTCTGAAAACTCTAAGACACTGATGAAAGAAATTGAAGACGTTGCAAACCACTGGAAAAAGAGACCATGTTCTTGGATTGGAAGAACCAATATGGTCAAAATGACTATACTGTCCAAGGCAATCTACAGATTCAATGTAATTCCTATCAAGTTATCAATGGCATTTTTCAAATAATTAGAACAGAAAAATTTTAAATTTGTATGGAAACACAAAAGACCCTGTATGGCCAAAACAATCCTGAGAAAGACAAACGGTGCTGGGAGAATCATGCTATCTGACTACAGACTATACTACAAAGCTACAGTCATCAAAACAGTATGGTACTGTCGCAAACCACAGAAATATAGATCAATGGAACAGGATAGAAAGTACAGAGATAAACCACACACCTATGGTCACCTAATCTATGACAAAGGAGGCAAGAATACACAATGGAGGAATTCTTCAATAAGAGGCACTGGGAAAACTGGACAACTAGATGTAAAAGAATGAAATTAGAACATTCTCTAACACCATACACAAAAATAAATCCAAATGGATTAAAGACCTAAATGTAACACCAGATACTATAAAACTCTTAGAGAAAAACATAGGCAGAACACTGTCTGACATAAATGGCAGTAACGTCTTTTTTGATCCACCTCTGAAAGTAATGAAAATAAAAACAAAAATAAACAAATGTGATCTAAATAAACATAAAAGCTTTTGCACAGCAAAGGAAACCATAAACAAAACGAAAAGAAAACCCATAGAATGGGAGAAAATATCTACAAATGAAGCAACGGACAAGGGATTAATCTCCAAAATATACAAAGAGTTCATACAGCTCAGTATCAAAAAAACAAACCCATTTAAAAAATGGGCCAAAGATGTAAACAGATATTTCTCCAAAGAAGACATACAAATGACCAAGAGACACATGAAAAGTTGCTCAACATCACTTATTATTAGAGAAATGCAAACCAAAACTACAATGAGGTACCACCTCACACAGGTCACAATGGCCATCATCAAAAAATCTAGAAAGAATAAATGCTGGAGAGGGTGTGGAGAAAACGGAACCCTCTTGCACTGTTGATGGGAAAGTAAATTGATACAGCCACTATGGAAAACAGTACGAAGATTCCTTAAAAAACTAAAAATAAAGCTACCATAGGATCCAGCAATCCCACTCCTGGGCATATACCCAGAGAAAACCATAATTCAAAAAGATACATGCACCTCAATGTTCACTGCATCACTATTTACAAGAGCCAGGACATGGAAGCAACCTAAATATCCATCAATGGAGGAATGGATAAGGAAGAGGTGGTATATATGTACAATGGAATATTACTCAGCCATAAGAAAGAATGAAATAATGCCATTTTCAGCGACATGGTTGGATCTAGAGTTTGTCATACTGAGTGAAGTAAGTCAGACAGAGAAAACAATATCATATGATATCACTTATATGTGGAATCTAAAGAAATGGTACAAATGAACCCATTTACAAAACAAGTTGAGTCACAGATGTCGAAAATAAACTTGTGGTTATCAGGGGGGAAAGGAGGGGAAGGGATAAATTGGGAGATTCGAATTTGACATATACATACCACATATATAGAACAGATAAATAGTAAGAACCTGATGAAGAGCACAGGGAACTCTATTCAGTACTTTATAATGACCTATATGGGAACAGAATCTAAAAAAGAGTGGATATATGTATATGCATAACTGACTCTGCTTTACAGCAGAAACTAACACAACATTGTAAATCAACTATACTCCAATTAAAAAAATGAAAAAAAATAAGAAGAATGAAAAACTGATGTAACCAAAAGCTGGTTCTTTGAGAAAATCAATAAAATTGATACATCTCTAGCCAGATTATTCAGGAAAAGAAAGAAAGAGGATGCAAATAACCAATATCAGGAATGAGAGAGGTAAAATCATTACAGATTGTACAGATACTGGAAGGATCCCAAGGGAGTATTATAAACAACTTTATGTCCATAAAATCAACAACTTATATGAAGTGAACAAATTCCTTGAAAGGTTCAAACTCAAAGGTTACTCAAGAAGAAACAGATAACTTGAATATCCTATATCTATCAAGGAAATTGAATTTGTGGTCAAAAAGCTTTCAACAAGAAAACTCTAGGACCAGATGGTTCACTGGTGAATATGTCTGTAGATACATGTAAAAATTCTAAAAATTTTAGAAACGAATGCCTTCACTCCTTTTCAATAATATTTGCTATCTATAATCTTGGTAATTTTTCCAAATGTCAAGTTACACTGTCTTAATCATTCAGTAGCATCTCTAATTCAAAGAAAAGTAGCAAGAGATAGGAACAATAACCAAGTATATTTATTAATTCAACTAAAAACCAAAGATGTCACTCTAAATATACAGAATAGAGTTAACAGAATTAGTGTTATCTGAACAAACAGTGGGTAATACTAAGTAATTTCATTTTCATTAACAGGTTTTTAAAAATCAAGTAATACTACATTACCCCAAAGCCCTTTGTACTAGGTAGTCTCCAAAAATGGCGGACACTAATTCCTCCAGCCCCGACTCCCTGTATGTACATGCCATTCCTCCTATGAAGAAATGGAGTCAACTTTCCCTCTCCCTGGCCTGGCTTTGTGTCCAGTTTTAAACACAAAATACCATCAAAGTGATAGAGTGCCAGTTCCAGACTTAGCCTTTAAGTCTGGGAGCGTATGCTTTCTCCCTCTTGGAAAAGTTTCATTCTTAAAAGTCAGCTCTCATGCTGTAAGGAAGTCCAGGCTATCTGCTGGAGAGAAAGGCCATATGGAGAGGCCCTGGAATATGCGACATCACATGAAGAGAGAGCTCACTGGAGGAGAACCAAAAATCCAGACATGGGAGAAAGGCTTTCATGGATTTTCCAGCCCAGTCCACGTGCCAGCTGAATACAGCTGCTTGAAAGGTCCAAGTGAGACCAGCAGAATTGCCCAGGCAAACCACAAAATCAGAAGAAATTATAAACTGTCATTGTTTTAAGATATTAAATTTGGGAACTTTACTTCATAGCAGTGAAGAACTGACAGACATTATTCTCATAACTAAGCCATAATATTGTTTTTATTGCTCAAAGTTTCATTTCAACAGTACCCACCTAATTTTATATCTAAAAACACTGGAAAATGATACTTGCTGTGTCCCATTACTAAATATCATATAAACTGAAACTGAATTCTGGGGATAAAAATTAGAAAATAAGCTGTAAATTGCTTTATGACATTTTCACATGAAAAGAAATATATAATAATGAAATACTACTATATTCTTTAAGGATTGTAATTCTTAGGGACAAGGAGGTTTTAAAAAAGGATGACAGCCTTAACGCTAAATTTCATAGCTTCTGTCAGTATGTCAATCTTAAAAAAAAAGAGGAATTTACATGGAAACATATTACTAACAAAAATTTGCATTACTATATAAAATTTATATTACTATATGATAAAGTCAGAAACATTTATCATATCTATTTTGATAAAACTTCAGAAAATTTAAAAAGTATCTTTGATACCAAATGTTCATCTTCAGTGCGGTATACACGGTGATTATCTAGTCTTTACAAATGAAATGTAAACTATTTTCCTCTTTTGGATGGTGTTAAGGGAAAAGATACAAAAAGATTTTAATTAAAAATAAGAGCATAACATACTATTTACAATAGCCAAGATATAGAAGCAAACTAAGTGTCCATCAACACATGAATGGATAAAGATATGATACACACACACACACACACACACACACACACACACACACACAATGGAATATTACTCAGCCATAAAAAAAGAACGAAATAATGCCATTTGCAACAACGTGGATGGACCTAGAGATTATCATACTAAGTGAAGGTAAGTCAGAGAAAGACAACTATTACATCACTTATATGTGGAAACTTTTTAAAAAGTACAAATGAATTATTTCCCAAACAGAAACAGACTCACAGACATAGCAAACAATCTTATGGTTACCAAAGGGGAAACCAACACAAATTGTAAATCAACTAACACAATACTGTATATCAACTACACTTCAATAAAAAAATTTTTAAAATAAGGGCTGAAACTAGTACAATATTGTAAATCAACAATATTTCAATTAAAAAAATTTTTTAAATAAGAGCATAAGACACTCTCTAGAAAAATTAACCCTCTAAAACCCAAACCTAAGAATTTATTAGGGAAATATTTTACAGAGTTATACTCTTTCTTTTACATAATCTCTAACATATCAATGTGGCTGTTTTAGGTTAAGAGATGCATGTGCATATAAAAAAAGTGCTTAATAAGTATATTCAAATCACACACACTAGAATGTAAGAAAAAGATTGTCTAGCCCCAAAATTACGTTACAAATATTTATATATAATTGAAGAGGAATACAAGGAAAAAAAATACAATGGTTTTAGCATATTTGGTCAAAAAACATTAATTCCACATATATTTACAATGTAAGAGATAAACCAAATAAGGCCCATGGAGTGAAAAGGAGGCTTTCAAGAAGTTCACCTCTCTGCCTGCTTCCTCTAGTGCTTTTGCCCAAGGAAGGGGAAGCTCTAATCTTATCAGTCAACTTCTACAACACTGATTATGCTGCTCCTCCCGCTGGGTAGGAAGTGAGAGATCACTTGATTTCAGCAGGTCTGTTCTTTTATTCCTCTCCTTCTCTGTATACTAGCCATTGTTATCAGTTATGGTAGTCAGGCATTAAGTAAGAAAATTCCAAGAAGTGGAATCAGACAAAATGGGAATATAGGAGGTACTGATTATACTTCTTACCTAAGTCATGAGATGATAAACAGCTGTCCCAGAGAGGCCTATATTGGTTACTTGAAAACGAAGCAGAATTTTTATTCCCATCTGACTGTTAATCCTTTTATGCTGTGCTGCTTCACGTACATGACAGGTTATAGATAATGGCAGCTTGGCAGACCAAGATTAAGCACGCCTGCGCCCTCTAATCCAACAGACTCCAACCTTTTTGGCACCAGGGATCGGTTTCGTGGAAGACAATTTTAACTTGGACTGGGGGTGGGAGGGATGGTTCAGGCGGTAATGCAAGCGATGGGGAGCGACTCATGAAGCTTCGCTCACTCACCCGCTGCTCACCTCCTGCTGTGTGGCCCGGCGGGGTGTGGGGGTGTGTGGATGGGGGGGTTGGGGACCCTTGCTCTAATCAAATTCCTTTGAAAAATCATCTTTTAATTTAAACAAAGATCAGCAATTGAATCTGGTTGCAAGGGCTTTGCCTCTTCTCTCCGCCACCAGTATCCTTCCCTCTCCAAGAGTTTCAAGCTGCAGAGCAGACACTATGGCAATACTCTTACCACATCTGTCTGATCCAGGTAACAGAGAGCAGTTAAGACAATTCTCAGCATAGCTACCATAATCAGTAGGTATTCTCTTTATCCTACTGCCCATTTGTCAAAAAGTGAACAAAGAAGAAAATATATTCTGTAAATTATGAGCATATTCATTTTTAAAAAACATCTTTATTGGAGTATAATTGCTTTACAATGGTGTGTTAGTTTCTGCTATATAACAAAGTGAATCAGCTTTACCTAAACATATATCCCCATATCTCCTCCCTCTTGTGTCTCCCTCCCGCCCTCCCTATGACCCCCCCCAAGTGGAGACAAAGCACCGAGCTGATCTCCCTGTGCTATGCGGCTGCTTCCCACTACCTAACTATTTTACATTTGGTACTGTATATATGTCCATGCCACTCTCTCATTCGTCCCAGCTTACCCTTCCCCTTCCCCATGTCCTCAAGCCCATTCTCTACATCTGCATCTTTATTCCTTCCTGTCCTGCTCCTAGGTTATATAGAACCTTTTTTTTTTTTTTAGATTCCATATACATGTGTTAGCATATGGTATTTGTTTTTCTCTTTCTCTCTTACTTCACTCTGTATGACAGATTCTAGGTCCATCCCCCTCACTACAAACAACTCAATTTCGTTTCTTTTTATGGCTGAGTAATATTCCATTGTATATATGTGCCACATCTTCTTTATCCATTCAACTGTTGATGGACACTTAGGTTGCTTTCATGTCTTGGCTATTGTAAATAGAGCTGCAATGAACATTGTGGTACATGACTCTTTTTGAATTATGGTGTTCTCAGGGTATATGCCCAGTAGTGGGATTGCTGGGTCAAATGGTAGTTCTATTTTTAGTTTTTTAAGGAACCTCCATACTGTTCACCATACTGGCTCTATCAATTTACATTCCCACCAGCAGTGCAGAACGGTTCCCTTTCCTCCACACCCTCACCCTCTCCAGCATTTACTATTTGTAGATTTTTTGATGATGGCCATTCTGACTACTGTAAGGTGATGCCTCATTGTGATTTTGATTTGCATTTCCCTAATGATTAGTGATATTGAGAATCCTTTCATGTGTTTGCTGGCAATCTGTATATCTCCTTTGGAGAAATGTCTATTTAGGTCTTCTGCCCATTTTTGGATTGGGTTGTTTGTTTTTTTGATATTGAGCTGCATGAGCTGCCTGTGTATTTTGGAGATTAATCCTTTATCAGTTGCTTCGTTTGCAAATATTTTCTCCCATTCTGAGGGTTGTCTTTTGGTCTTGTTTATGGTTTCCTTTGCTGTGCAAAAGTTTTAAGTTTCATTAGGTCCCGTTTGTTTATTTTTGTTTTTATTTCCATTTCTCTGGGAGGTGGGTCAAAAAGGATCTTGCTGTGATGTATGTCTTAGAGTGTTCTGCCTGTTTTCCTCTAAGAGTCTGATAGTGTCCAGGCTTACATTTAGGTCTTTAATCCATTTTGAGGTCATTTTTGTGTAAGGTATTAGGGAGTGTTCTAATTTCATTCTTTTACATGTACCTGTCCAGTTTTCCCAGCACCACTTATTGAAGAGGCTGTCTTTTCTCCACTGTATATTCTTACCTCCTTTATCAAGATAAGGTGACCATATGTGTGTGGGTTTATCTCTGGGCTTTCTCTCCTGTTCCATTGATGTATATTTCTGTTTTTGTGCCAGTACCATACTGTCTTGATTATTGTAGCTTTGTAGTAGAGTCTGAAGTCAGGGAACCTGATTCCTCCAGCTCCATGTTTCTTTCTCAAGATTGCTTTGGCTATTTGGGGTCTTTTGTGTTTCCATACAAATTGTGAAATGTTTTGTACTAGTTCTGTGAAAAATGCCATTCATAGTTTGATAGGGATTGTACTGAATCTGTAGATTGCTTTGGGTAGTATAGTCATTTTCACAATGTTGATTCTTCCAATCCAAGAACATGGTATATCTCTCCATCTATTTGTATTTAATTTATTTCATCAGTGTCTTATAGTTTTCTGCATACAGGTCTTTTGTCTCCTTAGGTAGGTTTATTCCTAGGTATTCTATTCTTTTTGTTGCAATGGTAAATGGGAGTGTTTCCTTAATTTCTCCTTCATATTTTTCATCATTAGTGTATAGGAATGCAAGAGATTTCTGTGCATTAATTTTATATCCTGCTACTTTAGCAAATTCATTGATTAGCTCTAGTAGTTTTTTGGTAGCATCTCTGAGATTTTCTATGTATAGTATCATGTCATCTGAAAACAGTGACAGTTTTACTTCTTCTTTTCTGATTTGGATTTTTTTTTGTTCTCTGATTGCTGTGGCTAAAACTTCCAAAACTATGTTGAATAATAGTGGTGAGAGTGGGCAACCTTGTCTTGTTCTAGATCTTAGTGGAAATGGTTTCAGTTTTTCACCAGTGAGAACGAAGTTGGCTGTGGCATATATGGCCTTTATTATGTTGAGGTAAGTTCCCTTTATGCTCACTTTCTGGAGAGTTTTTATCAGAAATCGGTGTTGAATTTTGTCAAAAGCTTTTTCTTAGGAAAGCTTTTATCGAGATGATCATATGGTTTTTCTCCTTCAATTTGTTAATATGGTTTATCACATTGATTGATTTGTGTATATTGAAAAATCCTTGCATTCCTGGGATAAACCCCACTTGATCATGGTGTATGATCCTTTTAATGTGCTGCTGGATTCTGTTTGCTAGTGTTTTGTTGAGGATTTTTGCATCTATGTTCATCAGTGATACTGGTCTGTAGTTTCCTTTTCTTGAGACATCTTTGTCTGGTTTTGCTATCAGGGTGATGGTGGCCTCATAGGATGAGTTTGGGAGTGTTCCTCCCTCTGCTATATTTTGGAAGAGTTTGAGAAGGATAGGTGTTAGCTCTTCTGTAAATGTTTGATAGAATTCGCCTGTGAAACCATCTGGTCCTGGGCTTTTGTTTGTTGGAAGATTTTTAAATCACAGTTTCAATTTCAGTGCTTGTGATCGGTCTGTTCCTTTTTTCTATTTCTTCCTGGTTCAGTCTCGGAAGGTTGTGCTTTTCTAAGAATTTGTCCACTTTTTCCAGGTTGTCCATTTTACTGGTATATAGTTGCTTGTAGTGATCCCTCATGATCCTTTGTATTTCTGCAGTGTCAGTTTTTACTTCTCCTGTTTCATTTCTAATGCTATTGATTTGAGTCTTTTCCCTTTTTTTCTTGATGAGTCTGGCGAATGGTTTACCAATTTTGTTTATCTTCTCAAAGAAACAGCTCTTAGTTTTTTTGATCTTAGCTATTGTTTCCTTCATTTCTTTTTCATTTATTTCTGATCTGATCTTTATGATTTCTTTCCTTCTGCTAACTTTGGGGGTTTTTTGTTCTTCTTTCTCTAACTGCTTCAGGTGTAAGGTTAGGTTGTTTATTTGAGATGTTTCTTGTTTCTTGAGGTAGGTGTTGCTATAAACTTCCCTCTTAGCACTGCTTTTGCTGCATCCCATAGGTTTTGGGCCGTCGTGTTTTCATTGTCATTTGTTTCTAGGTATTTTTTGATTTCCTCTTTGACTTCTTCAGTGATGTCTTGGTTATTTAGTAGTATTGTTTAGCCTCCATGTATTTGTATTTTTCACAGATTTTTTCCTGTAATTGATATCTAGTCTCATAGCGTTGTGGTCAGAAAAGATACTTGATATGATTTCAATTTTTTTGAATTTGCCAAGGCTTGATTTGTGACCAAGATATGATCTATCCTGGAGAATGTTCCATGAACACTTGAGAACAAAGTGTATTCTGTTGTTTTTGGATGGAATGTCCTGTGAACTTCAATTAAGTTCATCTTGTTTAATGTATCATTTAAAGCTTGTGTTTCCTTATTTATTTTCATTTTGGATGATCTGTCCATTGGTGAAAGTGGGGTGTTAAACTCCCCTACTGTGATTGTGTTACTGTCGATTTCCCCTTTTATGGCTGTTAGCATTTGCCTTATGTATTGAGGTGCTCCTATGTTGGGTGCATAAAGATTTACAATTGTTAATATCTTCTTCTTGGATTGATCCCTTGATCATTATGTAGTGTCCCTATTTGTCTCTTGTAATAGTCTTTACTTTAAAGTCTATTTTGTCTGATATGAAAATTGCTACTCCAGCTTTCTTCTGATTTCCATTTGCATGGAATATCTTTTTCCATCCCCTCGCTTTCAGTCTGTATGTGCCCCTAGGTCTGAGGTGAGTTTCTTGTAGACAGCATATATACAGGTATTGTTTTTGTATCCATCGAGCCCGTCTATGTCTTTTGGTTGGAGCATTTAATTCATTTATATTTAAGGTAGTTATCAATATGTATGTTCCTATTACCGTTTTCTTAATTGTTTTGGGTTTGTTATTGTAGGTCTTTTCCTTCTCTTGTGTTTCCTGCCTAGAGAAGTTCCTTTAGCATTTGTTTTCTTTTGTTTTTTTTAATTAACTAATTAATTTATTTTTTTTTTTGGCTGTGTTGGGTCTTCGTTTCTGTGCGAGGGCTCTCTCTAGTTGCGGCAAGTGGGGGGCACTCTTCATCGTGGTGCACGGGCCTCTCGCTATTGCGCCCTCTCTTGTTGCGTAGAATAGGCTCCAGACGCGCAGGCTCAGTAACTGTGGCTCACGGCCCTAGTTGCTCCGCGGCATGTGGGATTCTCCCGGACCAGGGCTCGAACCCATGTCCCCTGCATTGGCAGGCAGATTCTCAACCACTGCGCCACCAGGGAAGCCCCAGCATTTGTTTTAAAACTGGGTTGGTGGTGCTGAATTATCTTAGCTTTTGCTTGTTTGTAAAGGTTTTAATTTCTCTGTCAAATCTGAATGAGATCCTTGCTGGGAGAGTAATCTTGGTTGTAGGTTTTTCCCTTTCATCAGTTTAAATATGTCCTGCTACTCCCTTCTGGCTTGCAGCGTTTCTGCTGAAAGATCAGCTGTTGACCTTGTGGGGATTCCCTTGTATGTTATTTGTTGTTTTTCCTTTGCTGCTTTTAATATTTTTTCTTTTTATTTAATTTTTGATAGTTTGATTAATATGTGTCTTGGCGTGTTTCTCCTTGGATTTATCCTGTATGGGACTCTCTGTGCTTCCTGGACTTGTTTGACTACTTCCTTTCCCATATTAGGGAAGTTGTCAACTATAATCTCTTCAAATATTTTCTCAGTCCCTTTCTTTTTCTCTTCTTCTTCTGGGACCCCTATAATTCAAATGTTGGTGCATTTAATGTTGTCCAAGGGGTCTCTGAGACTGTCCTCAATTCTTTTCATTCTTTTTTCTTTATTCTGCTCTGTGGCAGTTATTTCCACTATTTTATCTTCCAGGTCACTTATCCGTTCTTCTGCCTCAGTTATTCTGCTATTGATTCCTTTAGTTCTTCTAGGTCCTTGTTAAACGTTTCTTGTATTTTTTCCATTCTATTTCCAAGATTTTGGATCATCTTTACTATCATTCCTCTGAATTCTTTTTCAGGTAGACTGCCTATTTCCCCTTCATTTTTCTGGTCTGGTGGGTTTCTACCTTACTCCTTCATCTGCTGTGTGTTTCTCTGTCTTCTCATTTTGCTTAACTTACTGTATTGGGGTCTCCTTTTTTCAGGCTGCAGGTTCATAGTTCCTGTTGTTTTTGGTGTCTACCCCAGTGGCTAAGGTTGTTTCAGTGGGTTGTGTAGGCTTCCTGGTAGAGGGGACTGGTGTCTCTGTTTTGGTGGATGAGGCTGGACCTTGTCTTTCTGGTGGGCAGGACCACGTCCAGTGGTGTGTTTTGGGGTGTCTGTGACGTTATTATTATTTTAGGCAGCCTTCCTGCTAATGGGTGGGGTTGTGTTCCTGTCTTGCTAGTTGTTTGACATAGGGTGTCCAGCACTGTAGCTTGCTGGTTGTTGAGTGTAGCTGGCTCTTCACGTTGAGATGGAGATCTCTGAGAGAGCTTTCACCATTTGATATTACATGGGGCCGGGAGGTCTCCGGTGGACCAAAGTCCTGAACTTGGCTCTCCCACCTCAGAGGCTCAGGCCTGACACCTGGCCGGAGCACCAAGCCCCTGTTAGCCAAACGGTCAGGTATGTGGGGAGTTTCTTGCCTTTTGGGAAGTCTGAGGTCTTCTGCCAGCGTTCAGTAGGTGTTCTGTAGGAGCTGTTCGTCATGTAAATGTATTTTTGATGTATTCGTGGGGAGGAAGGTGATCTCCATGCCTTACTCCTCTGCCATCTTGAAGCTATCTCTCAGAGAAGGATATTCTTATCTGAAAATATTTGTGTTTACAATCTAAAATTAAAAATAATCTGAACTTGTACAATTCTTTTTATAACTGACATTCATAAAGGATATATATCTGACTCTTGAACAACATGGGTTTGAGCTCTGTGGATCCATTTACATGTGGATTTTTTTCTACTGATTTTTTTTGATCCACTGTTGGTTGAATCCTCAAATGCAGAATCACAGATAAAAAACAAGAGTGTATATGGAAGAAATGTTCCATCAGAGGAACCACAGATAGGGAGAACTGGGACACAGAGGGCCGACTATAATTTATAGGCAGATTTTTAACTGTGCAGAGGGCGGCTCACCAAGCCTCTGTGTTGTTCATGTGTCAACTGTAGTTTTAGAGTCATCTTAAGGAAGTGATAGTAATATTTCACCCTTTTGAACCAAGTTATTACGATTGTTATAGCATAGTTAGTGGTACAAATGTTCTTTTTCTGTACTCTTTGTTATTTCAAACTATTTTATACTATTTCATTTTAAATAAAATTAAAAATTACAATGGAAATAAGATATAGGCTAAATAAGACAATGGACCCCCACCCCCCAAATTCAAAATACTTCTATCAATTTTTCATTTTGGAGACTTAGTTTCAACAAGAGAATTCTAGGAGACTCCACTTTAAAAATATGTGAATGTTTAATTATCTTTATGTGGATAAAGAAGAATACTAGCTAATAATAGCTAATATTCATTGAGCACTTAGTATATACGCACTTCACATATATTCCAAACTATATTTTAATCCTCACAACTCTATGAGGTAAGTACCACTGTTATCTTCCTTTTATAGATGAAGGGACTAAAGGACAGAAGGATTAAGGGACTTTCCCCACAATTACACACATTGTAGACCCAGGACATGAACTCAAGCGGTAGGACAACAGAAACCTCACTTTCTACCAGTATTCTATAATAGTAAAATTCTACTGATTTTTCCAAGAGTGCTCTAATATAAAATGAAATTAACTAATATTCAAGCACTGTGTAAATGCAACAATTTGACATACTATTTTGAGAAACAGAGTACAAATATAAGAGAGCCTATCCGTATAATTTTGTTTCTAATATAGCTTGGTTATGTTATGACTATAACAATTATAGAGATTATAGAAGCTCAAGATATGTGAATCAATAAAAAGTAGACTGCATACTGAAGTTGCATAGTGTGTAAAGTCATTATATGCTTGAACAAGATATTTAACTTCTTTAAATATCAGAGGACTCAACTGTAAAATGGGATAACAGTACCTACCTCATATGATTCCTATGAGGATCAAATGAGATAACACATATAAAAGTACTGCTCAGAGCCTAGCACAAAATAAGCATATAATAAATCTTTATAAGTGATAATTAGTGAAGGTGATAAATTCTAAGATAATCAACACTGGTAACAAAACAGGAAAACGTATTATGCTTTAATAATCATTTACAACCAGCCTTAACAGAAAAAGAAGGATCTTCCATAGTTTTCCATTTTTATATCTTTCAAAATGGTTGTCTCTCTTCATTCAAAGTTCTTCTGCAAATTTTCATATTCATTTCCAAAATTCTTACATCTATCAGTAACAGTATTTCTAGTTAGAGTGTTATAAACTTCCCACGTTCAACCTCTACCTGCCTAAATAGCATCTTACTATTAATCTTTGTTATTAAGAAGTTCTACAGCAGTCTAGCTTGTTACTGAACAAGGTAGTTTATTACTCAAAGGGTGAGAATAATCAGGATATGACTTTAAATTTATAAGCATAGTCAAATTTCAAATTAATTGTGTACATGTGCACATACATGAGCAAAAGAAGCTTTTTTCTCTCTGAGAAGGTGGGTAAAGCTAGATTGTATTTTTCTCTTTGCAATAACTGAGGAACAAGGGCAGAGCATTGTTAAGGTGATTCAAAAGAAAACAGAGATACAATTCAACTAACAAATAGAGGATTAGTCTTCAAGGAAGACATACAGGTTCTCAGACATTTGGCCAAGATCAAGTATAGAATATTATTCTAATTAGAATAGAAATTTCTGGTAAGGAAAGGACGATTAACTAAATCTAAGTTGTAACTGTAAAGCTCAGCAAGTTCACATGGTTAGCACATAGGAAAAAGAGGATTTGAACTCAGGCAGTCTAACTCCAAAGAGTTCTTAATCACTGTGTTAATACCAAATTACATGGATCATTACCTTAAGAATTAGCATTTTCCTACCTGAAGATTAATTTAAAATCTATTATAACAAATATATTCCAACATTAAAAATGGCATGTTCATCTATTTTGAATACTTTTACCCTTAATCTTAAAATACCACTTTTTACACAGGGAGTTGCTTTGCAATTTTCTATAGCAATGAAAAACATAATTTACAATTCTCATAAATATATAAATTGGCGATTATTATTCTGGAGCACTGAGGGAAGAAAAAATCTGTTTCCCTCATTGGCTCAGAAGCAGCCACTAAAATAAAAAGCTATAATTTACAAGATTGTTCGCTTTCCTGCTGACATTAGTGAGGCTGGGGCACCAAGCAGGAAGTATACCAGAGCCATTTCACCTTCTGCTTTCAGGAGAACACAGAATGCCAAATAGAAAAGGACCATATTAGGGAAAACACTTTATTTCCAAGTTTCTAAAATAGTATTAAAAACAATAAGGGAAAAATGCAAATTATAAAGTAGTATGACGGCACGTCAATCACAACTTCCTAACAAGCCATTTCAGCATTCAGTGGTAATTGCTGAAACACTGAAATAAAGTGATGTTTCAATTATTTGGTTTTAAACAATGACAGGTTTAAGATTCACCTGATTAAAAACCATCCACACCAATATAATAGCATATCATAAGATAATTGGCTAACAGTTTTTGCAAATGGCAGTTGTTAACATATTTCTTCTACACATATAAATGTTGTGCTGAGGAGGGGAGTAAGATGTTCTTTTCTACCTTTCTTTTATGATGGGTTGTAGAAGCATCCATCTCTTCCTCTCCTATATTATCAATTTGTGAAGTTGGACTACAATTCATTCTCTCCTCTTCTTGCCTCTGGAGTCTGTCTGCTACAGCCTGGATAGCTTCTGTCCATTCTTCCCTACAAAAACAAGAAAAAATTCCCATTAATAAAGAATCATAATGATGCAAATACTTCTCTTTTATAAAATATAAAATCAACACAAAGTCTATTCCAGAGTAATACATAAGCCCCATCTTTACTTCAAGATATACTAGCATTTATTTGGAGGTATATTAACAAAGAAGAAGGAGGAGGAGGAGGAGGAGGGGGAGGAGAAGGGGAGAAGGAGAAGACGATTTTAAGAAAACTGACTAAAAATCCTTTTAAAGTATGATTAAATTTTAATTATCTGCACATATCTTATCTATAAAGTATACAGACCCCCAAAAGTTTGCCACACTTTTAAAATGTATTGTTTAGCCATTGTAAGTCCATCACTGACATACTCAGTTTCTTTATTATGGTCCAACAGATGTTCCAAGAAAAAGCTTTCAAAGGCAAAAACTGGACCCAGATCATAGGTAAGTTTCTGTTTTAAAAAATGATAGGCACAGTTTGTAGCTTAAATAATAAGTCTCAGGAGCAGTAGTAGGAAGCTTTTACTTTTTGACACTTGTGCTATCAGATAAAGGATCATTTATTTCCATATAAATAAAATCAGTTTGCAGATTTCTTAAGACAAAGTCTGTTGGAATTGCATTAAATCTGTAGGTCCATCTGGAGGAAATTGCCATCTTAATAAATTAAGTCTTCCAATCCATGAACATGGTATAGCTCTCCATTTATTTAGGTCTTCAATTTTCCAATGCAGTGTTTTGTAATTTTCTGTGAAAACATCTTGTAAATCTTTAATTGAATTTATTTCTAAGTATTCTTTTATGCTTTTATGGAAGTTTAAATTTTTTTTTCATTTTCTAATTTTTCTTGCTTGTATTTAGAAATACAATTGCTTTTTCTATGTTGACCTTTTATTCTATAGCCTTAATAAATTCATTTACTATTTCTAACAGCTTTTATTTTTCTGGATTTTCTACAAATACTACCATACTGTCTACAAACAAGAGCAATTTACGTCTTCCTTTCCAGTGTGTTTCCTTTTATTTCTTTTTCTTGCCTTATAATGCACTAGAACAGACCATCAGTACAATGTTAAATAAAAGTGGTGAGAGCAGACATTCTTACTTTGTTCCAGATGTTAAGAGAGAAAATATCAAGCCTTTTACCTTTGAGTATTATGTAAGCTGTAGTTTGTAGATACCCTTAATCAAGTTGAGTAAGTTCCCTTGCATTCCTAGCCAGCTGAGTGTTTTTGTTATGAAGGAGTGTTGAATTTTTTCAAATGCTTCTTCTGCACCTGTTGAAATGACCAGGTAGTTTTCTTTTATCCTATTAATACAGTGAAATTAGTTGAATGATTTTCAGATGTTAATACAACTGAATTCTAGTATAAACTCCATTTAGTCATAATGTATTCACCTTTTTCTTGCATATTTTTTTAATTTGATTTCTCAAACTTTTGTTAAGAAATTTTGCATTGACTATAGTCACAAGTATATTGGGCTACTTCTTTCTTGTTTTTAAATCAATATTTTTAGTGAACTATAGTTGATTTACAATGCTAAGTTTGCTGTACAGCAAAGTAATACAGTTAAATATATATACATGCTTTTTTTTTTTTTTTAAATTAATTTATTTATTTTTGGCTGTGTTGGGTCTTTGTTTCTGTGCAAGGGCTTTCTCTAGTTGTGGCAAGCTGGGGCCACTCTTCATCGCGGTGCGCGGGCCTCTCACTGTCGTGGCCTCTCTTGTTGCGGAGCACAGGCTCCAGACGCGCAGGCTCAGTAATTGTGGCTCACGGGCCTAGTTGCTCCGCGGCATGTGGGATCTTCCCAGACCAGGGCTCGAACCCGTGTCGCCTGCATTAGCAGGCAGACTCTCAACCACTGCGCCACCAGGGAAGCCCCAATACATGCTTTTTTTTAAAGTATTCTTTTCCATTATGGTTTATGATAGGATATTGAACATAGTTCCCTGTGCTATATAGTAGGACTTTGTTGTTTCTCCATTCTATATATAAAAGCTGACATCTGCTAACCCCAACCTGCCATTCTATCGCTCCCCCAACTCCCTCCCCCTTGGCAACCACCAGTCTGTTCTCTAGGTCTAAGATTCTGTTTTTGTTTCATAGATAGGTTCATTTGTGTCATATTTTAGATTCCACATATAAGCGATATCATATTTTGTCTTTCTCTTTCTGACTTACTTCACTTAGTATGATAGTCTCTAGTTGCATCCATGTTGCTGCAAATGGCATTATTTCGTTCTTTTTCATGGCTGAGTAGTATTCCATTGTATATATGTACCACATCTTTATTCATTCATCTGTCGATGGACAGTTAGGTTGTTTCTATGTCTTAGCTATTGTGAATAGAGCTGCTATGAACATAGGGGCACATGGCTTTCTGAATTATACTTTTGTATGAATATATGTCCAGGAGTGGGATTGCTGGATCATATGCTAATTCTGTTTTTAGATTTCTGAGATACCTTCATGCCGTTTTCCACAGTGGCTGCACCAACTTACATTCCCACCAACAATGTAGGAGGGTTCCCTTTCCTCCACACCCTCTCCAGCATTTGTTATTTGTAACTTTTTAATGATGGACATTCTGACTGGTGTGAGGTGGTACCTCATTGTAGTTTTGATTTGCATTTCTCTAATAATTAGCAATGTTGAGCATCTTTTCACATGCCTATTGGTCATCTATATTTGTTCTTTGGAGAAATGTCTATTTGCGTCTTCTGCCCATTATTTGACTAGGCTGTTTGTTTTGTTGTTGTTATGAGCTATTTGTATATTTTGGAAATTAAGCTCTTGTTGGTTGCAATATTTGCAAATATTTTCTCCCATTCTTGTAGGTTGTCTTTTCATTTTGTTTATCATTTCCTATGCTATGCAAAAGCTTGTAAGTTTGATTAGGTCTCATTTGTTTATTTTTGTTTTTATTTCTATTGCCTTAGGAGACTGACCTAAGAAAACAATGTTAAGATTTATGTCAGAGAATGTTTAGCCTATGATCTCTCCTAGGAGTTTTATGGTGTCATTTCTTATGTTTAAGTCTTTAAGCCATTTTGAGTTTATTTTTGTGTATGGTGAGAGGCTGTGTTCTAATTTCATTGATTTATATGTGCCTGGCCAACTTTCACAACACCACTTGCTGAAGAGACTGTCTTTTCCCTGTTGTATATTCTTGCCCCCTTTGTTGAAGATTAATTGACAATTGGTGTGTGGGTTTATTTCTGGGCTCTCTGTACTGTTCCATTGATCCATATGTCTGATTTTATGCCAATACCACACTGTTTTGATAATTGTAGCTTTGTAGTATTGTCTGAAGTCTGGGAGGGTTATGCCTCCTGCTTTGTTCTTTTTCTTCAGGATTGTTTTGGTCATTCTGGGTCTTTTATGGTTCCATATGAATTTTAGGATTATTTGTCCTAGTTCTGTGAAAAATGTCATGGGTAATTTGATAGGGATTGCATTAAATCTGTAGATTGCTTTGGATAGTATAGCCATTTTAACAATATTAATTCTTCCAATCCAAGAGCATGGGATATCTTTCTATTTCTTTGAATTATCTTCAATTTCCTTTATTAATGTTTTGTAGTTTTCAGTGTATAAGTCTTTCACCTCCTTGATCAAATTTATTCATAAGTATTTTATTTTGGGGGGTGCAATTTTTAAAGGTATTGTTTTTTTACATTCCCTGATAGTTCATCATTGGTGAAAAGAAATGCAACCAATTTCTGTATGTTAATCTTGTATCCTGCTACCTTGTTGGATTTGTTTATCATTTCTAGTAGTTTTTATGTGAAGTCTTTAGGGTTTTGTAATATAGTATATTATCATCTGCATATAATAACAATTTGACCTCTTCCCTTCCAGTTTGGATACCTTTAATTTCTTCTTCTTGTTTGACTGCCGTGGTTAGGACTTCCAATACTATGTTGAATAGAAGAGGTGAGAGTGGGTATCCTTGTCTTGCTCCAGATTTTAGCAGGAAAGCTTTCAGCTTTTCACCTCTATTATATTGGCTGTAGGTCTGTCATGAATAACTTTTATTATCTTGAGATATGTTCCCTCTATACCCACTTTTGTAAGAGTTTTAATCATGAATACATGTTGAATTTTGTCAAATGCTTTTTCTGCATCTATTGAGATGCTCATGTGGTTTTTGGCTTTTGTTTATGTGGTGTACCACATTGACTGATTTGTGTATGTTGAATCATCCTTGTGAACTTGGGATGAATCCCAAATGGTTACGGTGTATGATCTTTTAATGTGTTGTTGGATTTGGTTTGCTAATATTTTGTTGATATAGTTCTCTCTTCTTATGATAGCACTGACCATTTTTTGGAATGAGGGTGACACCAGCCTTATAAAATGAGAAGGGAAGGGTTCCCACCTCCATTATTTTACGTAATTAATTGTGTAGGCTTGGTAATATTTCCTCTTCAAATATTTGACAGAAGTAAACAGTGAAGCCATCTGGAATTGGAGTTTTTCTTCAGGAAAATTATTTTACTCAAACTCAATACTGTTCATTGATATTGAGCTGTTCAAGTGTGCCAATGTTTTCTAGGGGTCAGTATCAGTAATTTGTGTCTTCCCTCTTTTTTCTATTTTTTCCTAACAATCTTCCAAGACATTTTTTTATTCTATTAAGTATTTTCAAAGAACTAACTTTTGTTTATGGATTATTCCCTATTATTTTTCTGCTTTCTATTTAATTGAATTCTACTCTCTATTGTTTCTTTCTTTCAGATTGCTCTGGGATTAATTTAGTCTACTCTTCTACTTTCTTAAGATGGAAACTTAATGACTAGAGAACTTTCTTCTTTTCAAATACAAGCACCTTTGTAGAGGTGATACATTTCCCTCTAAGCACCTTTTTGCATCTATGCTCATCAGTGATAGTCGTCTGTAATTTTTTTTCCCCTGATATCTTTGGTTTTGGTATCAGGGTGATGGTGGTCTCGTTGAACGAGTTTGGGAGTGATGCTCCCTCTGCAATTTTTTGGAAGAGTTTGAGAAGTATAGGTGTTAGTTCTTCTCTAAATATTTGATAGAAGTCGCCAGTGAAGTGATCTGGTCCTAGACTTTTGTTTGTTGGAAGATTTTCAATCACAGTTTCAATTTCAGTACCTATGATTGGTCTGTTTATATTTTCTATTTCTTCCCGGTTCAGTCTTGGAAGATTGCACCTTTCCAAGAATTTGTCCATTTCTTCCAGGTTGTCCATTTTATTTGCACAGAGTTGCTTGTATTAGTCTCATGATCCTTTGTATTTCTGTGGTGTCAGTTGTAATTTCTGCTTTTTCATTTCTAACTTTATTGAGTCCTCTCCCTTTTTTTCTTGATGAGTCTGGCAAAAGGTTTAGCAATTTTGTTTATCTTCTGAAAGAACCAACTTTTGTTTTTATTGATCTTTGCTATTGTTTTCTTCGTTTCTATTTCATTTATTTCTGCTCTGATCTTTATGATTTCTTTCCCTATGCTAACTTTGGGTTTCCTTTGTTCTTCTTTCTCTAGTTGCTTTAGGTGTAAGGTTAGACTGTTTATGTGAGATTATTCTTGTTCCTTGAGGTGAGATTCAATTGCTATAAACTTCCCTCTTAGAACTGCTTTTCCTGTGTTTTGGAAACACAGTTTTGGGTCATTGTGTTTTTGTTGTCATTTGTTTCTATGTGTTTTTTTTTCGTTCCTCTTTGATTTCTTCAGTGATCTCTTGGTTTTTTAGCAGCACACTGTTTAGCCTCCATGTGTTTGTGTTTTTTACAGCTTTTTTCCTCTGATTTCTAATCTCATAGTGTTGTGGTCAAAAAAGATACTTGATACGATTTCAATTTCCTTACATTTTCTGAGGCTTGATTTGTGACACAAGATGTGATCTATCTTGTTGAATGTTCCTTGTGTGCTTAAGAAAGTGTATTCTACTGCTTTCGGGTGGAATGTCCTATAAATATCAATTAAATCTATGTGGTCTATTGTGTTATTTAAAGCTTCTGTTTCCTTATTTATTTTCTGTCTGGATGATCTGTCCATTGGTGCACATAGGGTATTAAAGTCCACCACTATTATTGTGTTACTGTTGATTTCCCCTTTTATGGTTGTTAGCATTTGCCTTATGTACTGAGGTGCTCTTATGTTGGGTGCATAAATATTTATAATTATTATGTTTTCTTCTTGGATTGATCCCTTGATCATTATGTAGTGTCCTTCCTTGTCTCTTGTAACAAGTCTTTATTTTAAAGTCTATTTTATCTGATACGAGTATTGCTACTCCAGCTTTCTTTTGATTTCCATTTGCATGGAATAGCTTTTTCCATCTCCTCACTTTCAGTCTGTATGTATCCCTAGGTTTGAAGTGGATCTCTTGAAGACAGCATATATGGGTCCTGTTTTTGTATCCATTCAGCCAGTCTGTATCTTTGGCTTGGAGCATTTAATCCATTTACATTCAAGGCAATTATTGAAATGTATGTTCCTATTACCATTTTCTTAATTGTTTGGGGTTTGTTTTTGTGGGTCTTTTTCTTCTCTTGTGTTGCACACCTAGAGAAGTTCCTTTAGCATTTGTTGTAAAGCTGGTTTGGTGGTGCTGAATTCTCTTAGCTTTTGTTTGTCTGTAAAGCTTTTGATTTCTCCATCAAATCTGAATGAGATCCTTGCTGGGTAGAGTAATCTTGCTTGTAGGTTTTTCCCTGTCATCACTTTAAATATATCCTGCCACTGCCTTCTGACCTGCAGTTTCTGCTGAAAAATCAGCTGATAACCTTATAGAGATTCCCTTGTATTTTATTTGTTGCTTTTCCCTTGCTGTTTTTAATTTTTTTTCTTTGAATTTAATTGTTGTTAGTTTGATTAATATGTGTCTTGGTGTGTTTCTCCTAAGGTTTATCCTATATGGGACTCTGTGCTTCCTGGACTTGGGTGGCTATTTCCTTTCCCACGTTAGGGAAGTTTTCAACTATAATTTCTTCAGATATTTTCTCAGACCCTTTCTCTTTCTATTCTTCTTTTGGGACCACTATAATTTGTTATGTTGTTGCATTTAATATTGTCCCAGAGGTCTCTGAGACTGTCCTTAGTTCTTTTCATTCTTTATTCTGCTCCTTAGTGGTTATTTCCACCATTCTATCTTCCAGCTCATTTATCCATTCTTCTGTCTCAGTTATTCTGCTATTGATTCCTTCTAGTGTATTTTTCATTTCATTTATTGTGTTGTTATTCACTGTTTGTTTGGTTTTTAGTTCTACTAGGTCTTTGTTAACCATCTCTTGTATTTTCTTGATCCATGCCTCCATTCTATTTCTGTGACTTTGGATCATCTTTACTATCATTACTCTGTATTCTTTTTCAGGTAGGTTGCCTATTTCCTCTTCTTTTATTTGGTCTTGTAGGTTTTTACCTTGCTCCTCCATCTGTAACAGGTTTTTGTCATCTCTTTTCTTTTTTTGATGGGTGGGGCTGTGTTCCTGTCTTACTGGCTGTTTGGCTTGCGGCATCCAGCACTGGAGTTTGCAGACAGTTGGGTAGAGCTGGGTCTTGGTGCTGAGATGAGGACCTCCAGGAGACCTCGCTCTGATTAAGATTCCCTGGGGTCTGAGGTTCTCTGTTAGTCCAGCTGTTTGGACTCAGCGCTCCCACCACAGGAGCTCAGGCCCAACCTCCGCCCTGGGAGCCAAGATACCACAATCCATGCATCACAGCAGTCATTTCCAGAGAGGCTTTGGTATTACTGGAATATGTGACATGGACTGAAATGTTATTTAATTAATTTATTTACTTATATCAATTTTAACAGCCTTATTGGAATATAATTAACATATCACACAGAGTACTCCTTTAATGTGAACAACTCAGTGATATCTAGTATGTCCACAAAATTGTGCAACCATCATCACAACTTAAGCACACTTAAGAACATTTTAATCACCCCAACGAAAAACCCTAACCCTAGGCATCTACCAATGTACTTTCTGTCTGTCTGCCTGTTCTGAGCATTTCACATAAATGGAATCATACAATATATTGTTCTTTACGCCTGGCTTCTTGTGATTTAACAAAATGTTTTTAAGGCTCATCCATGATGTACTTCATTTCTTATTATTTTTGAATAACATTCCATTGTAAAAATGTACCATATTTATTTATCCAGTTGTCAGTTCATGGATATTTCTATTGTTTGTACTTTTTGGCAATTATGAATAATGCTACTATGAACATCATATACAAGTTTTTTTGAGTATACATAAGTTTTTATTTCTATGTGGTATATACCTAGGAGAGGAATTGCTGGGTCATATGGTAACTCTATATTTAACTTTTGAGGACCTGCCATATTGTTCTCCAAAGCAGCTGTACCATTTTACACTCCAACCAGCACTGTATGAGGCTTCTAATTTCTCCACACTTGTTATTATCTGTCTGTTTTATTGTAGCTATCCCAGTGCGTGTGAAGTGGTATCTCATTGTGACTTTGATTTTTGTTTTCCTGAAGCTAATGATGTTGAGCACCTTCTCATGTGCTCATGGGCTATTTGTATATCTTCTTTGGAGAAATTTCTATTCAAATCCTTTGCCCATTTTTTAAATGTGTGATTTGTCTTTTGTATTGAGTTGTAAGATTTCTTTGTACATTCTGGATACAAGTCCCTTATGACGTATATGATTTGCAAACATTTTCTCCCATACTATGGGTTGTCTTTTCACTTTCTTGATAGTGTCCTTTAAAGGATAAAAGTTTTAATTTTGATGATTCCAAATTACCTATTTTTGTTTCTTCTCTTGCTGTGCTTTTTGTATCATACCTAGGAAATCATTGCCTAATCCAAGATTATTAACATTTACATCTATGTTTTCTTCTGAGTGTTTTATAGTTTTAGCTCTTACATTTAGGTTTTTGATCAATTTTTAGTTAATTGTTGTATACAGTGTGAGGTATAGGTCTAAATTCATTCTTTTGCATGTGAACATCCAGTTATCCCAAGACCATTTGTTGAAACATTATTCTTTGCCATTGAATGGCCTTGGCACCCCTGACAATAATCAACTGACCACAGAGATATGGGTTTGTTTCTGGACTCTTCATTCTATTCCATTATCTGGCTACATACTATCCTTATGTCAGTACAATACTGTCTTGACTATAGTAGCTTTGTAGTGGGTTTTGAAATTGGGAAGTGTGAGTACTTGAACTTTGTTCTTTTTCAAGACTGTTCCGTCCATTCTGGGACCCTTTTATTTGTTATTGATAGAATTCTAGGGTCAGATTGTTAATTTCTGGGGGGAAAGAGCTGTTCAAATTTTGATAGGGATTTTATTGTATCAGTAGGTCTACTAGGGGAGTATTGCCATCTTAACACTAAGTCTTCCAATCCGTGAATGTGAGGTGCCTTTCCACTTATTTAGATCTTCTTAGATTTAGATCACTCAACAATGTTTTGTGTAGTTTACAGTGTACAAGTCTTGTATGTCATTTGTTAAATTTATTCCTAAGTATATTATCCTTTTGATGCTATTGTAAATGGAACTGTTTTCTTAATTTCATTTTTGAATTATTCATTGTAAGTGTATAGAAATACAATTGATTTTTGTATATGATCTTGTATTGTAACCTTGTTGAGCCCCTGTATTAGGTCTAATAGTTTTGTGTGGGGGGCAGGGGTTCTTTAGGATTTTCTTCACACAGGATTATGTTGTCTGCAAATAGAAAAGTTTTACTTCTTTTCCAATGTAGATTCATTTTATTTCTTTCCCTTGCCTAATAGCCCTGTCCAGAACAATGTAGAAAAGAAGTGGTGAGAGATGACATTCTTGCATTGTTCCTGATTTTAGGGGGAAGCATCACTGCCTTTCACCATTAAGTATGGTGTTAGATGTGGGTTTTTCGTAGATGTCTTATATCAGGTTGAAGATGTTTCTTTCTGTTTCTAGTTTGAGTGTTTTTATCATGAAGAGATGTTGAATTTTGCCCAATGCTTTTTATGCAGCTACTGAGATGATAATGTGGTTTTTGTCCTTTATTCTATTGATGTGGTATATTTAACTTAATTGAGTCTTAATATTAAATCAATGTTGCATTTCTGGAATAAAACCCACTTGCTCATGCTGTTTAAAAAAAAAAAGGCTTGGCTGTGGGGGGCGGGGCTAGGCAGGGGCAGGGCCTAGGCTTAGGCGGGCAGAAGAGGCCCTGGGGGGGACGGTGGTGGGGCGGGGCCTAGGCCCCCAGAGGGGCCTCAGGGTGGTCCCTCCCCCAGCTGTCCCTCAGGGGCACCAGTCCCTTCTTGCCTCTACTTTTCCTCCCTCCCATGCCCCCAGGCCCCACGTGGCTGGAGGGGGCCTTGGAGGGCAGAGGATCAGGTGCTGGACCTCACCAGGCTCCCTGGGCCTGAGTGGGTGGGGGAAATGCTGGCTGTGTTCCCTTCTCATCCTCCGATCCCAAGAAGGTCTCCCTCCATTCCCGCTTATCTCCTCACCATGGGTAGGCCCCTCCCGAGTGGGAACCCCTCACCTCCTCCAGCTGCCCCTCAGGGGCACCAGTCCCCATCTAGCCTCTACTTTTCCTCCCTCTCCCTCCCACGCCCCCAGGACCCATGCAGCCAGAGGGGCCCTCAGAGGGCAGAAGATCAAGCCCTGGACCTCAGCAGACTCCATAGGCCCGAGTGGGCAGGGGAAACACTGGCTGTGTTCCCTTCCAATCCTCTGATCCCTTGAGAGTCTCTCCCTGTACCTGTTGATCCTCTCTCTGTGAGTGGGCCCCTCCAGGCGTGGGAACTCTTCCCCTCCCCCAGCCACCCCTCAGGGGCACCAGTCCTGTCTGGCCTCCACTTCTCCTCCCCACTCCCTCCCCCAACGTCCTACCCGATCGCTCGGGGGTTCCTCCCATCCCCTCAGGTGTGCGAGCTCCCCCACCAGCGCCTGGTAGGTCCCCTAGTTGTGAGGAGACGAGAACTCCACGTCCTCCTACTCTGCCGTATTGAACCCGCCAGTATCTGTGGTTCTGCATCCTCAGATTCAACCAACTAAGCATTGTGTAGCACTGGAGTACGTATTTATTGAAAAAATATCCACATATAAGTGGAATAGTGCCGTTCGAACCCATATTGTTCAAAGATCAGCTGTAATTTGTAATGGCTCTTTTGAATTTTGTTTTTGACTCAGTGATTACTAAGAGGTATGTTATTCAATTTCCAAACACCTGCAGCTTTTCTGGTTTTCTTATACACTTGATTTCTGATTAATCATTTTATAATCCAGGATTATAAACCAGGATACAATTAATCCTGGTGAATTAACCATATGCATTTGAAAACTGTTTATTCTGACAATTTTGGGTGTAGTAGTCTGTAAATATCAATTACATCATGGTGGTAGTATAATTCTGTGTCTTTGTTGATTTTTTGTCTAGTTGCTCCTATTGAAAAAATTTTTTTAATTTCCAAATATGATTGTGGGATTGTCTGTTCTTTTTTTAATCATTATTGTATGCATACATATTAATAATTGTATATCATCCAGATCAATCAACCCTTTTATCATAGCTGTCTTACTAGTTTCTAGTAATATTTTATTTTGAAATCTCATATAATATAGCAAATCTCCTTTTTATGCTTAATGAATGCATGATACAACCTAGCTCTCTTTATATTTAAAGTACATCTCTTACAGAGAGTATTTAAGTAAACCTTGCATTTTCATCAATTCTGAAATTCTCTGCCTTTTAACTGCAGTGTTAAATACATTAATATTTGATACAATTATTTATATGGTTGCACAAGAGTCCACTATTTTATTTTTTTTTTTATTTTTATTTTTTTTTTAAATTTATTTATTTAATTAATTAATTTATTTATTTTTGGCTGTGCTGGGTCTTCGGTTCGTGCGAGGGCTTTCTCTAGTTGCGGCAAGTGGGGGCCACTCTTCATCGCGGTGCGGGGACCGCTCTTCATCGCGGTGCACGGGCCTTTCACTATCGCGGCCCCTCCCATTGCAGGGCACAGGCTCCAGACGCGCAGGCTCAGCAGCTGTGGCTCACGGGCCCAGCCGCTCCGCGGCATGTGGGATCTTCCCAGACCAGGGCTCGAACCCGCGTCTCCTGCATTAGCAGGCAGACTCTCAACCACTGCGCCACCAGGGAAGCCCTATTTTATTTTTTTCTGCTTGTTTCCTCTTCTTATTTTCCTCTTTGCCTTTCTGGTTTTGTTTTATTATTTTACACTTTTTTCAGAATTCCAGTTTAGTTTTCCTTCAGAGTTTTCAGCCATCTTATTCTGCATTATTTTAAAATACACTCTTAACTTACACAGAGTTCACTTATATAATGTAAAACAGATTCATTAATTTTTTATGATTCTATTTCTCTTCATATTATCTTGGTGATCATCATACCCTTACTTTTCTTTTAGAAGTTATCCTTGAAATTATAACATTCATCCCTGACTTAGCAAAGTCTAATACATCAATACTTCTAACTCTTCCCAGAAAACACGGTGATGTCTCTAGAAATGAACTCCATTTTCCCGTCGACCTCAATTTACGCTATTATTTCAGATTTGTTTTATTCTTTATATAATCAAACCACAAAATATATTATTATTGTTCATAAGATCACTACTCATTTGGCTTTATCAACTTATTTACTATTTTAATTTTTTCATTTATTCTTACATCTTCCCTCCTATTTGGAATGATTTTAATTCTGTCTGAAGAAGGATTTCCTTTACAGCAGGCCTGCTGGTAACAAACTGTATCAGTAATCTTTTCTCTGCTCTGCACTTTAAAATTCCTTTAAAAATATAAATATGCATTGTGAACTGAATACCTCAGTAAAGCTAATTAGCATTCATTACATCACATAGGTACCTTTTTTTTTTCCTTTGCATCCTCCCTATCTGGCCACCACCTGTTTGTTCTCCATATCTATGAGTGTTTCTGTTCTGTTTTATAGATTCCACATATAACTGAAATCATATGGTATTTGTCTGCCTTACTTCACTTAGTATAATACTCTTTTAGGTTCATCCATGTTGTCATGGCAAGACTTCATTCTTTTTTCCATTGTATATGCATACCACATCTTCTTTATCCATTCATCTATGGATGGACACTAAGGTTGCTTCCATAGCTTGGCTACTTTAAATAATAATGCAATGAACACAAGGGTGCATACATCTTTTCAAATTAGTGTTTCCATTTTCTTCAGAAAAATAACCAGAAGTAAACTTGCTAGATTGGATGGTAGTACTATTTTTAATTTTTGAGGACCCTCCATACTGTTTTCCATAGTGGCTGCACCAATTTACATTCCTGCCAACAGTGTACAAGGGTTCCCTTTCCCCCACATCCTCATCAGCACTTGTTATTTCTTATCTTTCTGATAATTTCCATTCTAACAGGTGTGAGATGATATCTCATTGTGGTTTTGATTTCCATTTTCCTGGTAGTTAGTGATTTTGAGCATCTTTTCATGGGTCTGCTGGCCATCTGTATGTCTTCCTTGGAAAAATGTCTATTCAGATCCTATGCTTATTTTTTATTCAGATTGTTTTCCTGATATTGAACGGTGTGAGAGTTCTTTATGTATTTTGAATATTAACCTCTTATTGGATATATCATTTGCAAATACCTTCTCCCATTTAGTAAGTTGCCTTTTTGTTTTGTTAATGGTTCTCTTCACTGTGTAGAAGCTTTTGTCTGATATATTCTCATTTGTTTATTTCTGCTTTTGTTTTTCTTGCCTGGGAAGACCTATCAAAAAAATATTGCTAAGACTGATGTCAAAGAGCATATTGAGGGCTTCCCTGGTGGAGCAGTGGTTGGGAGTCCGCCTGACAAGGCAGGGGACACAGGTTCGAGCCCTGGTCCGGGAGGATCCCACATGCCATGGAGCAACTAGGCCCGTGCGCCACAGCTGCTGAGCCTGCGCTCTGGAGCCTGCGAGCCACAGCTGCTGGGCCCGCGTGCCACAACTACTGAGGCACGTGCACCTGGAGCCCATGCTCTGCAATGGGAGAGGCCGCCGCAGTGAGAGGCCCACACACCGCAATGAAGAGTAGCCCCTGCTCGCCACAGCTGGAGGAAGCCCACGTGCAGCAACGAAGACCCAATGCAGCCAAATATAAATTAATTAATTAATTAATTTTTTTTAAAAAAAGAGCATATTGACTATGTTTTCTTTTAGGAGTTTTGTGCTTTCAGGTCTCACGTTTAAGTCTTGAATTCATTTTAATATTATTTTGTATATAGTTTAAGAAAGTAGTTCAGTTTCATTCGTTTGCATGAAGCAGCCAGTTTTCCCAACACCATTTATTTAAGCATTTCTTCCTCTTTAATTTTTTTAGAATAGCTTAACAAGGATAGGTATTAGCTCTTCTTTAAATGTTTGGTAGAATTCACCTGAAAAGCTGTCTGGCCTGAACTTTTGTTTGTTGGAATGTTTTGTTTTGTTTTATAACTGATTCAATTTCAATTACTGGTAACTGGTCTGTTCATATACTCTATTTCTTCCTCATTCAGTTTTGGGAGATTGTACATTTCTAGTAATTTATCCATTACTTCTAGGTTGTCCATTTTACTGGTGTATAATTGTTCACAGTATTCTTTTATGATCCTTTCTTTACTGTGGTTTTGGTTGTAATGTCTCCTCTTTCATTTCAGATTTTATTCATTTTGGCTCTTTTCTCTTTTTCTTGATGAGTCTGTCTAAAGGAATTTCAATTTTGTTTACTTTTTCAAAGAACCAGCTTTTAGTTTCATTGATATTTTCTATTATTTTTTCAGTCTCTATTTTATTCATTTCTACTCTGGTCTTTATTATTTGTTTCTTTCTACTAACTCAGGGTTTTGTTTATTCTTTATTCTTCTATTCCTAGTTTTCTTAGGTGAAAGGTGAGGGTGCTTATTTGAGATTTTTCTTGTTTCCTGAGGTAGGCATGTATTATTATAAGCTTCCCTCTTAGAGCTGCTTTTGCTGTATCCCACTGATTTTGAATCGTGTTTCCATTTTCATTTGTCTCAAAATATTTTTATTTCCTCTATGATTTCTTTAGTGACCCACTGATTGTTTAGTAACATATTGTTTAGCTGCCATGTGTCCATGTAGGTGATTTCTAGTCTCATACCTTCACAGTCGGAAAAGATGCTTGATATAATTTCAATCCTCTTAAATTTGTTGAGACTTGTTTTGTGGCCTAGCATGTGATATATCCTGGAGAGTCTTTCATGTGCACTTGAAAAGAATATGTATTCTGCTGGGTTTAGATGGAATATCCTCTCTCTCGCTCTATGTGTGTGTGTGTGTGTGTGTGTGTGTGTATTATCTGGTCTAATGTGAAATTTAAGGCCAGTATTGCCTTACTGATTTTTCTGTTTGGATGATCTGTCCTTTGATGTAAGTGAGATGTTAAAAGTCCCCTATTATTGTGTTATTGTCAATATCTCCCTTTAATATTTGCTTTATGTATTTAGGTGCTCCTATGTTGGGTGCATATATATTTACAATTTTTATATATTCTTCTTGATCCCTTTATCATCATGTATATCCTTCTTTGTCTCTTGCTACAGTCTTTGCTTTAAACTCTATATATTGGCATTTTGTATTTACTGGCATTTTATTTATTGCTTTCTGGTTGTTTTTGTGCTTCTTTTTTGTTCCTTTCTTCTTCTTTTGTTCTCTTCCCTTGTGACACGATGACTAGCTTTAGTATCACATTTGCATTATATTAACATTGTATGTGATCATTTTAAGTTGATGATCACTTAACTTCAAACACATTCTAACAATCCACCCACACACACACATTTAATGTTTTAGACATATTTTACATCATTTTGTTTTGTGTGTCCCTTAACTACTTATTGTAGCTATAAATGATTTTACTACTTTTGTCTTTTAACCTTTCTACTAGCTTTAAAAGTGACTGACGTACCATCATTATTATATATTTGCCTGGTTACCAATGAGATGTTTCCTTTAGTAATTTTCATATTTTCTAGCTGTGGTCTTTTATTTCCCACTCAGGGAAGTCCCTTTAACATTTCTTATATACCTGGTTTGGTGCTGCTAAATTCTTCTAGATTTTGTCTATAAAACTATTTCTCTCTCCTTCAAATCTGAATGACAGCATTGCTAGGTAGAGCATTCTTGATTGTAGGATTTTTTCCTTTCATCACTTTAAATATATCATGACACACCCTTCAGGCCTGTAAAAGTTTCTACTGAAAAGTCAGCTCATAGTCTTATGGAAGTTCCCTTGTACATAACTACTTGCTTTTCCCTTGCTACTTTCAAGATTCTCTTTCTTTAAATTTTGCCATTTTAATTACAGTATGTATTGGTATGAATCTCTTTAGGTTCATTTTATTTTGGCCTCTATGTCTCCTGGACCAGATGTCTGTTTCCTTTTCCAGGTTAAAGAAGTTTTTAGCTATTATTTATTCAAATAAGTTCTCTCCTCTTTCTCTCTCTCTTCTCCTTCTGGGACCTCTCATAATGTGAATGTTAGTATGCCTGATGTTGTCCCCAGGTCTCTTAAACTAACTTTATTTTTTTTAATTCCTTTTTCTTTTTTCAGTTCATCTGTGTGATTTCCACTACTCTCTGTCTTCCAGTTCACTGATCTTTCCGTCTATCATCTAATTTACTATTGATTCCTTCTAGTGTATTTTTTATTTCAGCTATTGTATTCTTCAGCTTTCTTTGGTTCTTCTTTACATTTTCTCTTTGTTAAACTTCTCACTGTGTTCATCCATTCTTCTACTGAGTATGTTGAGCATCATTATGATCATTACCTTGAACTCTTTATCCAGTAAATTGCTTTCCTCTACTTCACTTAGTTCTTCTGGGGTTTTATCTTGTTCCTTCGTTTGGAACATATTTCTCTGTTACCTCATTTTGCATAATTCTCTGTTTTTATTTCTATGTATTAGGTAGGTTGGTTACATTTCCCAATTTAGAGAAATGGCCTTATGTAGGAGTCATCATATGGGGCTTAGCAGCACACCTCCCTCTGGTCACCAGAGCTATATGGTGCCTCCATGTGGGCTGTATGGGCCCTTCTCTTGTGGCAGGGCTGACCACCATAGGCACAGTGGTAGGGGGTGTTGACCCCCAAGTTGGCTGGATAACAGGCCTTGACATGTAGAGGCTGCCAGCCTACTAGTTGGTGGGGCTGGGTCCCAATACAGCAGGTTTCATGGCCCAGGAGGTGCTGAGGCTAGTTCTTATCTGCTGGTGGTCAAGGCCAGGTTCTGGGGTCACCAGCTGCAGGGCCCAGGGTATTTGGGTGCTACCCGGTTGGTGCTACCCGGTTGGTGGGATAGCTAGGTCATGTCCCAAGCCAGCTGTTTGTGGGTTCTGGGAGGTCCCAGTGATGGTGCTGGCCCACTAGTAGGTTGACTGTGGTGCCTGAGGGCTCCCAAGGCTGATCCAGACCCACTGGTGTGTGGGGCCCTGGGGCTGGTGGGCAGAGCCAGGACCTGTTGGGTTCCATGCTGGTGCTTCCTGGCTGATGGGTGGGCAAGCTACCAGTGCTGATAATCTAGAGGGAAAACTTCAAAATGGTGCTTACCAGCACCAGTGTCCTTTTGGTAGAAGGAGCTCTCCAAAATGGCTGCTTCCAGCATCTATATCCCTAGGGGGAGTCATAGTTGCCTTCTGCCTCTCTGGGAGGCTCAAGATCATCAAGCAAGTGGGTCTGACTCAGGCTCTCTTCAAATTACTGCCTCTGTGGCCTCTGCACTGGGAGATTTTACATGAGCCCTTTAAGAGCAAGTCTGTTTCCTATAGTCCTCCAGCTCTCCTGTATGTGAGTCTTGCTCACTTTCAAAGCCAAACATTCTGGGTGCTCCTCTTCCTGGCTGGGGAGCCTGATGTAAGGCTTGGACCTCTCACCCTTTGGGGAGAACCTCTGCAACTGTCTCCACTCCTCTTACCCATTTTTATATCTTTAGTTTTGAAAAATCTCTCCTGCTAGTCTTCAGGTTGTTCTCATCTGTAAACAGTTGCAATTCTGATGTGCCTGTGGGAGGAGTAGAGCTCAACGTCTCCCTTCTCCACCATGTTGGCCATACCTCTTAAATTGTTATCAATATTTGAGTGAAATTATTAAAATATTCAACTGAAATACTTTCATTTTACCTTTATTTCTGGAAAAGATTTTAGGTCATTAGCACTTATTTTCTTTCAGCACATTAACTCCAACTATCGTTCCATTCTATACATTCCATGTCAGTGGTTTCTCTTGATCTCTTACCTCTTGATCTGATTGTTGCTCCTCTGAAGGCAAAGTAACTTTTATCTCTATGTGCTTTGATGATTTTCCCACTTTCTTTTGTTTTCAAAAGTCTAACGAGGGCTTCCCTGGTGGCGCAGTGGTTGAGAATCTGCCTGCCAATGCAGGGGACACGGGTTCGATCCCTGGTGTGGGGAGATCCCACATGCCGCGGAGCAACTGGGCCCGTGAGCCACAATTACTGAGCCTGCGCATCTGAAGCCTGTGCTCCACAACAGGAGAGGCCGTGATAGTGAGAGGCCCGTGCACTGCGATGAAGAGCGGCCCCCACTTGCCACAACTAGAGAGAAAGCCCTCGCAAAGAAAGGAAGACCCAACACAGCCATAAATAAATAAATAAATAAAATTTAAAAAAAAAAAAAAAAGGTCTAACGAAACTAGGTGGGTTTTCCTTCTATTTTTTCTCCATAAGATTTATAGGACTTCCTGAATAAGTGATTTGATATCTTTTTAGCCATTTTAGAAAGTTTTCAGCCATTGTCTCTTCAAATACTTTCTGCCCCATTCTTTCACTCTTATTTTTTGAGACTCCAATTGTGTGTTATGTAAGACCATCTCACTGCATTCCCTTTATCTTACATTCCGCTCTTATTTATCTTTATTTTCTACCCTTCTATCTTTTCATTTTTCAACTGGATATTATTAGAACCATATCTTTGAGTTCACTAACTTTCCCTAATGCTAGGCTAAATTTATTACTAAAACCTCCCACTAGCACTAAGAACTTTAAATATCTTATTTTTCAATTTTATAATTCTCGTTTTATTCATTATTTTATAATTTCTAGCTCTATGCTGAATTTCTCAGCCTTAACTTTTATTTCCTTGAACATACTAATACATATTTATTTCAATCTGCCTGATAACTCCATTATCTGGAGCCCCTATGAATCTTACTCTGTTGTCTATTTTGTTTTTGTGGTTTTGGCCACACTGTCTTGAATATTTGTATACTTGTTTTTTTAAATGAGTATTGAACAATGTACATGAAAAAGGAAATAGTTTGAGGCCTAATAAGATATAATCTTCTTTTAGAGATTTGCTTTTAGCAGGCTCATAGGTGACTCGCAAAAGTGGATTATGTTAACCAAATTTAAGGAATGAAATAATTTAATGCTAGACTTCAATCTTTAAAAGGTAAGTCTATATCCAGTTTACATTTTATTCTAGGGTATAGTCCTTTAGAGTGCCAACCTAAAATATAGTCATTTACCATGTCTCCTTTTGGTAGGCCCTGGATTCCAAAATTTGATTCACAGATCTGACAGTTACTCCAAATCTTAACATCTCAGACATGTCTTCTAGAATTGGCAGATACCCCTAGAGAAAGAGTGGGCTCACTTTTCTGGGTTTCTTTCTTCCAGAGTGTTTTGGCCCATAATTCTTCACATCCTTATTGGCTCTTGGATGTCACTTCCCCCCAACCCTTTTTGTGAAAATTCTGTCCAGCTTTTCTAGTAAGTTCTTAGGTGGATTACTGACCTAAATTACCTAATTCACCATAAGTGAACAACACAGAGGTGTGTGTGTGTGTATGTATGCATATGTGTGTGTGTGGTATATGTATATATGGGTGTGTGTGTGTGTGTGTGTGTGTGTGTGTATATATACATATATGCAAAAGAATATTGGGCCCAAGTATCTCACTAATTGAAAGAAGGTACCCAATTTTCTAATTCTTATGTAATGTTGGAAAATGCAGTCAATTTAGAAAACAGAACAGAGACCCCTATGAAAACGTATTCATCTTAAAGTATATACCATTTATACAAAAACTAAACAAGTTTCATAAGCTAATCATTTATCTGAAAACAAGTATTTAATTAAAATATCTAATATATGAGTGCTGCTAAAGCTCAAATAAGGCATGGAGTAGGGAGAACTTACAGTGATAGGGGAAGCTTATTGGTATTGTGAATAAGTATCACAAGGTGTTACAGGTAAAATATAACAAGTATGTGTTGAGTACAGTGGTGTCTAAGAAAAACAATGCAAAGTTTGGGATGGGGATCAAAAGAGAAAGGTGATTTATAAATGGAAATGTACAATGAGCTGGTACAGGAAGAGAATGTGAGGAACAGAGAGACAAAGGAAGGTATTCCTAATCATAGGGGCAAAAAAGCCAGAAAGAGCTCCAGGTGATGTGAGAACCCACTATTAGTATTTGGTAAACTACAGGTAGATAAATATAGCTATAACACAAGGGGGGGTGTATGTGTGAACATGCAATTGTGGGTGTGAGTGTAGTGGGGCATGGTGGTGACAAAGTGATTAGCTATAAGAAAAGGAAATGACTTGTTTCATAAAGTCAATGTTCCTGTATCACATAATAAAGTATACATAAAAATCATATTTAACAGTGAATATTTTGAAGTACATTTATTAAAATAGGAGAAAAAAGTATACCTGCTATCATGAAAATTATTAAATATTGCTTAGAAACACAGAGAAATAATAGATAATATGATCAGAACGGAAGAGACAAAACTAGTGTTGCCTGAAGATGCTCTGTCAACAAAAGAATAAATGTTTTGAGTTACATAATAAACAGAAACCAACAGCTTTCTTTCAGACCAAGAAATAAGAAAAAATAATGACAAACATCCTAATCACAAAAGCAATAAAAATATGAAATAGCTACAAATAAGCTCACTGTTTCAAATAGAGAAAAAACTCTACCAAAGTATTTAAGTGAATATAAACAGTATGTACTCTAGTGTAATGCTAAATATTTAAATGTATCAGTGTTTTCCAAATTAATTTAAGTTTAAGGCAGTTCATTTAAAATACTAATAAAGATTTTCTTTAGTCCTTAAAAAAATAACCTGAAGAATGCTCTGGAGACATCAGAAAAATGGCAGAATAGGAAGCCCTAGATCCTCCTTTCCCCCCAAAGAGACACTGACTCAATAACAATACATAGATTAATTTCCTTTGTGAGAAATCCAAAAATCAGTTAAGAGACTCCTGTATCCCAAGTAAGCAGCCTCTCCATCAGGGGATAAAGAGAAGAGTTCAGTGTGCATCCAATACTCTGGTTTTTCGGGAACTGCCCATGGGACTGGGTTCTGTCTCATCTGACTTGGAGCACTGATGGGACCTGGCATAATCTAGAAGCCTAGATGGTGCTGAGAACAAAACAGAGCTAGGGGACTTGCAGTGGCTCCAGAGAATCTGCAGTACTGGAGACAAGCACTAGAAGGAGCAAGAGATTATGAGCTCCTGAAAAAAGAAACCCGCAAGTCTTTCTAACTGGAGATTTACATGCACCAATCCAGAGAAGTCACATCCACAGACAACGCTGAAGAGTTCACTAGAATCTGTAGCTGGGCTGACTGGTAAAGGTCATTCCCTGCACTAAGCCAATTTCTAAAGATGGGAGAGGTGGCTGTTTTTACAAGTGTGCAGATCCCAACACAAACTTACAAGACAAATGAAGAAACAGGGAAACATGACCCAATTAAGAGAATTAAGTAATTCTCCAGACCCTACAGACAAAGAGGTATATCAATTATCTCACAAAGAATTCAAAATAACTGTAAGAGAGATGCTCAATGACCTCAGTACAATGATACTTGAAGAATATGAGAATATCACCAGAGAGAGAATATATATTTTTAAATTGGAGGTTAAGAATACAATAACTGAATTGAAAAATTAAACAGACAGGTTCAACAGCAGTCATGATCAAGTAGAAGAAAGAATCAGCAAACTCAAAAACATGTCATTTGAAACTATCCAGGTAAAGGAGCAAAAAGAAAAAAGAATGAAAAGGAGTGAAGAAAGCCTAAGGGACATATGAGGTACCATCAAATGGACATTAAACGCACTACGGGAGTCCCAGAAGGAGAAGAAAGGGAAAAGGGGGCAGAAAGCTTATTTGGAAAAATAATAGCTGAAAACTTCCCAAATATGGGAAAGGAAAGGGACATCCAGATTCAACTAGGATGAACCAAAAAAAAAGTCTACACTAAGACACATTATAATGAAATTGTCAAAAGTCAAACACAAAGAGAGAATCTTTAAAGAAGCAAGAGAAAAGCTACTCATCACCTACAAGGGAGTCTCTGTAAGACTATCAGTGGATTTCTCAGCAGAAACATTGCAGGTCTGAAGGCAGTGAAATGATATATTCAAAGTGTTTAAAGGCAAAAACTGCCAACCAAGAATAAATAACTGTCAAAACTTTCTCCTTCAAAAATAAAGGAGAAATAAAGACTTTCCCAGGTAAACAAAAGCTGAGGGAGTTCATCACTACTAGACCTGCCTTACAAGAAATGCTGAAGGGAGTCCTTCACGTTGAAACAAAAGGACACTAGACAGAAACACAAACAGATATTAAAAATACATAATATTGGAATACTGTAACAATAGTATGTAAGTCACTTAATTCTCGTACAGAAGTTAAAAGACAAAAGTATTTAAAAAACTATAAATATAAAAACATGTTAATGGATACTCAATATAAAAAGATGTGATTATGACACCAAGAACATAAAGTATGAGGATTTAAGTAAAAGAGTAGAGGCCTGTATGCAACTGAAGTTATTAACATTTTTAAATAAGATTGTTACAACTTTAAGATATTTTATATCAGCTCTAAGGTAACTACAAAGAAAATACCTATAAAAAATACACAAGAGAAAATGAGAAAGAAATCAAAGCATGTTAATACAAAACATCAATGAAACACAAAGGAAGATGACAGGAAAGGAAAAGAGGCACCAAAAAAAAAAAAAAAAAAACCGCAACAAGTCAAACAGAAAACAATTTAAAAAATGGCAAATCCCTATCAGTAATTACCTTAAAAAGGTAAATGGATTTAACTCAATAAAAAGATACAGAGTGGCTGAATGAATAAACAAAGATCCCATGATACGTTGTCTAAAGAGACTCAATTTAGATATTAGGACATACATAGGTTAAAGTACAAGAATGGAAAAAGATATTCAAAAATGATAAAATAGAGCAGGGGTAACCATACTTATATCAGACAAAATAGACTTTATGTCAAAAACTGTCACAAGAGACAAAGAATGACATTATATAACGATAAGATGGTCAATTCACCAGGGAGATATAACAACTATAAATATGTATGAACTCAACAAGACAGCAATATATGAAACAAACACTAACAAAACTGGAGAAGTGACAGCATTACAATATTAGGAGATTTCAAAACCCCTCTTTTAATAACAGAATATGCAGACATAAGATCAATGTGGAAACAGAACTTGAACAATGCTATATAGATCAAAGTGCTCTAACAGACATATACAGAACATTCCACCCAACAGCAGCAAAATAAACATTCTTCTTAAGTGCACACTCTCCAAGATAGATAACATGTTTGGTCATAAAACAAGTCTTAACAAAGTTAAGAAGACTGAAATCATACCAAGTATCTTTTTTGACCACAATGAAATAGAACTAGAAATCAATACCAGAAAGAAAAGTGGAAAATCTGCAAATATGTGCATATTACATACTATTGAACAACCAATGAATTCAAGAAGAAATCAAAAGAGAAATAAAAAAATCTTGAGACAAATGAAAACAAAAATACAATATACCAAAACTTATGGGTTGCAGCAAAAGTGGTACTAAGATGGAAGTTTTTTGGCTATAAATGCCTACATTAAAAAAGAGCAAAGACCTCAAATAAGCAACCTAACTTTATACATACACACTAAGCCTACAGTTAGCAGAAGGAAGAAAATAATAAACATTAGACCAGAAACACACAAAATAGAGAATAGAAATATTCAATGAAAGTAACAATTGGGTTGTTGAAAAGATCAACAAAATTGACAAAGCTTTAGCTAAACTAAGAAAAAAAGGAGAGAAGACTCAAAATCAGAAGTGGAAGAGGAGACATTAAAACTGATACTGCAGAAATAAACAGGATTATAAGAGATTACTATAAACAAATAACCTGCTTTTTAAAATGGCCAAAAGACTTGAATAGTTATTTCTTCAAAGAAGATATACAAATGATCACAGTAATATGAAAAGATGCTCAACATCATTAATCAACATGGGAATGCAAGTCAAAACCACATGAGACATCATGTCACACCTGTTAGAATGGCCTCTATAAGACTGTGAGAATGTGGAGAAATTGGAACCCTTGTGCACTGCTGATGGGAATATAAAATGGCGCAGCCACTATGGAAAACACTATGGAAGCTCCTCAAAAGACTAATTAACACAGGAGTTTGTGATTAACAGGTACAAACTACTATATGTAAAATACATAACCAACAAGGACCTACTGTATAGCACAGGGAACTACACTCAATATTTTATAATAACCTATAAGGGAAAAGAATCTAAAAAAAATAGATTTATATGTATAACTGAATCACTTTGTTGTATACCTGAAACTAACACAACACTGTAAATCAATTATACTTCAATTAAAAAAATTTTTTAATTAAAAAATTTAAAAATAAAACTACCCTATGATCCAGCAATCCACTTCCAGGTATTTATCCCAAAGAATTGAAATCAGGATCTCGAAGAGATATTTGTACTCCCCTGTTCACTGCAGTATTATTCAAAATAGCTAAGTGGTGGAAACAACCTAAATGTTCATTGATGGTTGAGTGGATAAAGAAAATATGGTATAAACATACAATGGAACATTATAATCTTAAAAAAAAGAAGGAAATCCTGTCATATGCTACAACATGGACGTTATGCTAAGTGAAATGAAACAATCACGGAAAGACAAATATTGTATGCTTCCACTTATATGAGGTATCTATAAGGTGAGGTAGTCAAACTCATAGAAGCAGAAAGTAGAATGGTGGTTGACAGGGGTGGGAGAGGGAAATGCGGAGTTGCTATTCAGTGGTATGGAGGTTCAGCCATGCAAGATGAAAAAGTTATAGAGATCTGCTCTACAGTAATGTGCATATAGTTTATAATACTATATCATAACTTAAAAATTTGTTATGAAGGTAGATTTCATATTATGATTTTGTTGGGTTTTTTAATTTTTTTTTTATTTTTGGCTGTGTTGGGTCTTAGTTTCTGTGTGAGGGCTTTCTCTAGTTGTGGCAAGTGGGGGTCACTCTTCATTGCGGTGCGCGGGCCTCTCACTATCACGGCCTCTCTTGTTGCGGAGCACAGGCTCCAGACGCGCAGGCTCAGTAGTTGTGGCTCACGGGCCTAGTTGCTCCGCGGCATGTGGGATCTTCCCAGACCAGGGCTCGAACGCATGTCCCCTGCATTGGCAGGCAGATTCTCAACCACTGCACCACCAGGGAAGCCCCATATTATGTTTTTTAATCAAAACTTTTAAAGAATGTACTAAAAAAGCTGAGACTATTTTGAAAAAATAGTAATAATTATTAAGATATGGCATAAGTCCAGCTTTGCCAACATAAATGGAAAAATTAATGTTTCAATGGGATGTTATAAATCCACAAAGAATAATATTTTCAAAGACTATATACTGACATGGGAAAAGTTCCGTTCATTCAGCCAGTCAACAAATACTATGTCGGACCTTGGACTGCATGCTAAAGATAAAATAATGAGCAAGGAAGATATGATACTTGCTAGTCAAGAATCTTATAGTCAAGTGAGAAAGGCAAACAAAGATTACAGTGGAGATATACTTGATACAAAGGATACAAGGAGATAACTAAGTATATAGCAGGGGAGTCTTACCTCTTCTATAAGAGTCAGGGAATGTTTTGTAGGAAATGTGACATTTTAAGCTCAGATCTGAAAGATACATGGTAACTAGCCCAACAATGGTTATGGGTGGAGACATAAGCAAACTGAGGATCTAGCACATAGAAATGGCCAGGGAAGACAAGGGTGTGTGGGGAGGGAGGACATACCAAATTTTATGTTTACCAAAGACCTAAATACATCTGCACAGAGTAAGACTGGAAGTATATAAAAGAAAATATTATCAGTCCCTAACTCTGGCTGTAGAATTAGAACTCTGAGTAAATTTTCATTCTTTTCTATTTTTCTTCTTTTCTGTATTTCCTGAAGCAATTAATCATACATTACTGTTTACTATTTATTGACAAAAAGAGTATTATTAAAATAATACTTTACTATTTACTACATTTGGGGAAGAGGTTGTTTTTGTTTTAAATCTTAGACAAGCCTCTTAGGACCTAATTTATTCATTTGGAAAATAAGGCTAATAACATTTAACTTCACAAAGTTTCTGATTTGGATCATATATGATAACGTGTAGAAAAGTGATTTCATGGTTGTTGGACCTAACTCAGTATCAGAGCCACCAGATAAAAGGTATTAAGACAGAATTGGAAGATAGTAGATCAGGAAGATGAAATGTGGGCCTGATGAAGTTGGTGTGCTAGATACTAACATTTTGCCACCCCCCTCTTTAGCAATGATGATAGTCAACGCCAATCAAGCCCGATTTTTTTTTTTCCTCACTGAGCTTAGACCCAATCTCAGAATCCTTCTCAGCATAACACTCTAGGAAGTCACTTGCATAATGGCACACTCCTTGAAACCTTTTGCCGTCACCAGCCTTAGAATTCCAAATATGAACACAATCAATTACATAATTTTTAAAAGGTAGTTTGGTGATTAAAATGTCCTCTTTAATTTACATTTTAACTTTTAAATGCTCTATTTTCTGTTAAAAATTATATCTTATAGCACTCCTAGAGGTTTTGATTTAGTATTTTTGTAAGCCTGTCATTTATCTGTTATACCAGAAACAGAATAATTAGGGGACTATAGCATTTTACAAGTATATTTACAGATATTTACAAGTGGTCAAGTCAGATACATATACACCTTTTGACTGATTGTCACTTTTTCACAAAATGGAAATAATGAGTTTCTTACCTTTCCTCTGGAGTGTCTACATGAAATGTTCTCTCTATAACAGTGGTCCACTGGAGACATCTGATAATAAATGTGTTTGGCTTTGGTCGTTCTGTTTTCATTAACTGGCATTCTAGAAATAAAATAAAATGTCTCTTTGAATATACTTGTATTTAAACCAAGAAGTAAACAGTTGAGAAGTACAGAGTTCTATTCTAAACAAACCACTGCAACCTCACCGATTTCTATGGATCTCCACTCAAGGCTGTTTGTTCACAACCTGATTTCAGTATTCCTTTCCAATCCATCACCCATTCTAGTCACATGCTCTATTAACCAGCCAAATTGGACTATTAAACTTTCCTTAAATGCATCTTGCTCTTTCCTCTATCTATATCTTTGATCCAGCTAATATTACTATTTGGAATGTTTTCCATTTATTTTACCCCTAACCATATGTAATCCCCAACAGCCAAAAGAATACCTGTCCTTTAAGTCCCGATCAAATTCTACTCCTTCCATGAAGCTTTTTATAACAACCTGGTCCTAGACTGACCATTCCCCAAGCTATATTCTCATAACATTCTCACTACGTTCTCCACTCTACATTCTCATTATTTATTATCGTACCCCTCATTTTTCACTTAGCATAGAGTACCTTATATTACTATTTATCATTTTTAAGAAGGTATCCTTATCCCTACTTAGATTATAAGCCTTTGACAGTATGCACCCCCTTAAACTCTTAGTAATCTATAGCACCTAGAGCCAGTCAGTCAGAAGTGATAAATTCTATCAGCAATTATCTATATCTAGGAAGACTTCAAAGAAAAGGAACATATAGCATAGTGGCTAAAAGTATGGATTTCAACACTACTGTGCCTGGATTCAACTTTTTTTCCTACCATTAACGATGCAAGCTTAGACAAGTCAATTAACTTCTCTGGTCTTCAAGTATTAAATGGGAAGCAGTAAGAGTACCTACATCATAAAATTGATGTAGGGATTAATAATATGTAATTGTAATACTTAGCGTAGTGTGTGACACACAGTAAGTTTTCAATAAATGTTAGCTGCTATTATTAGGTGTACACCTGAGCTACACTCCAAAGGATATCTGGTATTGGACAACAAGAGAAAATAGGATAGGGCTGTCTGCTGACACTGCAGCAGACAGTATTGTTGAGGAAATGCACTGCACTCTCTCTCTTTAGGGCCTTTTGTCTAGTTGTGCCTTCTGCCAGGCATTCTTCCCCTCACACAACCCCACAGTTAACTCCTCACCTCCTTCAAGTCTTAAATCAATTCTAACCTTCACATTGAAGCCTACCTCAACCATGCCACTCAGTACTGAAATCTGCATCCTTTACCCAGGACTCCCCAACTCCTCTTACCTGCTTTACTTTTTATTTCCCATAGCATGTTTCCATCTTTGTACATATGAGATGACTAACTTAAGATCTTTCTTATTTACTGTCTGTTTCTTCAACTAGAATATAAGCTCTACTAATATACTGTTAGCACCGAGAACTAACATATAGCACTCGATAAGTATTTTCCAAGTGAGTGAATTCTGACAGTAATAATCCAACAAGAAGGTAATTTTGATGATACAGGAAAGAGGAGAAAATTTCTGGAGCAACTTCCTTATATAGTTAAAAAGGGATAGGATTCACTGAACAAGTAGAGGGCTGGCTGTAGTCAGGAGTATAGAGAGTTTAGTGATGCAACAGGAGAGAAGATAGGGTAAAGGAGCCCAGAGCTGGTAGAAATTATTTGCTCATTGCTTCTACTTTTTCAATGAATTAGGATGCAAAGCCATCCTTAAGAATAAGGTTGGAAGAGGATGCACTGGGGTTTTGAGAAAAGAGAAGATATATAATAGCCTTCTAGGAGCAAACAGACTAGGGAAATATCCATGACTGCTAAACAGCATTAAGGGTCCAATGGAATTTAATGATTAAAAATTTAAAGTACCACCAGGGATCATGGTTGTATAGTTTTCCCCAGATAACTTCAGTTACATGAGTGCAGATGGGGAATACAAAGGATTGCATTTAAGCAAAGCTATAATTTAACTAAGTAAGTTTGAAAATGCAAGAAAGTGAAACAGAATACAGGATGCAAGACAAGGGAGTGGTTTAGATAATCAACTAAGGAACTAAAAATGGGTAAGGAGAGAAGTGAGAACCTGGTGGTATGTAAAATAATGGAAAGGTAATAGAATCAATAGATCATAAAATCCATCGTTTCACAGTTAAGTACTTAACAATGTTACACACTTTCTGAAATATGAATGTAAATCAAATATAGTATGCCAATTTATATTTTTTGTTTGAAATACAAAAGTTTTAAAATACCAAAGATATTATACTAATTTACACCAATAAAGAACCACATAATTTCCCCCAACTTACTCTGCCTATAAGGTACAGACTCAATCTGATTCTCTTTGAAGCCCATTGTTCCTTCCTGTTTCCTTCTTCATAAAATTCCTATCAAGCTTCCAGCCAATGGTTCACTATACTGTCTTGCAGACATTTAATTAATGTTAATTTGATGTCCTAGCTAGATGAATTACTTAAAAGTTAGGAATTATGTGTACGACTCTTCCTCACAGCACCTACAGCAGTGACAGCACATAAGGGTACAGAGTAAATACCTGATGATTGAGTAATTGACCCACTGGTTTTTTTTTTGTTTTTGTTTTTGTTTTGGCCTTGCCACGTGCCTTGTGGGAACTTAGTCCCCCAATCAGGGATCATCGAACCTGTGGCCCCTGCAGTGGAAGCACAGAGTCTTAACCACTGGACCACCAGGGAATTCCTGCCAATTGGCTTTTAATGTAAAGAATGGAGAACAGACACTTAAAAAGAGGGAGAGTCCTGACAGAAACACTCGAGAGTGAACCATGGAGTAAAGGGACACAGGAAGAACAGAAAAGGAAAGAAAGAATGCCCACTCTAAGGTTCACCTATTTCAGTTTTACTTAAGTTTTCCATTGTGGTGATGTCAAGATAATTAAGATAATAGACTTTAGAATACCAGATTCAAATCTAGCCTCTATTACACACCATCAGCTATTATTACCCAAGACAAAGTACATTAAGCCCCAAGATTTCTCATCTTTAAAAGCACTATGAGGAATTAAAGTAAACTTTAAAAGAAGCATATTTTCAACACTACACCTAAATGAAGTTTAAATGCTATAATCTAAAGAACTTCTTAATGCTATAAATGTAAAAGCTATTTAAAATACTACATATGAGATTCTAAGTGGTTATTAATTACTGCAATTTACAAAAAGGAAAATAAAAGTGATTAATTACCATTCCCAAGCAGACGTTAAAAAGTAACGTTTAGAAAAGAATAAAATATTTGTATTTATGCATATAATTGTTTTGGGAAAATATTAAAATAATAATAAAATGACATAAGTAGTTATTCACAACAAGCTTGTTTTGACTAAATATACTAAGTATTCATGAATCAGCAACATAAATGAAATGCCAATTATGGGAAAAGCACCAGATTCTGGGCATAGTAAGTAAGAAAAATGAGTAAGAAACTCTACAAGCTTACAGCACATACCAAGCTCTATTTTTAATCATTCTGTGTAATTATAAAGTAATATTCCACTAATGGTATAAAGGTTTTAATCAGGTCCTCCTGAAACCTCTAGCTCAACAAAAATGTTACATGTAATTATGGACATGAAGAATAGAAATAAACCTGTATGTTTACAGGTTTCAGTGTGAAATACTCTGTAAATCAATCTAACTTCTAAATAATACCCATTAGATTGAAACTATAGAAGAGAGAAGTGGCTACCAAAAGGCAGTCCACAATATTCAAGTGACAGTCGAGTCAACATCAGGAGAAGAGAATATTCTACCACAATGCCTCAGGGTTTACTGCTGTGTATAAACAGATATAATTAAAGAGCTGAATCCAAACTCAAAACAGTTGAAACTTTAAATTACCATATTAAAATAGCTGAGCCAGTAAACAGAAACACTTTGGGTTCTTTCATGTTAGCCATAATATGGAAACATGAACACATCATACAGTTCTCTCTAAAATGAAGAAAAATATGCCATGAAAGTTTTCAGGACATGGTGCATGTTTAAAAACACTTATTTTGAAGAGAATTCTTAAAAGGGACAGGGTTAATAAATAGGTTGGCCAATACTTCTTTAGAAGAATATTTTCCTTTTTATTATGTAAAGATTCCTAACTCAAGGTAGGACAATTTAATTTTTTTTTTAAGTAGAAATTTTGGATAGAGATTCTAAAAAGCTATTGACCAAATGATTATCTATGACTTCTGGAACAATTTAATATGCAGGAATAAAGCAAGCATCCTTAGATAAAATGTCAGGTAGCTAGCTTTTATTATATCATAACCCATGATATTTTTCTTTTTTCAAATTTTATTTTATATTGGAGTATAGTTGATTAACAATGATGTGTTAGTTACAGGTGTACAGCAAAGTGATTCAGTTATACACATAAGTATATATTCTTTTTCAAATTCTTTTCCCACAGATTATTACAGAATATTGAGCTGAGTTCTCTTACAGTAGGTCCTTGTTGGTTATCTATTTTAAATTTAGTACTGTGTACATGTCAATCCCAAACTCCCAATCTATCCCTCCCCCCAACCCCATCTGTTCCCTCTGGTAACCATAAATTCATTCTCTAAGTCTGTGAGTGTTTCTGTTTTGTAAATAAGTTCATTTGTATCATTTTTTTTTAGATTCCGCATATAAGTGATATCATATGATATTTGACTTTCTCAGAATGACTTACTTCACTTAGTGTGGTAATCTCCAGGTCCATCCATGTTGCTACAAATGGCATTTTTCATTCTTTTTAATGGCTGAGTAATATTCCATTGTATATATGTACCACATCTTCTTTATCCATTCATCTGTCAATGAACATTTAGGCTGCTTCCATGTTTGGCTATTGTAAACAGCATTGCAATGAACATTGGGGCAGATGTATTCTTTCAAACCATGGTTTTCTCTGAATATATATCCAGGAGTGGGATTGCTGGATCATATGGTAGCTCTATTCTTAGTTTTGAAAGAAACCTCCATACTGTTCTCCATAGTGCTTGTACCAATTTATGTTCCCACCAACAGTGTAGGAGGGTTCCCTTTTCTCCATACCCTCTCCAGCATCTATTGTTTGTAGACTTTTTAATGATGAACATTCTGACTGGTGTGAGGTGGTATCTCATTGTAGTTTTGATTTGCATTTCTCTAATACTTAGTGATGTTGAGAATCTTTTCATGTGCCTCCTGGCCATCTGTATGTCTTCTTTGGAGAAATGTCTATTTAGGTCTTTGGCCAGTTTTTTGATTGGGTTGTTTTTTTGATATTGAGCTGCATGTGCTGTTTGTAAATTTTGGAGATTAATCCTTTGTCAGTCACAACATTTGAAAATATTTTCTCCCATTCCATGGGTTGTCATTTAGTTGTGTCTATGGTTTGCTTTGCTGTGCAAAAGCTTTTGAGTATAATTACGTTCCATTTGTTTGTTTTTCTTTCCATCACTCTGGGCGAAGGATCGAAAGAGATCTTGCTGTGGTTTATGCCAAAGAGTGTTCTTCCTATGTTTTCCTCTAAGACTTTTACAGTATCTCATTTTACATTTAAGTCTTTAATCAATTCTGAGTTTATTTTTGTGTATGGTGTTAGGGAGTGTTCTAATTTCATTCTTTTACATGTAGCTGTCCAGTTTTCCCAGCACCACTTATTTAAGAGACTATCTTTTCTCCATTGTATACTCTTGCCTCCTTTGTCATAGATTAATTGACCACAGGCACATGCATTTATTTGTGAGTTTTCTATCCTGTTTCATTGATCTATCTTTCTGTTTTTGTGCAGTAACATACTATTTTGATGACTGTAGCTTTGTAGTATAGTCTGAACTCAGGAAGCCTGATTCCTCAGGCTTCCTTTTTCTTTCTCAAGATTGCTTTGGCAGGCCTTCCCTGGTAGTCTAGTGGTTAAGACTCCATGCTCCCAATGCAGGGGGCCCCGGTTGAATCTCTAGTCAGGAAACTAGATCCCGCGTGCCACAATGAAGATCCGGCATGCTGCAACTAAAAAAGATCCTGCATGCCACAACAAAGATCTCACACATGGCAACGAAGATCCCGCATGCCGTGACTAAGACCCAACACAGCCAAAAAATATTTTAAAAAATTATTGCTTTGGCTATCTGGGGTCTTTTGTGTCTCCATACAAATTTTAACACATTATTGACTGGGGGATTTTGGCAGAAACTAATGCCTGGGGCCAGTGATTTGTTACCTAAGTGAATATTTAAACACCTGCATTTGAGTAAATATCGACAACTTTTTTGCACTTAATGTATTTATTTGAAACTTTGTACATATCTTACTATTCTAGTACTTCGTTCAAGTGTGATACACAGTATAGCAGTCACCTCTTGCAGAGGAACAGAACATCTACTAGAAATATACCATATTTCACTGCGCTTTCCCCTGGAAGAGCAGAATCTACACTTTCTGGCAGCATTTTTTAGTCCTGTGGGTATTATTTTCTCTAGAATATGTTCTTTTCTTTTACCTGATAGTCAACAAGGTGGGTCTTTGTGGGCGGCTCTTTTAAAACTGCCACAAGAAGGACCAGGTGCAGTACTACCACTACATTCACCAGAATGGTCAGTTACACATTCTCTAGCTACTGCTAACAAAAATTGCTTGTAAGTCATTTTACTCTGTGCGTTAAGGCTACAATAAATTTTAAATGCATTGAATAAACCACAATTACTCAAATAGAAACCCACTTTCTTATATCATTTTCAAGTTTTCTGGAGGATACTGAAGTTTGCCAAATATTGATCAATCAACTCCTTTCATATATTTATTATACTCTAATATACAAGTGGGCTTAGTTATCTGATGACCAGTCCTCCTGTCTTCCTTTCCTGTAGATGCTATGGAAGTGTCACGAATCATTGTTAACAGGTGGACTAACCTCTTGTCTTTCCATATAAGAATCACACCTCCCTTCTGTGTGAATGTCATTTCTCCCCTCTGTAGATTTTTAGATTTCTCCTTTAACTGGTTTGGTAGACCAGGATTCTCTCTTATAGTCCCACAAACTCTGGTTTTATTTTTCAACAGCATTTCAGATGTGGACACACTGTTGTAATAACTGTCTTGGTAAATATGGTGCCATGAACCAAGATAAGGTTGTAGGACTGATAATATTGTTTCTTGCCATTTCTTTCCTTCACCTGTGTAAATCTCAAGTTTGCATATATATCAGTTTAGCATTTGCTATCCATCCTGACCGAAATTCCATATTTTGTACATTTTCTGGGATTACAGGTTTTGAATCTGAGTCATCCTCTCCACAAATGATGGCTCTTGTTTGGGTACACAGATGGAAAATAATCCAGAAGAGGTTTAACTTTTGAAATTCTGTCTGCAGGAAGCGGAGTTTCCAAGCTACCATTAAAGTGAAGAAATATCATTATTTGTTCCAAACTTCTTCTCATCATAATCTTTGGAAAGATAGGTGTTTCAAGTAAGGGATCAATCAACCAATATTCTTTCCAGTGTGACTTTATTTGTCCCATCAGAATTATTAATCCAAGAAACTACTTCATGTCACTATTGGTTACATCAGTCCATTTTAAAGCCTCTCACACTTCTTATATGATTTTTCATTCTGTTCGTGATACAGCTTTGTTTGAGAAGCGACCAACTTGAAAAAGTCCTTACCAAAAATTAATTATGTTATTTCACTAACACTTTGCAGGTTATTACATTCAATACTTACACCTGACACACCTGTAAAGTCTTCTAATTTTCATGAAATGTTATCTTCAATCCACTTCTGTCAAAGTAAAGGAGCATTCTCCAGCACAGTGGGTTTCATTTTCACTTTCCGAATCAGAATCAACTGCTAAGGTTTTTTATCTTTTTGTTGGTCTAATATTCACATTGTCTGAATCAGAATTATGTTCTGAAGAACTATCATCTTCTGAGACAGTAGTATATATGACACTTGGACAATCAGAGAAATTTCGGTGCATGAAATTCACCCACAAATTCTTCTTCACTCAAAATTTCACGATGCTTCATTTTTGAAAATTTTATGGTAATAAAAACTTATGTTGATAATATACACAAGGTTAGAACAAAAACCTAACAGAGCAAAATGTAAATACTAACAACAATCGTTAAGTTGTAATATGAACCCTTGATCAACTTTAGGCTTCTAACAACTTCGCCCAGTGATATTAATTGTATTACTCTCTAAAAACGTATTGATACATCTCCAGTCAATAACGTTCCGGTAACAAAACACGTACTGATATGTCTCCGGTCTATGATGTGTTAAGATTTTTTTGTTCTAGTTTGGTAAAAAAATGGTAGTTTGATAGGGATTGTATTGAATCTGTTGATTGCCTTGGGTACTATAGTCATTTTGACAATATTGGTTCTTCCAATCCAAGAACATGGTATATCTCTCCATCTATTTGTGTCATCTTTGATTTCTTTCATCAGCATCTTACAGTTTTTGGTGTACAGGTCTTTTGCCTCCTTAGGTAAGTTTATTCCTAGGCATTTTATTTATTTTGATGTGACGGTAAATGGGACTGTTTCATTAACTTCTCTTTCTGATCTTTTGATGTTAATGTATAGAAATGCAACAGAGTTCTGTGTACAAATTTTGTATCCTGCAACTTTACCAAATTCACTGAAGAGCTCTAGTACTTTTCTGGTGGCATCTTTAGGATTCTCTCTATATAGTATCATGTCGTCTGCGAAGAGTGACAGTTTTATTTCTTCTTTTCAAATCTGGATTCCTTTTATTTCTTTTTCTTCTCTGATTGCCCTGCCTAGGACTTCCAAAACTATGTTGAATTGCAGTGGTGAAAGTGGACATCCTTGTCTTGTTCCTGATCTGTGAGGAAATGCTTTGTTTTTCACCATTGAGTATGATGTCATCTGTAGGTTTGTCATATAAGGCCTTTATTATGTTGAGGTACGTTCCCTCTAGGCCCACTTTCTACAGAGTTTTTATCATAAATGGGTGTTGAATCTTGTCAAAAGCTTTTTCTGCATCTATTGAGATGATCATATGGTTTTTATTCTTCAATTTGTTGATGTGGTATATCATACTAACTGATTTGAGGACACTGAAAAATCCTTGCATCCCTTGGATAAATCCCACTTGTTCATGGTGTATAATCCTTTTAATGTATTGTCAGATTTGGATTGCTAGTATTTCTGTTGAGGATTTTTGCATCTATGTTCATCAGTGATATTGGGCTGTAATTTTGTGTGTGTGTGTGTGGTCTCTTTGTCTGGTTCTGATATCAGGATGATGAGTTAGAATGAGTTTGGGAGTGTTCCGTCCTCTGCAACTTTTTGGAATAGTTTCAGAAGGATACGTGTTAACTCTTCTCTAAATGTTTGATAGAATTTGTCTGTGAAGGCATCTAGTCCTGGACTTTTGCTTGTTGGGAATTTTTAAAACAGTTTCAATTTCAGTACTTGTGATTGGTCTGGTCATATTTTCTGTTTCTTCCTGGTTCAGTCTTAGGAGACTGTACCTTTCTAATAATTTGTCCATTTCTTCTAGGTTATCCATTTCTTTGGCATATAGTTGCTTCTAGTAGTCTCTTAAGATCCTTTGTATTTCTTTGGTGTCCGTTGTAACTTCTCCTTTTTCATGTCTAACTTTATTGATTTGAGCTCTCTCCCTTTTTTTCTTGATGAGTCTAGCTAAAGGTTTATTAATTTTGTTCACCTTTTCAAAGAACCAGCTTTTAGTTTCACTGATCTATTATTTTCTTTGTCTCTATTTCATTTATTTCTGCTCTGATCTTTATGATTTCTTTCCTTCTACTAGCTTTGGGTTTTGTTATTCTTTCTCTAGTTGCTTTAGGCATAAGGCTAGGTTGCTTATTAGAGATTTTTCTTGTTTCCTGAGGTAAGAGTGTATTGCTATAAACTTCCCTCTTAGAACTGCTTTTACTGTGTCCCATAGGTTTTGGATCATCATGCTTTTGTTTTCATTTGTCTCTAGGTATTTTTTGATTTTCTATTTGATTTCTTCAGTGATCTATTGGTTGTTTAGCAGGATATTGTTTAGCCTCCATGTGTTTGTTTTTTTTACACTTTTTTTTTCTTGTAGTTGATTTCTAATCTCATACCATTGTTGTCAGAAGAGATGCTTGATATAATTTCAATTTTCTTGAATTTTCCAAGGCTCACTTTGTGCCCCAGCATGTGAATAATCCTGGAGAATGTTCCATTTGCACTTGAGAAGAATGTGTAATCTGCTGCTTTTGGATAGAATGCTCTATAAATATCAGTTAAGTCCATCTGGTCTAATGTGTCATTTAAGGCCTGTGTTTCCTTATTGATTTTGTCTGGATGATCTGTCCACTGATGAAAGTGGGGTATTAAAGCCCACCACTATTATTGTGTTACTGTCAATTTCTCCTTTTATGGCTGTATTTGCCTTATATATTGAGGTGCTCCTGTGTTGGGTGCATATATATTATCAATTGTTATATCTTCTTCTTGGATTGATCCCTTGATCACTAGGTAGTGTCCTTCTTGTCTCTTGTCTTTAAAGTCTATTTTGTCTGATATGAGTATTGCTACTCCAGCTTTTTTTTGATTTCCATTTGCATGGAATATCTTTTTCCATCCTGTCACTTTCAGTTTGTATGTGTTCCTAGATCTGAAGTGGGTCTCTTGTAGATAGCATATATATGGGTCTTGCTTTTGTATCCATTCGGCCAGTCTATGTCTTTTGGTTGGAGCATTTAATCCATTTACGTTTTAGTTATCAATATGTGTGTTCTTAATGCCATTTCATTAACTGTTTGGGGTTTGTTTTTGTAGGTCTTTTTTCTTCCCTTACTCTTTTGTTCTCTTCCCTTGTGAGTTGATGACTAATTTTAGTGTTGTGTTTGGATTCCTTTTTCTTTTTTGTGTGTGTATCTATCGTAGATTTTTGATTTGTGGTTATCATGAGGTTTTGATATAACATTCTATATATAAACAAGATTGTTTTAAGTTGCTGGTCTTTCAACTTCAAATGCATTTCCAATCTCCTGCATTTGTGCTCTCTTCTCGCAATTCCTGGTTTTGATATCATATTTGTGTGTGGATAATTTCCTACCTTTACTGTGTGTTTGCATTTACCAAAGAGCTTTTCCATATGGAATTTTTTCGTCTCTCGTTTTGGCCTTTTCTTTTCTGCCTAGAGAAGTTTCTTTAACATTGGTTGCAAAGCTGGTCTGGTGGTGCTGAATTATCTTAGCTTTTGCTTGTCTGTAAAGCTTTTGATTTCTCTGTCGAATCTGAATGAGAGCCTTGCTGGGTAGAGTATCCTTGGTTGTAGGTTCTTCCCTTTCATCACTTTAAACACATCATGCCACTGCCTTCTGACCTGCAGAGTTTCTGCTGAGAAATCAGCTGATAACCTTATGGGAGTTCCCTTGTATGTTATTTGTTGCTCCTCCCTTGTTGCTTTTAATATTTTTTCTTTGTATTTAATTTTTCTCAATTTGATTACTATATGTCTTGGCGTGTTCCTCCTTGGGTTTATCCTGCCTGGGACTCTCTACACTTCCTGGACTTGGGTGACTGTTTCCTTTCCCATGTTTGCGAAGTTTTCAGCTATTATCTCTTCCAGTATTTTCTCAGGTCCTTTCTCTCTGTCTTCTCCTTCTGGGACCCCTATAATGCAAATGTTCGTGCATTTGACATTGTCCCAGCGGTCTCAGGCTGTCTTCATTTCTTTTCACTCTTTTTTCTTTATTCTGTTCTACAACAGTGATTTCCACCATTCTGTCTTCCAGCTCACTTATCCATTCGTCTGCTCACTTATTCTGCTACTGTTTCCTTCTAGTGTATTTTTTATTTCAGATATTGTATTGTTCATCTGTTTGTTCCTTAGTTCATCTAGGTTTTTGTATCTTCTCAAGCCATGCCTCCATTCTTTTTCTGAGATCTTGGATCATCTTTACTACCATTATTCTGAATTCTTTTACGGGTAGATGATATTTTTCAATAAAGTTTTTGTTACACCAGTATTTAAAGTAAATAGATACACTAGCTACACTCACCTGACCAAGTTAAACTATAAGCTGAATTTCAAACATCCTATTTACTTTTAGACCACTCTGAACCACAGATGACCAGTTTCATTCAAAGCTGTAATTACTCTGTAAACCTGAAAGCCAAATAAATAGAGGAAGTGCAAGATGCTAAATCAAAAAAATACATACCAAAAAAATTTTTAGACATCACCGGCTCAGATTTTATTTAAAAGATTAGGTTTTATTTCAAATGCTTTAACCTTTTAAGTGCTAACTATATTCTTTTAAAAATAGTTCCACTGGGATTCCCTGGTGGCGCAGTGGTTGAGAATCTGCCTGCCAATGCAGGGGACATGGGTTCGAGCCCTGGTCTGGGAAGATCCCACATGCCGTGGAGCAGCTGGGCCCGTGAGCCACGATTACTGAGCCTGCGCGTCTGGAGCCTGTGCTCCGCAACAAGAGAGGCCGCGATAGTGAGAAGCCCGCGCACTGCGATGAAGAGTGGCCCCCGCTTGTCACAACTAGAGAAAGCCCTTGCACAGAAACGAAGACCCAACACAGCCATAAAAAATTAATTAATTAATTAATTAAAAAAAAAAGTTCCACTAACATCCAATGTGAAAAACAAATGCATAATAATAGATTCTATTTATAATTAAATCACAAAATTAAATAATGCTCTGAGTTATAATGACCATAAAGAGGGTTTATTTTTAAGGCCCCAGATGTAATATTACAGATATTCTTTAAAAGAGGGAAAAAACATTTCTCTCTTTTACTTAAAGGTTTTATTATCCAGGGAGCAAAAAAGCATACCACCCAATTAAGACTCAACACATCAACCTTAAAGAGATTTATTCATTCCACTGAGAGTATAATAGCTTAGGTGTGGCAGGTACCCTGGTAGCAAGATCAGTAGAGGATATGTGTACTGCGATCGCTATGTGCCAGGCACTGCACTGATTAGAGGTTTCTAAATGTTAATTTCATGTGAAGGCCAACCCTAAGAGCTGTTATGTTATTATCCTCCACATTATAAATGAGAGAATTGAGACTGAAACTAGCTAAATAACTTGCTCACAAACACACAGCTTGTAAGTAACTGTATAAGGATTTACCCAAGGTCTGTCTGAATCCACATTCCATGCTCATCTGGAAAGAATACACTGCTAGGAAAACTGCCTTTAAAAAAAATCAGTAATCATCTGCAGATGAAAGGCCTATCTGTTCCCTCCTCTGTGCCTTCCCCATACCTTCCAGTGCTTGACTGTTCTCCCTTCTGTGACATCTTTTCTTCTACAAAGAAATCCAGGATAACTTTCATCTGATAACAATGTTTGAAGAGGGAGGTGGGCCCCAATGTGTTTGCTCCTGACTCTGAACACACCATAGGAATGGTTAGTGATGAGGATTACCCTTCGTAGGATACTGATCCTGCCACTTTTTGTTTCTCCAAGTAGGCGTGTAAGGGAAAGGTGGATTCAAATGAGGAGCAGAAGAGAAAGAACGCAGCAAGGAGGGCAGCAGAGCCTCCGGATGTTTTCACTGCTGGACCTCACAAACTGCAATACCAGTAAAGCTAGCGGTAATAAAAATTTTCAATTACTAATGATAGAAAAGTGATTCCCAACTTGCATTGGTCCAGCTCCATGTTTCTAGTGTTTGGGTCTGAATCATTTACCTATTACCCAGAGTCAACATATCCTTCTCCATATAAGGAAACAGAAGAGAAAAAAAAAGTTATTTTATAAAATACAAAATTGTATACAAGAGGGGAGTAAGACTGGGTCACTAACATTATTTCCACTCTAGAAGATGTTTTCATTTTATGATACATATTTCAAATTCTGACATTTTAATTATCATAAACCTTACTTCTTTGGTTTTAACATGGATACTACTTGCGGATTTAAACTGTACTTGAAATCACAACATGTTAACGTGAACTTCTCCTAATATGTTTTTCTTTAATGAATATGGTCACCACAGATACCACCATTTACCAAAAGTACATTTAGAACCAACACTTTCCCCATCAACATATCTCTATCTTGTTGGTCCACCATATCCTGCTTCTAATTAATCAAACAAATACTTCAAGAGTCTTCTAGAACAACTGTTCTCTGCATACCCTCCACATACTTGAAATTTCAGGTAAAAATACACTGTGGTCACTGTGGGACAATGTTTAAGATAATGAAAATGACATGAGGCATTTTCTAACATAGTTGTAAGAGTCATGCAAACATCTAATATACCATTAGGCAAGCTATTTTTTGGTTCTGCTTTTTGTTTGTTTGTTTGTTTTGCAATACAATAGCCATTAGAGTTCAGTAAGCTATTTTCTCTACTTACCTGTATGTCTGAAAATTTTTACGATAAGAAGTCAAAAATAGAAACTCCTTCCAAAATACTCTTAGATTCTTTCCTCAAAGTATGTACCAAAAATGTCCAAGGAAATTATTTTTTGAAAATAAAATGTGTATTTGAATACCTAAAATAAAGACCCTTCTAGTGAATTAAACTCATTGAACACAAGTTAAACTTCAGAATATTTCATTGGGCATTGAAGTTTAAAAGTATCACTACTAGAATAATCAATTTATTTTGTATCAACTCTAATTTACAACTTAAATACCTCAAGCTTCCATGTATCAATGTGACAATTTCTACTCATCTTCATAGTTGCTTATCAATGCATACCAGGGTGAACAAACAATAAATATACACATAGAGCAAGATGCACATGTATTGAATGCTGCTTTCCTTCCCTTTAAAAGACAATATTTACAAGAGTGGCCTTTGTTACATATTTCTTAACCATTTAGCTAAGCTGTGGTTTCTACCGGTCTCCTGAAATCTTCTTCTCATCAAATACATTTCCCTTTTTCTCATTTTCATTTCTTTGCTGCATCTGATGCTCCTGGCTCCCTACCTGTGAGTCACTCTCCCAGGCCCCCATGACACACACTTGCCTGATTTTACCTGCAACTCTCTGACCATTCATTAATCTTCTTTCTTAAGGATTCTTCCTTAGAACTGAGCTGCTCCCTTATGCTGAGAACTTTGTGTTATGCTTCTCTTTTATAATAATTTTATCCTTAGTAAATTTAGACATTCATTAAACAAATATTTATTGTGTGTTCACAGCATGCCTGACAACAAGCCAGGCACTGGAAATACAGCAGTGAAGAAAACCAAGTCCCTATTTTTCACAAAGTTTATACTTTACTGAGGAGATAAGTGGTCAAGCAATAAACAAGTAAAACAATTAATTTATAACATAATAGATGATAATAAGTACTATGAAGAAAAATTACGCAGGGCAACAAGTTAAAATGACAGGGAGGGTGGTACTATTTTAGAAAGACTAGTTAGAAAGGGTATTCCTTAATGAAATGGGCAACCAATGCAGACATCTGTGGGAAGAGTGATCTGGGTTGAAGGAACAGTAAGAGTAAAGACCCACAGTTGGAGAGAACCCACAGACATGTCTGAGAAATGGCAAGTCCAGTGTGACTGGAGTAAAGTAAGTTCTGGGTGTGGTAGGAGATGAGATCAAAAAGACCTTCAATGACCTGGTAAGGACTTTGGATGTCATTCTGCGGAGTCTCTCTCATGGCTCTGCCGCAATTATCACCTGACATTTGATGACTCTTAAACCTGCCCCTCTAGTGCCAGCCTTTCCATTGAGCTCCATTTCCATATGGCAAAACTGGCGTCTCTCTTTTGAGGACCTATTATTTCCTCATTCTCAACATATCTAAAAGGGTATATTTTTTAATCTTCCAAACTGAAAATTACAACATCAACGCAATGTTTCCATTCATTTTATTTCTGTATCATCTTCCTAATCATCCAAGAAACACATCCTCAGTCGTCTTGGATTCTCCTTCAACCCAGCCTGCAACATTCACTGTAACAGTTCTTTTGTAACAAACCATCCCTTCTTTTCACTGCTAACACCCAACTGCAGAATTTATTACCAAAATCTGGATCCCTGAAATGGCCTCCTGGATGGTCTCCCCTTCTCCAGCCTTCTCTCCCTGTCCAAGTTGTCCTACATACTATTAGCCTGATTAGTCTTACTCAAACTCATTTAAAAAGTTTCAACCACAGCCATAAACAGGTCTCTGTGTCTTTGTAACAGTACAAAAATACTTAATTTATAATTTAGTTTGATACACTGCAAGCCAAATGAACAGCATACATTGGGATAATCAGCTCATTCATCTCTAGCAGAATAGAAAAAAAATCTCATCTTTGCCAACTTAGGTCAATAGGGAAACTATGCTTTCCATTATATATTTCTCCAAAATTCATTCTTTTTCAATAATTAACTACTAAGTCTTTACTTTAGCATATTATTAGCAGCTTAACCACAACATTAAGATATTACATGCATTATTTCTCACTTAATTCTCCCAATAAAGTTCTAAAGTATTTTCATCATTTCCATTTCACATATAGAAAAAAGAAAATGAAAGCTGTCTGATTTTTAAGTCACTTGTTCAAAGTCATCAAGTCATTAAGGTTGTAAAGCTGAGTCTCTGATCCAGGTTTTCTAGCTCTAAATTCTTGGATCTTCTTAGTATGTCACATATTGTTTTAGGAATGTTAGCTGCTTATAAGAGAGGAAGTAAAGTTTTATTTATTTATAACAAGCTTTATTTATATACTTCACTTTCAAGTGTTCTGCAATACTAAAGTGATAGAAACAGGTGACATGCAGAGTACTGAAACAATTTTCCCCCAAAGAAAATTGACCAAAGTTACATTGGAAAAATGTCTTTCTGTCAATATTAGATTATTGATACAAAGCTGAGAGCACATTTGAAATATTTACTGACCAAAATGTTAAAAACCTAACATGAATTAACATGTAACTATAGTTATCGGAATCGGAACTTCTTCAGGTTTGTCAATCTAAGCCAACCTTGTTGACTCCTTAGTCATGTAAAATAATCTAGCTATAAGAATAGAGAGCCATTAGCAGAAAAACAGTAGAAATGTAAGTTCCTAAAGGCACAGAAATCCCAAAGAATTTAGGAGGTAACAGTAGATCTGTAAATAATACAGTTTAATAAAAATATTTTAACAAAATGTCCTATTTCCATAGGACGATTGTAAAGCTCAAAGGAAACAATGCGTATGGAATAATGCTATAAAGAATTATATTTTAATTACTTTATAAGAATATCCTATAGAGACAGAAACTTTATCAGTGTGCTTTTGGAAGCAATAACTGTTGCTGGTTGGATGATTCAATTAGCATGAACTATTCTGGCATGTTTCAAAAGCACTGCCATTTTAAAACATTAAAAATGTCTAAAAATGCAACCATAGTAATAGTGCACGGGTTGGGGGTGAGGGAGAAAGACAATGACAAATTGGTCCAAAAGGACACTGAGACTTCATAGTTGGAAGACCATTGTGCTGACAATTAGTAACAGGAAGCAGAGCACAAAACAAATGAATGAAAAAAGCTGAACTTGCAATGAAAGACCTTATTATAGTGCAGAAACATTATTGTAATAAAGGGGCAATGTACTCTCCTCCATAAAACTTTCAAACAGGCACCCTTGCCTCTTTTTTCATGCTCTGCATTTCATTTTTTCATTAGCATCTGCTTGATTATGTATTATTTCCAACCCCAAAGAATGCCTCTCTATCCTTCCTAAATTCCAAGGCTTAAAGGTCCTTCCCCTCACTGTGGCCTTGAGCCTCATTTAACTTTATTCAAAATATAACAAATGCTTTAAAATAGCATAAAGATATAGGGGAAAAAACAGAAAGGCAGCGATTTAGTATATAACTCCAGCAGGATAAAAAACGTGTCCCTCAAATCTGGTTTGTTAAAAATGCAATGATAATATAATTTGTACTAGTATCCAGATGATTCTGTCTCTAAAAATTAGTGTTTCTCCTATGACTTCTTTGATATAATTGGAAGAAGAAGGCTGAAATCTTCACCTACTAAATTCTCTGCATTAAGCTTCAGTTTCCTTAAATGTAAATATCCAAAAGCTCTGAAATGTATTTTCATATACTAGTTGAGACTGACAAGATTTGATCCATGATGCTAACATATAATCTAGTCTAGGGGCATGGAAAGCCCACACCTTCTGAACTGCCTATGCTAGAAAACCTCTTACCTGAAGACCCTACAGCAGCCAGAGATGTTTTAGTTAAGCAGTGGTGTGAAAAAAGCACTGGCCTTGACACCTGAAAGCTGTGGGTTTAGCTTTCAGTTCCAAAGTTTATTAGATGCATGACCACTGGCAAATTCTATGAGCCCAGTTTCCCTAGCTATAAAATAGAGATATTATGTATCCTGAAAAAATGTCAGCAGAACTAGTAATATACATATAAAGTGCATAGCAAACAGGTGCTCAACAAGTGGTTATTATTATTATTATTATTACTTCTCAATAGACTGAATGTTCCAAGAAATTATTATCTGCTGCTGATAGGCAAATCATTGACTTCTAGAAGAAAAGACTTCAGAGATTCTTCATTCCAACTCCTTCTCATCACAGATGATAAAACACCAGGGTGGTGAAGTGACTGGCCCAATATTACATAATAAATTTCTATCAAATAATCAACCACCTGGCTACCACCGCCATGCTTGTCCCTCTGCTGTAGCATAAATAAATTTCACAGTTAAATAAAATATACCTCTTGAGAACAATGAGAGTCTGCTATTAACCTACTGTTAATAATACTTGACATATCACGAAGTTTTTGTGGTACTGAACATACATTACTTGAATAATGTCGTCATCTCTGAACCCCATTTATGATTAAATGCATTCAAGCCGGGTGTTAGTCCAGAATCCAAATCATAGTTAATTGTCCCATGTACTTGCTTTGAGACTCTAGGAAAGTTTCTTAATCTCTCTAGGTCTCAGTTTCACTATTTAGTTTGGTTTTTTTAAGGTAATATTTATTTCATGTTTTTCTTGTCATGTTCCTGTAAATAAGGCACCTCATACATTATAGGTGCTTAAAAAATGTTAGTTCTCTTCCTTTACTTCCTTAAGTCTCTGTTAATTTCATATGTATTAATTATAAGTAAGATGGGATTAAAGCAGCAAATATAATGGGCATATAATCATTTTTTAATTTACAATTTTGGGATTTTTTTTTTTGGCTGCAACATGCAGCCTGCAGGCTCTTAGTTCCTCGACCAGAGCAGTAAAAGGGCAGAGTCCTAACCACTGGACCACCAGGAATTCCCTAATTTACAATTTTAAAAAGTAATTACACATAAAGCTCTACTTTTTAGAAAAAAAAAATTTAAGTTAAAAACAAATATTATATAAATAAGGCAGCTAGGTTTTATTTACATTTAACTCAACCAAAAATAATCTATAGAAGTAATCAGGTGATAAATGAGTATACTCAGAAATGTGTATAAAAAGAATTATTTTTACTCTTCAGATATAGAAGGGTATCATAGAGGAAAATTCTAGGATCAGTAATAAGATAAAACAACAGTACAAGGATCCTTAGCACCAAAGGCTAGCTGAGTGTTATACACTCAGTAAAATTTTATTTGAAAAACTGAAGTATATTGACCTATTAATAATTAATTTAATATTAAAAAATTATACGAAAATCCACCACAGTTGCTTATTACACACAGGCCGCAGGTGGTGATCCTCCCACCCCACACCCACTGATCACTCCGCATTCACACCACCTCAGCTCTCTTACACAAAATAAATTGGATTTTAAAAAAATAAAGATAGATGATGCTCTCCTTTCCAAGCTAAAAGCTACAGTTCAAAATTTTTTTAGCTATAAAAAAATGTATTGACTTTGAGATGATATTTTAAAATAGAATATTTATTTGCATCAGTAAAATTATTTTATACTCTACGAGAAGAGAAGATGAATAGCAATGTTACTACAGAAACTGCATGTAAAACGCCAAGTAAGCAAATAGGGGACCGAATGCCTAACTCTGACACTAAGAAAACAAAGTATCTGGTATGATTACGGCATTCTGCTTAATATTTCAAGTGCCATATTTATTCCTATCATTTATCCTTCTTTCTCCTTTGATATTTTTCACTCTGTACAGGGATAAAGAAATAACATACCATCTGGAGATTTCATTCATATCTGAGGATTTCATACCCATTTAAATTAACAATAAGAGATTCAGCCGAAGTTTCTTAGAAATATTTTTTTCAAATTATTGCTATTCCTGTTACCTGGAATATATGTCATCTTTTGAAATCTTACTATTTCTCCAAACAATCTCAATTTTCAATGAGGCTTTTCTTGATGATCTAGTCCTTAATGATACCTCCCTTTCCTAAACTCTTTAATTATAAACTTACTTCAGAACTGAACCATCAAAATACCAATCACAAAATACTAACTCCAAGGGTTTGTGGCATATTTTTGCTACTAGATTATAAATTCTTCAAATTCAAGAGCTATATCATATGTCTGTGGATTAATGAAATGAATGCAGGCTTTAAGGTTAGCATTCTGTTAGACACAGGTTGAAATTCTGGCTCTGCCATTTGCCAGATAAGTGACCTAAAGCAAGTCACATAATCTCTCTCAGTCTCTTTAAAATGGAGAACATAATACTTACCTCAGAATGTTGTTGTGAAGATTAAATGAGATAACATATGTGAAAGGGCCTGGCACATAGTAACGCTCAAAGAAAGGTTGGTTTCCTTCCTTATTTCCTTCTTTTTTCCCTCAGTACCTGGTACAATGTTGAGAACACAATAAACCCTCAATAAAAGCTTTCTAAATATTCATTTGAACTTAGATTTCCTAAAAATATGTTTAATTATTAATTGTGATAACTCCTATGTTTCCAAATTGTGTTACTTTAAATCATATGCACATAAGGTAGGAAATTTCAAAACAGAACAAAGCGTGTGAGGTTGTTACTTAGGATGATGAGAAAAGGAAGTAAAGAAAGGTAAAAGTATTTAAAAACAATTTAATTTAAAAGTATTTAAGAAGAATTCAGTGAAAATTATTACAGGTATGGTGTTCTTTACATAAGTATCTTTGGATAAGTGAGAGTTGATTGCTGACCTTAGGGGAAGTTGAATGAGAGAGAGAGGGAGGGAGGGAGGGAGGAAGGGAGCAAGTCAGAGAGAGAAGGAAGAAGAGGAGAAAGGGAGGAAGGGAAAAAGAAAGGGATGAAGGAAGGGAGGAAGGAAGGTTGGTTCTGCTGGGATCTCTTTTATGTCCTCACATTAACGTAAGCTATTAACATTGATCACTCCCTGCCTGCCTTCCCCTAAAAACAATCCCCATTGCAAACTCTGTCTTACAAAAATGTAATTATCTAATGGGAGAACCAAATTAATTTAAAAATTTTCCGCAGTGGATGGTAACCAAAGAATCCTCCTAGAACAGTCAGAAAGATATTTGAGGATGTTATTACTTTTATTAAAAAACAAAAAACTTCTGACTAAAACTTCTAATTAAAGAATTTGGTCTGCACCCAGTTCCTCTGAGGTCAATCCAAATGGTGCTGCCCTTTCAGCTGCAGTGATGTCTTCTTCGTTTTCCAGAAAGGCCATGGGCATGGTTTAGGGGTCTAGCTCATGTTGTTTAGTTATAAGAAAGACTAGCCTGTACAGACAAAAGTCTTCGGCATTAAATAAAACTGAAAATTTTCCCCAAACCAAACAAGAGCTGCTGGTCTCAACTTCAACCTCATTGTAGACAGGTTCTACTTAAAACTTGTAATGGTCTTTAAAGAAAACCCAATAGATTAGTGTCCACCCTACTCCAATGTAACTTAGCTGGAGAGGGGAAAATGGCTGCCATTTAACTCAATTAAGAAAATATTACTGAGCATATTCTAGCTCATGTTATTACTTTTATTTGGATAGCATTGATAATTTACAAAGTGTTTTCACTTATATCATCTCATTTAACCCTCACCATAACCCTGAGAAGTAGATAACCTCATGTTTAAAAATGAGAAAAACGAAGATCAGAAAAGTTATGCCATTTGCCCAAGGTCACATAGCTAGTAAAGTAGCAGAACCAAGACTCAAACTTAGGTCTACTGACTCCAAGTCAAGTGACCTTCCAATATATCAGATCTTATAATAAATGTTATAGGAAATTTTTTAAATGAGTATACACAGTGATTGTGCTCTTGAAGTTTATCATTTCCCTTGATTCTACATAAGATCCCATAGTAAGTTATATGCTGATGAATGGGGCTGAGAAGGTAAAGACTACAACTAAATAGATTAGCTCTAGAGTAAATCAGAAGAGAGGGGTGAGAGATCATCTTTTCCCTGTATTAGGGGAAATACAGGCTCTAACCAATCTCATCAGGTCACCTGCAGTACTATAATAAAGGAAGTATTAAAATCGTGAGATTATCTAATAGGAAACTCAAATGATACACACATAAATTTATGTTTATAAAGGACATGTAACTGATGAAATCTTTCAGAGATACAGAGGGTTGTTCTCACATGTAGGAGGAGCTGGATTTGAAACTCTTAAATCCATTAAAATGGGATTACACATTTTCTTTTGTGCACATTCGTCGTACAATGTAGAAAAAAGGAGGAAAGAGTAAAAATTCTGTGGAAAATTTTTTTCTTATCAGATTGAAGTGTGACTTGAATGAGAGGAAGAAAATATGTGACTAAATATGGCATTATACTCTTTAAAAAATTTTCTAAAAACTATCTCCTTTTAAAGTGATTTTTAAAAAAGGTTCTCTCTACTCCCAATTCTAAACTTGGTTTATGGGTTAAATTTTGCAAATATATAAATATAGTACCACCCATAAAAATGAAGGATAAGAAGAAATTTTGATTAAATTTATAGTAATTCACTTAATTTTTAAGTAAGGCATTCCTTACAGTGAGATAGATGCACCTAGTACCAGATATAACTGTCTGTTTTCCTAAAAATCTGAACCCAATTAGAGGGAAAAAAGCACCAAATCTTCAAATGATCAAGTACATAAAATGGTCTAAAAATCACTCAAAACAAAAGCAGGGTTAGAATTCCACATGCAATTGAACCTAATAAAATCTAGCAATTTAGGTCCCAAAAATGTATGGAACATTGAGGAGTAATAGAAGAAAAAAGGAATACTTGAATATATACAGTATAAACATAAATATGAAAAAAATTCATCTTCCTCTTGTGAAAATGGAGACAATTTAAGATTCTTCTGAGTAAGATGATATGTGCAAGGGAAGATTTTTTTTTGAAGATGAATCTATCCTATGCATTGCTTCCAAATACTCCAGAGAGGAGAATACTTGAAGGCAAGAGATCTATTAAGAGACTATCAAAATAATCCAGGGGGGGAACTGATGAAGAACTGAACTAGGATGACAGCAGTGAGACTGGAAAATAGGGAAAATAAGACAATCCCTAGCTGACTGATTGACTCATATTAGGAAGAAAAAGAAAACTATTGGGTCTATGGATGAATGCCTTCTACTGTACACTATAACCATATAGGTTCTTTTTTAATCAAACCAGATATGATTGGACACCTAATGCTCAAAAGCCACCAATGGTTTTCAACGGGTTTCCATTAAAAACATCAAACTGGTATTCAAGATCTTTCACAACCTGATTACAATTTATCTAATCGTAACGTTTTTTTTCCTCCAACAAAAACTCTCTATCCATCTAGCATATTGCCTATACTATTCACAAACAGGCTACTCCTTAATTCCAGACTTCATATTTGCTTATGTTGTTAACCTCACTGAGAAAGTCTTCCTTCTTCCAAAAACCTAAATATCACCTGTCCTTCTGGGCTCATGTTAACCTTATCTCATGCGTAAATTCTTATCTAGTCATCTTACCTTAACTTTACCTACTCTCTCAACTTCTACAGCATTTATTTTCTATAAAATTCATCTCATTTTTCCTCCCATTGCTATATGCTCTATTCAAATGTGTTCCAGAATCAATGATAAATTCCTACAAACAAAAATTATATTTTATACTCCTTTTAGAATCTAGTATGGTTCTAATAATCAATAAGCCCTTTAAAAGTAAGCTATTCTGATCTCTCATAATCCTTGTATACATTTATATAGCATAGGGTTATTTTAGATTTACAGTATTGCTTTTCTAGATTGCAGACTTTTCTATTACATGTTGTGTAAGACTAAGAATCAAGTCATATGCTATTTCTCTATCCCCGTGAACAAGCACAATGAAAGCATTAGTAGGAATCAACTGATTTTTCTACACACTTAAGATCTCTGAGTCTAATATTTATTCAGAGGTAAAAATGGTTTTTGGTAGGTTAAAGTCCCATAATTCCCTTACTTTCTTTCAAAGAGAAGAAGGAAAACAGATTAGTGAGTAAACATGTCATTTCACTTTTAAAACTGGCCTACGAAATGCAGACTGACCAATTTCTTTTTTAAAAGGGATAGAAGAAGATAGAAGAAAGGTTTCAGAGAGGAAAGGGATATTGTCAGAGTGGGCCAGTTTCTGCAACATGGAATACGGGAGAATTCTAGTAGGTGCTCCTGGGGACACAGGCTGGCACTTCTCCCTTCCCACCACTGTGAGGAGGAAGAATTAGATCAAAAGTAGGATGAGCCTCAAGACCTGGGCAAATGTTCAAGTTCTCCATTGGGCAATTGTTTCCACTTCTGAGTTGGGCTAATAACTGTCAAAATGTCAGACCATGACTACTAACTGGGTAGACAAGCTATTGTGCTCAATGTACCTTTGAAAATAGCTTTGCAACAATGCTTGTATGTAGCCTATATTATTTTTCAGTCAAAGTGTAATGCTTCCTATGCCAAGATAAATCTCAATATATAATTAGTAACTTACCTAACCATAATTCTGATTAGAGATATAATTTTCTTGAAAAAAATATTATTTTACTTACATTTCTATAGTATATTTAGAAGGCAACTGCACATATAGTTCATATTTGTTCCACCCAAAAAAGGATAAAGGTCAAATACTGTTATCCGCATTTTATAGGTGTTGGAGAGTTTACAATCCGCGTGCCAAAGGATATTTAGAATTTAAGATTTGGAATCGGACCCAAAATCAGATCTTAAAGCTCTAGATAGGGAAAATGGCACAGAATGGAGGCGGGGAATTGGGGGGGGGGCGGCGGCTAGTGCAGAGTGGGAGATAACACCTAAATGACAGTAGAGAGATTTGAGTTTTAATCTTGATACTTAACTACCACTACCTAGTAAAGCAACCTTAAAAAGATCACTGAATTTTCAAAGGCTTCTTTTTTCTCATCTAAAAAAGGAGAAATCTGGACTAGATGTTTTCAGACATTCATTCAAAAAGTTATTAAACCCTAGTATGTAGGCACTAGGAGATATAACACTAGGCTTTTGCCCCTAAAATAACTCACAGATTAGTGGACGAGACATACACATGAACAAGACAACCGAGAAACAATGTGATAACAACAAAAGATAACAGCGTTGTAAAGAGCAGAGAGGAATAATTTAGCAAGGAATGAGGATAGGGATTTAAATCTGAATTGTCTTAAAGGACAAAAAAAAAAATTATTCCAGCAAATAGAGGACAGAAGGACATTCCAATCAGAGGGAACAGCAAAAACAAAGGCTCAGAGTAGGAAAGCAGCATAGTTTATATAGGGAATTATAAGCAGTTCAGTACTGCCAAAGTATAATTGGACAGCAGAAGAGAGATGAGGCAAGAGTTGAAAGCAGAGGCCAGATTGAGGAGATCTTTGTGTGATATAGAAGGAATCTGGACTTTATCCAGTAGGCAATGAAGATCCAGCGCAGGGCTTTCATAGGGTAGCAGCATAGTTAGTATTTAATTTTAGAAAGATCACTTTGACAGTCATGTGAAGGAAGAATATGAGTGGTAGAAACTACAGGCAGAGATCTATAGTTAAGAATCTATAGCAGAGATGATGAGGGCTTATTCTAGGGTGGTTACAGAGAAGGACGTAAGTTAAAGAAATAAGCAAAACCAGCAGGACTAGAAATGAATTGGGAGTGGGGTGAAGATTTGAAGAAAAAAAAAGGCATGGAATAGACCCAGGTTTCTGCTCAAGACAGAACTGAGGTAGTGAATACAGGGGGGAAAGTTGACAAAATTATCTTCAGTTCAGCTTAGGATATGTTGACTACAAAAGAATATCTAGGTAGAGATGTCCAGCAGTCAGTTGAATATAGTACCTTAATGCTCAGAAAAGAGGCCTGCCCTGAAGATACGTAAGTGTGAGAGCAAGCTGCATACTAGGAGTAACTGAAACCTTAATGTGAATGTGACCATCCAGGGAGAGGGTACATAGCGAGAACAGTCCTTGGCCAGAACCCAGTTAGATATCAAAATGCATGCAATAGGCAAAGGAAGAAAACCAGGCAAGAAAAGCATCCTAGAACACAATGGGAGAGATCATCCCAAAAAGGAAGTAGTAATCAAAAGTATAAAATATATCCCAGATATAAATCCAGGAAAAGAAAAACTGAAAAATGTCTACTAGTCTTAGCAATTAAGGGGTCACTGGAGAACTTACTAAAAGTGGTTTCAATCAAGTGAATAAGAAAGCAAGTTAGACTGCAGTGGACTGAAAAGTAGAAACTAGTATGAAGACTTATCTGTTTGGAAATTTTAAATCAGAAGAAAAGGAATTTGAAACTTCATGAAGATTGGAAAGATCAATTCCAAATCCCTTCTAGTTCTCATACTTTATTTTTTTCATATGGATAAAAAACCTATTTTGGTAAAATTTCATTAAAACCCACAAAGATTAATTTTTGAAGTACCATTTTTAATTATCAGGAAAAGTAGGGGACTCATTGTAGCTATGAATGGAATACATGTGTATATGTAACATTTCCCAACGTAGCTTCGAAATACCTTGTATTTCTAGTTTCTTTTTTCATATACGAGTATCTTTTTTCATATACTAAAGTGGGCTAGGACAAAAGGGAAACTATTAGTGGAGTAACCCTCTCTGGCTCCAGCTGTTCCTTCTCTTAATATCTCATGAAAACATCCTTTGTTACCCTCTGCCTGGAATATCCTTCACCTCTATTTTAATTTGCTTAATTCCTACTCACTCTTCAAGGGCTTGCTCAAACTCCCCTCACAGAATCACAGAATCACAGAATGTTAGAGACAAAAGGGCCTTACAAATTCATTGAATCCAGATGTTCTCACTATGCTGATGAAGGGACTAAAGACCACAGTGTCTCAGAGAATGACCTGCCCAAGGTCATACTCATAGCTTTTGGTGGAGTTTAAATTTGAACTATTTCTTCACCCAGGGCCCATTTCACTACACATTATTTCCTCAGATAATTATTATTTATAAAACTTACAATTGCAATAAGTCAGGTGTTAAAAATAATCAATTTAAAATAGTTTATTTAGTATAAGATCCACGTTAACACCCTTCCAAAAATTAAGGAGCCGGTCTATAACTTATTAGTTTGACTCAACTATCCACAACTACTTGATTATACAAGCAAAGATTACAGATGTCGACTAATATTGATTTCATGGATAAGTTGACTGTCAGTCACTAAATAGGTTTTCTCCTCAAGAGTGCAGCATTTATTTCAGCCTCTGCCAGTGGAAGTGTCAGAGCAGATGTTGGCAGACTGTGACATACAGTATGTCTTTAAAACTTGTTGAGGTGTGAAATTTCATAAGGTCAAAGAATGCTGCATTTTGATCAGCAGATACAGGAGTTCTATACTTTATAAATTATTTCAGACAAACCAATAATAGCATTTGCTAGTAAAATAGAAGAAACTAAGAAACCATACTGGCTTTAGGTCAGATATGATAATGTATGTTGCTTATGTTTTAAAAGCCAATTTCTATCACTTTAAAGCAAATGCTTGCAAAAAAGATCTTTAGAAAGAAAATGCATTCTTAAAGTCAATACAAAATACAAGATATTATTTCAATTGACAATAGGATTTTTAAAATAATTTTCTACTGAAAGAAAGCCATAAATTTGGTGGAGAGAAAAATTATTTTCTTAATTAATGTACAAATACAACAGTATTCTCACTTTTTAAAAAATGAAGTTCCCTACGGAACAATCCACTTATATAAACAGAATTTTTTTTTTTTAAGTAAGATTTCACCAACTCTTTGGTTTATTGTTTTACCTTATTGTTTAAAAAAATTGAAAGAAAGTATCTATAAAAAAGACTGGGGCTCTATATAATGATAAAATGACTTTTATAATATTTGAGGATTTTTATTACCTTGGATTTTCTGATGTTGCTATTTATTATATTTTTAATTTATTTTTTGCTTCAATTTTCCCTCACATCTTTTCTAAACGTGGCTAATAGATAACAACATACAACCAAAATTAAAATTAAGAATGGTGTCTAGTTAAAGATTTTATCCCAATGGTACAAACTTTATCTCTTATGCAAGTTTATTCTAAGTTAACATAACTTTTAAAATGCTTTACTCCTAAATTAACACAGAAAACTCCTTTCATTGATTAATCAGTAATTTGAACAATCTGAAAGCCTGGTCATAACAATTATAATCATCATTATCATCTTTCAGTTTATTTTGTGCTATGTTCAAGCAAATATACAATTTCTAAATAAGTTTAAATTATAAACATTTTTGTTAGATATTTGTAAGGAAGAAAAATTTACTACAAACATAAAATCTCCCCAGAAAATAATGTCTAATGTAAATCACTTGTTTCTTATCATACAATCAATCAAAAGAGCTAAAACTATGATAGGAAACTTTGATTAGAGATGCACTAAGTACTGCAGCATCTTACAACCAAGTTCAGTCCAGCAACCAAGTTCAAAGGTCTTTGTTTACACTTTATAGAGAAAAACTTGAGGTATGTACTTGAGGAATTGTTTTTATCACAAAGTTCTAACTATAAAAATATTAAAATATTTTGCATTATATAAGACCACATATTATCGATAATCCCTATGCTAAGGAACTGAAATTCTATCTAAGCTGAAAATTTCTCTATTAAATACAAACCTAAACTTTTTCATAGGCTTTTCATATATCCCATGATATGTGACACATAAGGCCATACAAATAAATAAATACAAGGTGAATCAACAGTTATAATTAACTTACTTGCTACTGAAAAGTTGTTGAGGGGATAAGGTAAATCCACATCTTGGGGTTTCTCTTTATATCCTATGAATGAGCCATCTGTCTTCAAAAGGAAATATCTTGGCCTCCAGTTTTTTATATATTCTCCTACATGAGGAAAGCATGCATGTTAATGCTGGGGGAAAAAAGGAACAGCAGCTTTTATGTGAAAAATAAATTATGGTACAATATATGTCCTACAACACTGGCCTCCAAAAATTTAGATAGGCAATTTTCTTTTAACTTAGTTTACAAAAGAAAATACATAAGCCTGCAATTAAGATTCAATAAAAACCCAAACATGTTTTGTTTTTAATGATTTCACACTTTGATAATTCATTTGCACCATTATTTCTTCAGAGAATCAGTCAACTGAGTACACATTTTGTTCAGTTTTTCGTATCAGATGGTTGTTAGAGCATATTTTCAGCCGTTTTAAAAAGCCTTGGAAAATAAATCATACACACAGTATCAAGGAATTTCGATGAAAAAACACTTATCATAAGAGGGACATGAAATAGATGTTTCTCTTCCATGTACCACAACTAATTGTGTCATTTTTTAAAAGAAAGAGAAAAATTCTGTTTTCATTGTTAAATCTTGATTGTAACTTGTTTAAACAACATTTTATTGTTATGCATGAGAAAAAAACTGTACAAATGCTATAAACAAGTCAAGGAAATGAAAGAACATGGGTTAATAGAGCTTAAAAACCACACACACTCATACACACAAATGTAATAACTAAGAACACATGGTAGTTCCAAGCACATAATAGTCAATAAATGTATATTTTATCAGATTTTGATATAAGCTATCAACTAGCCACCAAAATATAAATTTTTAACAACCGGATCACCATTTGCTTACTTCATACTTCTTTTAAATTTTAAGCAACAGAGGTGTTCCATGATACTCTAAGAGCTGGAAGGCTCCCTGGTCTCAATTTTCAGTTCTCTACTGGCTATTTCCACCTGGCTTTTCAATCTCAAGTGGTTAATCACAGCACTATAAAAATGTGAAAGCAGTTCAGCTTTCCCTACAAATCCGTTTCTCTTGACACCAGTTATCGAAGTTCAAACCTAGCACTTGACTGTTCCCTCTCCTTATCCTATCAGTAGGTAGGTCAATACTGCCTTCACAAGTCTCTCTCTCATTTAGCCAACCCAAACTGCCCTAACACCTTACATCTGCCCTTCTGCTAATGCACTGTGACTGCTCTCCCATTCTACTCATCCCCCTCCTTCCATCTTATACATCTATCACCTCCAGATAATTCTAATGTCTGTATGTACTGCTTTCATTTTATCATTTTGTGCTCAAAAATATTCTGAATCCTTACTGTTTACTGTAAAGTGTCAGTTTCTTAGTATAAAATGTGAGCTCTTCCATAATCTCACCCCTAACATGTATTTCAGATGTGGAATCATTCCTCTGAATCAGCAATTCTCCAAATTCTTATCGCAGACCTCTTTACACCCTTAAATACTTTTAATACTTAAATATACCCAACAATTTTTTGTGTATGTAGATTACATCTATAATGTTTACTGTATTAGAAACTGAAAAGAAAATTTAAATTCTTATTACTTCCTTTAATAGTAACAATAAACTCATTACATGCAACATTAATATTTTTATTAAAATAGTTTTATTTTCTAAAACAAAAAAATTAGTGTGAAGAGCAGAACTGCTTTACATCTTTGAAAGTCTCTTTAATCCTTTGGCTTAACAGAAGACAGCCAGTCTCATACCTGCTTTAACCTGTTACGGTATGTTGTTTTGATTGAAATATAGAAAAAAAAAATCTGGCTCAAACAGATGTGTAGCTGGAAAAGGGCAGAGTATTCAGATAGTTATAGATGTCTTTCTTTGATACTACACCAGCATTTGACAAACAGTCATTTTCTAAAAGGTTAACTGCAATGTGGAATTTGAAACCATTATCAGTGAACTTTCTGTACTCTGCTATGTGAAGTCCACTGGTCTGTATTTCACACTGAATGAATCTTTTACGCTCTGCATGATTTTGTAACATCACTCACTGTTCGTTTAGGAAACACTAGTCCACCAAGTCATACTGGTCTTCCAAATATTGACACAATTCCTTATACAATCACATTCATTATCACTACAAATCAAAGTAAGCAGTAGGAAGCTGTGAAGCTCATGATGGCAGATATGTTCTCCAAAATTCTACTCTTTGCTTTAAAACTCAGTTTTAACCATCGGAAGTAAACATTGTCAGTTCTTTTTCCTTCAAGTGATACACTCCAAGTGCCCAACCTAGTGCCTGCCACTTTAGCGATGCTCAATAATAACTTACTAAATGAATAAATATGTATATGAATATCTTCCCCACAAGTATATAAGCACACAAGAGGAACTTAAGGGAAAGAAAAGGAAAACCTGACACCCCTCCTCAGTTTAATTTACTTAAAAATATGGCCCTAATGTGAATAAACCCAGGCCAAATTTGTAAAACCAGAATGCTAAACCCACAGTCCCCATTAAAAAATGAAACAGTTCCTTTCTTGATTGTACTTATTGTTTTATTTTTCCATTCATATTTAAGTATTCCTATATAAAATTTAAAATATAAAATATAAAATGTTCTCTAATTAGCAATATAATATTTAGAGTTCAAATGCTATTTTAAAACAATAACAAATTTATAGAGGTACAAAGTGCTATAAGTCTGATAAGCTAAATAATAATGGTTTAATAATTATACCAAAGATAAAATGAAAGTAATTCATTTTGAAAATTTTAAAAAAGAAAAAATCGGATAACACCATTTCTTCTTATACATCATTTCTTCTTATTTTTTAAGAGTACTAAATACACTTATTTTAAAAGTGTATAATTAAATATAAGTTTTCATTTCTACAAATAATTTCCTGTCAGCCACTAAGTATTTACAAGCGCAGATAAAAGACACAAAACATCACCACAAAATTTTCTTTTTACTAAACAAATCTTAAGAAATTTAAAGTATTTTATGTGGTTTATAGCAGGACTTCTGGTTACCAAAAAGTTCTTAAAAATAAATCTATTATGCATCCCTGACAGGTAATACATTATACCCAGATTGTGAGATAGTCATTGACCCAGAAGAAAAGCTGGAAAGTCAAAATTTCCCTTCTTTATTAGATAAAAATAAGTATTTCTCACAAAATTTTATTACTAATTTTGAATTGATTCAGTTAATCAACAACTGTACTGTCACGCTAAGCTAATAGTGGATCTCAAACTTTCAATGAAGACTCTTGAAGGTAATTTTTATTTTCTTGTCATTTTTCATCTATAATATGAATGGACTTTCTGAGAAAGTGCTTGGAGTGCATTCATGTATTTACTAATTTATTCTAGGTGCTAGGAACACAGTTGCAGACCCCCCCCTCCAAAAATGGTCTCTAACTCATAAAGCTTATATTCCAGTATTACACAAGATTTCAGGTGCCCCCTAAAATTTGCAGAAGGGTTCTGAGTATTCCTGAAAGTGGATCCTTTTTTATAGGTTCCTATAAACAGTCTTAACTAAAGCTCATGTAATAGCATGATGTGTTGGCCTAATTAAATATTCATTTTCTAGTTCCAGAAGTGGAACCGAGGCTCAAAGAAATGGGCCTTACGAGGACACAAACTCATAAGGTATTAATAAAAGAAAAAAGTGAGCTTATTGCCACCTTCTAAACCAGTACAGAAGAAGGATAATATTCCTAGCTTAAAAGAATAAAAAAAGTTATAGCTTTTCACAACACCTTGGCAAGACACTGTGTAAACTGATGGCAAAGTAGAATTGTTCCTGCAGCCTTGGGGTTCCCAAGAAAACCGGATCTTGTCCAGCTGGTCATGGAACACTTTCTTAATTCACTCAGCTGAGGCAGTGAGAGTTCATGTAAGGCACATCTTCTCAGGCTGCTCTAAAAATATGGCCAAAAAGTCCTGGCTTTTACAGGGGCTAAGTGCCTAGAATAAAGTTACCCTCTCTGCCACAGATCCTTTTAGATAGACTGCTAGAAGTCAACCACATTTTATTTTTTAAGCATAGCATTTACCCCTAAGTTTATACCTGCTGCATTAAAACCAAGTTGCATCATATTTTTATATTTATAGCCCATAGACTTGAACTAATTTAAGAGACAGCCTGGTTATAATGGGGAGAAAGTCTTGTTAAATAAAGCAGGAGCATTTATGGGGTACCAAGTCCTCTGAAGAGACTGTTCCATGGATACCCATCAATATACATTCGAAATTTGTATGCACTGTCAGCAAGCACCACGGTTACACCTGGACAAGATTTCCATCACAACTTTCTATCTACCTTAATGGGTGCTTCCAATTCTTTCGTACTCCTTGGCTGGAGGCTTTATATATTTTGAAGTATGCTATTACGAACATCACAACACATAATTTCTAACAAAGTTTCTGATATTTTGGCTTCTGTAGTAGACTGAATGGTGAACCCAAAATGTATGTATACACCCTAATCCCTGGAAACTGGGAATAACACCTTACATGGCAAAAGGATTTTGAGAAGAGGAGCTTCTCGAAAGAGAAGCTTATCCTGGATTATCTGGGTGAGCCCTAAATCCAATTACAAATATCTATAAAAGTGAAGCAGAAGAAGATTTGACACAAAGAGAAATGGAAGAGGCAATGTGACCATGGAGACAGATATTGGAATGATGCACCACAAGCAAAGGACTATCTGAAGACACCAGAAGCTGTAAGAGGCAAGGATTCTCCTCTGAAGTCTCCACAGGGAGCCTTACACCTGGATTCTAACTTACACCTGCTGCTTACACCTGCTGATACCTTGATTCTAACTTCTGGCCTCCAGAACTGTGAGAGAATAAATGTCTGTTGTTTTAAGCCACCCAATTTTCCGTAATTTGTTACAGCAGCCCTAGAAAACTAATGCAGCGTCTCAACACTATAACCAAAGGTTTGTCTACAGAAACCAAACAAATAAACAAACAAAACCCTACTGATTAAGTTCTTGGCATGAGTGGTATAGAGACTCATAGTTAATACCTTATGCATACAGAGGGAAAAATCCACATCACTTCTATAAATAGCAGAGAATCCTATTTATGAAATGTGGGGTTGGAAGAAGCTGTTTACTGGAGTTCACAGTTTTACTTAGTTATGAGGACTTCAGATTCTGGACTTTTGCCAGCTTTCTTACCTTACTTAATAATTTACTTCTTGTAATTTCTTAAAGCAAACTGAAATTATGGTTTCTGTTATAGATACAGGTGATATAGCTTTTAAAATTACCAATGGCCACTCATACTTGCTGTAACAGAGGCTTCAAAAGCTAATCACTTGCTAAGGAAGAGGCTGAAGGCATTCTCACATGCATGTCAGGAAAGAGGCATTACTGTTTTGACTCATCATAAAGCTGAAACTTAGCTTTCCTGAAAATACTGAGTTTTTTATATTGTATTTTCTTGTTTAATCACAGTCCAAGTTTTTTTCTTGCCTGCACCACGTGGCACATGGGATCTTAGTTCCTCGACCAGGGATCGAACCCATGTCCCCTGCGTTGGAAGTGCAGAGTCTTAACCCCTGGACCGCCAGGGAAGTCCCACAATCCTAGTTTTTAAGATGTAATATTATTTGTCTTTGTCATCTCTGAGGGATAATAGCTTGAGTTTGAATTCTGACTCTTTCATTTATCAGCTGCAGGAAATTAACCTCTCTACACCTTAGTTTCCTCACCTGAAAAATGAGAATCATAACAGTACCTACCTGAAGGGTTTGGAAGGACATAAAAAGGACTTAAAACATTACCTGGCATATAACAAGTGTTAGATTATTATTATTATTATTAAATGAAGCCATTATCATTTGTGGTAATATTTACAATTCACCTCACGTTAAACATTCTACTACTCAATACAGCACTTATTCAGGAGTATTTACATAAATGAGGCAATAGGCAGCAATCAGTAATAAGTTTACTCCACCAGCAGAAAAAAAGTCTCTTTAACTAGTTTCAGGTATATAAAACAAAGCCTAGCTAAAGAAATAAAATAGGTTATCCAATACCAAAACACAACACTGATTTAATACCTTTTACTTTTTTTTTAAAGATAGGGGTAGGATATCACAGAGGTAACTAGTCTTCCAAAGAAAAAAGCACAAGTCTTAGATCTCTCTGAATTATTTTTATTAAATGATATACACAGGGTACAATACCATGAAAATACAAGTATTTTAAGAATTTCCAAAGAAGTGCTTTAAATCAAAAAATGACAGCTTTCAATAAAAATAAATTTATATGACTTTAAGAAACCATTAGTCTTAAGTAAAAGTCTTCATGGGTCAATTTTTACCTAAGACAAAAAGAGCCTTAATGTTAATTTCAGTATAAAATCTATTTAATTTTATGGTTCACAATACTGTAAATATTCTGCTGCTTGTTGACAGATGCCAACCAAATTTACACATGTGAACTTCCTCAAAGAAAACATGGCAGAATCTTTTTTCCACTAGTGGATTTTCATAAATAAATATTAGCACTATAAATAAATGAATACTGAATATATAATTCATAATAGTGTGCTATATTGTAAATATAACTAAATATAGTTACTGAAGAAATGTATAATGATAAACATAATAAAATATTTGCAATTCTTGAAATCGCCTGTTACATTTTTATATAGCAGATCCAAGTATCATATTCCAATTAGTTCTAAGTAAAAGCCCTATTTCTATCTCTGAAGGAATAGAAGAAATGAGTTTCTATTCTATTCACTGAAATTATCATCATACTGTTTTATAGATGTCTTGAAAATAATCTTAAAGAATTTTTTTATATTATCTACATTGCAATGAGCTAGCATAATAACAATTTTTCAACTGCATAGGGACAATCTGAAATTTTAATAAATGAAAGTGCTTTTGAACACTGTAGGTGCTTACTAAATATATGTTGACTCTTGCAGCTCCTGCAAACCTAAATTTTTAGGTTATCATTCCCCTTTCATTAAGTCCTTTTCAAGGATGTTCTTTCTTTGCCCTTGGGCAAACTAAAATCGTTAAATTCTATGGTGTCTTCTATGCAATCTCTTCAACAAACAGCCATTAACCAGCTCTGGATGTGTGCTGACAGTCTCTGAAAATTAGGTGATGTCTGAAAAACATGCCAAAAGCATTAATGACTCTTGCCCAGCTCAGTCATTTTAAGGTACTGCTCAATGAGCATCACAGATCAAAGAATAAGGTTCTTTAAACATTTTTATTTAAAATTGGGGGAAATGGGCTTCTAATAGATTCAGTCATTCAAAAATATTTAGTGAGTGTCAAAATACTTACTAAAAAAAGGCACTAAAAAAAGCACTGAGAATGCAGCAATGAATGATACAGGCATAGTACCTGCCCTCACGGAGCTTTAAGTATAGTAGGCAGCAATGAAAATAGAGCTAGAGAAAAGCAGATGACTGAGCAATTAAAATTCAAAACGAAAACTTCTTCCACTTCTTCAGTCATTTTTAATGCTCCAGGAGGTCATACTGAGGGATGGCAATATCTCCTATGCCTTGGCATTTCCAAAAAGCAACCTATGTGCCTTGTGAAAAAGGTGTTCAATAATATTTGCTGTTTGATGCATTTCTGTGGGGGAAGAGACTGGGAGCAGTATCAGCATATGGTCCTTCAACGTTCCACAAATGAACTGTGTTAATCCAGGTTTGCTGCTGTGTTAATTCAAGATAGGCCCTGCACCCCCTCCTCTTTGAAGCCTCATGACAATGCAAGCAGAGAAGCACGGTTATATAGTTTATGATACTATTTCCATCCAGCATAACACATAACACACTTTTGCCTTTCACATTTCAAGATACTGCCCAGGCCTGTCTTTTTCTCTCATGATTTTCTGTATAGTATTGATTCATGAGGTCATATTGCAAAACATTCAGATCTTTATGATGATTTCACCCAGGTTGTATGACTATCACATAAGGTCACTGAGAGATTTGTCTGCTCTTGTACTAGTCAATGTTACCACTGCAACTGGCCAGATGGAAGGTGTTTACAATTTTGGTGATTTCGCATCATGCTTCCAAGATGCCTTAAATGCTTTCCAGATGTACCCACATTCCTCTGCTTTACCACATATGCTCTTTCATGATTATTTTGAAAAGTATATTATAGTCAAGAAATTTTGCTTCCACTGCATAATGCATGAACTTGTCATTTTTATATTAAATATAGTTTTCATATCTACTTCCTAAAGAAGCCTGGGATCCATGTTTTGCTTTGAAGCTTGAAGCAATCATGAGAAAAGTACCTATGCACTGAATACCACAAGATGTTGGAATGCCAGCTTCTCTAAGATCTCAGAATGCCGGGTCTGCCAGTACTTAGTCTACTTTATAATTTTCTTTTGTTATCAAGAAAATTGTACAATTACCATCTACCTTTAAACATTCTGGTACTTGTTTCATGGTATTCTGTAAATTAGTTAATCAAATCCTGGTTCCCTTTGTTTTTAGGAAACACTACACTGTAAGCCAAAAATGTGATACTTACTAATTATTCTTTTAAACATAAGAATATCTTAATAGAGTTATAGTATTAAGTTTTAATGTGAGAGAAAAGCAAGGAAAATGGAGAGAGAGAGAGAGAGAGAGAGAGAGAACAAAGCACACATACAAACTAGCCAGCAGAAAAACAGCATCTTGGCAATTTAGTGAAGAATAAACCGTGAGATTAGTTTACTTAGCAGTAGATATGTTGTGGAGAATTACTCAATCTGTACTCAGCTTCCTGCTGGGTTAAATGTGAACTAAATTATTATTTTGCTTACATTTACGCCCTTGTAGATTGCAAAAGCAAAGCTTTCTTTTTAATCTGCTTCCTGCATTATAAGGAAAAAGTCTCCAACTCCACACACTGCATTAAGCATACAGTCATTCCTGCAGTATTTTAACGGAGTAGCTAGGGCCAACAGAATTTTAAACTATTTCAAAGAAATGGACAAATTTAAAAAGACTTTAATAGAAATTTTTACGACTTCCTTACTGTAAATATTTTGCTTTTCACCACATCATATTCTCTAAATATTAAAATCAATGTAATATCTTACACTGCAGTAAACAGTCTTAATGAGTATCAAACATGGAAGGGCTGAGTCCATTTGCAAACCTACTTACATGTACCACCAGCACCTACCACAGAGAAGGCTGGCATTTTCTAGTACTTGAATGGATGAATAAACCTACCACTATGCAGAACAGGGACTACACTCATGTCAGAAAAGCTCTTTCAAATAGAAATCCCACTATAACACAACCCTGCAAAGCTCAATCCATTTTTCTGTTGTAACACCTGATGGGTAAAATATACTACAATATATACAATAACAGTGTCTCACTATGGCAGGGACAGGGAGTTGGCAGAGAAAGTTGTAGTGCTTGCTCATCAGGAGGAGCCCTGTGACATTTGAAAAAACCCTCAGGTGATTCAACCTTCCCACCCCTATATTAAAATCACTGCCTTATAGAACAAAACTCAACAGAATAGAATCAGGTTTTATCTTGGACTCTCACCAATGGAGTGTCTCCTATAATAGCTTTCCAATAGCATGGGACCCAAAAATTACACTGCATCAAATCACAAACTCTATTATTCTGAGGGTGAATCCATGGCCTTTCGTAACTTCTCTCTTCCCTCCTTTGTTTTCCCTAGGCGATATACTTACTGAGACTTACTGAGACTTGTATCACAGTATGTAAGTGGTGAAAGCAAGGCAGGCAAGGGCACTTGAATGTACTGAGCCAAGCACTGTGCTCAGGAATTTTGCACAAGAGACCTCTTCACATAGGCATGGAGAGACTGGTGCTAGGACGTCCTCACGTTACACAGACAGTGATGCTGAGGCTCTGAGACACTGGTAACACGTAAAGGACAAAGTTGAGATCTGAATAAAAATCTATTGCAATCAACAAAATTCTACTCTGCCATGCTGCTCAAGCTTTCAAAAATGAGGCCAGCATTTTACAGAGCACACATTATGTGAAGTCCAGACTTCAAATGCCAACTCTGCCACTCACTAGTTGTGTGCCTTTGGGCATGCTGTTTCATCTCTCTGTGCCTCAGCTTCCTCTTTTGGAAAGTGGGGACAACAGTAGTGAAGAAGAAATAAATTAGCACTTGTAAAGCACATAGAACATCTGGCTCATAGTAAGTATTATACAAGCATTTGTTAAATAAATAAAACCTCTTAAAAGTACGGCTAATCAAAAAAGACTTAGTGAGTGCCTAATATGTACAACGTATTAAACTGCACAAAAGTAAATCGAGTATTTAAAATAAAATGTAAAAACAAATAAATTAATAAAATAAAATAAAATAAAACGTGATTTGTTACAAGAAATAACAAATGCTGGAGAAGATGTGGAGAAAAGGGAACCCCGGGATGCTGCTGGTGGGATTGTAAACTGGTGCAGCCACTATGGAAAACAGTATAGAGTTTCCTCCAAAAATTAAGAATAGAACTACCATATGACCCAGCTACCCCACTTCTGGGGTAGCTTTATCCAAAGAACATGAAAACACTAATTCACAAAGATATCTGTACCCCGATGTTCAGCAACATTATTTACAATAGCCGAGATACGGAAACAACCTAAGTATCCATCAATGGATGAATGGATAAAGAAGATGTGGTGTATATATACACAATATATACCACAATATATATAATGGAATACTACTCAGCCATAAATAAAGAATGAAATCCTGCCATTAGCAACATGGATAGACCTTGAAGGTATTAGGCTAAAGTCAGACAGAGAAAGACAAATACCACGTGCTTTCACTCATGTGTGGAACATCAAAAAACAAATGAACAAACAAAAACAAACTCGTAGATACAGAGAGCAGATTGGCGGTTGTCAGAGGGGAAGGGGGCTTGGGGACTGGGCAAAATAGGTAGAGGGGATCAACCGTATGGTGATGATGGTGATCACTCTGTAGTATATACAGATATTGAATTATGCTATTCACCTGAAACTTATATAATTTAAAAAAATTTCAAATGTAGGGTTTGTTCCCTGTATGGGCTACCAACCACCCCCCCCCAAACAAAACAAAACAAACAGACAAAAAACCAACAACAAAAAACAAAAAAATTTCAAATGTAATTTGTTAATTTCATTTATACAGACTATCACTGTTCCACATTAGTTGAGCAAAGTGCATGCTGTTTTTTAGTGGATAAAGTTTCAATGTTTGTTATTCACTTTGCTTATATCCTATTTTTATCCCCTATTATTACTGATAATAATGAATTACATGTCATTTATGCTCGACCAATTGAAGTCTTTCACTAAAAACTGGTAATGCTGTCACAGAAATAGTCCTTCTTAATTCAGTATCAAGTAACTCCAGGGGAAAAAAAAAAGCAAGCACTCCATTGGATTTACTACTAAACATCTCAATGTTTGTTTCAAATTATCTCATAAGAAAGTTACCTACATACAAAAAGCAAAAGGCAAAAGCATGCAAGTCATTATTTTCACATCAGGCCTTTCCCACTTTACTTCTTTATTACACAAGTTAATTATCATTTAATCTTAAATACTCTGAATTCAGAGACATGTTAAACCACACATTAATGTTAGGCTTTTATAAATGGAATAATAGTGTATTTCAACTTTTAGTATATTTAGTATATATTTAGTATATTTATATTTACATATAACAATTACATATCCAGTGAAGTACATTATTCTGGATTTATTGTATTTGAAAGATGTGATTATGCTTAGGTTTATAAAACTGAAGGGAATATAATGCTTCCATTTCAATGGATGCTGCCATACATTCAAAAGCGTGGTTCAAATAATTTTGAATACCAGAATATTTGCTATCAAAGAGACAAAAAGTAAAACACACCCACACACCCAGTAAAATCATCTTAACTTTTCTAGGTAATTTTCTTATTCTCTTTGTAAACCAATCTAATTTGGCAATATGTGGCCAGTCGTCTGTTATAATTTTCTTAGAAAAGAACTGAACATGCTTAGAGGCTGTCATCAAAGTGAGGTACACAGATACAGCTAACACATTTAAAGAACAGAACAAATCAAAGATATGCAACCATAAATCAAACACTATTCAATGATTCAAAGAAGTCCATTTTTCCTCCCCAGAGCAAGTTTAAAGATCAGATAAACAGCAGAAAAGCTGCTTCTCAATGTTAAAAATGAATTTACTTACCTTGGCCCTCTGAGGGCAGTATTACCTAACACATAGACAGAAATTACAGAAAACAGTCTTTACCTACCATTCTAATAAAAATAAATTTTAATAAAACAACCTGTATATATTTGCTCATTGATTTCTTTTCTTGTCATTATCCATACTTCTACAAGCAAATAACCCTCATTTTCAAATGTTTCCAGTAAGTTTGAGAGGAAAGATTTTCTTAAAACCAAGGCATCATGAAGGAAAATGACTTGAAGACTCAATATCATGGAAGTTATTCAAAATATAATAAAATGCAAAATTATATAAATGATTCTGTGCTGTTTAAATATTAAGTTTCTATTATAATGGTCTCTGTAGAATAATTTGCTTTTTAAAAATTGCAGGATATGAGAACATACAAATCTTTCAGTAAAGATAAAGTACTTCACAGAGATTAACATTCAGCCCCAAACTAAATAGGGGTTCCAGTTTCTTCTTATAAGCAGCTAACAGCCAATAGGCTCATTTGTTATGAACCACTCATTTATTAATAACGTATAATACGAATGACAAACTGGCAGTGAAGGGTCAAAGCACCCACTTAATTTTCATGCTGATTCTGAAACTATAAAAATCTTTACATAGCGTAAGGATTATCAATTTACTTTCTAGAATCTAATGCAATGTGCATTGGGTGTTTTGTTCCTTTTCCTCAGAAAGTACCTATTTCACACAAAGTAGGAAAAACATTTTCTGGTATTCACTTGTCAAAGATTTTTTAGGATGTACAAAACACTGGATAACTCACCCTGTATAGACCAGTGACCTGACAGACTTTTAATTTAAGAATGTGAAAAGTGCTAACCTTCATGTCAGAGTTTTAGGTGGAAGTTAATTAGTGACTATCCAAGTCCAAACTGCCCATCACCACCACCTCCCCCGGCCACCCCCCAAATAAACCCAGCCTCAAAAATGAAGAGCTGCCTTATAGTGAATGGTAAATAAAATTTTCTTTTGGACAGTAAGATCTCCTGACATACGGCTTCCACTTAGTAGAAAGATGCTTTTATTTAGAATTTGTATTTACTTTTAAGAAAAGTCCTTGCTTCTACAACTTAGGGTATATTTCTCCACTTAGGAACTATGCCATTACCTGGCATAACTTTGGGTAAACTAGATTTTAAAAATATGTACTACTGGAATTAAACAGTTTTATTCTTTTTAAATTATACTATACCATGGAGTTTTCTAAGGTCAAAAAAAAATTTTAAACTAAATTCCAAGTCCTATTTTACTAAAACAGAAAGTACAAAGAGCTATCTTAAAAGAGTCAGTTGAAAATAATGCAAATGCAAAGACAGAAAAGAAGGTCATTTCATAAAATTCTTTTCTATAACAAATATATATACTTAAGTTTAAATATCTCTTTAGAAAGATGCCAGGAAACAACAGCTGCTGTTCTATGTGCTTTCACTTAAAAGTATAAAATTATGAACTTTGATGCTGTGTTCCAGTCTAAAAGCAAATAAGTGACTCGCCTAGCCAAAAAAACACATGAACTTCACGGTTTATGCCTTTCTGCCTTTGTATCTTAATCATCTTCTGTTCTAAAAAGTGTTATCAAGTTTACCAACATCTTTAATCAGATTTTCTTGAAACTACACACATTAAAAATTTTAAGCCAAAACATTTAGCAAGATGCCTTAAAGAATGTCAGACAGTGAACTATTCTTTCAACATACTGGCCAATATTTTTAAAAATTACTATCCATGCAGTATTTTTCTGAGGCACAATTCAAATACATCTATATAACATTAAAGCTAGAAATTCCTAAAGTTTTTTTGAATTGTCCTGAAAATCACCGAGTACAGTTTCACTCATATGTGAAATGTCCTCACTGTGAAACAGTTTCATCCGAATCTGTGATACGTTTCATAGGCTATGGGATATTTCCACTTCTTTGGTATTATAAGTTGTTTTTGGTAAACATACAATTTTTAAAAAAATATTAGAGTACAACACTTAACTATCTGTATCTGAATACTGGCATCCACTACCCATGTGCTATTAAACATTAAAATATAGTAGTATGAAGCTAGCATTGCTCAAACTGAAGTTTATTTTTTTAAATATAACCAATTTATTCTTCAAAACTAAAATAGAAGTCCTTAGGGACTATACCCAGTCCTATTAACCACTCTTAGAAACTGGATCAGGCAGCTTTCCCAGGTGCAACATCCCTTGCCCTTCATCCAAAATTGAGTAATATTTAGTAAAGAGAGAATACCTGACAGAAACAACAATTTTAAAAGAAAAACCTTAAAGAACCACCAACACCTGAGTGGTAACTAGCCATCCTATACTGAGTATATTGATTCCCTCAGGTCAATTAAAGCCATTTCCTCTTCACCCCTCTAAAAGAACACTTCTGCTTATCCCAGGACTTTCACCACTATATGAGCTTGATCAGTTTCTTTGTCTGCAAAATAAAGTGTTGGAACAATCAAATAATGCTTTAAAACGCCCTGAGGAGATAAAACATTCTTTTTAGTGTTGTTTGCTCACTACAATTATTACATTTATTAACTGTAATGTGTTCCAACACCTTATTTTAAAAATAATTATAACCCAAATACAGCTTAAGTATTGGCCATAGCAGAGAAAAATATGGCTCCAAAATAATGAGATTAATATTGAATTAAGGGAATGAATACAATTTTCAGCAATCCCATGCTAAATTTTTTAAGTAGAAAAATGATTTTACAGGATACAATATAAAATCATCATTACTGAATAACCACTGATCCCACACCCAGAAAAAAGTTACATTCAGCAATTTTCTTGATATTCTCTTGAAATAACTGATTTCCCTTCAGATTTATGAAATAATCATATAAATCACTAAATAAATATAAGGTTCTAAGAAAACCACCTTATATATCTTAGATGGCCTCTAGAATTTTGTATGCTCACTTTGCAACAGAGCATTATATAAGCACTCCAATGACAATAGTTACAGGCCTTTCGACTTACACATCATACCCAACAAAAATAAAATATTAGTGACAGCTACTATTGCACATGTTTCAGACATTCCAAATATACTATTATCTCATTTAGTTCTTACAAGATCCTTGAATATCAGTGATTGTTTCCTTCTTTCAACACATGAAGAAAACACTTAAACAGATTAAAGGGACTTTCATAAAGTCGCCCGGCTAAGTTAATTGACATTTAAATCTGGTGTATGTAACTTCAAAGACACTCTGCCTTGAATATTTCAATCACCTTAGTAAGTATATTTGCCTGCACTAAGATTTTACAAATGGTTCTGAAGTAACATGATATGATAAACCAAGCATAGAACTGCAAGTCTGCTTTTATACAAGCTTGCTTTTGCTCAGCCTCTCACTAACATCCTGGCCGCTGTCAAACCACCTCTTCTCAGTTTAACACCTCTACCTGAAAAATGGCATGTTGCTTCCTCCCAAGCTTAGCAGAGGGATATCAGGACTGACTACGAAACTATAAACATATGTACATAATTCTACATACAAAAATATGGACATATGTGTGGCCTTCCAAATAAAAGAAAAAACTAAATATACGAGGCAAAGGAAAGGTCCAATGTAGCTGATGGTTCTCTGTGCCTTTTCAGCAAATACGGATTAGAGTCACTTGTGGGAAAATCGACAGTAAGAAAGTTTTTCTAAATAGACCTGACCTCTATTTCTTTATGAAGAGTAGAAATAACAGATAATCTCCCTTTAGTCCTTTCAGAAAGACATTACTCTGGACACAAAGCTCTGTCAGTATGTTTGCCTTTCAACCACACTTAAGGTTTTTTGTTTAATAATTAGGCAACAAAACCCTAAATGTTTTAGGAAAGCATGAGTTTACCAAAAGTCAAAATAAAAACTCTTTAATTCCCCACTTTTTTTTTTGGTAATAGAAATCCAAATAGGGAAAAAAAAAAAAAAAAAAGTCAGAGCTTCTCTTTTCATTTTCTCACTCATATTGTGATTGGTTTTGATGTTTACAAAAATTTGAGGTGTTGTACAACATAAATACCTTTGAGAAATTTTACCCAACATCCCTATTCCTTCTCAATTATTTAAGGTGAAACTAATAAAAAAAAAACAGACATTAAATAAACATATACACTGCACCCTGAAGTTAAGTGTTATCACAGCATTTAAAAATATTACAGATATAGCAAATCTCTAATACCTAATAACAGGAATGGATCAGAAGGAAATATACAAGCAATTCATTACTCCATAATGAAAATGTGTAACTGTCATTTATAGAATCAAAGACAACCAAGAGAAAAAGAGTGGTAACCAAGAAGGCCAGGTTCCCATATAACTTTGTTTCACAACTAGTAACATCTAAGTTCAAAGTATGATGGAATTACTGAGCAAAGTGAATTTGGTACTCCATCTCACCCCTAGTGGTAGGCTATAAAATCAATTCAGTTTCAAATAATAGTTTACATGCCGACTAGTGTTAAACTGTTAATGTGTGTATGCATTAAGAGCACGGTGTTTCACCTGACCTATTTCCTAATCAAAATCTCCTGTTATCAGTTAGCAGTTCACACCTAATACCAACCAAATAGATTAGCTATCATCTATATGGAGAAATAAGAAAGGTTTTATTGCCATTTTAAGAGAAGTTGTTTTCTACAACTAGACGTGAGTAAGAGAAGGAAGAGGAAGTACTAAACTCCTAAACTAATTAACAAGCTAAGGGGAAGGGGCATGCAGGAAAACAATGATAATTAGTATGTAGCCTTGGTTAACCAAATCCACACATACATTCATTCTGTATATGCACAAACATCAGCAGCATCATAAACCGTCTCAAGTTCTAGCCATTATTCAGTTCGACATCTGCACATGTTTATGCGTCTCTCCAAACAACCTCTTGAACACCCTGCTGGAGCTGTCATTTTTTTCTTCTCCCTATCTGGCAGATGGCAAGTCAACAATCGGCATCAACAGCAGCCGAATATCTCCCCCTCCATTCTACCCCCCCTAAACAGACACAATAATAACTTCTTTGTGCTTCCCTACAATGCAGCTGCTTAAACCATTTCGCTACAAGGCTGCTTTGCCTTAATACAAAAAAAAAAAAAAAAAATCCCTTCTGTCAAGTCTAAAAAGCAGCATAATGTTAAGCAAGCTAAAGCCACAGCACAGCTGCAAACGGGCAGACACATTGACGGCTCCTCCCTTAACAAAGCCCTGTGAATTGAAGGGGGTTCATCTGAGGCTCACACAGTAATTAGTATAAAAAAGTCCGACAGCCTCTATTATGCTAAAGGAAAAAAAAACTGGACAGAACTGGGCTGCTGTTTTGCGTCAAGAGTTCTGCTGCAGAGTAGATAAATCATGTTGGGTTTTTTCCTCTCTTTTTAAAGACAGTAATAAGGAGGATGAGAGAAGCTAATTTGAAAACTTGGACACAGTAATTGTACCATATGGTGAGCATTTATCCTTTCTGAAATGCACGCTAACAGTCACTTACATGCACACTGCTTTGTTTTACAGTTGTTATTCTCTCTACCATATTCATAAAATGGATTTGAATATCTGATACTCAAGAGAAGTTGTATGTAATTAGCAACAGAACTGCCTGGGTTTAATTTATTGGCCTTGCACTCCAATCTAGTAAATGCAAAACAAAATTAAACAATGTGTCCACTTTGTAAAATGTTTTTTCTTTAACTCAGTAAAGAAGAATGAATACAGGTTCATTGGAGTGTTGCTGTTAAGGTACAGTATATTTTGAAAATTCCAAAAGAATAAGATATGGCTGTTGGAAAGATTTCTACTGACACATTTCAAGATACCAAATCACCAAGTGACCTTTCATTGAGATCATGTGGTTCAAGTCTATATTTCACTGATGGAGACGTAACTCTTCTCCATGTGTATCAGTAAACCTAGACTTAAATTTCCTTGTATGTGTCCTAAAATTTTCTTCAAGAAAATCTGTCAGTTATTAAATAGTTTAACTACCGTGTGCCAAGTACCATGATAGGCACAGGGAGGATATAATATCCAAAAGTTTTCATATTCCTAAAAAAAAAATTGTACATAAATTGACTTATTTTTTTGTCTGTCTACTTCAAAATCTATAAAATCTCACTATTTTAAAAAAAGTCTTCAATAACATTAGGGCTTTGCTTACAAATCCAATATAAGTGACATTTTTCTGACAAAAAAAAATGTGTAGAAAAAAATTGTAAGATTCGTTTTTCTCTAATCAGGAGTAAATTCATTTTGATGCCAGTTGTGTGCCTCTAGATAAAAACGTAAAGTGTTTATCTTCTATGAACTACATTTTAAACACTGAACTACTCAACTAGAATTCATATGAATCACTGAAATTTCTAGTGAAGTGAAATGAAATCATAGGTCTGAATTTCCACAATTTACATGTATCCACAAGTACTGTTCTGATCAGTACTCTGGGGACACGAAAAAGTAAAATATTTTAAGGAATTTTTAGTTCAACGTAGAACTCAAGAGTCCCTACTCAAGCCTGAAGTCATCTGTGTCTTCAATTAACAGTACACTATGTTTGTATCAATGGTAATAAGATCCCAATACCATCCTAGAGGACTGTGATCCCACCAAGAAAGGCATAATTACATTCAGAAGGATCAGCCCATCCAACAAGTTGCACCAATAATTTCCTACAATAAATCTCTACCTTGGAAGATATAAACTTAGAAAATAAAAACCTTATCACCCGCTACTGGTATAGTGGCTTTCCTTTATGCTACTAGTATTGAGCCACAGGACCAATTTACCCTAAAATTAAAATATTTCATTTTTGTATTCTGCTTTCTAGTTTACTAAACATTTCCAAATATTAAAGATTGGCTTGACTTAAGAAAAACTGTGCTACAGCATTTCATCATCAGTTTTTCTTAGCTAAATCTACCAACAACTTCTAAACTATCTGAAACCATTTTGCATTATGTAATGATAATGCAAAAAAATCTAATTGTCCAAGGGGATAAATTAAGATGATTTTAAAAGTCTCTTTTAATAAGCAGCATTTGTCAAGAGTACAAAGAATAATTTAAGAAGAATGCTTTCTTTGTGTAATCACAATTCTGAAGACTTTACCTAAGGGGGGATGGCAATGGGGAGAACAAAATTCAGTCTGAACTAAACTGTTAAGAAAATGTTTATAAATTAGAATTACAGAACCAAATGATACTAGTATGTCCAATAAGCATTCTCATTTCAGTTTACCTACAATGTATCTTTTTAAGAGCTCATATATGCCACAGAAGTAAAAAGCTGATGTTTTCTTATTAAATGTGAATAACTGAAGTCCTCATAATAGGTACCAAATACAATTTATATTGTATAGCATACTCTTAAATACCTGCATATATTTGGTCAAAGTCTGTGACACACCACTAAGAAAATAATGATTGGTCTGCTGATGTCCTAACAACGATGGCAAACCTGCTCCAAGACTTAAAAGATTCAAGAAGAATAACATTCGTACAGACTTCTTCAGCAGAAACAAAAGCAATGCATCAGTTTACAACAAACTTCTCACTTCTATAATAAAAGCAAATCAAGCAATAAGAATGAATTCACAGAATTTCAAATCCAGAGGGTCTAGAAGTTAAAAAGCAACGATTACTTAACATTTTATTATGATTATGTAGAAAAGAATGGGAGAAAAAGAGGTTATTTCTTGAATAGTAGTCAGAGGCAGCCCTCAGCCAAAGATTACCCTTGATATTTTGTCTCTACCCTTAGTGCTCTTTTAGGGCTCTTTCAGTTGCGAGGAACAAAAACCCACTAAAGCTAATACAAGCAAAGGGTTATTTATTGTAAGAATACAAAAATCTCATCCAAGGCAAAGAGATGTATAGGTAGAACTTGGGCGAATTAGATCTGGAAAATGACAAGCATCACTTCCCTTTGTCTTGTTCAGGGATTGTGGATGTTCTGGTCTCTTTCTGTCTCTGGTCTCTCTTCTTTCTCTCTCTCCCATTCCCCCTACCACTCCACTGCATCTCTCTCAATATGCCTGCTACATTTTCACATTCTCTCTGCCCACTAGGTCTTCACCTTGCTTAGAGGTTTGGTTCCCTCATAAATTAATACCAATTCTAACCCCAACACAGTGTTACGGTTTCAACTCTCCATCTCTTAGCTACCTCAGTCTTTCACCTCTCCAACTCCTTGAAGAAGCTCTTGGGTCAGATGTCCACTCATCAGCTTGACTGGGGCAGAAGTATCTATCCCAAATAATAGGAAGTGAAGGTAGAGTAGTTTCCCTTAGAAAGGGCTACCTACCGAGAGAGCAATAAATCCTTGGAGTCTCTAGTACACTTAGCCATGCTAGCTGTGTGCATGTGTGTGTGTTTCAAGAAACATATTTCTAGTTTACTGGATTAGTTTTAGCAACTGGAAAATTACTAATTAAAAGCTTTCAAGAATAAGTCAATGAACATGGTAAAAAACAATAACTTACCCCAAACTGCTTTATGTTTTGTATGACTACTAGATAGAACTATTAAGGCATCCAGGCAGAACTCGAGTCTGTCATCCACTTTTAGTACACGAAACACAGTCATGTTTTTATGCAAGTAGTTTTTACACAATATATTCAAGAATAACACTAATCCTGTGGCAAAAGTGTATGTGACTTCCATATGACTACAAGTTCAGATTATATTACAGTCTTTAGGTTACTACTATTGTACACTGGGAATCTAAATGCCTCCCCAAAAGTCTTGTCCAGTAGCTTTTAAATTGTGGGTCAAGATTTTTAGTTTTTGGAGACTAGGTATCATCAAAAATACTAGGGCACTGGCAGACTCCATCTGACAGACAGGGTTCCAAAGGTTATTTAACTTGTCAGGGATTGAAAACTTAGTTTATCGCAGAAATAATTTCACTACTATAAATGGTAGTTAATTCCTAAACAAGTCATTAGTTGAAAAAGCACTATCTAGTATTAATCATAAGATTTGATATTTTCACAATACTTCACCTTGCTTTCACTCCCATTATTTCGTGTGATCCTCCCCTTGACTTGTCAAACAGACAGGTCAGGTATTAATATTCCCATCAGTAGTTTCTGCTCCTGTAGATGGCACACAAAGAATGGGGAGATGTTTCGCTCAAGAGTTTGAAAACTGTAAGCACTCAGTAGGAGAAGAGAATGGGATCTTGAGCTTCCTATCATTGGATGGCCATATACCAAAGATATTATAAAAGAAATTGGAGTGAAAGTTTGTGCCAAATTGCTCCTTAGGTCACTTTTAACACTAAGATTTTAGGATATTATGATTTTACAGATTAGGAAACCAAGACTGAGAGCTGTTAAGAGACACACCCATGGGTCTTCCCTGGTGGCGCAGTGGTTGAGAGTCTGCCTGCCAATGCAGGGGACATGGATTCGAGCCCTGGTCTGGGAGGATCCCACATGCCGCGGAGCAACTAGGCCCGTGAGCCACAACTGCTGGGCCTGCGCGTCTGGAGCCTGTGCTCCGCAACAAGAGAGGCCGCGATAGTGAGAGGCCCGTGCATCGCGATGAAGAGCGGCCCCCACTTGCCGCAACTAGAGAAAGCCCTCGCACAGAAATGAAGACCCAACACAGCCAAACATAAATAATAAATAAATAATAAATTAATTAAAAAAAAAAAAAAAACACACCCATGGACCAGTTCTTTTGACTTTAAGCCCTGTGCAGTTCCAGCTAACTTATAGATTATACAGCATACATTCCACATTATACTTGTAAGGAATCCTGGAAACTCAAATCACCTTTAATAGCATTTCTGTTTTAAAATGCATGATAATGAAACCAGGACACTGAATTTACAACATGTCATGATCTTCAACATGCACGGGACTAAGTGTAGATTGAAAGAAGAGAGCTATATTCTGTTCATACTGGATGCTACACCCAGGAAGAGAGAGGACCTTTCCCTTCAATCAAAGGTTGCCATTGCTACCTCAACAATGCCCAAAGTGCAGGTCAGGTAGTATCTTACCACTTGAATAAAAGGTAATTTCATCTACAGCTGAGCTGCTGTAAACAGTGGGTAAGAAAACTGTCACATCTTACAGCCACTGCCACCATACACAAGACTTGGGACATTAGTATTCATCAGTCAGTGATTGCACATATTCTCTTCGTTATAATTTACACAGGAGATGAAAACTGGAAACATCAGGTCAGTCGTGTAGTATATTTTTAACTTACATGTATTATTAACTCTTCATTTTTAAAGGTTTTCTTAAAAAGCTATCTAAGCCACAATATTTAACCAATCTGCTTTTTTTATTGGGTGATAAAATCCAGGTTTGAGGCACAAAACAGTTAAATGGTATCAACTTAAAATATGAATAGTAAATGTAAATGTTAGTAAAATGAATTCATAAATGTTCTCCTTTTTAAACATTCTATGCAGTATTTTACGTCTAAAACACAAGATAAATTTCACCTATATTTAGGCATTGTAAAAGTATGATATACTGTATTTTATATAGGCATAAAACATAGTCATAATTCAATTCTTTTCATGTACCTAAGAGAATGACTCATTTCGGAAATAATCCAAGTAATGAATCTAAATTGCAGCACACACACGTAGGTTTGCAACTCTGCTCATTTAATAATGACACTTTTTTCTGAATATCATGTTTTATCAAGATATTCATTAAACAAACCTGCAATAAGCAAAAAACACATTTATAAACTGCATATGGAATGAGGCAAAATCCCTATTTTTAAAACCAATAGTGTTTAAAATCCTATCCTAATGTGCTTATACCGTAACTCCCTGCTCTCTCTCTGTTTTTCTTATCAGTTCCCTAACACATCATTCTAAATTTTTCTCACTATCCTTTATTCATCGCTCATCTTTTGAGTTAGTTTCACATTGACTCCTCCTCCAACTGGAGCCAAACTCAATTTCTCACTCACAATTCCACTTTGTTTTCTTGACTTCCACTTCCAATTCCTAACAAAGAGAATTAAATTTTGAGTAAACTAAATTATTCACTATAACAAGTGTTCAGTGTATTCGTGAGCTGCTTAAAGAGATAAACCATGGGATCTTATTGGCTTAACACAACCAAAATTTTATTTAGGGCTCATGTAAAGTCAAACAAATACTCCTGATCTGTGGGTGGCTCTCCTCCAGGCAGTGATTCAAGGACCCAGACTCCTTCCTTTTGGAGGCTCAACCATCTCCTTGGCTTCATGATTGCCATTAGAAGAGACAAGAGAAAGAGGACTGAACACAGGAGACATTTATGAGCCATGCCTAGAAGTCACAAAACTTAATGCTGCTCATATTTCAGGGATCAGAACTTAGACTTATGGCTACACCTAGTATCAAGACAACTGGGGAATAGAGCCTGGCTATGTAGGGTTGGGGTGAGAGGGGTATTCAAATGAGTTTAGTGAACAAGCAGCCAATCTCTGCTATATTGAACATCTAGTGTATATTCTCAATAAATTCTGAACTACCTTATATTACAAGGGACACGTAAGAAATGAAAGCAAATGTACAACTAAAAATGGTTAAAGTGGTAAATTTTATGTACATTTTACCACAATAAAAAAATTTTAAAAGAAATAAAGGGATGAAACCAGTCTCTGCCACTAAGGAGCGTAAAATTTTTTCCGTTAACACACATGAAACACTCAAAATCATATTTCAATATAAAAAGTATTAAGTCAAATATGAGCAAGTGTCAAATATAAGTACAGTCTTCATGTGCTTTACCACCCGTATTACATAGAGTTCTACGATTTTTATCCAAATAGGGTCTCAACCTGACTGATCCTGCTTAATCTGGTCTAAAAGATGTGAGGAGAAAAAAGCAGACTTGGTAATATCACAATATTGCCCTAATTCAAGAGTTTAACCAGTTAAAGAGGTACTCTCCTGAAATACAAATATCTTTCAAAACTATAAGCATAATAAAATTATGGATTACTGCAATTTGCATCAAATCAAAATGCAAATCACCATTTTCTTTTAAACATCTTCCTAACTCACAGTATACCTCTCAGAAAAAATAAGCACGTAAACCATTCTTTTAAAGTACCTGCTGCAACACATTCCATTGGCAAACAGGGTTACAAAAATAAGTAGTACTCTTACAATTCTTATATTTTCTTACTATTTTTTTATATCATGGTGAGAAAAGGGAATTAATAACCCTGGAAATTTTATTATTCCAATGTACTCTTATCTATTTGATACTTTCTTTAACAAAGTATCAGTATATTCATAGTCTCCAAAATGGTCAGTGCTAAAAGGAAACAGATATTAGTGTAGTGTTAGATAACACTTTCTGTTGCTCCTGGACAAGGTATATCAGAGATGAGATTATCCTACAGATAACTTTTTTAAAAAGATTTTTAAAACTAGGAACTATGATATGCTTCAGTTTTTATACCAAATCTGAATCTCTTCACATTAAATACATAATAAAATCTCTAGAAGAGCCAAGCATAAAACATTCCAAATAATTTCCAAACACATTTTGGAAAGGAAAACATTTTAATTTTACAGTCACTAAAATTTACATAGCTTAAAAGGTCACAGCAGGTGTTATGTTATTCTCATGAACAAAATGTTTAACATTAAGAACAATTCATACATTTTAACACACCTACTAAATTCATGCTGCAAGTACTAGACTGCTGGCTTAAGTTTTTATTGCTTACATTTGAACTTGTTACCGTAAAAGAGAAACACGCTATAACATTTTAGCGAAAGAGATCTATAATTGAAACAGAAATGACCTAAATTTACTTTATAATATACAGTCATAATTCCATCAAAGCAGTTCCATCTAATTTTTTACATTTCTAAGACATATTTTATGCATTCCTTTGAGTTCGGACATATGAACAAAAATGCTAAGGAGAAAACAATATAATTGTCAAATTTATTTTACAGAAGACATTCCTCAATCACAAAACTTTATATTTTCCAGTGACCACCATACCTCCCCAGGCCAAAGTCTTTAAATAAAGTCTGAGGGCCATTATATCACACATAGAGGGTCAACAAATTCTTTCCAACTAAAAAGAAGAAAAACTCCAAACTGGAGAACCCTGGATGAGAGTGCCCTGCCCAATCCCCACTGGAAGAGAAAATTTCTTCCAAAATGCAGAAAAATAAAGATTCATATATTCAATAAAACGTCAACCAACTCAGAAGAAGAAATATCATGACAAATCATGCCTGAAATATTATATTAGTCATGAGTAATATAAAACAAGTATTACAAAACGTACCTTGTCTAAGAAGTAATTAATCTTTCTTAAGAAATGGATGAAATAAATCCAGGTACTTGTTTTGAAAATTATCAAAGCCACTTTTCATTCAACATTATATTGGGAGTTTGGGATTGACATGTACACACTGCTATATTTAAAATAGATAACCAACAAGGACCTACTGTATAGCACAGGGAATTCTGCTCAATATTCTGTAATAACCTAAATGGGAAAAGAAAAAGAATAGATACATGTATATGTATAACTGAATCACTTTGCTGTAGACCTGAAACTAACACAACATTGTTAATCAACTATACTCCAATATAAAAAAAAAAAACTAAAATGAGAAAGTTCTTCCAAATATGAAGACGGGGTAATTTGGAATTCATTTTTTTCAATGCCTCGGGCCTTATTTTCCAAGTTCCCATTAGGAACATATACCTGTTCCTTTTGTATTCTCTAAAAAATCACAGAGCTACAGATTGAGCAAAGTAAATGCTTATTTTCCTTATTTCTGTCATTTAGCACTGAGAGTGAATAATGTTTTAGAAAAAAACCAACAGTGATATACATTATTAAGTTTTTGATTATAATGAACACATGTTATTTAAAAATCAATAAAGAAATAAAACTTATCTCAAAAATTTAAATAAATAAAACACTCAAAGTGAAACTGTTGATATGTATATGTTGTCTTTTTTATATCAGTTTATAAGTAATAGTAAGGTCTGAAAGATTTATAAAAATGACTAGATGCTGCTATACTCAAAATAAACAAACCATAAATATTTGACCTGGCTCTTACCAGAAGCATATTACAGAGCAGCCAAAAACTCAATCCCAATATAAGGAAAATAAAGTTGGCTGGCTTACAAGAGTATTTTGAAGTGCTTTCTGTATACCTCAGTCTCACACTCAAATCAGAAGCATCTGTCCACCAACTGTCAAGATAATGTCTAGCCTAGGAGTTTTCCTGTATTAACCATTATTTATAGATTCCCTGTCACTATGCAAAAAAAAAAGAAGGGAAAGGGGAAGGAGAAGGAGGAGAAGGAGAAAATAATAAATAAAAAGCCATACTTCCAAAGCTATTTTCTTTTTCTATATGACATAGTAGAGGTAAACACTATCACTCTGAACCCAGTCAACTCTGAATCAACTGCCCCTCCACCTCCAGATCTGAGAATGCAAGTTAAATTTTTTTAGACTTCTGATAATTCACTAGGTCCTATTAATACTTCTCACTTTATATTGTTACTGATTCAAGGATCTGATTCCTATACTCAAAGCCTATACCTCGCCATTATTTTCATAACCAGATATAAGGTAAAAGCACAATGCAGCCATCAACCCCTAAGGAAAATGGTACAACAGAAGATAGAGTATTTTCACTGACTTCTTTTTAGATGACACTATAAAATTCAAGTTAAATAAAGTTGTCTCCCTCAAGAAACTTCATTTAAAGTTGATTTTTATGAAATGTACATACTTTTTTTCCCACATCATATAAAACAAATTGCATTTCATAACAAACATACAAACAGTTCTCAAATCACTCAGAAATGCTTTCCTGGGACACAAAACAAATCTCAACAAACTTAAGAGGACAGAAATTATATCAAGCATCTCTTCCAACCAAATCAGTATGAAACTAGAAATAAATTACAAGAAGAAAACTGGGAAAAACACAAACACATGGAGACTAAACAACATGCTACTAAAGAACCAACAGGTCAACAAAGAAATAAAAGTAGAAATCAGAAAGTACCTTGAGACAAATGAAAATGAAAACACAACCTTCCAATATCTATGAGACATAGCAAAAGCAGTCTAAGAAGGAAGTAATAGCAATACAGGCCTTCCTGAAGGAACAAGAAAAATCTCATATAAACAACATAACCTATCATCTAAAGGAATTAGAAAAAGAAAAAAACAAAGCCCAAAGTCAGCAGAAGGAAGGAAATAATAAAGATCAAGATCAGAGTGAAAAGAGAGACCAAAACAAAAACAAAAACCAAAAACAGTAGAGAAGACCAATGAAACCAAGAGCAGGTTTTTTGAAAACATAAACAAAATTGATAACCCTTTATCCAGGCTCATTAAGAAAAAAAGAGAGAGGACCCAAATAAACAAAATTAAAAATGAAAGAGGAGAAGTTCCAACCAATATCACAGAAATACAAACAATCATAAGAGAATACTATGAATAGGTATACACCAAATTGTACAACATAGAAGAAATGGATAAATTCCTAGAAACATACAATCTTCCAAGACTGAATCAGGACGAAAAAGATAATCTGAACAGACACAATAGTAGTACTGAAATTAAATCAGTAATCAAAAAAACTCCCAGCAAACAAAAGTCCATGACTGGTCAGCTTCACTGGGAAATTCTACCAAACATATAAAGAAGGGTTAATACCAATCCTTCTCAAACTATTCGAAAAAACTGAAGAGGAGGGAACACTCCCATATTCATTCTGAGGCCAGCATTACCCTAATACCAAAACCAGGATAAGTGTCCTACAAAAAAAGAAAATTATAGGCCATTATCTCTGATAAATATAGATGCAAAAATCCTCAACAAAACAGCAAATGTAATTCAACAACATATAACAAGGATCATACACCATGATCAAGTGGGATTTTACTCCAGGGATGTGAGTGAGGATGGTTGAATATCCACAAATCAATCAATGTGATACACCACATTCACAAAACAAAGAATAAAAATCACATGATCATCTCAATAGATGCAGCAAAATCACTTGATAAAAATTCACACCCATTCATGATAAAAACTCAACAAAACTGGTACAGAGGACATATAGGTCAACAAAAAAAGGCCATTTATGACAAACCCACAGCTAACATCATACTCTGTGGTGAAAAACTGAAAGCTTTTTCTCCAAAATCAGGAACAAGACAATGATGCCTACTCTTGCCATTTCTATTTAACATTGCATTGGCAGTCCTAGCCATGGCAATCAGACAAGAAAAAGAAATAAAAGACATAAAAATTGGAAGTGACAATTAAACTGTCACTATTTGCAGATTACATGATACTATAAATAGAAAACCCTAAAGTCACCACCAAACAACTATTACAACTAATAAATAAATTCAGTAAAGTTGTAGAATACAAGATCAATATACGGATATTTGTTGCTTTTCTATAAATTAATAATAACTATCAGAGAGAGAAAACATGAAAACAACCCCAGTAACAACCACATCAAAAAGAATAAAATACCTAGGAATAAGTTTAACTAAGGAGGTGAAAGACCTATACTCTGAAAACTCTAAGACACTGACGAAGGAAGCTGAAGGTGACACAAAGAAATGAAAAGATATCTGTGTTCATGAATTGGAAGAATTAATACTGTTAAAATGTCCACACCACTTAAAGCAATCTACAGATTTAATGCAACCCTTATCAAAATACACATAATATTTTTTACAGAACTAGAACAAATAATCTTAAAATTTGTATAGAAACACAAAAGACCCCAAACAGTGAAATCAATCTTGAGAAAAAGGAACAAAGTTGGAGGTATCATGCTTCCTGACTTCAGACTATACTACAAAGCTACAATAATCAAAACAGCATGGTACTGGCACAAACACACACACACAGATCAATGGAACTGAATAGAGAGCTCAGAAATAACCCCCTGCACATATGGTCAATTAATCTATGACAAAGAAGTCAAAAGACACAATGGGGGAAAGTCTTCAATAAGTGATGTTGGGAAAACTAGACAGCTACATGTAAAAGAATAAAATTAGAACATTTTCTCACACTATATACCAAAATAAACTCAAAATAGATTAAAGACCTTAATGTAAGACCATAAAACTCCTAAAAGAAAACATAGGCAGTACACTCTTGACATAAGTCTTAGCAATATTTTTTGGGGTATGTCTCCTTAGGTAAGGGAAACAAAAGCAAAAAGAAACAAATGGGACCTAGTGAAACTTAAAAGCTTTTGCACAGTAAGGGGAACAACAAAATGAAAAGGCAACCTGCTAAATGGGAGAAGATATTTGCAAACAGTATGTCTGATAAGGGGTTAATATCTAAGATATATAAACAGTTCAGACAATGCAGCATCAAAAAACCAAATAACCCAATTAAAAAATGGGCAGAAGACTGGAATAGATATTTTTCCAAAGAAGACACACAGATGGCCAACCAGCACATGAAAAGATGCTCAACATCACTAAATCATCAGGGAAATGCAAATCAAAACAAAATGAGATAACACCTCACACCAGTCAGAATGGTTATAGTCAAAAAGACAACAAATAATGAGCACTGGTGAAAGATGTGGACCCCCAGTACACTGTTGGTGGGAATGTAAATTGGTACAGCCACTACGGAAAACAGTATGGAGGTTCCTCAGAAAATTAAAAATAGAAATACCACATGATCCCAAAATCCACTCCTGGGCATACATTCAAAGAAAATGAGAACACTAATTCAAAAAGATATATGCACCCCAATGTTCACAGTAGCATTATTTACAATTGCCAAGATACGAAAGCAACTTAAGTGTCCCTCAACAGATAAATGGATAAAGAAGATGTGGTGTATATACATACAGTAGAATATTACTCAGCCATATAAAGAGAATGAAATGCTGTCATTTGCAACATGGATGGGCCTGGAGAGTATTATGCTTTGTGAAATAATTCCAAGAAAGACAGACACTGTATATGTTCACTTATGTGTCAAATCTAAAAAATAAAATAAAGGAATGAACATGACAAAACAGAAACAGACTCACAGATACAGAGAACAAACTAGTGGTTACAAGTGGGCAGAAGAACAGGGAGAGGGGCAACATAGGAAGGAGATTAGGGGGTACAAACTACTAGGTATAAAATAAATAAGATACAAGGATGATTACATACAACACAGGGAATATAGCCAATATTTTATAATAACTTTAAATGGAGTAGAATCTATAAAAATATTAAATCACTGTGTTGTATACCTGAAACTAATATAACATTGTAAATCAACTGTACTTCAGTTAAAAAAAAAAAGTTTTTCTGAGCCATTGTACCAATGCTGTGTGAGACTGGTGGGGAAGACAGGGTCCTTGTCCCTGAGGTCCTCGAAGGAAAAAGTCTACACCCAGGAACAACTAAGACAATATGAGGCAGGACAAAAATCAAGAAAGAGGGGGAAAAAAACACCAAGAATTCAGAGAAAGGTAAGACTACTATTTTCTACTTTACATAGAATCAATAACAAAATTGGTTGATTATATCTCTTTTTTCAGTTTTTTAAGCCTACACACTTTTAAGCCTAATTAGAGAACTATTAAGTGAACAAATCAGTAGTCAATATCAAAATTGAGAATCAATAAAGAAGTTAGTTTCTAAAGACATAGTTTTTTCAAATACAAAAATGAGGGAAAATTTTCCACATTATAAAACTTACTGTACCTTAAAATTAGTTATATTTTTGACAAAATTATGTATTAAATAAACATCTATAAGCTGAAATATATTTTTTCGTATTGATTTTCATCATAATTTAAGAGAATGAGTCCTAAACTTTAGTGTAAATATGAATTACCAGGGGCACTTAATATAAATATACTTATCTTGCAGGATCCCAAACGAAGACATTGTAATTCCTGTTTCTGGAAAATTGCATTTTTAATAAGTATCCCAAGGGATTCTAATACTGGTGGACTATAGCCCATCCTTTAAGAAATACTAACTTAAGTGTTAAATTTCTTCTGGGAGAAGATATTTGGTCTTTCCAAGTCTGTTTTGATTACTCTGCTGCTGGGCATTATAACAGATCTTAAGTTTGCTGACTTTGGAGTTCCAACTGGGGGATAACCTACTCCCCAATACAGAGGTCAAATCTACTTCATTTATTTATGAAAGGTATATAATAAAAGAATAAGACTGATTTTATATGTGTTAGAGTATGCTTAAGTAAATTCTGGTGGTAACATCTGAAAAAATTCCCTGGATGAAAAGTCAGTTTTTCTAAACTACCCAAAAAAGTTGGGTTAATATCATTCGACCTACCTACTAGATGTAAAAATATTTTATATATATAAAGTGAATTTAACTAATGCAGATAACAACCTAAAACTACAGCAAATATTTGATACAGTCTTTTAGTAATACCTAAGTTCAGTTTCTATAATAACTTACAAAGGTAACTTCTCAAAATAACAGAAAACAATTGTCCTGGAAAAGTTTGTAGTTGCTCAACTTATCAACCAATATTCTCTTTCTCAACCCAAGAGAAAGTTCTTTATCTATGGGCAAGTCCTCAGTCCCCACAGCCATATAAGAGTTGTCAAAACAACATGAAAAATAAATGTACCAAAGATATAAGGTTCCAGGTGGGTCAACATGCTCAAATTGAGAGTCAAATTTGTTCTCATAGCCCTTAAAAGCCAAAGCATCCTCATGAAAAAGCAGGTAATTTGGTAGTGATAGGGATAGAGAGCAAAGAGGAACTCATTTTAACCCAAACACCTGACATCCTTCAACCAATATATCCATATAAAATCAAAGCAAGGCAGATAAGGTTCTGCCAATCCTATGCTGTTTAGACGGTTGCACAGGTGGCCTGGCCAAGCCTCCCTGCCTGAGCTGAGGAGAGAATGTCAGCACTGTGGTAAAACCCGCCTCCTGTGGTAGGCCCACTCAGTCTCCAGCAGATTACTTCCACACCCCCAGGTCATGATAGAAAACGAGCAATTCACACAGTATAAATGTTTTTGGTTAATGTGAACGAATTAACATTCAAAAGGAGCCCAACCTAGATAATACACACTGAGGCTGAATACACACACTACTGGTCAAAATCAGGACAAGGCAGCTCAACCTGACATCTGTTAAAGGAATAAAAATAAAGGGCAGACAACAGACAACATTTAACTAGGGTCAGTCTTCATAAATCAGCCTACAATACCAAAGGTTTATTATTATAAGGATTCTTGCCCTTAACTGCAATTTATAAGGTCGAAACATGCAAAGCTGAAGCCCTATTCTTCTTGAAACAATGACTTAGGGGTATTTAGAAGTCAGGAAACCAAGTTTCACATCCTCTTAGGCTACAGAAAAAGAAACTCCACCCTCTTATTTCAAAGTATTTCTAGTAAAGAAAAAAAGTAAAACCAAGAAAATGAAGCATCATAAATATTTCAGAAACATTTACTCAAAAATTTAAGAGATCTGATGCTGACCTGAGTTTTATAATAATAATAAAAATAATACAATTATAATACTGATTTGATAGTTACCCACAGTGCAATGTTGATATTTTATAAGAATTCATCTGTGTGGCCCTCAGCTACATCTCTTTAAAATAAGTGAAAAATCACCATTCCAACAGCTTAAAGTACCATGTTGCAATCCTATGACACTAAGCTATTCAATGGAAAGTATCAACAGAGAGTTTGCTAAGATTCTTTGAATCCCTTACGTGTTATCATGGTTCTTATACAATCCTAATCAAACACACACATGCACATACACATGCATACACGCGCACACACACACACACAAACACACACACCCTGTATCAGCCCACCCTAAACCAAACTTTGGTCCTCAATACGTAACAACCTTGCCTTTTTCCCTCTAAGACACTGCCAAAGCTCTGTCCAGGTGGTATTCTCACTTACTGCAGCAAGCAATAAACTCAGCTTTGTCTTACCAACACACTGTGAGGGAGATATCTGGAAAGGCAGCATTTGACACTATACCAATTATAAATTTTAATAATTATCAGGAAAAAAATAAAATAAAATAATTATCAGGAAAAAATTTATAGAGTTCTTGAGAACTTTCAGCTTGCTAATGCATCATACTAGCAATTGTGAATTTGGATTATAGAGCTTATTTTACCTAAAACCTTATGAAACAGGGCTAGACAGGCAATCACAATGCTCTTTTAGAAAAACTTCTGGTCATAAGCTGTCAATTCCTCAAGGTTTCAAAGGATAACCAGCTGAAAGAAAACTTCGAAACACTAAAATCTTAAAGCTTTCTAAGATTAATGAGTTTAAGGTACATAACCTAAAAACTACACGGAAATATTTTTCCTTAATAGATTTAGTCTCATCTTAACAATACTACCTGAGAGGCTGAATATGAAAACAGACAATGACCAGACTACATATTATGACAACAGAACTCTGACCTCTGCAACCAGCCCAGGAAGCCAAACGACAAGCTCTACAGCAATGAGCCCCGAACAGTCAGGACCTGGGCAATGACTAACCTTGCTCATTTTTGCCTCTGCTTCTAACTCGGGACCAACCAGAGAAAGCTAAATATGCTCCCCAAACCAATCACATAAGATGCCCGCCTCTAGCTTCCCCATGCCAATAATCTCCAATCAGGGCACACCTGAAGGCTCCCTGTTTTTACTCCCCTGCCTGCCTTAGAGTATCAGGCAAATGGAAGTGAAAGTGGCTGACTCTCTTGCTGCTCAAGTTCTGAGTAAATAGTCTCCCTTCGTTCTCTTTTCAGGGTAGTCTATGTCAATTTCCACTCCACAAAAGTACAGGTCTGAGAGGCTAGCTGTATTCTAATATATAAAAATAAATACTTCACTAATAAAATGTAAAATGCTCCCCCATGTACCACCTAAACCGCTGCATTGTACCTGGGTCATGGGCAGGACTGCTAACCGCTGCAGGAGTCTCAGTCAAATAGGCCAACACTGTAACCTCCTAGGGAGATGAAGTTAACAAGCTTCTTTTCTATGCTACTATATGAAAAGTCTCTTCTTTATTAACACTTCTAAATCAGAACTTCTGAAGTTTGACGGTACTAACAGAATATTTTATGCAGGGAGGAAAACCACACTTAGACCTCTAGAATGCTAAGTTAGTGAGTGACCATCTGTCTACAACTTTATAGGAATCAGGAATGGAAGCCTGAGTGGATGTGAGTGTGGAAGGGAGTGGGAAAGGAAAATAATTACCACAGCCTCATAGCTTTTATGCAAGGCTGCCTGAAATGCCTATGACCCTCCCTTTGCACTCATATTTCAAGATGCAAAATTTGAGGTCTAAATATTCCCACAACAAAGCTATTCAACAATGTAATACAAAGCTAGAACATTAGGAAATAAGACAATGTATTTTGTTTCTTTGCATATAGATCTATTCATCTTAAACTTACAGTTTTTTTATGCTGGTCTAAAAATCCTCCAATGTGGATTGAATTTAGCTGTCCAATAAGCTTAAATGTTTCTCAATCTCTGGAATTATTAAATATGTCTAATGTGTTTTTAAGTAATAACCTCAGACTCTAGTTGGTCTAGAAATTTGCTACTTAGTGGTTACTTTAAAGAGTTGTTGTATAACTGACACTAACTAGTTCATTAAAAAGAACAAGAGTTTGTGTACTTTTAAATAAAAACAACTCAAGTTCTAAAAAACGAGAACTAAATACCAATGAACAAACAAGTACCCTCAAAAACTATGTGGTAACACATCTATTGTTATGTGCTTTTTCCAATCAGTATTGTTATGGTTCTACAAAGAATCCAGTGCACCAGACTGTAGCTAATTATGTATATTCAAGTGATTAGCAAGCACTTGTTGCCTCTTTCACACCATCCTCCAAACAGCAGCCTTTGAGATGAGAATAGACTGCAAATTTATTGAGAGAACACTGTTAATCCTTTGGGGAGAATGTAAATGTAAACAGGACTACTCTACATCAAGGTGCTTTGGCAACAACAATCATCTGCATAAACACATGCTCAACAACAAACAGGTGTTCTATTTCACAACTAGCACCCATTTGATGCTTTCAAGTAAGCATAATACACAAACTGTCAGAAGTACTTTGAAACCAGCTGCAATTACTATAATTAGCTGCTTTCCTACACTTTCTTTTACCTGTTCAGTATCATGCAATGCCAACTCATACACTCTAAGTAAAATGACCAATTCGGGGCTTTCGCTTTTAAGGTATAGAGAGAGGACACACTAGAGTCAATTCAAGCTAATTTAACTGGAACCTTCTGCAAAACAACGCAATCAAAAATACCAAAGTCAAAACTCAAAAGTTTTGTTTTAAAGCACACACTGACACAAAAGATAGTCTTTTGGTTTTTTTAAAAATTTATTTTCTTACTTAATTATTTTTGGCTGTGCTGGGTCTTCGCTGCTGCCCGAGGGCTTTCTCTAGTTGCGGTGCGCGGGTTTCTCACTGCAGTGGCTTCTCTTGTTGCGGAGAACAGGCTCTAGGCGCACGGGCTTCAGTAGTTGTGGCTCACGGGCTCTAGAGCCCAGGCTCAGTAGTTTTGTGGCACACAGGCTTAGTTGCTCCGCAGCATGTGGGATCTTCCTGGACCAGGGCTCGAACCTGTGTCCCTTTCATTGGCAGGTGGATTCTTAACCACTGTGGCCAACAGGGAAGCCCAAAGATAGTTCTTTTTCAAAAGCTATTTAAAGTTTTGACTGAAGAGACAAATCAATACTGTAGTATTGATTAAATAGAAGGGGAAAGGGGGAATATTCTAAAAATTCGTCAAAGAACAAGTAAAATGCAGTGCTAGTTATTCAACTGGAATACTAAACAGTAGTTCAAAAGCATGACCTAACAATAGTTATAGCTATAATACATAGCATGGATACTGCCCAGAAACACAAATACAGAGTGAAACAAAGAAAATTTCAGAATGCTAAGAAGTAAAAGCTAACCATCATAAAAAATATCCAGTAACCAAATCCATATCTATATAACTATAGACGTAAGTCTGAAGTCAGGATTTTCAAATATATTAACACAAAGCCTAAAACCCACAAGAAGTCAAACATGGCAGGACCTCTGAACAGGAAAAATATGGCTAGTCCGATCCTTCTAAAATCCAATTCAGTGATAGATATGCCGTGAAGTCCATGAGGGCAGAGGCTGTGTCAACCCTGTGTGTCAGCGTATCTCCTGTGCCTAGCTAACACTTCCAGTAAACGGTTAAGTATCTGACCAAAAAAGAATTCATGAATGAAAGAATGTATGAGTGAGTGAATGAGTGCATAAAGTTCACAAGTAAAGTGAAATGCTAGAATATTGTTTTTAAAACATGGGAGCTATGAAAAGGAAAACTAGATCATACTATTACATTATTTTAAAATATTTGTTAAAATACCATTTTTGTAAGATATGTAAAACTTTACAGGCTAATCATACTGAAAATAATTAGTAATATTATTTTACAGCAAAAAAAAATACTGTTCTAGTTCCCCTCATCACATGTTCCTTCATTAGCAGACATTACTATCGCACGCCCAGAAACAAACTTCAGCATCTGAGTGGCTAAGTCTTCCTATCATCATCCTCATTCTCGTAGTCGTCACTGTCATTGTCATCACTGTCATTATTATTAGTCTTCCCAGCTATTTCTATCCTTTTTAATTAGACTGAGCTGAAGTAAACACATGTTTGACACAATCCTATGTGGAAAACAAAATTTCAATTCAATACAAGGGTCACATTTCAGAAGTACCAAAAAGGAGAGGAAGAAAATGATGGGTATGTGAGATGGTACCATGGGAAATTAAGCAGAATGGCAGAATGAATTTGAGGTTGAAAATTAGTAATTCAAATATTATCAAAAAAGTGAAACTACGTCCTCTTGCTAGTGCTAAATGCAAAATATGTCCTAAGTAAATATTAAGTATAATGGTAATTTAGAGGGAAATACATTTAGCATTGGTTATATTTAGTCTAAACTATCTGCCAAATATTTATTTTTAAAAATACAAATCTGTAAACATAAGAAAATGTAAATATCAGGCAGAAAGCTTGAGATGAGGTAAAAAGTGTATGCTTTTGTAGTCAGATACTTGAGTTCAAATCCTGGCTCTCCAACTATTAACAGTGTGGCATCAAGTTAATCTCTCTGAAGCTCTATTTCTTTCTCCATAAAGTTGGACAATAATAATGCCTACCACACAAAGTTGTTACAAGGCTTAACTTACATAATATATATAAAGCAGTCAGCATAGTACCTGGTACATACTATATTGAGTGACTGATAAATGTTAGAAATTACAACCACTAACCATTAGTAGCTACAATAATCAACATTCAAATTCCAAAAAACTGAGGTCAAGGAAAAAAAGGTCTCAAATGGCTAGGCTTGATGCCCAGTGTTAATGAAATTTCCTAGAAAAGAAAGGTACTAAAGGAGGCTGAACGAAGCAAAGTCGCAGAAGAAAATGAAAAACAAGAATTAGGAAGAAAACGGCTCTACAGATAAAGGTTTAAAAGTCAGGAAAACACCAGCTGTAGAGCAATTTTGTTCTTAAAGATATTTCAAAGGGAAAAGAAAACAAGAATGGAGAATACAGTAATAGGAGAATCTTAAAGAAATCAGGAAACTTGGAAAGTGCTAAGGGCTAAGATAAAGATGGAAGCCTAACTGCAAAATGAGAAAGTCAAGGCATATGCCAATTTAAAACAAAACAAAACAGAGAGAGGTACAAAGACTTTGCTCAAGATTCATCTACTTCAAAAACCTCAAAGTCCATCTGATTCCATTCAGATGGATGCTACCCATATTTTTCTATTTTCTTCCCAACTTCCCAATGCAGAGTACCCATGCAAGTGGCACTTTGTGGATACTTACAAATATTTGCTGAATAAATGAACTGTAGCACACTTAAATAACATATGTAAAATATTATCTGAATACAGTCCCTTCCTCATCGACTACCCAGCCCTACAGATCTACTTTCCCTTCCAGAAAGGTGGGAGATTCCATTCTGTCATACTTTTGTTGGTCCCCTTCCAGTAACCTGATTCCCCTCACACTGTAGCAAGTAACTTACTCTTCCTTTAAGTCTCAGTTTTACCTTCACAACCTCTAGAAAGCTTTCTTGACTCTATCATGTACAAGATGTATGAGCTTGCACAAGTCACTTCAGAGCACTTACCAAAGTGCGGATTCAGTTATATTTAACTAAAGAAGATGATAAGTAGAAAGAGAAAAAGAAAACTGAAGAAGTAGAAGGCAAAAGGAAAAGTGGGCACTCAAGGCAGGGATGAACAGAGTAAGAAACGAGAAAGGGTAGATTTCCTTAATGGGACATTAGTAAAACAAAACTAAAGTCCTGTTTTAAGAATTTCAATACTTTCCTCTTGATAAAGGTTTTACATTAGATAAGACAACAGAGTCCACTAGGGAAGTAACTGGGTGTCAATGATGAGAATAATATTTTGCTATAAATCAGATGAAATGAAATCAAGGGTCAAAAAGTGTCTTCATCCTAATCTGCGAATTAAATTCACACATAAAAACTGATCAATGCTAAAGTAGGACACAGTTGAAAATTATGAAAAGATTCCAAAATACTGTAGTACTTTAGTCTTTTTATACAAATTAGCTGTTCACTTAAAAACAACATAGAGTAGCATTCTGACCAGTGATTAAGATAAACTAATATACTCAAATTGCACCAACTACATCTATAGCCCAGCAAAGTTAAACAGAAGAAAGCAACAATGAATAGACTCGTCACCAAAAAAGAAATGTTTGTTTTTGCAGGTTAGCTCCACCATTTTTTTCACATTTGCATCCTAATAGTTCTACTTGGTCTCCCCATTATGCAACAGTTCTTTACAATACAGCCAACTTCCCTGACAACTGGGTTCCTTTGCCAGATTGGCTTTGTCTAAATCCTAAAGCTGTGCTTGGCTTTGCACTGAGCCCAGTGGCTGCCTGTGATTTGAATGCCAATGAAGACTACAGACCCTGTTGTCTAACAAGTCAGAGACTGAAAGATCTCTTTGGGGTCAACAAACTGTCTCGACTACTTTCATAAGCTTAAGAGACTGGAAAATGAAGCTAGAAATGCATCCTATTTCTTAGAAGGCCAGTAGGAAAAAGTATTAAATGTTTAACATTCATCAGATATTCTAGGGTTTCAGCTTTAAAGATGGGCTAGTAAACCTTCACATGTAAATAAAGTGCTTGTTCTTTTAAATAGAAATAAGCTTAATCTTAAAGAAAACATGTAAAAAAATTTCAATTATATCAAATGGGAGGGTGTTGAGAGACTTCATATACTCAAAATTATATAAAAACCTTGTGCCCCACACTTCCTACTTGGTAACTGATGGAAGGAGATTAACGACAACGATATAAAGATGGTAAACTATTAATTACACTGTAAAATTTGGCCTCCATCTACAATCTAAGAAATGCAAAATTATGTAACTCTAAAGAGCCAATTCTTAGGTAATACCTACTAAAGGCAAACATTAAAAATGCTAAAAAAATTCAACAGTACAAGCAGAAAAATACTGCTATATAGATTTAAATTGTCAATGAAAAATAACATGTATTGTTTTTTGTTTGTTTAGTTTGCTATTCAGGTACTACCATGCATTTCCTTATATTTTAGTGCTTTGAGGCTCCCTTTTTCTCCTTACAACGAGTTTGCCACCTCTCTTATTTAATCAAATGCCAAATCCTATCTGTTTTACCTCCTAGAGAGTTCTCAAATTTATCCACCTTACCCTGTTGCCTCAACCCTGACTCAGATCATCATGTCTCACTTGGATTCTTCTAAGAGCCTCCTACCTGATCTCCAGCCAAAGTGATCCAACTGATACATAATGCAAGCCACATATGCAATTTTAAATTTCCTAAAACCACGTTTAAAAAAGTAAACATGTAAAATTATTTTAAATAATATATTTTAATTAACCAAATATATCCAAGATAATATCATTTCAATAAGTAATCAGTAAAAACACTGAGATATTTTACATTCTTTTTTCCCAAAGCATGAATTAAAAACCCAGTATGTGTTTTACACCTACAGTACACCTCAATTCAGATGTTGTATTTTCAACAGCTTAAGTGGAATGTAATCCTACCAAAACAATAAACAATCCTTTAACAAAAGTTGAAGTATTTTTATTGCTCCCATTTTTAATTAAAATTAAATAAAATTTAAAATCCACTACCACAGCCATACCAGCCACATTTCAAGCGCTCAACAAGCACCTGTGGCTCGTGGCTACCCTGTCAGGCAGCGCAGCAGTAGGGTTTCAACCTTTGTCTCTTCTGATCCAAACCCAACGTATGCAAAAATGCAAACTTCTAAGACCTTATGTCTTAAAGCCCTTTAACCACTTCTCAGTGATCTTCGGACAAACCAGACTTACAGAGGCCCTGCAACACTGGCTTCCTCTTCCTTTTCCAGCCTCGTCCGTTTCCACTCAAACAACGTTCCTTACAGGGGACACACTGAGCTGTCCCTTTTGGCCTGTGCTGTTAGTCCTACTGAACACTCTTTTTCCTTCCCCATCCCTGTCAACTGGCCACCTCCAGCTCATTCTTCAGGTTTCAACTTAGAGATCATTTTCTCTCCTCAGATCCCTCCCAGGTGCACGACACAAACTCTTGTGGGGGCAGGAACCATGTCACTCTTGTTCACTGTTACATCCCTAGCATTTATCAAAATGCCTGGCACTCTGTAGGCACTCAATAAATATGAATCAATCAACAGAGTAATCTGAGCTATCTTAAAGCATGCCCTCGTGTCAACACATGTGGCAGAAAGATAAGAGTCCTCCTGTGAGCTCATTAACATGGTTTTACTATCACTAGCCAGAAATAAACGTGATGAGAAACTATGCCAAAATTAACACTGACAAACACCAAGACTCTCCAAGTTGAAATATTCAGTATGAAGTAATGCTTTGTACCTAACAGGTTCTTGTGTGTGTTCACTGGAAGGGTAGTAAGCCTGAAGATCAGAGGAAAACTTTCCCCCCAATTTCCTATAAGGAACGTTCATTAGTATAATTCCAGGCTTCTTTCTTTCCCTTTCTCACTCTAATTCTGGAGTAATTTATCTGGTGGATAAAACTGGGGGAAAAAAATCTTGGTATGCAAAATTAAGCTCAGCCCTTTTTCTTCCTTTTGAAATTAGTCTGCTGTCTTTGTTCTTATGTGTAAGAGATCAGCAAACTAACTACACAAGGTCTGCAGTCTGTTTTTCTAAATAAAATGTTATTGAACACAGCCATGCCCATTAGTTTGGTATTGTGTCTGGTGGCTTTCCTGCACTACAATCAGAGTTGAGGAGCTATAGTTGTGAAAGAAACCATACGAACTGCAAAGGTATTTACTATCTGGTCCTTTACCAAAAAAAAGACCCAAGTTCTATGACGCTGTCTTATTTGTACTGCCTGAAATGTGCTTGGGAAAGTCTGCCTAACTCTGTAATTCAGTCAGCAAGCCATTTGGCTCTCACATTATGACCTCCAATTTAATCTTTATCGGTAGTATATTTTGGCCTCCATCTTTACTCTTCGTTTTATGCCTAATAGTATATATATACAAGGCCAGATAGGAGAGAGTAATTATTTATATTGTGCCCTCTAGAAACTCTAAAACTTCCTCTATGTAAATTTTCTAAGCATATTTATTAAGCTCAAATATGAAATTTGAGGGGAGGGGCTGAGTCAAGTACTTGCTCAGGCTATGAAGTATCTGGAAATCTATTTTTTGAAGGAAATGTTGGCCATACATCTGGGAAATGTATGTTAGGTCTTTCATTTTATAAAAATTTATACCTGTATTTTCTGTAAAAAGTTTGTTAGTCTTTAGACATTATTGATTTTTGTCTCCTTAAATGTTTCTCTGTCTTTCTCTCAAATCAGTATTACACAAAAAGTAGTACTACATCGCCTATTTCCAGTAACACTAGTAAAAAACTACTCCAATAATTTATTGAGGGGCATTTATCTTTTTTTTATCATACTGATGTTGTTTAAACTAAAACCTTTTGGCTAGTGACAATTCTATTACACTTACCTGTGAAAATTTACATGTAAGAATATTAATCTTGACAATACCTCTAAGAGGTTAAATAGAAGGAATTAATATTTTCCTTTTATAAGTTTATAGAACACAGTCCAACAATAATCTTACATAAGATATTTAAATAGTCCAGTGAGAGTGCTGCATATTTTTATCACATGCTTCTTATTCATTTCAATTTCTTAACCAATTTTGTCCTATTTAAGATCATTTCCCTGGTACCACACATCTCACATTTTCAAAGTTTTCTACTCAAGTCGCTTAAGTAATTTAATACAAGAAGATTAGCAGACACATGATGGTATATAAAATACTTCTTTGCCTCAAGTTATTAACTAAGGCTTATTTTTGGTTGCTGGGAATTCTTGCTACAACAAAACCAAGAATAAGAAATAAGCAAATTAGAGCTTTTCAAAGAAATCACTTCTGTATAAAAAAATTTAAATGATAGATGAAGATAAAAAGGACTTATTTTTCTAAATAAAGTGTTTTTAATCTCAATTAGGGTGTGTTCTTTGTATTCACAATGTTCAGCAAATACTGGTAAACTACAATACTTTTTTCATGCTCCTTCAATATATTCTGTGACATAACACCTCCTGTGAGAGTTGTCACTTTCCTAAACTGAAAAAAAAAAAAAAAAAAAAAAAAGGCAAACCAGTTAGAATCATGTGGAAATGACGGGATTCGACATAAATGATAAATATGACTCTGTGACAGTCAGAAACCTTAAACATCTGTCTGTGTTTTCTTCTCATTTGGTAGTATAGTAAAACAAACTTTTTGGTCTTTTTTATTTTGCCATCAGAAACCTATTTCTCCTCATAAACATATTCTCTGAACTCTAGTATTTAAGGAAGACAGCACTCTGCTCACAAAATCACGGATGGGGCTTCATGGTATCTTCTATATATATATATATATATATATATATGCACACACCATTTACTGAATTCAAACTGTATTAGGTTACTTAACCCTGACTGCTAGAACAGACCAGAGCTGGCTGGCTTACTACAGAGACTTTGGAGTACATAGCCTTCAAAGTCACCATAGCAAGAGAAAAGATCAAGGGAGGAGGTACACTGCCTCAGCCCAGAAGTGACATAATATTTTTGCACACAGTCCACTGGCCAGAAACTAGTCATATGTATCCAATATAACTACATGGAAAGGTAGAAAATGTAGGAGCACATGGAAAAGTCGGTCTCTACCTCAGAAACATACCTCTAAAATACTGCTCAAAGAAACTCCAAACTCTGTGTTAGAAGATAAGGCTGTAATTGGCCACTAAAACTAAAATTAGTTAGATAAATCAACTTTAAATTACACTCTCTACAAAGTCTAGTATTTTTCTTCTGGTGCAAAAAAAAAAAAAAAAAATTATACTATTTGTTTAAACTACTTCATTTTGATAGCTTTTTCCCAAAAATGATATCAATAATTAGTTTTAAGAACACTTAAAAGATAAGCATTTGAGATTAATTTTATGGTTTGAAATAGAGAATGTTTTATTAAGTTAGAAAAGATTTTCAAAGCATTTCACAATTTAACAAAAAGAGGTAGAACAAGTGATTATGCCAAATGTTTTATATAATATCTAATTTACAATGCCCCTTCTTAACATAAGGAAGTTTAATTTTTTTGCGATGCAGTGTCATAAAATTATTTTAGTACTCCACATGAATAGCAAATGTAAGAAAGGGGCTCAACGACTTCAGTAGTCATCGGGGAAAAGCAAATTAAAACCACAATGCCATACCACTATATATCCAACAGAAAGACTAAAATTAAAAAGACAGACTCTCTCAAGTGTTGGTGAAGATACAGAAAAAATGGAACTCATAAACTGCTGATGAGAATGTAAAAAAAAACCCCAATACTTCAGGAAAGTATCTAACAGTATCTACAAAAGCTGAACATAAGCATATCCTATGGTCCAGCAGTCCAACTTCTAGGTATACACTCAACAGAAGTGTGTCTATAGCATACTGAAAGACATACAGCAAAAAATTTTTAAAAATCCAAATATCCAACAATCGAACAGATAAATAAACTGTGGTATAGTCATACAATGGAAACATCATATAGCAATTGGCATGAGAGAACTAATGTTATACGCAACAACATGGATGAACTCTTAACAAACATAAAAAGAAACGACACCACAGGATTCCATATTCAAAAGCAGGCAAAAGTAATCTATGGTGCAGAAGCCATCCTATGAGCGTGGTGGAGGATAGTAACTAGAGGGACAGCAGGTGAAAACGTAGAAGGTACTGGTAATGTTCTGTGCTTTTATATGGATAGTTACATGGTATGCTCACTCTGTGAACATTCAGAGGGGTTCTCTTATGATTCTTTTACTTTTCTGTATGTATCTCATACCCTAAAGAAAAATTTACCTCAGAGAATTATTACTGGTAAAAGAAATAGAATCTCCTGATTTACTATATTTTACACCATGATGTGTTAGTTCCAATATTCCTTCCTTATTCCTTCAATGGTAATTTTTGAAATGGCTATTCTTGTCACCATGTGGGGATCTCATTTGTGATAACTATACTTATTAGTCCTTATGAATTAAAATATATATACTTATTATTTTCTCAAAAAGATATTTCTTTTGCAAGTAATGGGAGAGGTTTTCTAATTTCTTATAATGATCTTGTTCAAGATCTCAGTTCTAAAACAGAAGTATGGGGCTTCCCTGGTGGCGCAGTGGTTGAGAATCTGCCTGCCAATGCAAGGGACACGGGTTCGAGCCCTGGTCTGGGAAGATCCCACATGCCGCGGAGCAACTGGGCCCGTGAGCCACAACTACTGAGCTTGTGCGTCTGGAGCTTGTGCTCCGCAACAAGAGAGGCCGCGATAGTGAGAGGCCCGCGCACCGCGATGAAGAGTGGCCCCCGCTTGCCACAACTAGAGAAAGCCCTCGCACAGAAACGAAGACCCAACACAGCCATAAATAAATAAATTAAAAAAAATAAAAAATAAAAATTAAAACAGAAGTATGGGGCATATCTATATAATAAAATGAAACATAACACTAAAAACATTGATTTTAAAATATCACACTATGCTAAAACATGCAGGAATTTTTGAGATGATTTAGGTCAATCCCTCTTATTTTACAAAAAACAGGTAAAGTAATTTGGTGGCAATAGATCATATTAGTACTCAGCTCTCCAGAATGAGAGATTGATTATTAATCTCACCTCTGGACTATTCTCCTGCCCATCTGATCACTGGTACTAGGAATGGAGATTTTACTACTTCTAGGGATTTCCTAGAAGATGCCTTTAAGTTGTGTTTAGTGAATTCAAGACATATACTAATTACATAAAATAAGCCTCAACAGTACTCAATAATATTTATCTTGAAAATAGCTTTCAAAGAAACAATGCATTAAACTTACTGTAGTGATCATTTCACAATATATACAAATAACAAATCATTATGTTGTACACCTGAAATTAATCCAATGTTGTATGTCAATTATATCTCAGTTTAAAAATGTATTATGTAGACCTGCAAAAAATTAATTTAGCAAAATCTGCATTAACTCTGGAACATAACTTTAATACACATTATCAACAAACTGCAAAAGCACAAATTCTCAGTGTGGAACCAAAATGAAAAGATCTTTCACTGAACAGTTTTTCACTTTGCTTTATTTCTATTTCCCTAGTTCAACACTTATTTTACTAAATTCAAATATAGGTAGTACTTTATATTCAAACTTTCTCTCTGTATCTTTTTTTCAGTAGTTTAACATCCATCTCTAACTTGGCCTATCAGTTCCATGTCTTTTTAGATCTTCTCAATTACAGCTGTGTTATATATTTCATAATATCTGAATCACATCCTATTTAATTATTCAATTAAAATGTATTCTGTCTTTACATTTCATTGAGCTAAAGATGATTTATCTTGAGTGATATTTTTTTCTCTAAATAATACCAATACAAGCCTATAGATGATAAAGCTAGTTAAGCAAAACAAAAAAAACTTTAGAGACAATTTCTTGTCAACCAGTTTGTCAGGGAATCAAGTCATTAACTGCCACCTGCTTGGGTTATCTGTACCCTTATTTTTTTCAATAGAGAACATAATAAGAGATGAAGCTTCGAAGTTTGATAACTAGGCCATAGTCAGAACTGCAGACTGAATCTCTGATTCCTAACACTTTACTGAGAAGAGGAGGAATCCCATAACCTCTGGATACTTACTGCCTGTTGATATACATATTATTTAATTTAATAAATGAGTTTAAGACAGTAAGGCATCACAGAAGACATAGAGAAAAAGAGAGAGAGAGAGAGCGGTCACAAGCTCTTTCCCTTGAAAATCTCCAGTAAACTTTATGAATGGAAAAGAATTATGAGGAACAGAGAATGAAGAAGGCATCAAAAATTTTCAGCCCTGTATTTTACCACTGGAGAATTCTTATCGTCTAGAAGAACAAGAACATGAACATGGCAGTGGGCTGAGCGGGGGTACCAGTACAGGAAAGGAACAACTGCAAGCTGCCATGCTGAGCTTAAAAACAATCATCAAAAGGGGCTTTGGGAGCTCACCAGCTGCAAAGTTTTTGTATTAGGCTGATTCCACTGGGAGGATGGGAGCCCCTAAATAATGATGTCGAAAGAGTTTTTACATGCTTAGAAAGCTATTTCAAGCAAACAAAAATCTACATTTGTTCCTAATGGAGGTTAAGGCCTTTAGGGATTAGAGATAGAGAGCATAGATGGCCATTATCTAAATAAACTTATTATTCTCAGTACAACAAAGGAATATATTCCTAAAAAGGAATATATAATATTTTCACTGTAAAGCCCTGAAGAAATGAACTTACTTTTTATATTCCAATATAAATGTCAGAAAAAAGTTTCATTTTGAAAATTATATGGCAAAGTGAATTTAAGAATAAAAAAGTGGTTATAGAAAAATTCCCAGAGAATTTCATTAATGGAGCATTGCTGCATCATAGCTGAATGCTTTTTATGCCATAGAGGCTATAACTCATAATGATTAATTCAACATAATTTTGAGAAAGCAAAATTATGATGCAACTGCTGGGAAGTTTTTACTGACCTCCTTTCCTGTTTTACCATTCTACCTAGTATAATTCAGTAAATGCAATGTTCATGTTCACCTGTCCAAAAAGCAAAATAATTTTTTTTCAAGAGACATTTAGAGATTAAAGGTAGATATCTTCACTTAATAGACCAAAATATTACCTAACAACATCTAGTCTTAAGAACCAATGAAATAGTAAATATTTTTCTAGTCAAGGAAAAGTCTTTTGTAAAATTCTCAAAGCAAGTTACAGTTGCATCTTCTGCCTATTTCCAGTTATTCCAAATAATGTATTTGTTTCCTTCTTTGCAGCTTACCAAGTCTGTGCCACAAGTTCTGTTCCTGGCCCCTTGATGCAAAGGGCTCTCCTGATTAATACTTGTTTTTATATAGACCATAAGGATGTTAGCAAACAGTAACCTTTCCAAATGAAAGTATTAACATTACATTGGGAAGTACCACAGAAAATCACCTTAAAATATAAATTGACTTTGTCCATCAACACAATAAAATTCAAAAGAGAGAAATTGAAAACAGCGTACTTAAGACACAGTATTGATTTTTTGCAAACATGGCTAAAAATCATTTAAGATCATAATGGATCACAAGTAACTAAGGGTCAGCAATAAAATGGGTTATGTAAAAAGCACTGGGATATATGGTTAGGCATATCATATGCAGAAAGTGTGGCACTATGCTTTTTCTACTATAATGGTTTTCAAATTGTTTATATTGAGACCCAACGGTTCAAGCAATGTCTCCTCAGGCTCTTCAGTCTAATGAAGAAAAATTAACATAAATGAAAACATAAGAACATAAACAGATCCTATAACATATACAGTGTGCCTGGGTATCGTTTATATATGTGTTTCTGGGAAAGTCAACATCATTTGTCAGTTTGCCCGTTTTTTGCATGCTTCTTTAATAATCATATTGCGAAGCTGTCCAAGATTGTTCAGAGGTTTTGAAAGAACCAAGTTGGAAAACCTTGTGGGTAGGCAGGAAGTCTGACAAGCTTTCTAAACATGACTCCTTTATTTGAACATGAAGACAAGGAAGCAAAACTACTTGGTGATCCTATCTGGTTGGGATAGAAAACAAGAATGAGATTTTTTTTTAATAAGCTGAATAGATACTGTGTGCTTCCTTAGAGTTGAGAACAGAAAGGCCACACAAGCAAAACTTCACACTCAGAGTGTAGTATAGACATGCACAATCTTGAACAGTTAATAAGAAGAAGCTTCGTTAGTCCTTATAAAAACTCATTCATCCCTATAAAACCACAACCAATCTAGCAAACAACTAAAAACAGTATTAAAAAAATACCTGCACAAACTCTGGTGTAGGATTTCAGAAAAATTTAAAGCTCAATAGAGGAATACTACTATTTAAGTGTGATTAACATAGTAAAAATAAATCAACAATGCAAAGACAGTATTAATCACAAGAAATTTTCAGGGTTTGTTTTTGTTCTAAAGGAGGTTTTCTCTGGATGTAGCTGTACAAATAAGATACCTGAATTAGAACGAATCAATCTTCGTAAACTTGTGAAGACTGCCTATTTATGTATGTCTGACTTTTAAAGCCCTGTATCTTGAGGAGTGTCAAGTTTAGACTTGCCATATGAGTCAGAGTGACATCTAGTGGCAACTCTGTTGAACAGTACCTATTTGGTACTTCCATCTCTTGTAAGAAACTACAATGAACAGTGCCCAGGAAACAGTGGGCACTCAAATACTGCTGAAGGAATAAACTACTCTACCGTTAGTATTTTAAGCTAATATTCCATTTCCCCACTCCCACTGAACTTCTTCCTTCCTTTTACTTACCATTTCTAGTCCTTCATTCTCTCCCTAGTTTCCCTGTCTACAAGTTCCCTTCTACCCTTACTCATTTGTCTTTCTCTAAGGAATCCTTGGTCAGTCTATATTTTTCTCATCTACTTTTTCTTTTACCGCACACATTTTATCAATCTCCACCCTTGGTATACTATCCAATCTATTTTCTGTGTAATTGTTCTGAGTAATAGTACATTAATTCATGAAACTAAGCCAAAGGAATACACTATAATTCATGTAACCCTGGGAAGTTAACTCATCGTTAGTTGACTTGACCGACCATCTAACAGGTCAAATTGATAGATGATTATTCACCAAAAGCAGACATCTTCTTTATTCAAAACCATCTCCTTCAAATGCCATCTCTCTGATTCTGTAATAAACTTACTTCCCAGAAAACATGGAAACTACAGAATGTAAATAATCTCAACTTCTCAATTCTCCATTTGAAACAGTCTCTTTATTTGGAATACCCTCGTTCTCTATTTCAAAGGAGGCCATATACATCCTCCTTTTCAAGGGCTATCCCCTGTTCTGGTGTCCCATTTTTATTGTTATCTATAGAAATTTTGTTATGTCAGTGACTATATATCTCTCTTGAATCTTCAGAATTTCACTGCATTTTGACTCTTTCCCTATAAGCTATGAACATGCTCACCCCATTCAAACATCATCTGCCTCTGACCTGCTGCAATCTGTTTTCTTTCCTTTTAGCAAAAAATAACTCAAAAGAATAATTTATAGTGACTTTCTCCATTTCTTCAATATCTATTCACTCTTCAACTCCCTGTAATTTGCTTATCATCACTACTCTATTGAAACTGGTCTCTAGAAGGTCACTAATGAGGCTATCAGTGACCTCCTTTCGGGCCTCATTCTTAAATCCATACGTGATGTTGTGATAATTGCTCTCACTTGGCTTCTATGGCACAGCAATCTTTTTATCTTTTCCAATCTCCTTCATAAATCTTTCCCTGCCTACTTCTTCTCATATTGCCTAAATGCAATATGGCCTCCCATATACTTCAATATAAAGAGGCAAAGTATTGTTTCTATGAATAAAGTGGTTCGGTTAGTAAGTGGAAATTAATTTGCCCATGAACTTAGCTCAAATTCACATTCTGCTAATCTGTCTTCCCTCCTTCAAAAACACTGCTTTAAACCTCCTTCATTTAAACTTACCCCAATTATTTCCAATCATAATTCATTGTCTCTAATAAACCAAATTTTATATTGCATTAACATATATTTTGTCATCTTTAGATGTGTCCTAAGGCTTTTTAATTTCACACCATAATGGTTACTTGCAACTACTATATGCACCCCCTAACCTACCCCTCTCCTTTCCTCCAGCCCTCCCTTCCTTGCCCTCTCTCCCACTCACACAGACACAGACACAGACACAGACACAGACACAGACACACACACACACACACACACACACACACTGTATTTTACAAGGACAGCAAGTTCAATGTCCTTGTCCTCCAATTGTGGTTATTTCTAAACATACTACCCTTTACACATTCGGTTCTTAGAAACACTATTGATTAAGGCTGTCTAATACTTAGTTAACTTACTGCTAAGAAATAATAAAATCATATTTTTAAATTACTTTAAAAAAAGAAAACTTCCTTTTGTTTTAGCTGTTGGTACTCACACACTACTAGGTTATACACATATAGGAAATGAGTTAATGTTTCGGAAAAAAAGATTATTAATTCTGAGCTACCTGACCCAATTTACTTGTGAAAATTGCTCTATGTCACAACTCTAACTTACATCAAAGCAGGCATACATTTTTTAAATGTTTCTCAAAGAAAGACTACTAAAGGGAAAAAAGAACTTCTAGAAAATTATTACTACAGAATCATGAAGAACAACACATTTTAAGTATCTATGCAACTTCTATCAATATAACGTGAAGACATTTGCCACAAGGCAAATACCAAGACCCATTCATGTGACAGAACTTTTAAAGTGTATCTAAGGCAATTATAAATAAGTTGGACTTTTCTAACCAAATGTTTGGATTTGGATTTATTACTCATTTAAGAAAGCTTAAATGAGTAATACTCTAAGAAATACAATTATATCTAAATTTTATATATATAATACACTCTCATTTCCTTTTTTTTGGAGGGGGCAGTGCTATTTGCATCTTTTAAAATGATACAGTTTTTGTTTTTGTCTTGTTGTTTTCTTTTCCTCCTTAGCCTAATTAAGAGAAAGACAGGATATTCTGCTATGTGCCCCTGTTCACTGTTGAAGGGAGAATGGTGCTTTGTTGATCTGAGAGGTACATGGGGGGTCCAACTCAGAAATGCAAAATGGAGAAGGCAGAAACATTTATTGCAGAATGAACTTTTGTCTACAGGAACAGGCCTGAGATATACATGGAAGAACTGAAACAGGATCCAGCCCACAGGGGAATGGGGCTGGGAGGAAAAGGGTGGGGGTTGGGGGGGGGGGACAAAGAAAAGCAGGACCTAGATAGGTAGTAAAAGCTAAGTTCCTAGGTATCAAGGAGGTTTCAGGAGGTTGGCTAGCCTCTAGAAACTTCAGCCCAGGGGCCTACAACTGCTAAGCCAATCTGCTATTCACACTGATATGCCACCCAATCAAGACTCCACTGGCTCCAGGGAAAGGTGGGAGAACTTACTTACAGAAGCCTGGTTGGCTAATCACAACCAGCGGCTGAGCCAGGGCTAATGCTGTATATGGGGTCTGTAACAGTGCTTTTTGGGTGACCTCTGTTTTATTATTTAATATAACTACAAGTTTCTTTACTTTTGGTACGAAACCAGAAGTCACCAGATGAGAGAATATTTTCAACTAAGAAAAAAATCTACGCAACATGGGAAGGTACAAAAAAAGTGATACTTATCCAAAATGAAGCACATAAGCACCTGAAAGGTGTATCTAGTAAAGTGATATGGCATGGCATTTTAAATAGTCCTGAAATGTTGAGTTAATTATAGTGACCATGAGCAGTGCTTTACGAATAGCTTTGATTCTGAAATAATCTTTGTTCTTTGTATTTGATGATACTAATTCAGCCTTTTCTGTAGTTGATGCTATAAATGTTACAGAAATTATGTACTGTCCATGTTCATTACGTAAATTTCACATAATAATAGGTTTGTTAAATTAATTTTTCCCTAAAATAGACAAACTAATTAATCCTTATTAAGGATTAATCATTTGCCAAATTTAATTTTCTAAAAAACCTCATTTCAATTACACACAAGTATTAGATTTGGTGTTTTCAACTTTTTATTTTATTTTTTCAAACTCAATAGACTTTAAACTTTTTAGTATCAGAAACACTTTGCAGATTTCTTAGTGGTCTTGTACTCTTTTAACTTCAGGGGTAGATTGTGGGTACTCTGAATGCTTTGTTTCAGAGAACAATGCTGTAAATAGTCATTATATTTGAGGATGTCATCACAAAGGTCTATTTAACTTGGTTAAATACTACTAACCGGTACCAACTAAACCAGTCTTAAATCAAGGTCCTTCCAATGGAAGGGTGGGGAAAAGGAAGTTAAAGTTTTTATCCCTCTTCCCAGGCACAAAATTGGCAGTAAGCAAATATTCAAAATGGGCAAGCGTACCTTCGACATAATTCCTGCATCCTTTTCCCAATACATATTTTTCTCCCACATTCTGCTGTTATTTCTATCAGTTTCAAGGTCTTCATGCCTTTTCCATCATGTTGTACCATCTTGACCGACCTTAACTTCCCCAAATGCTCCATATTTCAAAGTTTACGATCTTTCCTACACCAACCTCTGATCTCAGCAAGGCAACAAAAAGAATGCAAACAGATTTAAAGGAGTAAGTGAAAAGCCATGCCTAAACCTTTTAAAAGATAATTTACAGTTTTAAATACCTTGGCCACTAACTTAAAAGTTAGTTATAATTTATGGTGCCTTAAGTAGTATAAGAAATTAAAATATAAGCAATGTTTAATAAAGAAAACAAGGGAATATGAAGATAAGTTGATACAAGAATAATCCTTGGAGATCAGTTTTTTATAAAAGACATAGATATTTGGTTTAAGAAAAATTTTTTCTTTCAAAATACACACTTGATAGTTACATAATATTGTTATTTGATAACCCAATGTTGATACTATCAAGGCTGGCATAAAAAGGAATGGTTTCTTCCAGAACAGATAACCATTTCATCATGCTACATTCTTCATTAAGACTCTCCAGCAATTCTCTATTATCTGCTACATCAAGTTCAAACTCTTCAACAGGTTAGGAAATTATGTAGCAGCGTGTTAAGAACTGAAAAGTAACAGTTGAGTCATGTTAGAGAGAACCTCAAGTACTAAATTAAAGACTTGGAATCCCAGCTTTCTTCATGAAGCCTTCATAAAGTCAAAATGGAGAAATAACAATGAACCACCGCTTATATTAACATATGACAAAGTTTAGTACTTAATTAATATATTTCCTTGAATTATTCTCTACTTGTTTCATATATTGGTCTTTTTCCCAGAGTAGATTATAGAAGCTTGGAATTAGATTGTGAAGTCCTCATGTACAAGTTGCCTTATTTCTACTTGTTGTTCCAACTTGGTTATTAACAGTACACTCTTATACTCCTAAAAGCCTCCTATTTTGTATGACATATTATATAGCCAGCCTACCCTTAAAGACCATTTATTTTCTTACATCAAGCACCTAATACATAATCAATAAAAACTTTCATCTGTTTTCAGTATGGAGTTATCTTTTTCTTGGCTCTCTGTACTTTTCTTAATTAGCATTTATCACAGTTGATAATTATATATATCATTGAATATATATAAATATTTATAATAAATACATATATTTGAATGATCACCTGTTTAATATCTGTGTCTGCACTTGATTTCAAGTTCTGTGATCAGCAGCACTTAACCAGGAGTAGTGATTTTGCTCCCCACCCCAGGTGGACGTTTGGGAATATCTAGAGACATTTTTGGTTATTGCAAACTGGGCCGGGCGGAGGGGCGGGGCGGGGAGTAGAGGCAGGCTGCTGGTATCTAGTGGGTAGAAACCAGGGATGCTGCTAAGCATCTTACAGTGCACAAGACAGCCTCCTATAACAAAGAATTCTCTGGTCCAAAAGTGCTAAGGTTGAGAAACTCTATTCTATGAGGGTAAAAAGTTTGTCTATTTTGACTCAAAATAGACAATCTTCCCAGGGGAACAGTGTTTGATGCATATGAGATAATCAATAAATATTTGCCAAGTTAATGAATAAACACATCACTCAAGACCCTTTACTAATTCTCATACTGGCTCCTTCTTGCTCCTTGCCTCCCTTTTGTCACATCTGTAAACTCACATGAGACTAGAAATTAAACGTTGAAGTATGAATAAATCTTTGAAATGCTCTAATTACTAATACATTGATAGATTAGCTAAAGAGCTAAAAATAGTTTTTATTAGTTAAATGAGCTGCATGTTAATCATGTTCTCCATGTTATCAGAATTATTAATTATAAAGAAAACCCTCAGGATTTGCCACACCAATTTCTTACGAAGTATAGTCTAATTTTATTACAACAAGCTTTGCTTTAGGTTAGCCATTAGATAAGTTCAGGAGATAGCAAACAATGTTCATAAAGACCAGAATAAAAGTTCTTATAAGACATCAAAATAGATTAGTTACACAGAGGAAATTATCAAATAAGAAACATATTGAAGATAACTGGACCTAGTTTCTCACTGCAAATTATAAATATAGAAAGGCCAAACTACAAGGAACTCTGCAGTATTAAACAGGAATTGAGATATTGATATAACAGAAATTAATATACATATAAATGTATATATACATACCTACACACATATGTATACATATATACCTATATGTACGTACACACACACACACACACACACACACACACACTTCCTGACTATGTACTGAAAGGGCCTGAGAACAGTGGCACCCAATATGACGAACAAAACTACTATCCATATTTTAGGTTCTAAATATCATTCTCTATACAAAAATGATTCCTTGGAGCACACTGATCCCAGAGCTAGGGTAGGGATATTGCAAGATGAGCCTAGAGCATCTTGTGCAGATAGTAAACATATGCTCAAAGAATGATGGAGACATTGAGGATTAAATGGTAGTGATTGATGTATCAGTATTAATTTCTTCATAGTTATACTCTTCTCATGTAGAATGCCCTTGTTTCTAAGAAAAATTCGCCGAGGTATTCAAGGGTAATGGAGCATCTTATACTCAAATGGATCAGGAAAAAAAGCCTCTGAGTTACTGTTCCAACTTTTCTGTAAGTTTGAAATTATTTCAAAATACAAATAAAAAATAAATAAAATGTGAAGGTTTTTACATTTACGTTCCTTATTTGCATTTTGATATAGATTTATCTTATTTAAATGGGTTCTAGTAATAAATTTCATTCATATGTTATTCACTCAACAAATACTGAGTGCCCTATTCTATGATAGGCAATGGGAACATAGTAGGAAAAGTGGACAAAAATCACTGCTTTCATGAAGTTTATATTCTGATGGGGGGGAAGTGAATATATAAAATGTTAGATACTGGTAAGTGCTAAGGAGAAAAACATAAAACAGTGAAGGAAGGAATATAAAGAGTTTGGAGGGGATGGGGGAGCTAAAGTTTTAGATACGGTAACCCAGGATGGTTGTCACTGAGAAGGTTACTTTTAAGGAAAATTGAAAAGATACAAGGGAAGCTAGATGCAGATATCTGGGGGAAGAGTCTTCTTGACATAGAGAACAGCAAGGCTTTGAGATGGGAACATACCTAACATGTTCCAGGAACACAAAAAAGCTGGAATGGTTAGAGCATGAAGAGCTGAAGAACAAGGGAGGGACTACTAGGAAGAAGGTCAGAGAGGTCATGAGGAGCTCCAGATCACCTAGAGCCTTCCCAGAAGGGACTCTGGCTTTCACTGAGACGGGAAGTCATAGGACGTTTCCGAACAGAGAAGCCACATCATCTGACTTAAGTTTTATCAGGATCACTGAGGCTATTGCTAGAAAATACAATAAAGGGGGACAAAGACAGTTTTGATAAGAGGGTAACGTTAATCAAATTTAACTTCTCCACAATAGCCAGTCATCTGTTATAAAATACAATAAAAACCTAAGTGAAAACTAAGAAGTCATGTTATACACCATTTCTTTCCAAAATAATATGAAGGCTGAGGATTCACTTTATAAACTATAAAAAAAGGGCAAAAAACAGAATAAAAAAAATCAAGGTCTTTTTCCAACTCCCAGGTTTCATTTTTTTTAAATCAGTTAATTTATTTCCGGTATTACTAAAGTAATGTGAAGACCAAATCTTAGTGTAAAACTAAAAAATGTACTTAACTGAGAACATTTATTCAATCTTATAACAATTATAGCAAATGCTTCAAATATGAAAGAAAACACAAAAGAAGGGAAAGAGGGAGACAGAAATATGAAAATCATGAGAAGGCAGAAGAAATTAAAATTAAGAAGAGAAAAAGGAAGGGAGGTTCTACTTTTGTAAGTGTGAGATTAGGAAATTCAGCTGGATACTCCACCAAGAATAATTTTAAATGTTAGACAAAAGGAAGACTGATAAACTAACTCCCATGCTAAGCTGGAATCACAATGATTACTCTCTGATGGTAGTGGAAAACCAAAAAATAAACTAGATCTTACACAGATCTGCAGTCTAGCTTCATGACATCTGAGTGGACCAGCAAACCTCAAGACTTGAGCTTAATTTAAGGTGTTCCCTAGATTGCTAATGCCTCCAAGGCATCTGGCAGATACAAAATCAAATCCCCTCAGAGAGAAGATAACATTATTCAAGGCTTCGTATTTCTACCAATAATTTTCAAATACAATGTTGAGTATACAAAGTCTATTATTATTCCAGGATTCTGATTTGCAAATTTGTCTACTCACTAAAATTTACTTGTAATTCAAAAATCAATACACTGGGTGCTCTTGCAGTTATTTCCGGACACACAGAACAGACCTGCAAAAAAATTGAACCACCAGGTGAAATCGAAAAAGGCGATGCTGCCTTCTTGCTTCAGCTCTCCAACTGTAAACAAGTATCCTTTCCACGGTATACTTAGTGTCCCAATTTTCACACTTTTCTGCTGCTTGTTAATGATTTCACTGTTTAAAATGACCCACAAAAGTAGCGCTAAAGTGCTGTCAAGTGTTCCTAAGCACAAAAAGGCTGTCATGTGCTTTACAGAGAAAAAAATACAGGTGATAACTAAGGTTCATTCATGCATGAGTTAGTGCTTTTAGCTTGGAGTTCAATGTTAATAAATCAGTAACACATATTAAATGTCTTTAAACAGAAACACACATAAGACAAGGTTATGTATTGCTCATTTGATGAAAATGTGACCAGAAGATTGCAGGAAACTAACCCAAATCCTGCATTTTCTCTAGAAGCAATGATTCAGTTTTTGTGGCTACTTTATATAACATAGCAACCATAAATAACAAGAATAACAGTATTTACAATGAGTACAATGAGTATAACAAGTGTCTTGGATGAGCTAAGACACCAGAAGCAAAAACCAACAGAAACAACAAATTACAAAAACAGACCCATAGGGATTCCAGATACCAAAATATCACAGAGTGTAAATAAAACAACAAGCCTACCATGTTCCTGGAGATAAAAGTCAAAATCTGAAATTTTCAGCAGTGAAATATAAAACTATGCAAGTGACATAGCTAATCTGAAAGACACAAATATAAATTCTAGAATTAAAAAATACAATAACCAAAAAATAAGAACTCAATGGGTATGTTTAATATCATGTTAGATACCAATACAGAGAGAAAGAGTGAACTGGGAAACCGTCAGAAGAAACTAGAATGAAGCAAAAAAAAAAAAAAAGATGGAAAACACAGAAAGGGTACAAGATGCATAGAGTACACATAGGGAAGATTTTACAAGTTTTTTTTATTGTTATCCTAGAAGATCAGAGAGAGAATGGGTTACTGAAAGTACCTGAAGAGTGAATGGCTAAGAATTTTCCAGAAAGACATTAATCTACCTATATATTCAAGACAGTTAATGAATATTCAACCAGGATAAATAAGAAGAAACACATGTCTAGGCACAAAACAAAGAGAAAAATCTTAAAACTACCCAGAGGAAAAACAAGATTACTTTCCAAGGCCCAACAGTTACACTAACAGCTAACATTTCAATAGTAATAGTGGAAACCCAAAAATAGAGGAATGATATCTTCAGTGAGTAAAAGAAAATAAGTATCAACCTAGAATTCTCTATTCAGTAAAAAATATCCTTCAAGAATGTAGGCAAAATAAATACATTTTCACACAAATAAAAATTAAAAGACATCAACAGATGAATGGATAAACAAAATATGGTATATACATACAACAGAGTATTATTCAGCCTTAAAAAGGAAATTCTGCCACATGCTACAACATGGATGAAGCTTGAAGACATTATTCTAAGGTTTATAATAAGCCAGTCAAAAAGGAAAAATACTATAGGACCCCACTTATATGAGGTACTTAGATTAGTCAAATTCATAGTAATAAAAAGTAGAATCATGGTTGCCAAAGGACGGGAGAATGGGGAGTTATCATTTAATGAGTACAGAGATTGAGTTTTGCAAGATGAAAGGAGTTCTGGAGACAGATGGTGATGATGGTTGAACAACGTGAATGCACTAAATGCCACCGAACTGTACACTTAAAAATGGCTAAAATGGTAACTTTTATGTTATATATATTTTATCATAAAATAAAACAGTATATTAAAAAAAACTAAGAGTTGCCACCAGCCAGATGTACTAGAGGAAGTTCTAAAGGATATACTTCAAGAGGAAAAAAAACACAATCCCAGATAAAAGATCTTAAGATATAAGAATAAATGAAAGAATGACAAATGTGAAAAAAAAATGTTCAACCTCATTAGCAATCAGGGAATGACAAATACAAACCACCATAAGACACTAACACACACACACACCCCATTTTGGCAAAAACTAGAAATCTGGTAATATAAAAGACTGGAGATGATATAGAGCAAACACTGTTGGCAAAAATGGACATTGGTACACCCATTTTGGAGAACAGTTTTTCATATTCTAATAAAGTTGAGTATATATATTCCCTGTGACTCAGTAATTCCACTCCTGGATATAAACCCTTATAGAAATGTGCACATATATTCACCAGGAAGACATGTATAAGAATGTTCAGAGTAGCATAGTTTGTAATAACAAATTAGAAACAACTCAAATGCCCCTCTGCAATAGGATAAGTAAGTTGTGGTACAATAACACAATGGAATACTATACAGCAAAGAAAATTAATGGACTAAAACTACACTAAATACGGATGAATCTTACAAACCTAATATTGAGTGAAAGAAATAAGATACAAAAGAATGCATAAAGTTCTATCCCAATTTACATAAACCAAACAGAGGAAAAATTCTGTATTGTTTAAGGAGACATATATAACTGCTAAAGCTATAATATTGTAAAAACTAGGTAATTTAATACCATAAAAGTCAGGAGAACATTTACCTTTAGGGGAAGGAAAAGAGGATGTGAGCAGGACTTATAGATGGCTCCTGGGGTACTGGAAATATTCTGTTTCTTCATTTGCATGGTGACCAGTTGAAAGTTCAATTCATATTCTTTCATCTTACTGTAAGTCTATGTATGAAGCACTATTCTGGTCTAAATGTATTACATTTTTAAACACAATAATTTTTTAAAGGAGAAGGGGAATATTAAGAGCTGAGGGGAAAAAAACTAGACCAAGAGCCATAAGCACCTATAAAGATGCTGATTTTATGTGTAACTTAAGAGAATCAGTTGCTATTTTACAATCACTCCTACCAGCAAGGTAGCTACATTTCTGTGATATTAAAGAATATATACTACTATGGATTAAATATTATTTCTTCAGACAATAAATAGTATGGATAGAATGCATCTTACATATTAATAAAGGCACCTAACTTTTATACCATACTACTTCTAAACAATTTACCCTAATACTCCCAAACTGCACTGTAGGTACATGATGTGGTTTTATACTTTAGGTGGCCCATCCTGTCAGTTGAGAAAACACCTGGCTAACAAAGGCAATGGCTTCTGCCTAAGAATATGCATTCCCAGGTATGAAGGGGCCATGGTTGTGCTACATGCCCTGCCTAACTTCCTGCACAAATCAAAGAAGCCCAGCAATCAGGTACTGGAGGACTAGACTTCGCTCACTAATAAGGTATACATCATAGTAGGTACATCTTACCAAATGAAACCTCTCCCCTGGCCCATGTTTATCAATCTGAGATGCAACAGGATATGATGAAGCACACTGAGGGAATTACTTAGTGAAGCCCCACAGCGGTCATCTGTGGGGCAGACCTGTCACAAGGTCTTTACACTAGCTAACCTCTTTCTGGAATGGATGTCCCCCATACACGGCTAGTACTAACTTAATCCTTCAGGCCATCCTATCTAAAATTTCAACCCAGATGACCCCCACCCCACCGCTGCCAACCTTGATGTTTCATATCCTCTTTCCCAGACTTGATTTTTCTCTATTGTCTAACATATCATATGCTTTATGTATTTATCTTTATTTGTTATCTCCCTCACTTGTATGTGAGCTCCATTAACACAGTAGGTACTCAATAAGTATTTCTTGACTGAATGAAGAAATGAATAGATGGAGAACAGCTGGCAGAGATGAGACTCAGCTCCCATTTTGGTAAGCCCTTCCCCTTCACCCTTGCTCCAAGTACTTACTGAATCCCAAATATTAAGTTTAAAACTTGGGAGTTGATAGAATATCTTCCCTGGCTCCTGAAAACTCAGTCAAGCAAGGAACAATAGTTTAGAAAGATTTCCTAAAACCCTGGGGGATCATCTGTCAGCTGCATCATCAATATGCACCAATGAAGGACCTGTCCCAGTTATCTAAATGTCTGAGCCTAAATAAGAAAGATCACCCCCATGACTATAGCCAGAGGTCTAATGATCTTTCTCTGTTCTATCCTTAACATTTAAACACATAAAATGACATACTATATGCAAAGCACACAGCACCATGCCTGATACATAGTAAGGATTTAACGTTAGCCACAAAGAGATACCATCTAACTTAAAGACAATTTTTTCAAGGAAAATAATATGAATGTATTTTAAAGAATATAGTAACATATATGCATTTAAGAAATGTAAGTATTTTATTGTTGAAGACAAAGTGCACAGAATTTAAGTTCCTTTATCTTAGAATCTTTCTTGCTGCCTGAACTAGTCCAAATCCAATATCTCATTAGAAATTACGATGCTAGGATAATTTCTAAGTCAAAATAACAGATTTTTGTCAGTATACCTGGTAATTGTAAATGAATAAAGCATCTACATTTTCCCCCAAGTTTCAAAAGAATAAATATAATAGTTTCATAGTAATCCTGAGTTTCTGAGAAGTTCTGGCACATATTTAGTGAATAAATTACATGAAATGGATAGACTTTAAATATGTTTATTAATCTTTCATTCCAGAGGCAAAAAAAAATCATTAATTCTCAGGCTAGATTGATGATCATCTGTTCTTAAAATTTTTCTTGTCAACAGAAAATACTAAAAATCATAAACAACGAATTTACTATACATACTTTTAATTGCCAACTATGAAACTCCTTTGTAATGATGTGATCAAGCTAACACACCATTTCACAGAAGCAAGGTATTTAGGGAAGCAAAGACAATGTCAAAATTATCTTTTTTATCTGACTTATGTATAATCAAATATCCACCCTCTACAGATGGCTATGAAAGCATCCAAAAAAAATGTTTCCATGTGACAGAGCACATCATGCTCCACAAAATGGACTGCTTTCCATACTATTAATAAGACTCTTAACATACTTTCCTTCAAAACCTTCTTTTTGATCATAAATCCCTTCAAGAGTTACTAAGTAATTTCAGAAAATAAGATGTGAATGGTTAAAACACTGACCTCAGCACATCTGGTAACACAAATTATGCATGGCAAGGTAAAGACTGTTGACACTGTATTTAAAATGCAAATCTCATCTTCCAAAATCATTCACTAACTGTTCCAGAAACATTTCTAGAATGAACCATAGCTTTCAGAATTGGGGCCAAGTTTTATAGTGAATTTTAATGTTGGCTTATGGATTTGATATCTGTCATTTACTTACTTTATGACATAAAGACTTACCAGAATAAAAAATATTTTAACAACTTATAAAGCAAAAAAATGCTATGTCTAAGTAAATTATTCAACTATGAAACCAAATCAAATATCAAATTTTCCTACTGAATGAAAAACTATCATCTTTCCATTCGTCTTTAAATACTGCCTACTACTAGAATTATACGGATTATTACTTTAATTTTTTAAATTATCCAACTTAATGATTATTATTGTAGATAATTAAAAAAACCAATCAATTAATTTCTAAATCATTATTTTACTCTACTGAAACTCTCATAAGTTCTAAAAAGTGAATAGTCTATTCACTAGGATTTTATTTCTGGAGATGCTAATCACCATAACAATCTTACCAATTAAATTATTTAAAATTTACAGCACTGGAATAAATCTCTAAAGTCATTTTTCAAACTGGTAAGCTATATGCAGAAAATCCTGCTATCTTTAAGACTCAGTGTTCACAGATAATTAGGTAATAATCCAAATTTTAGAAATTTTATTAAATTAATGAGAAAGTAAGTGCTTTATTGTGAGTCACTTGAAAGTTCACCTTTACTACTTAAGGCTTAAGTTCAGAGCCCAGCTGGAGCAAAATACTCCAGCAGTCCCCTCATGAATATTTGTCTTTGTCACCATGCGCTAAAAAAGCATGTCAACTGACAAGGAAAACTTTGCAGCAGATTCAGAACAGGGAAGAATTCATAGAACAGATGTCCATACCAAAATTATTTGTAGGATACTCAAATTTAAATGAAAACAATTGTGGTACTATAAAAACGTTTAGTAAATCAATTTGGGAGGTTTCTAGACACGTTAGATCCTCTAACTGTATGAAAATTTTTAAAGTAAGAATATTAAAAAATACAGTAAGATTCTGAATAGTTTCTAGATTAGAAACCAAAGGAATGTTATATTTATCTCATTCATAACTCTAGAATTTTCACAATACCTTTCCTTTAAGGTTTAAAATTATATTCCTTTTCAGTTTATTTCATTTTAGATGCAAATACCACTTTTCATTGAATATCAGAAGACTTAGAAAAGCACAGCCTTCACATTTATTTTTCATTTCATCAACCTAATCAGCAGAATATTGAGACCAAGAGAAGTTAACTTGAACACCCTCCAGTGGCTGGCTCTGCAGCACAACAGAAGCATTTCCATCCTGAACTTATTTTACTGTGCATATTTTTGAATGATAGTTAGAAATTTTTAATTTATACACTAGATCACAATCATAAAAATTTTGGTAAAAATCCAACTTTTAAAAAAATGAAAAACTCTAAGTCACTACTTAACTTGTCTCTATTGCAAAATTCTTAACTCAGAACTTCCTCTACCAAGGTATTAGATACTATTTTAAAAACAGAATGGTTATTTCCTTTTTAATCTGTTGTCGGAATCAAGCAGTATTCAGAAAGTAAGACTGGAAGGAAGGAAATTAGTCCAAATACAAATAGTGAATCCTTATGAGAGAAAAATACAGCTAAATTTTTAAAATATGTATCTATATGTGCTGTATGTATATCAAAGGTAACCGCATAACATTGGGGGGATCTTCATTCAAGGGTAATTTGAGTTAAACAATGTGTACTGAGAGTATAATCCCCCAAACACTGGATTTTTTTTTAATTTTTTTTTTTTTAAAGAGCATATTGTATTTTTTTTTAATTAATTTATTTTATTTATTTATTTTTGGCTGTGTTGGGTCTTCGTTGCTGCACACGGGCTTTCCCTAGTTGTGGTGAACAGGGGCTACTCTTCATTGTGGTGCACGGGCTTCTCATTGCAGTGGCTTCTCTTTGTTGCAGAGCACAGGCTCTAGGCGCGCGGGCTTCAGTAGTTGTGGCACACGGGCTGAGTAGTTGTGGCTCGCGGGCTCTAGAGTGAGGGCTTAGTAGATGTGGCTCGCGGGCTCTAGAGTGCAGGCTCAGTAGTTGTGGCACACGGGCTTAGCTGCTCTGCGACGTGTGGGATCTTCCTGGACCAGGGCTCGAACCCGTGCCCCCTGCATTGGCAGGCGGATTCTTAACCACTGTGCCACCAGGGAAGCCCCCGAATTTGTTTTTAATCATGTAAGTATAATACATGCATATGCTGAGGGAAAAAAAGGGATGTATTTTTAAGAAAATTTTTTACTAAATTTATGCCAATTCAGAGTAAAGTGTTCATGTTAATATTTTAAATATAAATCATTAAATCCTGAGTACTGACCTCCGGAAAGTTAAATTTATTTAAAAATACACAGTAACAAAGAACGATAATGAAAGAAAAACAACCAAAAAAGTCTGTATTTAACTGGCTGCTCAATCATTAGAAAGGTGCCCCATAACTACCATATGTTACTCAAATATGTTATCACACCTACAATTTCATCATATGTCTCCCAAGAAATTAATTAGCTCTAACTTTTTCAACTTTGACAAAAACGTCTGCATCAGTCAGATTACTAGCTGTTGCAAATATTTCAAAATTCAAAGCTTTCTTCAGCTTATATTTAACCTTTTAATTACTATTAATCATTTAGCAAAATGTAGAACAACAATCATTAGACAGATGTCTAATTTTAGAATTTTGAATAATGTAAAGACATTTTTACACATATTTACTTTTGGTACACATTTGCTTAGCAATTTTAAAAAATAAAATTAATCTAAGGTCTAAAACTATTTACTGATACATCATTTCACAGCTATATTTAGGTTAAAGAAAAGAACAGCTAAAATTTTCATTTTCTCAAAAATCTAAAAAGTCATAAGAAGTTGAGATCATATGACTTACAGTAATAAATAAATTTAATGATTAGGAAACCTATATAAATTACAAAAAAGAAACCTAATAGGACATGCTCATTTTAAAGAGATTTGACAAGCTATCAGCAGTAAAAAGAAACAAAAGTGGCTAAGAAGGGAATTTTCATAAATATTCTTTATCACATGTTTTAAAAGGAGGGGAAAAAACCTATTCTTGTTTGATTTTTAAATCACTATCAGCTCAGGCTATCCTCAACCATGTAAACCAGCTTCCATCCCCACTATTTTATTCGAACTACTCTGTTAAGGCTACCAATAGACTTCTTAAGTATTCATTCAACAAATATTTATTGAGCAATGAACACAACAGACAAAAATTCTGCTCTCACAGAGCTTACCTTCTAATGGGAATGAAAGTGAAAACAAAAATAAGTAAATTGGTTGTATAAATTAAGTATAAAAATAGTGTATTAGTAGTGCTAAGTGCAAATATCTCCTAATTCCCTTGTTAACCAAACAAAAAGCAAACAAACCACAAACAAGGAAAGCTTGTACTGGCTTCAGTAAGGCCATGTACAACACTGCTGAATTCTCCTTCGAGTTATCCCAGCTAACAAAATAATGGGTAATCTAAAAATAATCTCTATCTAGTAAGGAATTAGATTTCAATTCCAAAGTTACTACTTAGGTTGAAGTAAATATTCAAATTAGTCAGAATGAGGGCAGCCATGGGAACAGCCAAGAATATCCTGCTGGTAGCAGTCAGTCTTTTCTTTGTGGCTACCAAAGTTTTTGTTACTGCTAAGGAAAATGGCACCTATGAATTATACAATTTTTGAGCTGAAAAAACCTTAGAGATACCAGATGTCCTCTAGGAAGCTTTCCATGACCTCCGCAAGGATATTTAAGCATTTCTTTCTCTTTATTCCAAAATTCCATAAAAATCAGGAATGATGTTCTTATTTATCTTTGTATTCCCAGAACCTGTCTTATGTCTGGTAGAAGAGTTTGACTAGACTTTTTACCAACGAAAGTACTGTTTTAGAAAAAATCAGTCTGGGAATTCCCTGGCAGTCCAGTGGTTAGGACTCTGCACTTTCACTGCTGAGGGCCCGGGTTCAATCCCTGGTCAGGGAACTAAGATCCCGCAAGCACCACAGCATGGCCAAAAAAGAAAAAAAAAAAAAAAAATCAGTCTGGTAACAATAAAACAAAGATTCAAAGTTTAAGGTTTGTAACTGCTGTGAAATTATTTGTATTACATATAAGTGCACTGCTCTCAACTAAGCAGGAAGCATACCCATTCATATTCAATAGGTACTTATTAAGGTCCTACCCTGTGCAAGGTTATATTAAAATGTATACTTACATATATATTAGAATGTATATATAAAATGTGTAAGGCTGACATGGTCCCTACCATCACAGGAAATACATTCAAAGGGGGGAAAGATAATAAAAAAGAAAATAAACAATAATTTTAGATTGCAATAAGTTCCATGACAGAAATTTACAGGGCACATTGATAGAGACTGTAGTGCTTTTATTGGATTCTCAAAGAGTACTTTATATAGGATGCACTGCAAGGGAAAGACAAGACCTTAGCTAGATATTACAGGATATTATACAGTAGGTAAAGAGATTAGAAATCCAATTCAATTCAATTAACAATTTAATGAATATTACTATGTCTCATGTACTATGGTCGCAGCATGAATGAAATCCAATCTTAGCCCCTGAAGAGTATGAATTCTAATAAGGGAGAGACATGTATATACATCATCTTGACTGTGGAGAACACACAGGGTTTAGGGAATCACAGAGAAGAGCACTTAGATGACCTAAAGGTAGTTAGGAAATTTCCTAAAGGAAATGCTAAGAATAGGTAATAATAATGAAAATGCAAATAACATTTTGAAGGAAGAGTTAACAGAACAAGATAATAGGATGTGCATAGGAGGTTGAAAGAGGAGGAAGGTATGAATATTTCTAGCCTAGTGATTTGAAGAAGTCTAATAATTTGTCAATAGAGGAAAGGTGAAGGGGAATCAGTATTAATGAAAAAAAAAGATGAAAATTTTGAAAATCTGAATTTATCATGACAATGGGATATCCATGGGAACATTTTAAATAATCAACTAGAACATTAAAGAGAGGTTCTTTCATTGACTAGTAACAAATATTTGGGATTCACTAATACATACATAATGTATGTTTATGATGTCATGCAGCATGACAGCAGAAATAAGAGTTTGCAGAGAGAACAGAAGAGGCTCAAGAACAGAATAAGAATGAGATATAGTCGCATGTAGTGGATATCAAAAAATAATGTGTCAGTAAAAGAGCACTCCAATACAGGGATGAACCAAGAAAGTCAAATGTCAGGGAAGCCAAGAGAGATGTGTGTTCAACAAGGACTGGTAGCCCATAATGTTAAATGATACAGACACTCCCATAAGGCGAAGCAGAAAAGCCCACTGAATACGGTAAAAGGACATAACTACTGGCTGTAAAGTTTTACCATGCCTAAGTCCTAGTTAATCATAATTAATCACAACGAGGAACATAAAGACTATGAACCACATTCTCATAACATCAACTTTATCATTTTATAAGCATACCTAATATTTATTAGAAGAAATGAACACTGTATATAAGCAAATTTTAAAACCATATAAAAGAGTAACAAATTAGCTATTCATTTCCAGCAAGAGATAACTTTTTAAATAATTTGTTTTCATATGGAAAAATTTCCAAGTTAAAAAATACTCAATAATACATATTAAAAAGAAAATAATTCTTCTCATTAAGAGATATATGAACATGCATATAAAGTGATATAACTTCTGAGATTTGCTTCCAAATAATTTAGGAAGTGAAGGAATAGGTGGGTATATAATAAAATAAGATTGGCTCTGAGTTGGAAATTTTTGAAGCTGGTGTTGATTACATGGGTGGTGACAATATTATTCTCTCTACTTTTGTATATGTTTGAAATTTCTTCTTAATAAAATACTTTATTACCTAACAGCAAAGAGAAACAAACATTTGTATTTATCCCAACTCTATAGCAAATAATGCTTACAAAGATCTGAAATTAACCTCAAACTGTCAAAAGGAAAGAAAACAGTAGAATTTTTATATGAAGTAAGGTTGAAAACTTGGCTTATAAAATATACAAATAAAGGGGAGAAAAAAAAACCCAGCATAAACAAATTATAGAATCTATCTCTGGTTTCATGAAAATTTAAAATTATAAAATGTCATACACTAAAATTTTTAAATACTTAGAATCAAATCATGAAAAATAAATGTTTTCCCCAGAAGGTTAAGATATATAATTTTTTCATAACACACATTATAGGATAATTAAATTACTCAAGGTAAAAGATCTGTGACAATCTTACATAGTGCCAGAGGTAGGAGCCCTATACCTGTTAGAACTAAAATTGGCTTTAAGCTATTAATTCTGATATATTCGTCCCTGTTTCCTAATTTCCACTATACCAGTTTTTTCACCTACGTAACTTCAATTCATTCTTCAGGTCTCCATTTAAATGTTACTTATTCCAGGAGTCTGACCCCCAACTCCACACAGTAGGACAGAATGTCATACTGTATCCTCCCATGGAACCCTTTATTATCCCTATCGTATTAACAGTTCATTTTAGCACCATGAAGGAAAGGACCATGTCTTTTAAAAACAAAAAAACTATTGAGATATAATTCACATACCATAAAATTACCATTTTAAAGTGTACAGTTTTGTTTTTAGTATTAATATATTCACAAGGTTGTATAACCATCATCAGTAATTTCAGAATTTTTCATCACGCTAAAAGGAAACCCTGAACCCATTAGCAGCCATTAGCAGTCACTCTCCATTCCCTCTTCCTCCTAGCCCTGACAACCACTAAACTACTTTCTGTCTCTATGGATTTGCCCATTCTGGACATTTCATATAAATGGAATCATAAAATATGTGGCCTTTCATATCCAACTTTTTTCACTTAGCATAAGGTTTTCAAGGTACATCCATGGTATAGCATGTATACTTCATTACTTTTCTGGCTAAATAATATTCCATTTTATGGATTATTCCATATTTTGTTTACCCATGCAACAGTTACTGGACATCTGGGTTATTTCCACTTTGGGGCTTTTATGAATAAAGCTACTATGAATATTCATATACAAGTTTTGCATAAACATATGATTTCAATTTCCTTGGGTATATACCTAGGTACGAAACTGCTGGATCATATGATAACTCTGTTTAAGTTTTCAAGGAACTGCCAAATTGTTTTCCAAAGCAGCTGCACCATTTTACAATCCCACAAGCAGTGTATGAGGGTTCCAATGTCTTCATATCCTCACCAACACTTTTCATTATCCATCTTTTTGATTAGTGCCATCCTAATGGGTGTGAAGTGATATCTCATGTGATTTTGATTTCCATTTCTCTGCTGGCTAATGATGTTGAGTACCTCTTCATGAATTATTGGCCATTTGTGTATCTTCTTTGGAAAAATGTCAATTCAGATCCGTTGCCCATTTTTAATTTGGGCTGTCTTTCTATTATTGAGTTATAAAAATTCTTGATATACTCTGGGTACTAGACCTTTATCAGCTATATGATTTTCAAATGTTTTCCCCATCCTGTGGGTTGTCTTTTCACTTCCTTAAGAGTGTCATTTGACATATAAGTTTTTAATTTTGATGAGGTCCAATTTATCAATTTTTCATTGGTTGCTTCATGCATTTGGTATCAAATCTAAAATACCACTGCCCATTCCAAGATCACAAAGATTTATGCATTTTCTTCTAAGAGATTTATAGTTTCAGCTTTTATGTTTAGGTCTTTAATCCATTTTGAGTTATTTTTTGTATACAGTATGAGGTAGGGGTCTAAATTGATTCTTCTGCATGTGGAAATCCAGTTGTACCAGCATCATTTGTGGAAGGCTATTCTCCTGCAGTGAATGGTCTTGCTACCTTTGTCAAAAATTTACCAGAGCTGTATAAGTTTCTCAACTCTCAGTTTTCTCCCATTGATCTATGACTATCCTCCATGTCTCTTTTTGACTATACCTACCTAGCACAGAACCTGAAATATGAAAGCACTCAATAAAGATTTGGTAGGTGAATAAATCCCTTGTCAATAATAAAATGATTAAAGTGTGAGTTGAGCAATACCTTAGGGAGCATTATCCTAACCTAGTATTTAAAAAGCAAGAAACTGAGGCCTAAGAGAGGTTACCTGACTAGCTCAAAGGCAGAGAACAAATTACCTAAGAGCCAGAGGCAGGATTGGAATTCAGCTTTCCTAACATCTGGTGCAGGGCTCTTTCCATAATATCATGCGGTTTCTCAACTAAACTGAATTGCCTTAACATCTGCCAATGTGTCTGCCTATGAGAACCAGCATGTATAGTAGAGACAGATAGGCACGTATCCTAATACTTAATCATAGGGGAACTCTTCATAAGTATAATTCACCAAAAAGCCTTACAATCAAAATGGGCCAGGAAATAATTAATATACCACTGAATGCAATGTTTCCCTCCAGACAACTGTCTTCTAACTTCACTTTCAGCTCAAGAACATAGCTAGTCATACTTTCAGTCCTTAGATTATTCTAAATAGAAGAAAACCATTTGTGCAACAGTAAAAATAATAAAGCGATCAGGCGCCTAGCTCCATTACCCTGCTCTCCTCACCATTTCCCACCATCATTGTGATGCTTCACTCACTACTAACTGTTGTAATGAATGCAGAAATAGAGCAATCATCATAAATTTAACTTTCCTCTACTATCCAGCAATTAGTCTGCCTCTTTCCAAAAACCAGAGAAATTTTACAGCAGCAGAACAGAAAAATAAAGGGAAACAAGCAACTACAGGAGAAGCCTTCTAAAAGATATATGGAGGATGTATGATTTAGAGGTAAAGGGAAAACACTAAGTGTTCAAACTTAATACTACATTTATGCATACAAGTAAGGGAAATGCTGTCCGTGCAAATGTTGTGTATACAATATGTTTGAGCAGATCATGAATTGTCCTGTAGTCAAGAATATATTCGGCCTTCAGTTTAAACTACCTCTTCTCAAAATCTTTCCGAGTCACCCAAGCACAATTAACTTGTCCTTCCATAGTGCACCCACTCTTCCTTCTACACGACTCCGTAACTGTAATGATTATAGCGTATTTTAATAGTTACCTCACAAGTTTGTCTCCCTTCTAAACTATCATCTCACTGAGGGCAGAAACCATGTGTTTTTAGTGTTGTGTTCAGTGTAGAATTTAGTATAGCCCTGGCACATAGCAAGCACTTTATAATTCTTTGTCGAATGAACATTTTCAAAATGTTTTGTAATACTGAACATACCTGTTCAAAAGTATCAATAACGAGAAATGTATTCATTCTTGCTGTGATAATTCCCAAATGTTATAGTTCACATATATACAGTTGTCATATTGTATATACACTTAGAGTATATGTACTTAGGAAGTATATGTCATACACTGCCTTACTCTAAGTACAAACTTCAAAGTTGGCCAATCTGCTAAAAACAAACAAATCTAACTCAATACGTTTAGAGCTGAATGTTGTAGTGTTGACCATCTCTGCTAATAAGGCAATTTTATACTCCTAGCCAAAAACACAATAAAAAGTTCGAGACTAATCAACCACAAGCAGCAGGATCTAAGTGGTGTCTTACGAAGGAGATGGGGAACCCTCTCTATAGAAACACGTAAAGGAATTCTTGAGGGCAAGATATTTTATGTTCACCAAAAAGAATTACAGATTAAACAAAAAAAATAAAATGACTGTCAAATACTGGTCTACTGGTAAATGTAAAAGCTTTGGAGTCTGAAAGTCCTGATTTTAAGATGTGCCTCCGATGTGACCTCTTTAGGAAGGTCACTTCACCTGTCTGTGACTCTTTCAGATCCTCTTTTGTTAAATGTGAATAAGAATGCCTATCTCACAAAGCTCCCTGTGAGGATCAAATGATATTGTATAAAGCACCTGGCACAGATGCTCAGACACTAGCATGTAACAGTGTTCGTTCCCTTCCTACCTGGCAACAGGTTGTCACTTAAGGAGCAGAGTCAGAAAACTCTCTTGGCTGAAAATATTTCTCCCAACAGATGTCAGTCAATGTTTCAAGTTTCACCATAAGGAAATTCTGTTTGGATTTTCAAAAGCCCCAATTAAATGTTAAAAAATCTGCCATTTAATGTATCTATTTGTCTTTCAAAGATAACCTGTCAAGGCCCTAAAGTACTGGGGGATTTATTTTGATAGAGATAAAACAGGGAAAGGCCTATGGAGGATAACTCCTAAATGAGGAGGTTGAAGGAAAAAGGAAAAAGCAGTGAAAGGGTCCTAGAGACAAACTTTTTCTACTTTATAATATTACAATCAGTCTCATCTAACTACATACCACTACATACACTCACAGAAAATCCATAAATTCATCAGTAAACCTGCATGCCAATTTAAGGTTATATTATTAAGAGGTGAAATTTCTGTTATGAAAACAAAAAAGATAAGTCCCAAACCACAATTTAATGATGTATTTTTGACCACTATTACCAAAGAAAAGATGTAGTCTAGGATAAACTATTTGCTCTATGTTCCTGCAAACTGTCAACTGTGTGCTCACAGTGTGAATTTTGATAAAATCGTAGTACAGATGGCATGATAGCTATGTCATATAAATTATTAATAAATTTACATAAAGAAAAAACTCAAAACCATTCCATTATCTTTACAGACCTGACCAAGACAATGTAATGTCCCAACTTACACTTCAAATTTATTCCTATTATTAAGGTGCAACCACTACCACTTTTTTTCCAAGTCCAGCCCAAATTCTCAGTCACTCACCCGCCCTCCATCTTATGAATCCTGTGCTTCCTCTCCGCCTGTGGGCTCCACCAAAGGGACTCTATAAAGTAAATGTGGAGAATTATTGCCAAAAGTGAAAGAATTAGAGATACTTAAAGTTCTAGAAAGGCTAATAAACCCTTGATTCATTAACTTAGAGAGGAGAAAGTAAATCCACAAGCTAGAGGATAGGAATATATTATACTCCAACTCTAAAATGTCAAAATATGTCTAAGATTCAAAATGTTTGAAACAGAACTTTTCAAAATCCAGCAAAACAAATTTAGTATTATTTGTGGATGAAGATATAAATGATACTTCTGCCTTCCTGGGCTCACAGAAAAACACCCTTATCAATGAAATCAGAGAAAAGAAAAATAAAGATTTGAATAAAAACAATTAAGAATTGCATTTTAAAGATCATATACATATAAAGAATATTAAAGGTTCTCTTTTCTTCTACTCTTAGCATTTTTATGCTACATCTATAAACCTAACATCTGCATCCATCTTCTCCTTGTCTCTTGATAGAGTGAAGAAAGTACCTCTAATCAGAATGCCTACAATCCTCCTCTTCTTTACATTTCCCTTCATAATTAATATGATCACATATCCTCCATCAATGAAGAGAAAAATCACTAATGCATCTCTAATTTTCCTCCATTACCCCATATACAAAATTTATGCCAAGTCAAAATAATGACAATGATGACAACAGGTTAAACACATCACTTTTTATGTTAGAGGCACAGTGCTAAATGCTTTCCATAAATTATTTAATTCTCAAAACCACTGTATAAGATAGTGCTATGGACTGTTTGTGCCCCCGCCACAAATTCATATGTTGAAAGCCTAACCCCCAACGTGATGGGGCCTTTGGGAAGAAATTAGGTTTAGATGGGGTCACAAGGGTGGGGCCCTCACGATGGCGTTAGTACCCTTATAAGAAGAGACATCCGAGAGCTTGTTGTGTCTCTTTCCACCATGTGAGAACACAACAAAAAGGTACTGCCTGCAAGCCAGGAATAAAGTCCTCACCAGAACCCAAAAATGCTGAAACCATGCTCTCAGACTTCACAGCCTCCAGAACTGTGAGAAATAACTTTCTGTCATTTAAGCTGCCCAGTCTATGATATTTTGTCATGGCAGCCCAAGCTGACTAATTCCCCATTTTACAAGTGAGAAAACTATGGCTTAAATAGGCTAAATAACTTCCCTACAGAGGATCCAGGCTACAGTGGTAGAGTCGGGATTTAAACCTGGCTTTTAACTAATACTGTTCCACTCATGTCTCTACAATATTGAGTTCCTAATAAGTAACCAACTATGTTATGTGCAAGAGATCAAAATAAAGTTGCCCTAAAAAACTCATACATCTAATCATATATTATAAACAAACATATGGACTGCCAAAGTATGAATTCCTCCAGGTTTGGTACCCAAGAAACGTTTATTGAAATAAACAGAAAAAACATCAAACAATAATACAATGTGTTGAGTGTTGTATGAGTAGGTCAAATAAAGTAACACAAAGGTTTCCAGAAGGAAGCAATTAATTCCAGGGGTGAATGAGACAACTATTATGAGATAGGTAGAGTATGAGAAAAGTCATAAGTAAATGAAAGGCAGTCAGAACAGGGTACAATTAATTACAATTGGAGGGAATTTATCAGGGATTACTAGTAGATGTTACATATAAGCTGTCTCTTCAAAGACGAATAGAATATCACTTTTGGAATAAGAGATCATTCTAGGTTGAATGGACTATATGGACAAAAACATGGAGTTTGAAAATGTAGCTGCCTGTTCGTTTTTGATCCCATATTCAACACTGTAGTTTACAGTATAAAATATCTGAACAGATGCCCCTGTCTCTCATAGCTTCCTTTTTCAAACCACTCTACAGAAAGTATAAAAGTAATCATCCTAAAACACAGATCGGATTGGCTCCTTGTTCAAAAACATTCGATAGTCCTACTCTGCCTACAAGATACTATTTAAATTCCTCAGACTAGAATGTTAGGTCTCTCACAATCTGTCCCTGTTTTTCCTTTCCTTCCCAATTCACCTTGAGTCATGACTCCCTACACTGAAGCTACACCGGATTATGTGCTGCTCTTTAACAGGTCCTGTTAAAATGTCTCCGTCTGGACCATGGCACATCTTCAAGACCCATGTAAAAGAACTTCTTCGGAAATATAACCTTGCTTATTGTCTCACTTATTACTCTCTGTCTTACGTTACATTCCTACATGGATGTCTCCATTAAAGACTACAAGCTCTTTGAGAGATGACCCATACCCTACACACAGAGTTATTAAAAAAAAAAAAAAATTGAAGCAAATCTTTGGGTCTATATGTCTAGGTACTATACAAGGAGCTGAACGTTAAAATGCAATATGATAAGAGCACTACTAGACAAATACACAGAGTATTACGACAATCACCCAACTCAGCCTGCAGAGGTGCAGAACAGCTTCCCACAGAACATGACAAACTGATTCTTAAAAGACGAATATGAAGAAGACATAGGTAAAACATACACAGGTATGAAACGGTGCCACGCGTGAGAAGAACTAGAAGAAATTCAATGTTGCTAGAATGTAAAATATGGAGCCAAAAGTGGCGAAGTATAAAGCTATAGAGACAAAAGGCTGCATACAGTGTGCTGAGAAACATTTTATGCTGTGGGCCAGTGGTTTAGAACTAGTAAAAAGCCCCAATTCGTACTGTGCCAAAACCAGGTGTAAGTTATACTGTAAGACGTTTAAAAAATTGAATTAAACAGGTGGTACTGATATTTTCAAGTCTCAAAAATCAAACAGATTAAAAAGGTATACAGTAAAGAGTCTTATCACACCTCTGTCATCTGCCCAGTTCATACCCAACTTCCTGGGGAAAAGTGTTAGTTTCTTCTTTTTCCTTCCAGAGTTCCTTATGCCAATAGAGCAAATAAAACTATATAATCTAGTTCCCCTCCTTTACACAAAAAGTGCTGTATAATATGTTCTGCACCTTACTCTTTTCCTTTTTACTTGCAATGATTTTTCCATGATTTTCCATATAAATACTATTCTTCCTATTCTTTTTCAACTGCATAATATTCCATTATACTGCTGTATCATTATTTACTTAACCTATCCACTATTAATGGACATTTGAGCTTTTGTTTCACTCTACTACAATATATTGTTTTGGTTGACATATATGAAGAAAATCTAGCCTTATGCAGATATGACTAGAAAAAGGGAGAAAAACGTCAATAAAGTTTTCAGATTATTGTGGATAATCTCCAAATCTTTTGCTATTACATACAATATTTGTATGAATAACCCTGTATATACATCATTACAAAATGTAAAAATATACCTGAAGGATACATTCCTGAGATGGGAATATACATTTGTAATTTTGATACATATTATCAAATTGTCCCCAGAGAAACAGAACCAGTATAGATTTCCCACCAGCAATGAATAAGCAGTGACACTGCCTGGTTCCTCAGAGGATCCTAGGGAAATCTACCTTTTAAAATCGTAATCAAGGAAGAAGAATCCAGAAGAAGCATGACATAAACAATCAAACAGGTCGAGAAAAAAACAGGAATTATGAGGTTCTGAAGTACAAGCAAGAAGACATGATTGGTCTCTAGTGTCAAATATTACCAGAGAGATCTAATAATTAAATAATAAACTAAACTATAAAACTTAAATAATTAAAGCAGTATGGTTAGTCACGCAAAAATAGAACAAATCAAGATAGAATAAAAACATACAGTAATGAAGAATAAAGGTAATTAAGAATAAAAGAAAGATAATACTATTCTCCACGAAAAGGAATCAGAGCTCCCTGGAGAAATGGTTGATTCTAGAGCTGGGAAACTATATGATGAGCCTGGAATATTTTATTGTGTCAGAAAGTCTTCACAAATTGATGGGAACATGTCAAAAGAATATAGAGCTAGCTTTTCAGGGCTTACATGAGCCAAATCTAGGATAATTTGAGCATTTCAGAATTAATAATGATGGGAAAAGACTATAATCCATTGAATAAAATAGGATTCATGAAGGAGAACCTTTTTTTGTAGTGAAAAGTCAATTAAAATTAAAAAGGAACAACTAAATTAGAAAATCACCATGAATAACAAACAGCTGACTCAAACAAGAACCATAATTGCATGCTGAAACTCGTGGGCCAAAGTTTGAGGAGTAACCAGATATTTATATGGTCACAAAGTATCACACCACAGGACTTCCCTGGTGGCACAGTGGTTAAGAATCCACCTGCCAATGCAGGGGACACAGGTTCAAGCCCTGGTCCGGGAAGATCCCACATGCTGCGGAGCAACTAAGCCCATGTGCCACAACTACTGAGCCTGCACCCTAGAGGCCACGAGCCACAACTGCTGAGCCTGCACGCCTAGAGCCCGTGCTCCGCAACAAGAGAAGCCACCGCAATGAGAAACTGCACACCTCAATGAAGAGTAGGCCCGGTTCGCCTCAACTAGAGAAAGCCTGCCCACAGCAATGAAGAGCCAGCGCAGCCAAAAATAATTAATCAATAAAAAAAAAAAAAATCACACCACAAGATTCTTATTAATTACAGAGGGAATAATAATAACCTTACAATGGAGAAGAATCTTGGTAGACACCATTGTAACCAGTGATCAAAGTTAACATCACCAGGATTGGGACAAAGCAGTATCATGTGCTTCCTGATTAAAGTAGACTAAAGAGACATGACAACTGATGTATCAGTTGCATGACCAGACATCATGATGTCACATAATGATTCTTGCATGATGATCCAGGATTTTTTTGGAGAGGGAGGGCTATAAAGGTTATTATTGACAATATCTGGATAACAGCATTGTATCAATGTTCATTTCTTAATTTTGATAACTATACTTCAATTATGTAAGATAACGTCCTAGTTTTAGGAAACACACACTTAAGTACATAAAGGTAAAAGGGTCATCATGTCTCAAACGGTTCAGAACATAAATCTATGTATTTGAACCTAAGTATCTTTAAATATATTTAAAATATTTCTATATAAATATATTTTAAATACCATATATTGATGGGGAAGGAGGAACAAAGCACTGAGACAGAGAGGAAATGACAGGGAGGATAAGGAGAGAAAAAAGAAAGACAATGCAAATGTGGAAAATGTTAACCTTTGAGGAATGAGCATATGGACTTCTCTGTATATCCGCCTCTGTCAAATGCCTGTTCATATTCTTTGTCCATTTTTCTATTTATCTTAATGTTTTATGGACACACACTACAATAAAAATGTTAATCCTTATTTTTTTCCCCAATATGTGATGGCTTTTGTTACAGAGAAGATTTAGTTTTTACAAAATCAAAACTTTAAAAATTCTTAATGCTACAATAATGATGATGTTTGGGTGATGTGGTTATGGATGCTTTATTTGTTTTAAGTTTTTTTAACTTATCTATATTTCACAAATCTTTACTAAGCACTTATTAATTTTTTAATGAAAAAAGGGTTATACTTTTATATTCCTTAAGCAAAATCCCAGCAGAACTCTTCATAGAATCTGATTCTAAAAATCAAATGGATTTATTTAACAATTTCTCTCTTAATAACCTTTGGAGACAAGAAGAGCTAAGCCAGTAGGGAAGAAGAGTAAAAAGAGTTTGAGAGAGATCAGTACTTGTTGTAAAGTGGTATTGGTGCAGGAATAAAAAAGCAGGCTAAAAGAGAGTACAGAGAGCCCAGAAGCAAACCCACATATAAAAAGAACAATATGATGGATTACTCAACAAATGAGATTGAGGCAATTATTATACTTTTAGAAGAATAATAAGATTAGATCCCCTTCTTAACACACCCGCTCACACACACACACACAAAACATAACATCCTCAAGGTGGAATAAAGAAGAACTAAATGTGAAATAACTTTCTTAGGAATCTTATTAAAAAATGTAAGACACTCTGGCAGTGAGGCTCCAAGACAGCCTTCAATGATCCTCTCACATTGGTATTCCAGTCCCAGGATGGTCTCCTCCCACAATGAACAGGCTGAGTGACAGTCTGTGACTTCAAAGCCTAGATCATAAAAGACATTAGTTTCCACTGTGATCTCCTGGCTCACTCATTCAGGGGAAGTCAGCCTCCAAATTATGATAACACTCAAGAGGCCCTAGTAAAGGATCACATCAAGAGGAACTGAGGCCTCCCACCAACAGCCTACACCAACTCACTGGCCATTTGAGTAGGCTATCTTTAAAAGCAAGTCCTCCAGCCCTAATTAAACCTTCAGATGACTGAAGCCCTGACTGACATGTTGACTGCAACCTCATAAGAGACCAAAATCATAACCACACAAACACCCTGCTCCCAGAAATGAAAAGAAATAATAAATATTTATTGTTTCTTTTAACCAAATAGGTTTTGCTGGTAATTTGTTATGCAGCAATAGACAATAAATAAAAAGACTGTTATAACCTCAATGTAGGAAAGGAAGTTCTTAAAAATAATACCAGAAGCAAAATTATAAAGGAAAAGATTGACAAATGTATCTATATTGAAAATGAAAGGTTTTGGTACAAAACAGTTAGTACTCATACAACTAAAAGGACAAGCCACAAACTAAAAGAAAATATTTATAATTCAAATAACAAATAATGAATATCAATTCCTGAAAAATTCCTACAAATCAACAAGGACAAACCATCTAATACAAAAAAGGGGGTGGGGCAGAGAATAGAAAATGCAATTTATGAAAGAAATTACGTAGCAACAAACATATGAAAAGAACTAGAAACCCCATTAATAACCAGAGAAATTCAAATTTAAAACACCAAAATACCATTTCTCACACATCAGAATGACAAAAATTATGTCTGACAAGAAGAAAAGTCTCAAAAACTGCTGGTGGAAGTAAACTGTTAACAACCACTTCAAAAAACAATATACAAAATCTAGTAAAGGTGAAGGCAGAGCATACCCTATGACCTAGCAATTTTCTATTTGCAATAAAAATTTCATATATACATGGGGAACGTACAAAAACATTTGTTGCAGCACTGCTTGTAATAGGTTAAAAACTGGCAACCACTTAAAGCTCTTCAACAGAACAGTTTTAAAAAGTGTGGTTTATTCATGCAAAACCACGCAGTAGTGAAAATGAAAAAATCAGAACTTCGTGTATCAATATAAATACACCTTAAAAACACAACACTAAAAAAAGGTTTATAGAGGCTATCAGTTGATTTTTCAGCAGAAACTGCGGGCAGAAGAGAATGGCACAATATATTTAGAGTGATGAAAGGGAAAAACCTACAACCAAGAATGCTCTACTCAGCAAGGCTCTCATTCAGATTTGATGAAGAAATCAAAACCTTTACAGACAAGCAAAAGCTAAAAGAATTCAGCACCACCAAACCAGCTTTACAGCAAATGTTAAAGGAACTTCTCTACACGAAAAAGAAAAGGCCACAACTAGGAATAAGAAAATTACGAAATAAAAAACATCACCAGTAAACGGAAACATACAATAAAGGTAGGAAATCATGAACACACACAAAGCTAGTAGGGAGGTTAAAAGACAAAAGTAGTAAAATCATCTCTATCCACAATAAGGGATACACAGAACAATTAGATGTAAAATACAATGTCAAAAACAGAAACTGTGAAGGGAAGAGAGTACAAATGTAAGGTTGTTAAAATGTATTCAAAAGTGAGAGATCAGTAACTTAAAACAACCAAGTATATATATAGAGTGCCATACGAAAACCTCATGGTAACCACAAACAAAAAACCTGTAACAGATATACACACAAAAAAGAAAAGGGAATCCAAACATAACACTAAATAAAGATACTCATCAAATCACAAGAGAACAAAAGAAAAAGGGGGGGGAGACCTACCAAAAGAAATTCAAAACAATTTAAAAAATGGCAATAAGAATATACATACTGATAATTACTTTAAGTGTAAATGAACGAACTAAATGCTCCAGCCAGAAGTCTTGGACTGACTGAATGGATATAAAAACAAGACCCACATATATGCTGCCTACAAAAGACTCACTTCAGATCTAGAGACACATAGAGACTGAAAGTGAGGGGATGGAGAAAGGTATTCCAGGCAAATGGAAATCAAAAGAAAGCTGGAGTAGCAATACTCATATCAGACAAAATAGACTTTAAAACAAAGACTTTTACAAGAGACAAAGATGGACACTCATCCATCTATGACCAAGGGATCAATCCAAGAAGAAGATATAACAATTATAAAATACATGCACCCAGCATAGGAGCATCTCAATATATAAAGAAAACGTTAACAGACATAAAAGGAGAAATCGACAGTAATACAATAATAGTAGGGGACTTTAACGCCCCACTTAACATCAATTGACAGATCATCCAGACAGAAAATCAAGGAAACACCAACCTTAAATAACACATTAGACCAAATGTACTTAATTGATTTATATAGAGAGCATTCCACCTGAAAGCAGCAGAATACACATTCTTTTCAAGTGAACATGGAACATTCTCCAGGACAGATCACATGCTAGACCACAAAACAAGTCTTGGTGAATTTAAGGAAATTGAAATCATATCAAGCATCTTTCCTGACCACCAGGCTCTAAGACTAGAAATCAACTACAAGAAAAAAACTGCAAAAAAAACACAAACATGTGGAGGCTAAACAATATGTTACGAAACAACCAATGGATCAGTGCAGAAATCAAAGAGGAAATCAAAAAATACCTAGAGACAAATGAAAACACAACAATGGGACATGGCAAAAGCAATTCTAAGAAGGAAGTTTATAGCAATACAAGCTTACCTCAGGAAACAAGAAAAATATCAAATAAACAACCTAACCTAAAGCAAATACAGAAAAAAAACAAAACCCAAAGTTAGTAGAAGGAAAAAAATCATAAAGATCAGAGCAGAAATAAATGAAATAGAAACTAAAAAAACAACAGAAAAGATCAATGAAACCAAAAGCTGGTTCTGTGAAAAGGTAAACAAAATTGACAAAACTTTAACCAGAGTCATCAAGAAAAAAAGAGACAGGGCCCAAATCAATCAAAATAGAAATGAAAAAGGAGAAGTTACAAATGACACCATAGAAATACAGAAATACATCATAAGAGACTACTCCAAGCAACTATACACCAATAAAATGGACAACCTAGAAGAAATGGACAAATTCTTAGCAAGGTACAGTCTCCCAAGACTGAATCAGTAAGGAAAAGAAAATATGAACAGACCAATTAACAGTAATGCAGGAATAGGGCAAGATGGCAGAAGAGTAAGACGGGGAGATCACCTTCCTTCCCACAGATACATTAGAAATACATCTACACGTGGAACTGCTCCTACAGAACACCCACTGAACGCTGGCAGAAGACGTCAGACCTCCCAAAAGGCAAGAAACTCCCCACGTACTTGGGTAGGGCAAAAGAAAAAAGAAATAACAGAGACAAAAGAATAGGGACGGGACCTGCACCAGTGGGAGGGAGCCGTGAAGGAGGAAAGGTTTCCACACACTAGGAAGCCCCTTCGCGGGCGGAGACTGCAGGTGGCAGAGGGGGAAGCTTCGGAGCCACGGAGGAGAGTGCAGCCACAGGGGTGCGGAGGGCAAAGCGGAGAGATTCCCGCACAGAGGATCAGTGCCAAGCAGCACTCACAAGCCCGAGAGGCTTATCTACTCACCCACCGGGGCGGGCAGGGGCTGAGAGCTGAGGCTCGGCTTCGGTCGGATTGCAGGGAGAGGACTGGAGTTGGTGGCGTGAACACAGCCTGAAGGGGTTAGCGCACCACAGCGAGCCGGGAGGGAGTCCGGGAAAAAGTCTGCAGCTGCCGAAGAGGCAAGAGACTTTTTCTTCCCTCTTTGTTTCCTGGTGCGTGAGGAGAGGGGATTCAGAGCGACGCCTAAACGAACTCCAGAAACGGGCGCGAGCCGCAGCTATCAGCGCGGACCCCACGGCAACGGGGCACAGAGGGAAAAGCGGAGAGATTCCAGCACAGAGGATCGGTGCCAACCAGCACTCACCAGCCTGAGAGGCTTGTCTGCTCACCCGCCGGGGCGGGCGGGGACTGGGAGCTGAGGCTTGGGCTTCGGTCGGATCGCAGGGAGAGGACTGGGGTTGGCAGCGTGAACACAGCCTGAAGGGGTTAGCGCACCACAGCTAGCCAGGAGGGAGTCCGGGAAAAAGTCTGCAGCTGCCGAAGAGGCAAGAGACTTTTTCTTGCCTCTTTGTTTCCCGGTGCGCGAGGAGAGGGGATTCAGAGCGCCGCCTAAATGAACTCCAGAGACGGGCGCGAGCCGCAGCTATCAGCGCGGACCCCAGAAACGGGCATGAGACACTAAGGCTGCTGCTGCCGCCACCAAAAAGCCTGTGTGTGAGCACAGGTCACTCTCCACACCGCCCCTCCCGGGAGCCGGTGCAGCCCACCACGGCCAGGCTCCCGTGATCCAGGGACAACTTCCCCAGGAGAACGCACGGCACGCCTCAGGCTGTTGCAACGTCACACCGGCCTCCGCCACCGCAGGCTCGCCCCGCATCCGTATCCTTCCCTGCCCCCCGCCCGAGTGAGCCAGAGCCCCCAAAGCAGCTGCTCCTTTAAAGCCCGTTCTGTCTGGGCGGGGAAGAGACGCCCTCAGGAGACCTACACGCAGAGGCGGGTCCAAATCCAAAGCAGAACCCTGGGAGCTGTGCGAACAAAGAAGAGAAAGGGAAATCTCTCCCAGCAGCCTCAGAAGCAGCGGATTAAAACTCCACAAACAACTTGATGTGCCTGCATCTGTTGAATACCTGAATACACAATGAATCATCCCAAATTCAGGAGATGGACGTTGGGAGCAGGATATATTAATTTTTCCCCTTTCTTTTTTTGTGAGTGTATATGTGTATGCTTCTGGGTGAGATTTCGTCTGTATAGCTTTGCTTTATATTAGCTTTATTTTACTTCATAATATTTTATCCTCTTTCTTTCTTTCTTTCTATTTTTTCTCCCTTTTACTCTGAGACGTGTGGATGAAAGGCTCTTGGTGCTCCAGCCAGGCATCAGGGCTGTGCCTCTGAGGTGGGAGAGCCAACTTCAGGACACTGGTCCACAAGAGACCTCCAAGCTCCACATAATACCAAACGATGAAAATCTCCCAGAGATCTCCATCTCAACACCAAGACCCAGCTTCACTCAACGACCAGCAAGCTACAGTGCTGGACACCCTATGCCAAACAACTAGCAAGACAGGAACACAGCCCCATCCATTAGCAGAGAGGCTGCCTAAAATCATAATAAGGCCACAGACACCCCAAAACACACCACCAGACGTGGACATGCCCACCAGAAAGACAAGATCCAGCCTCATCCACCAGAACACACGCACTAGTTCCCTCGACCAGGAAGCCTACACAACCCACTGAACCAACCTTAGCCACTGGGGACAGATACCAAAAACAACGGGAACTACGAACCTGCAGCCTGTGAAAAGGAGACCCCAAACACAGTAAGATAAGCAAAATGAAAAGACAGAAAAACACACAGCAGATGAAGTAGCAGGGTCAAAACACACCAGACCTAACAACTGAAGAGGAAATAGGCAGTCTACCTGAAAAAGAATTCAGAATAATGATAGTAAGGATGATCCAAAATCTTGGAAATAGAATAGACAAAATGCAAGAAACATTTAACAAGGACGTAGAAGAACTAAAGAGGAACCAAGCAATGATGAAAAACACAATAAATGAAATTAAAAATACTCTAGATGGGATCAATAGTAGAATAACTGAGGCAGAAGAAAGGATAAGTGACCTGGAAGATAAAATAGTGGAAATAACTACTGCAGAGAGGAATGAAGAAAAAAGAATGAAAAGAATTGAGGACAGTCTCAGAGACCTCTGGGACAACATTAAACGCACCAACAATTATAGGGGTCCCAGAAGAAGAAGAGAAAAAGAAAGGGACTGAGAAAATATTTGAAGAAATTATAGTTGAAAACTTCCCTAATATGGGGAAGGAAATAGTTAATCAAGTCCTGGAAGCACGGAGAGTCCCATACAGGATAAATCCAAGAAGAAACACACGAAGACACATATTAATCGAACTGTCAAAAATTAAATATAAAGAAAACATATGAAAAGCAGCAAGGGAAAAACAACAAATAACACACAAGGGAATCCCCATAAGGTTAACAGCTGATCTTTCAGCAGAAACTCTGCAAGCCAGAAGGGAATGGCAGAACATATTTAAAGTGATGAAGAAAAAAAAGCTACAACCAAGATTACTCTACCCAGCAAGGATCTCATTCAGATTTGATGGAGAAATCAAAACCTTTACAGACAAGCAAAAGCTGAGAGAGTTCAGCACCACCAAACCAGCTCTACAACAAATGCTAAAGGAACTTCTCTAGGCAAGAAACACAAGAGAAGGAAAACACCCACAATAACAAACTCAAAACATTTAAGAAAATGGGAATAGAAACATACATATCGATAATTACCTTAAATGTAAATGGATTAAATGCTCCCACCAAAAGACACAGACTGGCTGAATGGATACAAAAACAAGACCCGTATATATGCTGTCTAAAAGAGACCCACTTCAGACCTAGGGACACATACAGACTGAAAGTGAGGGGATGGAAAAAGATATTCCATGCAAATGGAAATCAAAAGAAAGCTGGAGTAGCAATTCTCATATCAGACAAAATAGACTTTAAAATAAAGACTATTACAAGAGACAAAGAAGGACACTATATAATGATCAAGGGATCGATCCAAGAGGAAGGTATAACAGTTGTAAATATTTATGCACCCAACATAGGAGCACCTCAATACATAAGGCAAATACTAACAACCATAAAAGGGGAAATCGACAGTAACACAATCATAGTAGGGGACTTTAACACCCCACTTTCACCAATGGACAGATCATCCAAAATGAAAATAAATAAGGAAACACAAGCTTTAAATGATACATTAAACAAGATGGACTTAATAGATATTTATAGGACATTCCAACCAAAAACAACAGAATACACATTTTTCTCAAGCGCTCATGGAACATTCTCCAGGATAGATCATATCTTGGGTCACAAATCAAGCCTTGGTAAATTTAAGAAAATTGAAATCGTATCAAGTATCTTTTCCGACCACGACGCTATGAGACTAGACATCAATTACAGGAAAAGATCTGTAAACAATACAAACACATGGAGGCTACACAATACACTACTTAATACAAAGTGATCACTGAAGAAATCAAAGGGGAAATCAAAAAATACCTAGAAACAAATGACAATGGAGACACAACGACCCAAAACCTATGGGATGCAGCAAAAGCAGTGCTAAGAGGGAAGTTTATAGCAATACAAGCCTACCTCAAGAAACAGGAAACATCTCGAATAAACAACCTAACCTTGCACCTAAAGCAATTAGAGAAAGAAGAACAAAAAAACCCCAAAGTTAGCAGAAGGAAAGAAATCATAAAGATCAGGTCAGAAATAAATGAAAAAGAAATGAAGGAAACAATAGCAAAGATCAATAAAACTAAAAGCTGGTTCTTTGAGAAGATAAACAAAATTGATAAACCATTAGCCAGACTCATCAAGAAAAAAAGGGAGAAGACTCAAATCAATAGAATTAGAAATGAAAAAGGAGAAGTAACCACTGACACTGCAGAAATACAAACGATCATGAGAGATTACTACAAGCAACTCTATGCCAATAAAATGGACAACCTGGAAGAAATGGACAAATTCTTAGAAATGCACAACCTGCCGAGACTGAACCAGGAAGAAATAGAAAATATGAACAGACCAATCACAAGCACTGAAATTGAAACCGTGATTAAAAATCTTCCAACAAACAAAAGCCCAGGACCAGATGGTTTCACAGGCCAATTCTATCAAACATTTAGAGAAGAGCTAACACCTATCCTTCTCAAACTCTTCCAAAATATTGCAGAGGGAGGAACACTCCCCAACTCATTCTACGAGGCCACCATCACCCTGATACCAAAACCAGACAAAGATGTCACAAAGAAAGAAAACTACAGGCCAATATCACTGATGAACATAGATGCAAAAATCCTCAACAAAATACTAGCAAACAGAATCCAACAGCACATTAAAAGGATCATACACCATGATCAAGTGGGGTTTATTCCAGGAATGCAAGGATTCTTCAATATACGCAAATCAATCAACGTGATACACCATATTAACAAATTGAAGGAGAAAAACCATATGATCATCTCAATAGATGCAGAGAAAGCTTTCGACAAAATTCAACACCCATTTATGATAAAAGCCCTGCAGAAAGTAGGCATAGAGGGAACTTTCCTCAACATAATAAAGGCGATACATGACAAACCCTCAGCCAACACTGTCCTTGATGGTGAAAAACTGAAACCATTTCCACTAAGATCAGGAACAAGACAAGGTTGCCCACTCTCACCACTATTATTCAACATAGTGTTGGAAGTGTTAGCCACAGCAATCAGAGAAGACAAAGAATTAAAAGGAATCCAAATCGGAAAAGAAGAAGTAAAGCTGTCACTGTTTGCAGATGACATGATACTATACAGAGAATCCTAAAGATGCTACCAGAAAACTATGAGAGCTAAGCAATGAATTTGGTAAAGTAGCAGGAGCAAAATTAATGCACAGAAATCTCTTGCATTTCTATACGCTAATGATGAAAAATCTGAAAGTGAAATTAAGAAAACACTCCCATTTACCATTGCAACAAAAAGAATAAAATATCTAGGAATAAACCTACCTAAGGAGGCAAAAGACCTGTATGCAGAAAATTATAAGACACTGATGAAAGAAATTAAAGATGATACAAACAGATGGAGAGATATACCATGTTCTCGGATTGGAAGAATCAACATTGTGAAAATGACTGTACTACCCAAAGCAATCTACAGATTCAGTACAATCCCTATCAAACTATGAATGGCATTTTTCACAGAACTAGTACAAAACATTTCACAATTTGTATGGAAACACAAAAGACCCCGAATAGCCAAAGCAATCTTGAGAACGAAAAATGGAGCTGGAGGAATCAGGCTCCCTGACTTCAGACTATATTACAAAGCTACAGTAATCAAGACAGTTTGGTACTGGCACAAAAACAGAAATATAGATTAATGGAACAGGATAGAAAGTCCAGAGATAAACCCACGCACATATGGTCACCTTATCTTTGATAAAGGAGGCAAGCATATACAGTGGAGAAAAGACAGCCTCTTCAATAAGTGGTGCTGGGAAAACTGGACAGGTACATGTAAAAGTATGAAATTAGAACACTCCCTGACACCATACACAAAAATAAACTGAAAATGGATTAAAGACCTAAGTGTAAGGCCAGACACTATCAAACTCTTAGAGGAAAACATAGGCAGAACACTCTATGCCATAAATCACAGCAAGATCCTTTTTGACCCAGCTCCTAGAGAAATGGAAATAAAAACACAAATAAACAAATGGGACCTAATGAAACTTAAAAGCTTTTGCACAGCAAAGGAAACCATAAACAAGACCAAAAGACAACCCTCAGAATGGGAGAAAATATTTGCAAATGAAGCAACTGACAAAGGATTAATCTCCAAGATTTACAAGCAGCTCATGCAGCTCAACAACAAAAAAACAAACAACCCAATACAAAAATGGGCAGAAGACCTAAACAGACATTTCTCCAAAGAAGATATACAGATTGCCAACAGACACATGAAAGAATGCTCAGCATCATTAATCATTAGAGAAATGCAAATCAAAACTACAATGAGATATCATCTCACACCGGTCAGAATGGCCATCATCAAAAAATCTAGAAACAATGCTGGAGAGGGTGTGTAGAAAAGGGAACACTCTTGCACTGTTGGTGGGAATGTAAATTGATACAGCCACTATGGATAACAGTATGGAGGTTCCTTAAAAAACTACAAATAGAACTACCATACGACCCAGCAATCCCACTACTGGGCATATACCCTGAGAACACCATAATTCAAAAAGAGTCATGTACCAAAATGTTCATTGCAGCTCTATTTACAATAGGTAGGACATGGAAGCAACCTAAATGTCCATCAACAGATGAATGGATAAAGAAGATGTGGCACATATATACAATGGAATATTACTCAGCCATAAAAAGAAATGAAATGGAGGTATTTGTAGTGAGGTGGATGGAGTTAGAGTCTGTCACACAGTGAAGTAAGTCAGAAAGAGAAAAACAAATACAGTGTACTAACACATATATATGGAATCTAAGGGAAAATAAAGGTCATGAAGAACCTAGTGGCAAGACGGGAATAAAGACACAGACCTACTAGAGAATGGACTTGAGGATATGGGGAGGGGGAGGGGTAAGATGTGACAGGGTGAGAGAGTGGCATAGACATATATACACTGCCAAATGTAAAATAGATAGCTAGTGGGAAGCAACCGCATAGCACAGGGAGATCAGCTCGGTGCTTTGTGACCACATAGAGGGGTGGGATATGGAGGGTGGGAGGGAGGGAGATGCAAGAGGGAAGAGATATGGGAACATATGTATATGTATAACTGATTCACTTTGTTACAAAGCAGAAAGTAACACACCATTGTAAAGCAATTATACTCCAATAAAGATGTTTAAAAAAAGCAGTAATGTAATTAAATCAGTAATTTAAAAACTCCCCAAACAAACAAAAGTCCAGGACCAGATGGCTTCACAGGTAAACTCTACCAAACATTTAGAGAAGCATTAACACCTATCCTTCTGAAACTATTCCAAAAAATGGCAGAGGAGGGAAAACTTCCAACCTCACTCTATGAAGCCACCATAACCCTAATACCAAAACCAGACAAAGATATCACAATAAAAGAAAATTACAGGCCAATATCACTGATGAACATAGACGTAAAAATCCTAAACAAAATACTAGCAAACAGAATCCAAAAATACCTTAAAAAGATCACACGCCATGTCAAATGGGATTTGTCCCAGGGATGCAAGGATTTTTCAATATCAGCAAGTCAATGTGATACACCACATTAACAAATTGAAGAATGAAGCAACCTAAACGTCTATCGACAGATGAATGGATAAAGAAGATGTAGTACATATATACAATGGAATGTTACTCAGCGATTAAAATGAATGAAATAATGCCATTTGCAATAACATGGATGGACCTGGAGATTATCATTCTAAGTGGAGTAATTCAAGACAGAGAAAACCAAATAACATATGATATTGCTTATATGAGGAACCTAAAACAAAAATGATATAAACGAACTTATCTAAAATACAGAAACAGACTCACAAACTTAGAGAACACACTTATGGTTACTAGGGGGGGAGGGTGGGTGGGGAGGAACAGATTGGGAGTTTGGGATTGACATGTACACACTGCTATATTTAAAATAGATAACCAACAAGGACTTACTGTACAGCACAGGGAACTCTGCTCAATACTCTGTAATAACCTAAATGTGAAAAGAATTTGAAAAAGAATAGATACATGTATATGTATAACTGAATCACTTTGCTGTACGCCTGAAACTAACACTACACTGTTAATCATCTCTACTCCAATATAAAATAAAAATTAAAAAAAAAAATTGAAGAACGAAAACCGTATGATCACCTCAATAGATGCAAAAAAGCTTTTGATAAAATTCAACATCCATTTATGATAAAAATTCTCCAGAAAGTGGGCATAGAGCAAACATACCTCTACATAATAAAGCCCATGTATGACAAACCCACAGCTAACATCATACTCAATGGTGAAAAGATAAGACAAGGATGCCCACTCTCACCACTTTTATTCAACAGTTTTGGAAGTCCTAGCCACAGCAATCAGAGGAGAATAAGAAATAAAAGGAATCCAAATTGGAAAGAAAGAAGTAAAACTGTCACTGTTTGCAGATGACATAATACTGTACACAGAAAATCCTCAAGTAGCCACCAAAAAACTACTAGAGCTCATCAATAAATTAGATAAAGTTGCAGGATACAAAACTAGCATACAGAAATCTGTTGCATTTCTATACACTAACAATGAAATATCAGAAAGAGAAATTAAAGAAACAATCCCATTTACCATCACATCAAAAAGAATAAAATAGCTAGGAATAAACCTTCCTAATGAGCCAAAAGACCTGCACCCCACAAACTGTAAGACACTGATGAAAGAAACTGAAGATGACACAAACATATGGAAAGATATCATTTTCCTCAATTGGAAGAATCAATAATTGTCAAAATAACCACATTACCCAAGGAAATCTATATATTCAATGCAATCCCTATCAAATTACCGATGGCATTTTTCACAGACCTAGAACAAATAATTTTAAAATTTATATGGAAACATAAAAGACCCCAAATAGCCAAAACAATCTTGAGAAAGAAGAACTGAGCTGGAGGAATAAGGCTCCCTGACTTCAGACTATACTACAAAGCTACTGTCATCAAAACAGTATGATACTGGCACAAAAACAGACACATAGATCAAAGGAACAGGATAGAAAGTTCAGGAATAAATCCTCACACCTATGGTCAATTAATCTATGACAAAAGAGGCAAGAATATACAATGAAGAAAAGACAGTCTCTTCAGTAAGCGGTGATGGAAAAACTGGACAGCTACATGCAAAAGAATGAAATTAGAACATTCTCTAACACCATACACAAAAATAAACTCAAAACAGATTAAAGACCTGAATGTAAGACTGGATACTATGAAACTCCTAGAGGAAAACATAGGCAGAACACTCTTTAACATAAATCACAGCAATACTTTTTTGGATCCATCTCCTAGAGTAATGAAAATAAAAGCAAAATTAAATAAATGGGACCTAATTAAACTTAAAAGCTTTTGCACAGCAAAGAAAACCATAAACAAAATGAAAGGACAACCTGAAGAATGGGAGAAAATATTTGTAAATGATGCAACCAACAAGGGATTAATTTCCAAAATATACAAACAGTTCATACAGGTCAATATCAAAAAAACAACCTAATCAAAAAAATGGGCAAAAGACCTAAATAGACATTTCTCCAAAGAATACATACACATGGTCAACAGGCACATGAAAAGATGCTCAACATCACCAATTATTAGAGAAATACAAATCAAAACTACAATGAGGTATCACCTCACATCAGTCAGAATAGCCATCATCAGAAGGTCTACATATAATAAATGGTGGAGAGGGTGTGGAGAGAAGGGAACCCTGCTACACTATTGATAGGAATGTAAATGGGTGCAGCCACTATGAAGAAAAGCATAGAGGTTCCTTAAAAAACTAAAAATAGAGTTACCATATGATGCAGCAATTCCACTCCTGGGCATGTATCCAGAAAAGATGAAAACTCGTATTTCAAAAAGATACATGCACCCCAATATTCATAGCAGCACTATTTATAATAGCCAAGGCATGGAAGCAACCTAAATGTCCACTGACAGAGGAATGGATAAAGAAGATATTAGATAGATAGATATGTATGTATGTATATATATATAATAGGATATTACTCCGCCACAAAAAAGAACGAAATAATGCCATTTGCAGCAACATGGATGGACCTAGAGATTACCATACTAAGTGAAGTAAATCACACAGAGAACACAGAAGTCATGATATCACTTATATGTGGAATCTAAAAAAAATGATACAAATGAACTTATTTACAAAACAGAAATAGACTCACAGGCATTGAAAACAAACTTATGGTTACCAAAGGGGGAAGCGGGGGAGGTATAAATTTGGAGTATGGCATTAACAGATACATGTTACTATATACAAAATAGGTAAGCAAGGGCCTACTGTATAGCACTATATTCAATAACTTGTAATACCCTATAATGGAAAAGAATCTGAAAAAGAATTGATATATATGTATATATGTATAACTGAATCCCTTTATTGTACACCTAAAACTATCACAACAATGTAAATCACCTACTTCAATAAAAAAAAGAAAAAAGTTGGAGAAGATACGTGCAGTATGGTATCATTTATAAAAAGTTTGAAAACATACTAGTTCTATTATTAATATATGCATATATACATAAGAAAATATTTTAAATATAAATGCATGAGAATGGCAAACACAGAACTAGGTATACCTCTGGATAAGCAGGGTAAAAGGAGATGGAGTAATATGAGAGGGACGCATAAACTTCAAGTACATCTGTAATGCTCGATTAATTTAAAAAAATGATCTGATACTAAAATATAATAAAGCTAGAAGACGGGTACTTGAGTGCTCATCTTATTATTCTCTATAGTTTTTCGTTTGCTTGAATATTCCAAAACAGAATGCTTTTAATCAAAATATAATGGCAGATAACAGACTTAAGCAATATTTGCAGAAAAGATCAAAAGAAAGTTTATACAAATTGATAAGACAACCCAGCATTACATTCAGTGAACACAACCTGTAAGAGACAAAGTTTATTTTTCTTCCGTAAGAGACAAATGGCATGCAAAAAAAATTAACAAAATTAGAAACTGTAAATACATAACACAGAAATACATAGCAAAATGTACAAGCTCAAGCTCATTAGTAACACTTCATTCAAAAAATATCCATTGAGTGCCTAAAGGTCCAGACGCTATTCCAGGCTCTGGGAATACAGCAGTGAACGCTATAACTCTCATACATGAAGCTCATATTCTCAAAGGGGGAGGCAGTCAATAAAAATATAAACAAACAGAAAGTCACATGCTGGTAAATGCTTTAAAAATATTAGAACAGGTGATGTGGTAGAGATGAGGGAGGAAGAAAAGGATACTTTGGGTGTTCAAAAACTCTAGAAGAAGTACACTTGTCCTGAGAAGTAAATAATAAAAAATCCTTCGAAAAGGTAAGGAAAGCCTCCTCAGGCTCAGCCTGTACCTGGGCTGAGCTGCGGCCGCCTTCTTGCTGGGGACCTTGTTCTCCATGGTCTGCCGGAGCCCGTGAGCCCTGCCGCCCAACTCCACCGCCGCCTGGAGATGGTTGGCTGCTGCCACCCACCTCTGGGCGGAGGGGACACCTTCAAGATGGCAGAGGAGTAAGACGTGGAGATCACCTTCCTCCCCACAAATGTATCAAAACTACATGTACATGTGGAACAACTCCTACAGAACATCTACTGAATGCTGGCAGAAGACCTCAGACTTCCTAAAAGTCAAGAAACTCCCCACGTACCTGGCTGAGTGGCTGACAGGGTCTTGGTGCTCTGGCAGGGTATCAGGCCTGTGCCTCTGAGGTGGGAGAGCCGAGTTCAGGACATTGGTCCACCAGAGACCTTCAAGCCTCACATAATATCAAATGACGAAAGCTCTCCCAGATATCTCCATCTCAACGCTAAGACCCAGCTCCCCTCAATAACCAGCAAGCTACAGTGCTGGACACCCCATGCCAAACAACTAGCAAGACAGGAACACAAGCCCACCCATTAGCAGAGAGGCTGCCTAAAATCATACTAAGGTCACAGACACCTCAAAAAACACCACTGGACATGGTCCTGCCCACCAGAAAGATAAGATCCAGCCTCATCCACCAGAACACAGGCACCAGTCCCCTCCACCAGGAAGCCTACACAACCCACTGAAACAACCTTATCCACTGGGGGCAGTCACCAAAAACAACAGGAACTATGAACCTGATGAGCCTGCAGCCTGCAAAAAGGAGACCCCGCACACAGTAAGTTAAGCAAAATGAGAAGACAGAAAAACACACAGCAGATGAAGGAGCAAGGTAAAAACCTACCAGACCAAACAAATGAAGGGGAAATAGGCAGTCCACCTGAAAAAGAATTCAGAGTAATGATGCTAAAGATGATCCAAGATCTTGGCAACAGAATGGATGGAGAAAATACAAAAACGTTTAACAAGGACCTAGAAGAACTAAAGAGCAAACAAACAATGATGAACAACACAATAAATGACATTAAAAATTCTCTAGAAGGAATCAATAACAGAATAACTGAGGCAGAAGAATGGATAAGTGACCTGGAAGATAAAATAGTGGAAATAACTGCCGCAGAGCAGAATAAAGAAAAAAGAATGAAAAGAATTGATGACAATTTCAGAGACTTCTGGGACAACATGAAATGCACCAACATTCGAATTACAGGGGTCCTAGAAGAAGAAGAGGGAAAAAAAGGGACTGAGAAAATACTTGAAGAGATTAATAGTTGAAAACTTCCCTAATATGGGAAAGGAAACAATCAAGTCCAGGAAGCGGAGAGAGTCCCATACAGGATAAATCCAAGGAGAAACATGCCAAGACACATATTAAGTAAACTATCAAAAATTAACTAAAAAGAAAAGATATTAAAAGCAGCAAGGGAAAAACAACAAACAACATACAAGGGAATCCCCATAAGGTTAACAGCTGATCTTTCAGCAAAAACTCTGCAAGCCAGAAGGGAGTGGCAGGACATATTTAAAGTGATGAAAGGGAAAAAACCACAACCGAGATTACTCTACCCAGCAAGGATCTCATTCAGATTCAACGGAGAAATTAAAACCTTTACAGACAAGCAAAAGCTAAGAGAATTCAGCACCACCAAACCAGCTCTACAACAAATGCTAAAGGAATTTCTCTAGGCAGGAAACACAAGAGAAGGAAAAGACTTATAATAACAAACCCAAAATAATTAAGAAAATGGGAATAGGAACATACATATCGATAACTACCTTAAATGTAAATGGATTAAATGCTCCAACCAAAAGACATACACTGGCTGAATGGATACAAAAACAAGACCCATATATATGATGCCTAGAAGAGGCCCACTTCAGACCTAGGGACACATACAGACTAAAAGTGAGGTGATGGAAAAAGATATTCCTTGCAAACGGAAATCAAAAGAAAGCTGGAGTAGCAATTCTCATATCAGACAAAATAGACTTTAAAATAAAGACTATCACAAGAGACAAAGAAGGACACTACATAATGATCAAGGGATCAATCCAAGAAGAAGATATAACAATTGTAAATATTTATGCACCCAACATAGGAGAACTTCAATACTTAAGGCAAAAGCTGACAGCCATAAAAGGGGAAATCAACAGTAACACAATCACGGTAGGGGACTTTAACACCCCACTTTCAACAATGGACAGATCATCCAAAATGCAAATAAATAAAGAAACACAAGCTTTAAATGATACGTTAGGGCTTCCCTGGTGGCACAGTGGTTGAGAATCTGCCTGCCAGTGCAGGGGACACGGGTTCGAGCCCTGGTCTGGGAAGATCCCACATGCCACGGAGCAACTAGGCCCATGAACCACAACTACTGAGCCTGCGCGTCTGGAGCCTGTGCTTCGCAACAAGAGAGGCCGTGACAGTGAGAGGCCCATGCACCGCAACAAAGAGTGGCCCGCGCTCGCCGCAACTAGAGAAAGCCCTCGCACAGAAACGAAGACCCAACACACCCAAAAATTAATTAATTAATTAATTTTTTAAAAATCCATTAGGTAAATGATTTAAAGATGTCCAGAGTAGCTTCTTGAGAACTGCTACTCTCACCTGCATAAAAAAGCTTATGCAAAAAGAAAAGAAAAAAAAAGATACATTAAACAAGATGGACTTAATTGATATTCATAGGAAATTCCATCCAAAAATAACAGAATACACTTTCTTCTCAAGTGCTCATGGACCATTCTCCAGGATAGATCATATCTTGGGTCACAAACCAAGCCTTTGTGAACTGAAATCGTATCAAGTATCTTTTCTGACCACAACGCTATGAGACTAGATATCAATTACAGGAAAAAATCTGTAAAAAATACAAACACATGGAGGCTAAACAATACACCACTAAATAACCGAGAGATCACTGAAAGAATCAAAGAGGAAATCAAAAAATACCTAGAAACAAACGACAATGAAAACACGAAGACCCAAAACCTATGGGATGCAGCAAAAGCAGTTCTAAGAGGGAAGTTTACAGCAATACAATCCTACCTCAAGAAACAAGAAACATCTCGAATAAACAACCTAACCTAACACCTAAAGCAATTAGAGAAAGAACAAAAAACCCCAAAGTTAGCAGAAGGAAAGAAATCATAAAGATCAGATCAGAAATAAATGAAAAAGAAATGAAGGAAACAACAGCAAAAATCAAAAAAACTAAAAGCTGGTTCTTTGAGAAGATAAACAAAATTGATAAACCATTAGCCAGACTCATCAAGAAAAAAAGGGAGAAGATTCAAATCAATAGAATTAGAAATGAAAAAGGAGAAGTAACAACTGACACTGCAGAAATACAAACGATCATGAGACATTACTAAAAGCAACTCTATGCCAATAAAATGGACAACCTGGAAGAAATGGACAAATTCTTAGAAAAGCACAACCTTCCGAGACTGAACCAGGAAGAAAAAGAAAATATAAACAGACCAATCACAAGCACTGAAATTGAAATGTGATAAAAAATCTTCAAACAAACAAAAGCCCAGGACCAGATGGCATCACAGGCGAATTCTATCAAACATTTACAGAAGAGCTAACACCCATCCTTCTCAAACTCTTCCCAAATATAGCAGAGGGAGGAACACTCCCAGACTCTATGAGGTCACCATCACCCTGATACCAAAACCAGACAAAGATGTCACAAAGAAAGAAAACTACAGGCCAATATCACTGATGAACATAGATGCAAAAATCCTCAACAAAATACTAGCAAACAGAATCCAACAGCACATTAAAAGGATCATACACCATGATCAAGTGGGGTTTATTCCAGGAATGCAAGGATTCTTCAATATACGCAAATCAATCAACGTGATACACCATATTAACAAATTGAAGGAGAAAAACCATATGATCATCTCAATAGATGCAGAGAAAGCTTTTGACAAAACTCAACACCCATTTATGATAAAAGCCCTGCAGAAAGTAGGCATAGAGGGAACTTTCCTCAACATAATAAAGGCCATATATGACAAACCCACAGCCAACATTGTCCTTGATGGTGAAAAACTGAAACCATTTCCACTAAGATCAGGAACAAGACAAGGTTGCCCACTCTCACCACTATTATTCAACACAGTTTTGGAAGTGTTAGCCACAGCAATCAGAGAAGAAAAAGAAATAAAAGGAATCCAAATCAGAAAAGAAGTAAAACTGTCACTGTTTGCAGATGACATGATACTATACACAGAGAATCCTAAAGATGCTACCAGAAAACTATGACAGCTAATCAATGAATTTGGTAAATTAGCAGGATACAAAATTAATGCACAGAAATCTCTTGCATTCCTATACACTAATGATGAAAAATCTGAAAGAGAAATTAAGGAAACATTCCCATTTACCACTGCAGCAGTAAGAATAAAATACCTAGGAATAAACCTACTTAAGGAGACAAAAGACCTGTATACAGAAAACTATACAACACTGATGAAAGAAATTAAAGATGATACAAACAGATGAAGAGATATACCATGTTCTTGAATTGGAAGAATCAACATTGTGAAATTGACTCTACTACCCAAAGCAATCTACAGATTCAATGCAATCCCTATCAAACTACCACTGGCATTTTTCACAGAACTAGAACAAAAAATTTCACAATTTGTATGGAAACACAAAAGACCCCGAATAGCCAAAGCAATCTTGAGAAAGTAATACGGAGCTGGAGGAATCAGGCTCCCTGACTTCAGACTATGCTACAAAGCTACATTAATCAAGACAGTATGGTATTGGCACAAAAACAGAAATATAGATCAACGGAATAGGATAGAAAGCCCAGAGATAAACCCACACACATATGGTCACCTTATCTTTGATAAAGGAGGCAAGAATATACAATGGAGAAAAGACATCCTCTTCAATAAGTGGTGCTGGGAAAACTGGACAGCTACATGTAAAAGAATGAAATTAGAACACTCCCTAACACCATACACAAAAGTAAACTCAAAATGGATTAGAGACCTAAATGTAAGGCCAGGCACTATAAAACTCTTAGAGGAAAACATAGGCAGAACACTCCATGACATATATCACAGCAAGATCCTTTTTGAACCACCTTCTAGAGAAATGGAAATAAAAACAAAAATAAGCTAATGGGACCTAATAAGACTTAAAAGCTTTTGCACAGCAAAGGAAACCATAAACAAGACGAAAAGACAACCCTCAGAATGGGAGAAAATATTCGCAAATGAAGCAACTGACAAAGGATTAATCTTCAAAATATACAAGCAGCTCATGCAGCTCAATATCAAAAAAACAAACAACCCAATCCAAAAATGGGCAGAAGACCTAAACAGACATTTCTCCAAAGAAGATACACAGATTGCCAACAAACACATGAAAGGATGCTCAACATCACTAATCATTAGAGAAATGCAAATCAAAACTACAATGAGGGGCTTCCCTAGTGGTGCAGTGGTTGAGAATCTGCCTGCCAATGCAGGAGACACGGGTTCGAGCCCTGGTCTGGAAAGATCCCACATGCCGCGGAGCAACTAGGCCCGTGAGCCACAACTTCTGAGCCTGCGCGTCTGGAGCCTGTGCTCCTCAACAAAAGAGGCCGCGACAGTGAGAGGCCCGCACACTGCAATGAAGAGTGGCCCCCCACTCGCCACAACTAGAGAAAGCCCTCGCACAGAAACGAAGACCCAACACAGCCAAAAATAAATTAATTAATTAATCAATTAATTAATTTTAAAAAAAATACAATGAGGTATCACCTCACACCAGTCAGAATGGCCATCATCAAAAAATCTACAAACAATAAATGCTGGAGAGGGTGTGGAGAAAAGGGAACCCTCTTGCACTGTTGGTGGGAATGTAAATTGATACAGCCACTATGGAGAACGGTATGGAGGTTCCTTAAAAAACTGAAAATAGAACTACCATACCACCCAGCAATCCCACTACTGGGCATACACCCTGAGAAAACCATAATTCAAAAAGAGTCATGTAGCACAATGTTCACTGCAGCTCTATTTACAAGAGCCAGCACATGGAAGCAACCTAAGTGTCCATCACCAGATGAATGGATAAAGAAGATGTGGCACATATATACAATGGAATATTACTCAGCCATAAAAAGAAACGAAATTGAGTTATTTGTAATGAGGTGGATGGATCTAGAGACTGTCATAAAGAGTGAAGTAAGTCAGAAAGAGAAAAACAAATACTGTATGCTAACACATATATATGGAATCTAAATTAAAAAAAAAAGGTTATGAAGAACCTAGGGGCAGGACAGGAATAAACACGCAGATGCAGAGAATGGACTTGAGGACATTGGAAGGGGGAAGGGTAAGCTGGGACAAAGTGAGGGAGTGGCACGGAAGTATATACACTAGCAAATGGAAAATAGATAGCTAGTGGGAAGCAGCCGCATAGCACAGGGAGATCAGCTCGGTGCTTTGTGTCCACCTAGCGGGGTGGGATAGGCAGGGTGGGAGGGAGACGCAAGAGGGAGGAGATATGGTGATATATGTATATGTATAGCTGATTCACTTTGTTATAGAGCAGAAACTAACACACCATTGTAAAGCAATTATACTCCAATAAAGATGTTAAAAAAAGTAAATAAATAAATCTTCCAAATAAAAAAAAAGGTAAGGAAAAAGTGGAACACCCAAGTGCCTAAGGCCTGACATGAGAGCAAACATAATCCATTTGAGGGACAAACAGATGAATATGTCTGGACTGCAATGAATGAGGGGATGAGTATATGAGATGAGGTTAAAGAGGCAGACAAGAGGAAATCCAGGGTAGCTGGATTTTTAATGGTTTTAATGGAGCTTGAAGCTTATAAATTGGCGGAAGAGAATACAAAACTATAAAAACAAAATTAAGTCCTAAATTGAGTATTTCTTCAGAATGAGAAAGAAAACTACGTTAAATTACAAAATTTTAATAGTTCTCAAGCACATCAAACAATCCTAACATAATATTTTAAATAATTAACTCCCTCCACACCTTTATAATAATTTTTCCTACATATCTTGGCTGTATTGCACTTGACTGTCTCTTCATGACAATGATTTTGTAATATCATTTTCTATAGTCATCAGAGAGAATAGTTCAGTCTTTCACCTAGAATACAGGGTGAAAATTTATTTTTTATAACTGATAGTTTAGAAAAGTTTCTTTCAGCTTCACAACTGCCTGTTGATGATGCCCACTTTGTCCCAGCTTAAATACTTCAAATTACTGAATTTGTGAAAACCTCTTCTACATTTCTTTCACGAGTTGTAAGATTAGAAGAATGTTTAACAACCTTTAAAATGGTCATCTTGGTTTCTCCTCCATTACCCACATTCTTCCAGTCCTGACTGGGTGTCACGGGACCAGTTCATATCACCATTCAGCCTCTGGCCCTGTACCTTCATGTGAGGATCCCAGCTGGTAAGCGTTCTTAAAGTGGGTCAACCCGCAATAACTAAACTATATATGAAAGGCACTGCAAATCACATAAATGTACCAACACATCTCTCCTTAGGATTCCAAAACTCCCTATGTCCACTCCAACATAACCTGCAAGGATAGAAAGTGTGACAGGGAGGAAGTCAAAGTGTAAAACTATGGTGGCCTTAATCAATTTAGGTCCCGTCCAGGAAACAGCCTGCACAAGCAAGAGACCTCAAGCTTTAATTAGCTTCATGGTAACTCTACCTCTGTCCAGATCATTCTGAGCCTTAAAGATTATTGATAGCAGTTTGGTTTTTTTTTCTTCTGTAAGAGACAAGAAACGGTAGAGTTTTCATCAAGAGATCTGAATTATGTTTTAACAAGTACACACTGAGAAATGTACTGACCTAAGGCTATCTTCTAACCCTGCTCAAAAAGGGGTACTCAAGCATGAAGCAGACCAAAATTATCCTTTCATATTCTGAAAATTTGTGTTTCCTCTTTCTCCCCATCTCTGGATTTAAAATCCCAGGATATACAAATCCAGTCATCCCATTATTTCCCCCACAATAACCTCTGCTTGAAAAGAAAAGTAATAATTTCTCAACTTACAAGTTTATAATTAAAGAGTATAATAGCTATCTGAATGTAATTTTAAAAAGCAAAATATTCAGTTACTGAATATTCTCTCTCCTACAGCTATTGTGGGAATGGAGGCACTTTCCCAGCTGTGTAGCCCCAATTCTGACAGCCTGGCCTCTCCATCAATCAACTCCAGGAGACCTCCTTTATGCTTAAATTAGCAAAATTTAACTAGTAACTTAGTTTTTACAAACAATTAATAATTCTGTGTCTAACAGATAAGTATTCAATAAGCAAATAACAGCAAACCAGTCAATCATGAACCCTGAAGTTATTAAAAGCATTGGGGGTACAGATGTCAAAAACGATTAGACGCTGTTGAACCAGAAATGCTGGAGGGTGACAGCATTCCTCAGCCCTTGAAACTCACCCATAGTCTCCTGTTCTGCCCTTTGATCCAGACTTTGGAGAACAGTGTCATGAGAGTAGTACAGCAACTTCTCACCACACAAAATACTCCTGCTACTGAAATGCAAAAGAAATAGAAGCTGCAAAGAAAAGGAAATTAAGGAATGTAAAAAGGGGGAGGGGGCACATAAGAACTGATGTGAGAACAAAGTGTAATATAACACATACAGAAGAGCATAATTCAGACAGATATATAAATTTAGGAGTGGGAGACAGAATAAAAGCACTGTAGGATTAGCACTGGGAAACGTCACACAGATTCCATCATTTGACAAATATTTACTGATCATTTACTTCATGTGTATCTAAGCTAGATGACAGCAGTGGGAATGGAAAAAATACTGATGAACGTTACAGAAGAATTAGGCAGTATTTGGTTATAGGCATTGGGGTTATGGTTGGATAAGACAAAGGAAAAGGTCAATAATGACTGGTCTCATGTCTAAGTGCTAGAAAAGGGGTAAAACAGTATAATCAAATAGAAAAGCTGGGAGGTATAACTATTTTGGAAGAAATGGTTAGTCTGCTTTCAGACAGGCTGAATTTGAGATAACAGGTAGCACTTTTTCATATTAATTACTAATTCCCATTTCCACTTAACTAATTCAATAAAAAGAATCAAGCCCCTTATCCAAATATAAAGGATTAAGATGCATAAATAGAGATTCTACAGCAAACGCTAGACTTCTGAGACGTATTCAAAGGCATGGGCTAGATAAGAATATTGCATGAGTCCACTGTTTCACAAAAGGTGTCCCATGACACATTAATCGTCCTCTTTCTGAACATGCTACTGCCACTATCTCTCACACCCTCCCATCTCCTCAGATCCCACCTGAGAAGTTTCATGAGAAAAAAAATTGTGTCACAAGGAATTTTTGGAGAATCTCACAAAGTATAATTACTTTTTGGAATTCTACAATGTACACTTTTGAGAACCCTACTAAGGAAACCTTCTATTTTGTTTAGTCCAGGTATTTCCCAAACTTATTCAAAAGCAGAAATCTATTTTTGAGGAATACCTACCCATAATGACTTTGGGGAATGGTACACAGATAGTAAGCTACTTGAGGGCATAGAGAATTTCTTATTAATCTTTGCCTATTCACTGTACCTAACATGATATGAAACACATAGGAAACAATGTGTGCTGAAACAAACAACTACTTATAGGGTTTATGTAAAAGCCACATACTTCGGTCCTTTTCTAAAATCTGTTCCAAAATACTAAGGATCATCCTAGGTTTTTTATAAAAGTTCTTCCTATACTTCATAAAATCTCTACCATAAATTAATCATATGAGTATATTATCCCAATACCACTGGATATAAGCATACTTTTTTTTGCTTCCAAAATTAAGTCCACCCTCAACACACCTGAAGACACCTCTGACGCATAACAATAAATAACTCGAAATAGAGCATTAAGTAAAATGGCTTCATAAAAACTGTGAAGTAATATATAACAGCAAACATTAAAGTATGAGAACTGGATGAAAAGCATACGCTTTATATTAATGACAAGAATTAAAAGAAGAAAAAGAAGTAAGTAGTGAAGAAATCTTTTTCCCTTACCTCCTACTAATCAATTCAGGTAAACCTAAATAGTCACTTATTCCAGTCTCCTTCCCACAATAAGGAGAAGAGGAAGAAAAACATTCTGCCACTGGGTGGGGGAAAGAACAAAGTGTGCCCCTCCTGGCTTCATTCAGTAGCTCAGGGCCAAATGAATCAACATGTTTATCTACTAATACAGCTGAGCTCACTTTACAGTATTATGCACTTGAAAGGAAATGAACTTTTTAAAAATGAAACTAGTACAAATGAGAAAGTTTTTGTTTTTTGTTTCTACAAATTTAGTTAAGCTCTTTGTTTATAAAGACCAAAATTACAGAATAAATCTTTCATTGTGTCAAAATGTTTACTCCAAACTGAAGAAGATTTGAGGAAACTCAGGCTCTAAAACATTTGATCTAAGGGTCAAGGACAGTCTGACTTCTTAGTTCTGCCAGCAGTTTTTAAAACTTGCTTCCTGTACTAGGGAATGTTCACTGTTCTTGCACAAACAATAATAAAAGTCATTTATACAACCACCTTGGTTATTTTTTCCTTTCGTTTTAGATTCACTGTTTTGTAAGAGCAAAGGCTACAGTTGTTAATTCTAGTAAGTATTCTGAGTTTTTATTTACCACTATATTTCTACTCATTTAATATTTGTTGGGAAAAAATATGAATTTATTAGTTTATTCAAAAATACATCCTGAATATCAATTATGTGCCAGACATTATAGATTAAAGTCAGCAAAAGAAATGTGGTTACTGCTCTCGAAGAGCTTTCAATGCAGCTGGGAAAAAAGATACTATAAAATCAGATATATATATAAATATATATATACACACACACACACACACACACACACATAAATATAAAATGCAGACTATGAGAGGCAAAAAACCACCATGGAAACAAATAACATGATCTAGCCTGGGTGTCGCTTTGCTAGTGCCAACTGAACTAAAATTAGCATAACAAACATTAAACATGATTTAAAACAAACACATACACACACATATCCCAAATCATGCTAGGAATAAAAATGTCCACAACTGTCGGGAGGGTTTATAGGGGCAATGGTAACATCTATATGACATCGAAAAAAATAACGGTGATAGCTTCATGTGAACAGCACTAACAGATCACTTATCTCTGTAGGAAGAAAAACAATGGCTAGTCCTGGTATATTTCCAGTCAAAAATAGGTTTTATAGCCAGAACTATTTTCCAATGAAAAAGCCAAACATCAGCTATTAATCTAGTTATTATAATTTCCAATAATCTCAAGTCTTCCAAACAATTATATTGAGTTTGTACCAATACATGTATCCCAAGCCTGAACACCTCACAAAACCCAGGTCGCAAAAAGACAACTTCAGCTTCACAGATCACAGGATCATATGATGTTAGAGCAGAAACAAATTTCTAGATGTCATCTTACAATAAAACACTTTCACTTTTCAAATCAAACATGAGACCCAAAGTGGGGAAGTAACATATACAACCATCATTCATCTAGTTAGTAAGGAAGCTGACTAGACCCTGGATCTCCTGAGTCCCAGTCTTATGCTCTTTCTACAGCATTACAATAGCAAGTATATCAAATGACAAGGAACACACGTGTTGTAAGTAAATAAGGAAAAGTTTAAAAACACAGGAATTCCATTTCAAAAATGTTACATACCTTCAATTGACACGCACTTCCCTTAAGTCCCTCTTAATGTTCCCTCTTACTACATACCACAAGGGTAAAAGTGAAGGAAACTACAAACATTTATTGACCCTATAGGGTCCAGGAGCTAGGTTGAGTGATTTTATCTATTTTAATTTCACTTAATCATTACAACTACCCTCTGAGTAGGATATTATTAATCTCATTTTACTGATTTGATTTTATTTAGATTCAGAAACACTAAGTAACTTACTCAAGGTTGCACAGCATAAAAATGGCAGAGGCAGGATTTGAATTCAAGTCTGTATGACTCTAAATCCACGTAGCCACTTTACCACAAAAAAGTAATTTTTCACAGGAAAATATTACACAAAACAGTTCAGTCTCCCGGAGCACTCACCAATGTCCATTTAACTACTGAAGAAAAGTTATTTAAGTTTGGTCTGGGAATCTAATAACCATTTACTACATAATTTTACAAGGAAGTACCAAGTTTTAAACAACTACTTTACAAGCAAAATTTAGAACACATTCTTAGGTTGAATATTGTTTGTATTTTCTTTTCAGCATCCTTTTCAATACCACTGTCACTGCCACCCAGAAAAGCATCAGGTATCCATTCCTATGAAATGTTGGTTCACGAATAGGGAGAAGGATACAATGCATGACCACTTAAGAGAACCACATGAAAACAAAAACTACATTTTAATCATTCTGATTTCTCCACTGGTGGATAACCCATTAACAGCTCCAATCAGGAGAGAGTATACTACTCAAAAAATAAGAACTAGTAGTGCAAATAAAGCAAAGCACATCATAATTGAAAAAAGACCAACTTCTGATTGCACAACTACCCATATCACAGAACTAAGTTTCTGCTTTCCCAGTTTTGCTAAATCTACATCAGGTTCTCAGCTTCCGATAGTTGATATCTTCTTTCTGTTGTCATCTCTCATCCAGTTCTCTTTACCCTCATGGATTTATGCTTTAGTTTTCTCTATCATTTTAGTAGGGAGAGAAATAGGTGTCTTCTCTGATAATACTATTAGAGGATTTTTTTTTTTAGGTTTTCTTTTGACCCCTATGGTGTCTGTTTTCTCCCAATACTCCAAGTATCACTCCTCTCCTCCACCTCTTTATATTTCAGTTTACTTATTTTGACCTCTCTTTTTTTATGGAGGCTTTCCCCAAATGTCTGATGGTCCTGGATTCTTAGTTCATAGTTAAGAATGAGGTTCTGAAAAGAATTGATTGAAAGATCTGTGTGGGGGAATAGGGCTTGTCAACAGGTGGAATTCACTCTGGGGGCTCTTGTGGTGAGCCTACCAGTACCTTAAGATAGTTCAGTTTTCTGAAGGAGATGAGCTGGACAGACTGAAGTTCTGGAAGGAGAAAAGAGGAAGCAAGCTAGAAGTTCCAGAGTTTGGATGTAGATTTCCCTTAATCTTCTTGTTTTAAATAATCAGCCATCCACTGCCCCTGGTTTCAAAATGCAGGCACTTCTTCAATTTTATAAATAAACCTTGGTCTACTGAGGCCAGGATTGGTGGTGGAGGCAGTCACCTACCTATAAGGATACATAGAGAGAGAACCTATAAACGTACCTATTTTCTGACCAATCTCCGTTTTCAGCTCCACTTCTGACCTCAACTTTCCTTAGTATCTGGTGCCTCCCAATGCTGAGCCTCTTGGGAGCTTCAGAAAGACACAATACAGATAACCCTTGAATAACATGAGCTTAACTGCACGAATCCACTTATACACAGATTTTTTTCACTACATAAGTACTATAATGCAACATGATCTGTAGTTGGTTGGATCTGCGGATACAGAACTCCAGATACGGAGGGCTGATTGTAAAGTTATACGTGGAGTTGCGACTGCATGAGGGTCCCCTGTGTTGTTCAAGGGTCAACTGTATTACACCTCTTACAGGTATTGTGCACTTACAGGCATTGTGCACTTACAGGCATTGTAACCTTTCCTTTCTGCTAATCAGTTACTGCCTGTCCATCTGCTTTCTGATTTCAAACAATCAGCTATTTCTGACTCCTGCTGTATCTCATTCAGCAGGAAATGGAGAGTTACTGTCTAAAGCAGCAGTCCCCAACCTTTTCAGCACCAGGGACTGGTTTCGTGGAAGACAACTTTTCCACGGACCAGGGTGGGGGTGGGAGTCAAGCGCATTACATTTATCATGCACTTTATTTCTATTATTATTGCATTGTAATATATAATGAAATAATTATACAACTCACCATAATACAGAATCAGTGGGAGCCCTGAGCTTGTGTTCACTTGCCACGCACTGATACGTATGTTGTTTTGTTTTTGTTTTTTTAATTAATTAATTTATTTATCTTTGGCTGTGTTAGGTCTTCATTGTCACGCGCAGGCTTCCTCTAGTTGCAGCGAGCAGGGGCTACTCTTCATTGCGGTGCGCGGGCTTCTCAGTGCGGTGACTTCTCTTGTTGCAGAGCACGGGCTCTAGGCGCACGGGCTTCAGTAATTGTGGCACACGGGCTTAGTTGCTCTGTGGCACGTGGGATCTTCCCAGACCAGGGCTCGAACCCATGTCCCCTGCACTGGCAGGCGATTCTTAACCACTGCACCACCAGGGAAGTCCACTGATAGGGTTTTGATTTGAGTCTGCAAGCAATTGATTTATTATGGTCTCTGGGCAGTAAAACCTCTCTGCTAAAGATAATCTGTATTTGCAGCCACTCCCCAGCGCCAGCATCACCACCTCAGCTCCACCTCAGATCATCAGGCATTAGATTCTCATAAGGAGCACGTAACCTAGATCCCTCGCATGCGCGGTTCAAAGTAGGGTTCGTGCTCCTATGAGAATCTAATGCCGCTGCCGAACTGACAGGACGCGGAGCTCAGGCGGTAATGCAAGTGATGAGGAGCAGCTGTAGATACAGATGAAGCTTTGCTCGCTAGCCCACTGCTCACCTCCTGCTGTGTGGCCCTGTTCCTAACAGACCAGTACTGGTCTGTGGCCCGGGGGTTGGGGACCCCTGGTTTAAAGAGTATAGTCATCCCTCGGTATCCACAGGGTGCCAGGACCCTCACAGATACCGAAATCTGTGGATGCTCAAGTCCCTTATATAAAATGACATAGTATTTGCATACAACCTATGCATACCCTCCCATATACTTTAAATCATCTGTAGATTACTTACAATATCTGAAATGCTACATATGCTATGTAAATAGCTGCCAGCACAAGGCAAATTCAAGCTTTGCTTTTAGGAACTTTCTGGAATTTTTTTTTCAAAATATTTTCAATCTGTGATTGGCTGAATCCACAGATGCAGAACCTTTGGATATGGAAGGGGCCAAGTGTACAAAGTTTCGGCTTTGCAAGATAAAAATAGTTCTGGAGATGGATGGTGGTGATAGCTGTAGAGCAATGTGAATATACTTAACGCCACTGAACTGTATGCTTAAAAATGGTTAAAATGGTCAATTTTATGTTATGTAGATTTTACCACAATTTTAAAATATAATTTTTAAAAAGCAAGGTTTAAAAAGTTACTTCCTGAAAGGCTCCTTCCAAGATAGCCGTCTGCAAAGTTATCTCTCTCTCCCCCACCAGGGTAACTCTAGTTTTCATAGTACATACCGTGGTTTACTTTCTTTGTAGCACTTATTGCTGTATGAAATTATCCTGTTTGTTTAACTACTTATTTATTATCTCTGTCCTTCAATTAGAGAGTAGGCACCTGAGCCACCTTCTGACATCACCTACACATTATGGTAATAAGAAAATGGTAGGAAAGCAATCAATAAACATTTGGTAGGGGACTTCCCTGGTGGTCCAGTGGGTAACACTCTGCACTCCCAATGCAGGGGGCCCAGGTTCGATCCCTGGTCAGGGAACTAGATCCCACATTCATGCTGCAACTAAGAAGTCCACACGCCGCAACTAAAGATCCAGCACAGCCAAAATAAATAAATAAATATTTAAATATTTAAAAAAACATTTCGTGGATAAATAAATTAATTGGTTTCTGGATCCTAACCTAGACCCCTTGAATGAGAATCCTGGGATTCTCAGACACTGATTTATAAACACAGAAAACTTGCTATTTATGACACAGTAGCACTCCTCCCTCCAGTTAGAACAATTTGACACATCTGACCCTTAAAACAGATACTCTTTTTTCTTACCAGTGAAGACCCATTTGCTTTTGTTTGGAGGACTGAACAACAGGGAAGTTATGGATAAAAGGAGTTTCTAATTATTTTCATATAGGAATACCAGACAACATAGTCAGTATAGTTCCTTTAATTCTTTTAAAATGATTTTAGCACATATGTCTATTAGAAGAGCTTCCAGATTATAAAGATGTTTAGTGATCTATTTTATTATGTAATTCAAACGTCAGGTAGCAAAAAAACAAAAACAAACAAAAAAACAACACTCTTTTCTATTTGTGTACTTGATATTATCTAATTTCCTACAGGAATTTGTTCTATCATCTTCTCTCTCTTGTCCTTTAATCTCACCTTGCCAGTTCTTAGCTCACTCCTAGACAGCAAATATATTCATCTCCTCATCTCCTCACTATAAAAAATAGTCACTTGATCATACAACAAACTCAAGCTACCATCTTCTCTAATCCCCTTCACCACATCAAGCTTCCTAGAAGACTACTTTCTCATTTCGCATTGATTCCTCAACCTTCAACTCCAAGGCAACTAATAAGGCTGTCAACCCCTTAACACAGCAATTGCCCTCTCAGCAGTGACCAACGAGCTCCCCTCTTTCTGATACTCACCCTATTTCCCTATCTGTTTAAGTTCTGCTCCTCCTTTCAGATGACTTAAATTCTTTTCATCCTTAAAAAAACCCAGACAGTTCTGGGTGCGAGCCTGGCTCTAACACTTGCTACACTTTTCTGAGCTGGTTGACTCAAGGGCTGGTCTGTCTCCCTAAGGCATGAGTGCAGGCAATACTTATTCATCTTTATATCCCTGAGCTCAAATGGCACATAGTAGACTCTCAATAAGGTTTGTGGGAGGGCGGGAAGAAAGGACAGAGGGGAGGGGTGGGAAGGGAGAACAAGGGAGAATGAGGGGAAAGATGATACAGGAAAACAGTTATACTTACCTTTTTATCCCTAAGTACAAAGCAGAAAAATTAACCATAATGGAGCCTCAATGTTTGGTAAATCTAACTGAACGCCTACATACTACCTTATTTAATAGTTTTGTTTTATTCATTTTCATTAAACATTTACATTTAAAATTCTAAGAATTGTACATTTACCTTAAAGTTGTGGTTGTAAAAATCAAACTGTTAACTATAGTTGTAGACAATAATAAATTCATAGTTCTAGAAATTATTAGTCAGTGAAGCAAAAATATACTTTAGCATTCTTTTACTTCCAGATGGGATAAAGGAGGACACAGCTAGGCTGGAGTCAATATGATATGAGGTAGAAATAGGACATTAAAATATGGCAATAAGGTAGTTAAAAAAAAAAAGAAAGCTCCATAAATTCCCTACCTAAAATTAACTTTTAGATCTATGAAGAAACTGTCATAAATAAGTTGATAGGTTTTTAAAAGCCTTTTCAAAAATGTGATTTCCGTTACTTAAGGAAAAAGAAGATATCCCTAAATTTAAAAACAGAGTACACATAAACAAACTGGTGGACTGCAGGGAGAGGACCGGGGTTGGTGGCGTGAACACAGCCTGAAGGGGTTAGCGCACCACAGCTAGCCGGGAGGGAGTCTGGGAAAAGGTCTGGAGCTGCTGAACAGGCAAGAGACTTTTTCTTGCCTCTTTGTTTCCTGGGGCGCGAGGAGAGGGGATTCAGAGCGCCGCCTAAACGAGCTCCAGAGACGGGCACGAGCCGCGGCTATCAGCGCGAACCGCAGAGATGGGCATGAAACGTTAAGGCTGCTGCTGCCGCCACCAAGAAGCCTGTGTGCAAGCACAGGTCACTATCCACACCGCCCCTCCCGGGAGCCTGTGCAGCCCGCCACTGGCAGAGTCCCGTGATCCAGGGACAACTTCCCAGGGAAAACGCATGGCGCGCCTCAGGCTGGTGCAATGTCACGCCGGCCTCTGCCACCGCAGGCTCGCCCGGCATCCGTACCCTTCCCTCCCCCAACCCCCGCCCCCCGCCACCGGCCTGAGTGAGCCAGAGCCCCCGAATCAGCTGCTCCTATAACCCTGTCCTGTCTGAGCGAAGAACAGATGCCCTCAGGCGACCTACACGCAGAGGCGGGTCCAAATCCAAAGCTGAAACCCGGGAGCTGTGCGAACAAAGAAGAGGAAGGGAAATTTCTCCCAGCAGGCTCAGAGGCAGCAGATTAAAGCTACACAAACAACTTGATGTACCTGCATCTGTGGAATACCTGAATAGACAAGGAATCGTCCCAAATTGAGGAGGTGGACTTTGGGAGCAAGATATATTATTTTTTCCCCTTTTCCTCTTTTTGTGAGTGTGTATGTGTATGCTTCTGTGTGAGATTTTGTCTGTATAGCTTTGCTTTCACCATTTGCCCTAGGGTTCTGCCCGTCCGTTGTTTTTTTTTTTACTTTAAAAATTTTTTTCTTTTTTTCTTAATAATTATTTTTGATTTTTTTATTTTAATAACTTTATTTTATTTCATCTTACTTTACTTTATTCTCCTTCTTCTTTCTTTCTATTTTTTCTCCCTTTTATTCTGAGCCGTGTGGATGAAAGGCTCTTGGTGCTCCAGCCAGGCATCAGGGCTGTGCCTCTGAGGTGGGAGAGCCAACTTCAGGACACTGGTCCACAAGAGACCTCCAAGCTCCACATAATACCAAACGATGAAAATCTCCCAGAGATCTCCATCTCAACACCAAGACCCAGCTTCACTCAACGACCAGCAAGCTACAGTGCTGGACACCCTATGCCAAACAACTAGCAAGACAGGAACACAGCCCCATCCATTAGCAGAGAGGCTGCCTAAAATCATAATAAGGCCACAGACACCCCAAAACACACCACCAGACGTGGACGTGCCCACCAGAAAGACAAGATCCAGCCTCATCCACCAGAACACAGGCACTAGTCCCCTCCACCAGGAAGCCCACACAACCCACTGAACCAACCTTAGCCACTGGGGACAGATACCAAAAACAACAGGAACAACGACCCTGCAGCCTGCAAAAAGGAGACCCCAAACACAGTAAGTTAAGCAAAATGAGAATACAGAAAAACACACAGCAGATGAAGGAGCAAGGTAAAAACACACCAGACCTAACAAATGATGAGGAAATAGGCAATCTACCTGAAAAAGAATTCAGAATAATGATAGTAAGGATGATCCAAAATCTTGGAAATAGAATAGACAAAATGCAAGAAACATTTAACAAGGACGTAGAAGAACTAAAGAGGAACCAAGCAACGATGAAAAACACAATAAATGAAATTAAAAATACTCTAGATGGGATCAATAGTAGAATAACTGAGGCAGAAGAAAGGATAAGTGACCTGGAAGATAAAATAGTGGAAATAACTACTGCAGAGCAGAATAAAGAAAAAAGAATGAAAAGAATTGAGGACAGTCTCAGAGACCTCTGGGACAACATTAAACGCACCAACAATTATAGGGGTCCCAGAAGAAGAAGAGAAAAAGAAAGGGACTGAGAAAATATTTGAAGAAATTATAGTTGAAAACTTCCCTAATATGGGAAAGGAAATAGTTAATCAAGTCCTGGAAGCACGGAGAGTCCCATACAGGATAAATCCAAGGAGAAACACACGAAGACACATATTAATCGAACTGTCAAAAATTAAATATAAAGAAAACATATAAAAAGCAGCAAGGGAAAAACAACAAATAACACACAAGGGAATCCCCATAAGGTTAACAGCTGATCTTTCAGCAGAAACTCTGCAAGCCAGAAGGGAATGGCAGAACATATTTAAAGTGATGAAGAAAAAAAAGCTACAACCAAGATTACTCTACCCAGCAAGGATCTCATTCAGATTTGATGGAGAAATCAAAACCTTTACAGACAAGCAAAAGCTGAGAGAGTTCAGCACCACCAAACCAGCTCTACAACAAATGCTAAAGGAACTTCTCTAGGCAAGAAACACAAGAGAAGGAAAACACCCACAATAACAAACTCAAAACATTTAAGAAAATGGGAATAGGAACATACATATCGATAATTACCTTAAATGTAAATGGATTAAATGCTCCCACCAAAAGACACAGACTGGCTGAATGGATACAAAAACAAGACCCATATATATGCTGTCTAAAAGAGACCCACTTCAGACCTAGGGACACATACAGACTGAAAGTGAGGGGATGGAAAAAGATATTCCATGCAAATGGAAATCAAAAGAAAGCTGGAGTAGCAATTCTCATATCAGACAAAATAGACTTTAAAATAAAGACTATTACAAGAGACAAAGAAGGACACTATATAATGATCAAGGGATCGATCCAAGAGGAAGGTATAACAGTTGTAAATATTTATGCACCCAACATAGGAGCACCTCAATACATAAGGCAAATACTAACAACCATAAAAGGGGAAATCGACAGTAACACAATCATAGTAGGGGACTTTAACACCCCACTTTCACCAATGGACAGATCATCCAAAATGAAAATAAATAAGGAAACACAAGCTTTAAATGATACATTAAACAAGATGGACTTAATTGATATTTATAGGACATTCCACCCAAAAACAACAGAATACACATTTTTCTCAAGCGCTCATGGAACATTCTCCAGGATAGATCATATCTTGGGTCACAAATCAAGCCTTGGTAAATTTAAGAAAATTGAAATCGTATCAAGTATCTTTTCCGACCACGACGCTATGAGACTAGACATCAATTACAGGAAAAGATCTGTAAACAATACAAACACATGGAGGCTACACAATACACTACTTAATACAAAGTGATCACTGAAGAAATCAAAGGGGAAATCAAAAAATACCTAGAAACAAATGACAATGGAGACACAACGACCCAAAACCTATGGGATGCAGCAAAAGCAGTGCTAAGAGGGAAGTTTATAGCAATACAAGCCTACCTCAAGAAACAGGAAACATCTCGAATAAACAACCTAACCTTGCACCTAAAGCAATTAGAGAAAGAAGAACAAAAAAACCCCAAAGTTAGCAGAAGGAAAGAAATCATAAAGATCAGGTCAGAAATAAATGAAAAAGAAATGAAGGAAACAATAGCAAAGATCAATAAAACTAAAAGCTGGTTCTTTGAGAAGATAAACAAAATTGATAAACCATTAGCCAGACTCATCAAGAAAAAAAGGGAGAAGACTCAAATCAATAGAATTAGAAATGAAAAAGGAGAAGTAACCACTGACACTGCAGAAATACAAACGATCATGAGAGATTACTACAAGCAACTCTATGCCAATAAAATGGACAACCTGGAAGAAATGGACAAATTCTTAGAAATGCACAACCTGCCGAGACTGAACCAGGAAGAAATAGAAAATATGAACAGACCAATCACAAGCACTGAAATTGAAACCGTGATTAAAAATCTTCCAACAAACAAAAGCCCAGGACCAGATGGCTTCACAGGCAAATTCTATCAAACATTTAGAGAAGAGCTAACACCTTCCTTCTCAAACTCTTCCATAATACTGCAGAGGGAGGAACACTCCCCAACTCATTCTACGAGGCCACCATCACCCTGACACCAAAACCAGACAAAGATGTCACAAAGAAAGAAAACTACAGGCCAATATCACTGATGAACATAGATGCAAAAATCCTCAACAAAATACTAGCAAACAGAATCCAACAGCACATTAAAAGGGTCATACACCATGATCAAGTGGGGTTTATTCCAGGAATGCAAGGATTCTTCAATATACGCAAATCAATCAATGTGATACACCATATTAACAAACTGAAGGAGAAAAACCATATGATCATCTCAATAGATGCAGAGAAAGCTTTTGACAAAATTCAACACCCATTTATGATAAAAGCCCTGTAGAAAGTAGGCATAGAGGGAACTTTCCTCAACATAATAAAGGCCATATATGACAAACCCACGGCCAACATCATCCTCAATGGTGAAAAACTGAAACCATTTCCACTAAGATCAGGAACAAGACAAGGTTGCCCACTGTCACCACTATTATTCAACACAGTTTTGGAAGTGTTAGCCACAGCAATCAGAGAAGAAAAAGAAATAAAAGGAATCCAAATCAGAAAAGAAGAAGTAAAGCTGTCACTGTTTGCAGATGACATGATACTATACATAGAGAATCCTAAAGATGCTACTAGATAACTCCTAGAGCTAATCAATGAATTTGGTAAAGTAGCAGGATACAAAATTAATGCACAGAAATCTCTTGCATTCCTATACACTAACGATGAAAAATCTGAACGTGAAATTAAGAAAACACTCCCATTTACCACTGCAACAAAAAGAATAAAATATCTAGGAATAAACCTACCTAAGGAGACAAAAGACAAAACACATATATATGGAATCTAAGGGAAAAAAAAAAAGGTCATGAAGAACCTAGTGGCAAGACAGGAATAAATACACAGACCTACTAGAGAATGGACTTGAGGATATGGGGAGGGGGAAGGGTAAGATGTGACAAAGTGAGAGAGTGGCATGGACATATATACACTACCAAACGTAAAATAGATAACTAGTGGGAAGCAGCCACATAGCACAGGGAGATCAGCTCTGCGCTTTGTGACCACCTAGTGGGGTGGGATAGGGAGGGTGGGAGGGAGGGAGATGCAAGAGGGAAGAGATATGGGAACATATGTATATGTATAACTGATTCACTTTGTTATAAAGCAGAAACTAACACACCATTGTAAAGCAATTATACTCCAATAAAGATGTTATAAAAAAAACTGCTTTAAATTAATGCTCTTTCACTATATTTCAAGAGAAAACTGTCTAATACTTCGGGGCACTTATTAAACAGTGAAAAGGAAAATACCTCTTTCTAGTTAAAAAGAGGATGAGGGGGACTTCCCTGGTGGTGCAGTGGATAAGACTCCACACTCCTAATGCAGCAGGCCTGGGTTCAATCCCTGGTCAGGGAACTAGATCCCACATGCATGCCACAACTGAGTTCACATGCCACAACTAAGGAGCCCAGGAGCTACAACTAAGGAGCCCGCTTGCCACAACTAAGACCTGGTGCAACCAAATAAATGAATAAATAAATATTTAAAAAAAAAAAAAAAAAAAAGAGGATGAGGATAATTAGAGGAAATAAATCAATTTCACCAATTTCTACTTTGTATAACTTAAAGTTCCTTCCTTTTAGTTCCTACTCTCTGCCACATCTCCAAGTTTCTATTCCCTTTACTTGCTTTTAACTGTCAGAATTCTCCAGAGCTCTTTCCTCCCCCTCTTCCCTTAAGCATATTCACAGAGCGTTCTTGTGTCACCACAAGGCACCTAAAGACCCTTTAGGACCAGTGTGCCTGCATCTGGATCCTGACCCCATGACTTACTAGGTATGTAATCTTAAGACTTAACCTCTCTGTACCTCAGCTTACTCATTTTTAAAAAAGAAAGATAAAATAGTACCAACCTCACAGGGCTGAATGCTGCCTGGCACATAATAAGTGGATCAAAAGTGTTAGCTAGAGGGGGACCAAAAAATTTATCATCCAAACCAGGGCACTTCTGAGATTTAAAGAGAAGACTATAAATAATCCCACTGGAGCAACAGGGCATAAACCAGAACTGTCCCAGGCAAATCAGGACAAAGTAATCCAATTAGTATAAGATGAACTACAAATGTTGATATGCAACCGTTTCTGCCCTACAAATATCACACAGTTAACCTAATATTGTTCACTTTCAGTTAAAGAAACCTACTTATATACTATTATCTCTGAAAGTGGGTTCAGTGAGGGGGAAAAATAGGGAAAATAGGTCAAAAAGTTTCAGAAACACCAAATTAAACAAAGTTAAACAAGTTTCTTTCCATCTAGCCTACCGAAAAGTCACTGGTATACTAAAGCCTTAATTAATCTTATAGCTACAATTTTATTTTGCAACTACAAAGCTATTATAAAATAAAATGTAAACAAGCCACTGGCTTTTTTCCTTAATATAAAGTATGTTATCTATCTATGTTCACTGCTCTTTTCCTCAGTACCTAGCCCATAATGAATAAATATTTGTTGAATGAATTAATACTAAAAAATTTCTCATGAAAAATTATTTCAGGAACTAAAGCAAAATAAGAAAAAAAATAAAACCCTAGTTTGGGATTTTGGATGAGCTTCCTCAGTTTTGTGGGGGTTTTGTTTTTTGATTGAAGGTTCCAACAGACTCCTTAGATAAAAACTGCACTGGAGGACTTCCCTGCACAGTGGTTAAGGATCCGCCTGCCGATGCAGAGGACATGGGTTCGAGCCCTGGTCCGGGAAGATCCCACATGCCGCAGAGCAGCTAAGCCCGTGAGCCACAACTACTGAGCCTGCGCTCTAGAGCCCGTGAGCCACAACTACTGAACCCACGTGCCACAACTACTGGAGCCCGCGCACCCAGAGCCCGTGCTCTGCAACAAGAGAAGCCATCGCAATGAGAAGCCTGCGCACTGCAACAAAGAGTAGGCCCCGCTCGCCACAACTTCCTTGCACAGCAAGGAAGATCCAACGCAGCCAAAAATAAATTAATTTTAAAAAAAAAAGAAAGAAAGAAACTGCCAAATAGTTAAAAAAAAAAATTGCATTGGATTTTCCATTGCATTTGCTCTTGGCTAAATGTGGTTTGCTGATCATGAGGAAACATACCCCCAGAAGATAAAAATAACAATAGTAGTAGCTAATGTATAAGAAAAATACTATGCTTAAAGGGCTTATATACTTTGGTTCCTTTGATCTTTACAATAATCTTAAGTGATATCTATCTAGCTTGATTTCGGGAGTCTTAGTAGATCCCAAGTCCACAGCTTATTTCCAATGGCCTAGTCAGAATTTTCTTTAAGTTTGTATGCCTCATTTTTGCTAGCATAATTTGCCTTTTATCAGGTATATTCCAATACAATCTACTACTAAGCCGAACTCTTGGTAAGATAGCTAACCATTAAGTGCTCAAATTCTATTATGAAATGGTCCATATGAATTCTCTACGACATGGTCTCAAAGGGAAGCATGTCACAGGCATAATGCAGCTGTTATAAATATACATTTATGACTCTACATTTGTAACTTAACAGTAATTTTCCTAGATAGAATTTATCAGAAAAGTTATGATGGGACAAATGAATATTCATGTAGCAAAAATAATTCCAAATATCAAATTTTGGAGCTGTAGGGGACTTTACAGAAACTAATCAAAGTAAAATTTTACTGAGCAGAAATCAAATGCATTTCTATCCTTACACTTCAAATCAGGTGGTATTATTATTATTATTATTATTATTGCCATTCTTTACATGAGACAAGGTTTAGCAATCTGTCCAAGTTTACACAGCTGGTGAGTAGAGGAGCTGGAATTCAAATCCAAGTCTGTCTGACATGAAAACTAGGATCATTAATTTTCTTTACAGTATATTAAGATTCCTCTTATTTAACATTTTTCTGTAACCCAAATTACTCTATTAAAAAATAGCAGAGGGCTTCCCTGGTGGCGCAGTGGTTGAGAATCGGCCTGCTAATGAAGGGGACACAGGTTCAAGCCCTGGTCTGGGAAGATCCCACATGCCGCAGAGCAACTAGGCCCGTGAGCCACAATTACTGAGCCTGCGTGTCTGGAGCCTGTGCTCCGCAACAAGAGAGGCCACGAAAGTGAGAGGCCCGCGCACCGCGATGAAGAGTGGCCTCCGCTCGCTGCAACTAGAGAAAGCCCTCGCACAGAAACGAAGACCCAACAGAGCAATCAATCAATCAATCAATCAATAAATCTTTAAAAAAAAAAAAATAGCAGAAATTTAGAGCTTCACAAGACCTCTAATCCACCTATTTTTACAGCCCCAGTGGTGTAAGTAGTTTTACGTGTTGTTTACACACACTTAGTTACTGAAAGAGTTAAGATTAAAACTCAGGACTTCTGCTCGATACACATCCAGTTCTTTTCAGCATCACAAAATGTTTGTTTTGCTACTATTGAAGTCAACCCATGAACAACTGCTCCATTTTTGTGAAGGCCTGGAAATATTGTGATATATAGCATAGAAAACTTTTACTTGTAAAAAAGAAAAGGCTTCTACAGTATTTTTATGAAATCATAAACTTAAAAAGCTGTTAAGACTCATTTACATAAGCAATCAAAGGCTGATTCTTTCCTAAGGAATTTGACACAAGGTATTCATTACACTACTTGGTTTGTTACAGAACAAATAAGTACGTACACACACACACACACACACATACATACATACATACTAGAAGGAAATGTGCCAAAGTTTTGAGCCACCACCCCTTCAACTCACAGTTATTGTGACCTCCTTCAAGAAATGATCACATAACCCAGGCTCTATACTATCAGAGTATGTACACCCCTGGCTACAGTGATAATTAGGGGTGAAAAAATGACACAATCTACTCTGGTATCTGCTATACGGCTGGGGGGAAAAAGCCTATCTTCCTTTCGTGGAGTTAGCCATGATGATATTGCCCTGGGGCTTCTAGTAACCACATGCCTACTACAGAGCAGAACCTTGCTTGAAAATGAGAACATCACAGATGGAAAACAGCAGAATGGAGCAGAAGAAAGAACACCTGACATCATCACCAGGATTCCTGGATTCGGGAACACCTGAAATTAGTCCATCTTGGATTCCCCATTTACATAATCTAATAAATCCATCCCCTCTTTTAATTTTTCCTTCATTGCTTAAGCTTGTGTTGAGTTGTTGTTGCTTAAAATTTGAGAAGTCCTGATTATTCTCATAGAGAAAAGTCCTTAGTTAAAAAAACACTGCAAAATTTTAAACATTAGATTAGTTATTTTATCTATATAAAGTATACTTTTAAATTTATATACTAACAAAATTTTTTAAATTAAACCCAGTAATACTGTGTTCCTAAACAAGGTTTTAAATCTTTATGTATTAACAATAATTGCATTTTTAAATATTAGAGTATTTTGATGTTCAATATTTTCTTTGTATTAAAATTTTTCTAATGGTAGAAAATACCACGTGTCTACTCCTTTGCCCTTTAGCCTTCTGCCATGCCACTCTCCAACTTTAGATTACACTGGGTGGGTAATTCCTCTATTAATGCTCCTGGAATACATAAATCAAATAGAAAATTCAAAAACCAAAATGATTTTGCTCTATCCAAACTCACAGAGAATGTAATAGCACCACATGTAAGTTCCTTTTTTACACTTCTCTTCCTTAATAATCTTTCCTTTTCTGTTCTTCCTTCATGATCACTTCCTTCCGTTTGGACCAACTAGAAGTTTGCCTCTCCTCCTTTCCAAGGCTAATCCTTTCTCTTATGTTCTCATCTCTTCCCAACCCTTTGTTCCATCAATTATGCTCTGCCAAATTGTAGTATCTCCTGTCCCACTGGCATGTTCCACTCTGCCATCATATATATACAAGGCTTTCTCTAACTTTTAAAAAAAATTTCACTTGACCAAACTGTACTCATTCTATTGCTACCCTACTTTTCACTGCCAAAGTTTTCGAACAAATGGTTTAAATCCAGTATTTAAGCCTCAATCATTCTCTTTTTCCCCAGAAAAGTGGCTTCCAACCCCCTCCCCCAAATTACTGAAACTGAATTCACAAAATTATTTGTCAGATCCAATGGCCTCTTTAAATTTTTTCATTTCCTTTGTACACTCTGTTGTGATATTAATCATCCTCTTGTAAAATTTCTTGTCAATTGGTTCTAATGACATTACTATTTTAGCTTTCTTCCTTCCTAATAAATAACGCCTTTTGTACTTCCCTAAGGAGGTCTCCTTTTCCTCCCATTCCTCAATTGTTAGTAGAGTTAAGTGTTTCCCAGGTTCATTCTTCAGTCCACTGCTTTCTGTATACTTTTTCTGAAAAATTGTACATACCGTTAAAATTCAACTGTGTTGTTCTCCTGTATGAGAAAAAAATTACACACACGAAAGGCTGAATAACCATTTCTATCATCCCCTCCCAAATCAGGACCACTTCTGAATTTCCTGAAATGGTATCACCAGGGTCTAAAACCAAGCCACACACTATTACACCTCTGGGCATTTGGGCCCATCTTCTATTGCCTAGAATACGCTTCCATTCTCAATCTAAAAACTTCCCCTCAGACTCAAATGCCACTTACTCTATGAAGCCTTTCCTGTCACACACCCACTTCCCAAGCAATGTGAATTCCTAGTTCTCTCTCCTATACAGCCTTGGCACTAAGTAGATACATTTATTATAGAAGTTTTAATGATTTTATATAGTATACATCCCTGTGATAGTACAGTATCATCCTCAATGATAGTGTTTCAGGGCAAGGGACACGTTTTATTCTTTTTGCTTCTTCGGTTGCTATAACATGGTAGGCACTAGATTATTTATTGGAATATATGTTTCAAAAGCCCAGGTTCAGAATGTCAGTGACATCCTAAGACATTTCATATACCTACACTGCTTTTGCACATGTCAAAGTTCAAAGTGACTGTTTCCTGAACACAAAAATCATTTACTGACTATACCAGTGATTCAGCATATATGTTTTCCTGCTGTGAATATTATTCTATTTTTATATGCATATGTGTCTTACCTTCTCAACTTACCTGGATAAGTATTTGAGGGCTACAGTTTTTAATGTTAAGTACATTATACTATCTGGTGTGACTCCTTACACTGTAGCTGGTATTCAAAAAGTATCGCACAACTGTTCGATGAGCCTCACTGTTAGGAATTCTAAAACTATCCAACAGATCTGTTATTAACTTATTGTTTTAAATTAAATCGAACTTTTTCAAAATTCTTCATTAATTAAAATAAACGTACATGGAACTCAGACAATAAATATATTCAAATCCACAGTCCAAATAACGTATTTATTATTAACAAGAAAAAACAACAGTGGATTCTTTCAGTGGTGCTAAGGAATTTTTTTTTTTTGCAGGGAACTGCAAATATGGATATATTATATATGGCCATTACAAAGGAATTTTCCTTTGGAATTCACAATGTAAAAATTGATTCAGGCAGTGGCACCAATGGAAGTTTAAAACCGAAGTGAAAGGTTGTTGGGAATTATGACCCCACAGGTTTGTAAATGGGGGAAAAAATATATCTATAGTGAAGAGATCCAGAAGTCACCTTCTTGATCAACTATACATCATCTACACAGTATTTTCACCAAAAAAGGTTCAACCTGGATGTAATAATAAAGAAAAATTAGACAAATCCAGAATGTGGAACATTCTACAAGGCAACATGATGCATAAAATCCTCAAAGAAAAGTAGAATCAATGTCTCAGAAAGCAACATAATGTCACATTTTTATTATTCCAGAATAAAACGGGCTAGAGACATAACCAAATATACTGTATAGATCCTGGATTTTTAAAAACTTATAAAAGCTTTTTTGGACTGCCATATTAGATATGATTGTTGAATGTATTAATTTTCTTGGTTGTATTAATTGTAGCTATAAATACCTCATTCTTGGAGATTTGGGCTAAAAGAACTAAGGGATGGAGCAACATCTGCATCTTCCTTTCAAATGATTCAACCAAAAAAAAAAAAAGTAAAATTGTAACTGTGGGAGGTGATGAATATGTTAATTAGCTTAATTATGGTAATCATTTCACAATGTACACATATATTCAAAACATTGTATTGTATACCTTAAATATATGCAAGTTTTAGCAAGTGTACCCTCAAAGGTGGGGAAAAAAAGCACACATAAAGCAAATGTGGTAAAACATTAAGGACGTTTACATGCTCATTAACTCTATAACTTTTAGCTTTTCTGTATGACTAAAATTTTCAAAATTTTCAAATAAAGAGTTAAGAGTGAAAGTAATTTCCTCTTTTCATTCACTTTAAAGATAAGTAAATTGAGACAACAGAAGCAAGAAAAACTACAATCCTGCAGCCTGTGGACCAAAAACCACAGTTACAGAAAGACAGAGAAGATGAAAAGGCAGAGGGCTATGTACCAGATGAAGGAACAAGAAAAAACCCCAGAAAAACAACTAAATGAAGTGGAGATAGGCAACCTTCCAGAAAAAGAATTCAGAATAATGATAGTGAAGATGATCCAGGACCTCGGAATAAGAATGGAGGCAAAGATTGAGAAGATGCAAGAAATGATTAACAAAGACCTAGAAGAATTAAAGAACAAACAAACAGAGATGACCAATACAATAACTGAAATGAAAACTACACTAGAAGGAATCAATAGCAGAATAACTGAGGCAGAAGAACGGATAAGTGACCTGGAAGACAGACTGGTGGAATTCACTGCTGCGGAACAGACTAAAGAAAAAAGAATAAAAAGAAATGAAGACAGCCTAAGAGACCTCTGGGACAACATTAAACGCAACAACATTCGCATTATAGGGGTCCCAGAAGGAGAAGAGAGAGAGAAAGGACCAGAGAAAATATTTGAAGAGATTATAATCGAAAACTTCCCTAACATGGGAAAGGAAATAGCCACCCAAGTCCAGGAAGCGCAGAGAGTCCCATACAGAATAAACCCAAGGAGAAACACGCCGAGACACATAGTAATCAAAGTGGCAAAAATTAAAGACAAAGAAAAATTATTGAAAGCAGCAAGGGAAAAACGACAAATAACATACAAGGGAACCCCCATAAGGTTAACAGCTGATTTCTCAGCAGAAACTCTGCAAGCCAGAAGGGAGTGGCATGAAATACTTAAAGTGATGAAAGGGAAGAACCTACAACCAAGATTACTCTACCCAGCAAGGATCTCATTTAGATTTGATGGAGAAATCAAAAGCTTTACAGACAAGCAAAAGCTAAGAGAATTCAGCACCACCAAACCAGCTCTACAACAAATGCTAAAGGAACTTCTCTAAGTGGGAAACACAAGAGAAGAAAAGGACCTACAAAAACAAACCCAAAACAATTAAGAAAATGGTCATAGGAACATACATATCGATAATTACCTTAAACGTGAATGGATTAAATGCCCCAACCAAAAGACATAGACTGGCTGAATGGATACAAAAACAAGACCCATATATATGCTGTCTACAAGAGACCCACTTCAGACCTAGGGACACATACAGACTGAAAGTGAGGGGATGGAAAAAGATATTCCATGCAAATGGAAATCAAAAGAAAGCTGGAGTAGCTATACTCATATCAGATAAAATAGACTTTAAAATAAAGAATGTTACAAGAGACAAGGAAGGACACTACATAATGATCCAGGGATCAATCCAAGAAGAAGATATAACAATTATAAATATATATGCACCCAACATAGGAGCACCTCAATACATAAGGCAACTGCTAACAGCTCTAAAAGAGGAAATCGACAGTAACACAATAATAGTGGGGGACTTTAACACCTCACTTACACCAATGGACAGATCATCCAAAATGAAAATAAATAAGGAAACAGAAGCTTTAAATGACACAATAGACCAGATAGATTTAATTGATATATATAGGACATTCCATCCAAAAACGGCAGATTACACGTTCTTCTCAAGTGCACACGGAACATTCTCCAGGATAGATCACATCTTGGGTCACAAATCAAGCCTCAGTAAATTTAAGAAAATTGAAATCATATCAAGCATCTTTTCTGACCACAACGCTATGAGATTAGAAATGAATTACAGGGAAAAAAACGTAAAAAAGACAAACACATGGAGGCTAAACAATACGTTACTAAATAACCAAGAGATCACTGAAGAAATCAAACAGGAAATAAAAAAATACCTAGAGACAAATGACAATGAAAACACGACGACCCAAATCCTATGGGATGCAGCAAAAGCGGTTCTAAGAGGGAAGTTTATAGCTATACAAGCCTACCTAAAGAAACAAGAAAAATCTCAAGTAAACAATCTAACTTTACACCTAAAGAAACTAGAGAAAGAAGAACAAACAAAACCCAAAGTTAGCAGAAGGAAAGAAATCATAAAGATCAGAGCAGAAATAAATGAAATAGAAACAAAGAAAACAATAGCAAAGATCAATAAAACTAAAAGTTGGTTCTTTGAGAAGATAAACAAAATTGATAAGCCATTAGCCAGACTCATCAAGAAAAAGAGGGAGAGGACTCAAATCAATAAAATCAGAAATGAAAAAGGAGAAGTTACAACAGACACCGCAGAAATACAAAACATCCTAAGAGACTACTACAAGCAACTTTATGCCAATAAAATAGACAACCTGGAAGAAATGGACAAATTCTTAGAAAGGTATAACCTTCCAAGACTGAACCAGGAAGAAACAGAAAATATCAACAGACCAATCACAAGTAATGAAATTGAAACTGTGATTAAAAATCTTCCAACAAACAAAAGTCCAGGACCAGATGGCTTCACAGGTGAATTCTATCAAACATTTAGAGAAGAGCTAACACCCATCCTTCTCAAACTCTTCCAAAAAATTGCAGAGGAAGGAACTCTCCCAAACTCATTCTATGAGGCCACCATCACCCTGATACCAAAACCAGACAAAGACACTACAAAAAAAGAAAATTACAGACCAATATCACTGATGAATATAGATGCAAAAATCCTCAACAAAATACTAGCAAACAGAATCCAACAACACATTAAAAGGATCATACACCACGATCAAGTGGGATTTATCCCAGGGATGCAAGGATTCTTCAATATACGCAAATCAATCAATGTGATACACCATATTAACAAATTGAAGAATAAAAACCATATGATCATCTCAATAGATGCAGAAAAAGCTTTTGACAAAATTCAACACCCATTTATGATAAAAACTCTCCAGAAAGTGGGCATAGGGGGAACCTACCTCAACATAATAAAGGCCATATATGACAAACCCACAGCAAACATCATTCTCAATGGTGAAAAACTGAAAGCATTTCCTCTAAGATCAGGAACGAGACAAGGATGTCCACTCTCACCACTATTATTCAACATAGTTCTGGAAGTCCTAGCCACGGCAATCAGAGAAGAAAAAGAAATAAAAGGAATACAAATTGGAAAAGAAGAAGTAAAACTGTCACTGTTTGCGGATGACATGATACTATACATAGAGAATCCTAAAACTGCCACCAGAAAACTGCTAGAGCTAATTAATGAATATGGTAAAGTTGCAGGTTACAAAATTAATGCACAGAAATCTCTTGCATTCCTATACACTAATGATGAAAAATCTGAAAGAGAAATTATGGAAACACTCCCATTTACCATTGCAACAAAAAGAATAAAATACCTAGGAATAAACCTACCTAGGGAGACAAAAGACCTGTATGCAGAAAACTATAAGACACTGATGAAAGAAATTAAAGATGATACCAACAGATGGAGAGATATACCATGTTCTTGGATTGGAAGAATCAACATTGTGAAAATGAGTATACTACCCAAAGCAATCTACAGATTCAATGCAATCCCTATCAAATTACCAATGGCATTTTTTACGGAGCTAGAACAAATCATCTTAAAATTTGTATGGAGACACAAAAGACCCCGAACAGCCAAAGCAGTCTTGAGGCAAAAAAATGGAGCTGGAGGAATCAGACTCCCTGACTTCAGACTATACTACAAAGCTACAGTAATCAAGACAATATGGTACTGGCACAAAAACAGAAACATAGATCAATGGAACAAGATAGAAAGCCCAGAGATTAACCCACGCACCTATGGTCAACTAATCTATGACAAAGGAGGCAAAGATATACAATGGAGAAAAGACAGTCTCTTCAATAAGTGGTGCTGGGAAAACTGGACAGCCACATGTAAAAGAATGAAATTAGAATACTCCCTAACACCATACACAAAAATAAACTCAAAATGGATTAGAGACCTAAATATAAGACTGGACACTATAAAACTCTTAGAGGAAAACATAGGAAGAACACTCTTTGACATAAATCACAGCAAGATCTTTTTCGATCCACCTCCTAGAGTAATGGAAATAAAAACAAAAATAAACAAGTGGGACCTAATGAAACTTCAAAGCTTTTGCACAGCAAAGGAAACCATAAACAAGACGAAAAGACAACCCTCAGAATGGGAGAAAATATTTGCAAATGAATCAACGGACAAAGGATTAATCTCCAAAATATATAAACAGCTCATTCAGCTCAATATCAAAGAAACAAACACCCCAATCCAAAAATGGGCAGAAGACCTAAATAGACATTTCTCCAAAGAAGACATACAGACGGCCACGAAGCACATGAAAAGATGCTCAACATCACTAATTATTAGAGAAATGCAAATCAAAACTACAATGAGGTATCACCTCACTCCTGTTAGAATGGGCATCATCAGAAAATCTACAAACAACAAATGCTGGAGAGGGTGTGGAGAAAAGGGAACCCTCTTGCACTGTTGGTGGGAATGTAAATTGATACAGCCACTATGGAGAACAATATGGAGGTTCCTTAAAAAACTAAAAATAGAATTACCATATGACCCAGCAATCCCACTACTGGGCATATACCCAGAGAAAACCGTAATTCAAAAAGACACGTGCACCCGAATGTTCATTGCAGCACTATTTACAATAGCCAGGTCATGGAAGCAACCTAAATGCCCATCAACAGACGAATGGATAAAGAAGTTGTGGTACATATATATGATGGAATATTATTCAGCCATAAAAAGGAACGAAATTGAGTCATTTGTTGAGAAGTGGATGGATCTAGAGACTGTCATACAGAGTGAAGTAAGTCAGAAAGAGAAAAATATCGTATGTTAATGCATGTATGTGGAACGTAGAAAAATGGTACAGATGAGCCAGTTTGCAGGGCAGAAGTTGAGACACAGATGTAGAGAATGGACATATGGACACCAAGGGGGGAAAACTGCGATGAGGTGGGGATGGTGATGTGCTGAATTGGGCGATTGGGATTGACATGTATACACTGATGTGTATAAAACTGATGCCTAATAAGAACCTGCAGTATAAAAAAACAAACAAAACAACTAATACTAAACTTTCATTGGGTTATTTGTATGGAAATATGTTAATATAAATGTTTCAGACATTACATGAAATTTCTAAAAATCTTATATTTGTATTTGTATGGAAATATGTAGGGAAATATGTTAATATAAATGTTTCAGACAGTACATGAAATTTCTAAAAATCTTATATTTGTATTTGTATGGAAATATGTATGGAAATATGTTAATATAAATGTTTCAGACATTACATGAAATTTCTAAAAATCTTATATTTGTATTTGTATGGAAATATGTATGGAAATATGTTAATATAAATGTTTCAGACATTACATGAAATTTCTAAAAATCTTATATTTGTATTTGTATGGAAATATGTATGGAAATATGTTAATATAAATGTTTCAGACATTACAGGAAATTTCTAAAAATCTTATATTTGTATTTGTATGGAAATATGTATGGAAATATGTTAATATAAATGTTTCAGACATTACAGGAAACTTCTAAAAATCTTATATGTTCTGGTATAATGTTATAAGTAATAATCCTAGTTATTACTTTAAAATGTATATCTCAGAAATAACTAATTTTCTTGTCAACTGCATTATTATGAACTTTCATCAAATCTTTAACCATGGTCATTTTTAAGTCTTTTGTCATTTACAGACAGTTCTGGGTGTACTCTGATGATTTTGCAAATATGTTCCTATAAAAGAGTTTCATCTTCAAGAAATTCATGGAAAAGACTCTGACAAGTACAGGTTTCTGGTAACTGACTGTACTGCTGAACTGAATGAATAAGCATTTTCAGAACTCTAATGAAAAACTGATGAACTCATAAAAGTGCTAACAAAAGATCAAGATGAAAAAAAAGAAATTAATTACATGGGACTGAGTGAACTGATGAGGATGAGTATAATTTTTGTGACTTTCTGTCTGAATTAAAAAAAAAAAAATCCCACAAGGACTCAGAGGAAAAGAATATACAAATCAATTTTCACTGCAAAGTAAAGGAGCTGTTACAGTGGAGGATTACTGGACTGAATGTCAATGTTATGACATAGTATAAGTGTGTTTCATGTTTGGTAATTGCAATCATTGTTGCTTTTGTTGTGGTCATCCATGTACAATGCTTGGTGTCAGTCTATTTATCTCTTGTAAAAATAAAATACAGTGTGTGTGTGTGGAAAAAAAAAAAAAAAAAATTAAGAGTTCTGAATAGCTTGGCACAGCTGAAGTGTGGCTTAAATAAATTTTTACAATGTCCACAGATAATGTCCAAATTAAAACACAAAAAAAAAAAAAAAAAGATAAGTAAATTGATAAAAGCTGAGTATAGAGCCCTACTGTATCTAAGATTTATTCATTTTAAATACTTTTATACAAAATTAATAAGTTGACCTCTGAGAATATACACTATGTAAACAACTTTGCTTACTAAGAAACAAGGTTAAATGGTAAAACTAAAGGTAACGTAAGTAGGGTTCTTCCCCATTTTACACATAAAATTCTAGTCCTTAGCAATAATTATTGGTAACTCCTTTCTCCACTGTTTAACAGAACACACATTAATATGCTTGACTTTACATCTTTTTCCAATGACAAACAGTCAGCCCATGATTCTAACAGATCAAGACCTTTGAAATCAGAGGTCTTATTTGCCCTCTGTGTTCATGTTCTCCCCCACTCCCAGGGCTGAAATGTCTGCAGGGTTCTCTTCTCAGCCTTCCAATTTCAACTTGTCACTGCATTAGTTATCTATCACCGCATAACAGGTTACCACAAAACTTAGAGCTTTAAAATAACAATAAGGCTTTTTCATCTCACAGTTTCTGTGGGTCAGGAACTCAGGACCAAAGGCACAAAAGGCACAGGGAAACTACTATAGCACTGCTGCCCAAAAGAGAGAAAGCAGGAGGTGGATGCGAGTCACTGGCTCATAGCAATTCTGAAATCCAGAGCAATACAGGCAATCCCTGATCAGAATTCAAGGCCTGTTTCTGTCCTCTAGGCTCTTGGCTCTGCTTTCCAAGTCGTCCTTTCTTTTCCATAAAGGGTAGCCCATGTTTGCAGCTGTGTAGTTGTCTCAACACGCTTCCCGCCTGCAGAGGTTCAGGGATCCAAAGGCTGCTTTTCGTTTGTACTGTCTTTGTCCAAGTCCAGTGCAAGCTGACAGTGTTTTGGCCAATTCATTCTCATTAAAAGAAAGAAAAAGAGGGGAAAGGGAGGAAGAGAGGAGAGAAGAAACTTTGTGGGTCTCCTGAGAATCTTATCATGGTTTACTCCACTGTGAGACAAAGGCCATACCCATAAATCTCTTCAAGATAAGCCCTTCCTTCTATATCGTAGGCCTCTGATGAGACTGCTGAGGGATAACTCTCTAAATGTTCTTAGAACCCCGTTTGACTCAAGAGGTCTTTGAGACAACACCTTGGATCTTTCTGAGGTTTTAAAGGATTTTAAAGTCACATCCTCAGCTTCATTTGTAGAACATGTTTTCCTCAGAGTGTCTTGGATTTGCTGTTTCCCAGAATCTACTCCTTAATTTTAGCAACACTGGTCAAATGAAGAAGCTAGGAATTTTCAAACTCAACAGTTCCATGCTCCTTTTTGTTTAACAGTACTTCCTTTGGTTGGTCCCCGTCCTTTTACATTTTATATATAAGCAGCAAGAAGAAACCAGGAATTTTTTAACATTCTGCTTACAAAATCCCCTTAGCTAGATCACCTAGTTCATTGTGTACATTTTCCTGCTTCTCATTTTATTGCCGGTGACAGAGTTCCTAAACTTTCTGCCACTACAGAACAAGAATCTCCTTCCTCAAATTGCTGATAACATTTTTCTCACTTTTCTCTAAGCTCTTACCCACAGTCTTCTCAAAGGCCTCAAACTTCTACTAACAATCTATTCAAGGCTTTTCAGGCTTTCACTAATGCCTCAAAATCTTTCTAGACTGTGTCCACCACTGAGTTCCAAAGACAGGCCTCCATTTCAGGTTGTTGTTATGGCAAAATAAAACCACTTTGATACCAAAATCTGTACAATTTCTATATATAACTACCCCAAAAGGTAGCGTTTCAAATACAGTAAACTTCTGCACAGTTTCAATGGGAGAGGAGGGGCTTAGTCAGGTGGTTCTGGACCAGGATCTCTCCTGAGATTGCAGGCAGCATGTTTACCACAGCTGTAGTCATCAAAAGGCTTTACTTGAGTTTACTTAAGTTATGCACAGGTTGAATTGCTTTCTAAACTAGCATATCAACAGCTTATCTTACATGTTTTAAATCACAAAATTTAAGCAATTTATAATTTCACTACAATTTTATGGGTAACCAGCTGAAACCATTTTTACAACATGTAAAAACTCAGTAGTGATTATCAAAAGCTGAAGGGTTGTCTCTGTCAAAAGGGGCTATCTAGTCATCTTCCACTAGATTCCTAAACCAAAGATTCAGGGTCCTACTGTCAATAACAAAACCTGGTAGACACCACCCCAGTGTTTCTGACACTGACTCTAGCCCAGCTACCACACCTATGATTTATGTTGTGAATGAAGATTTAGATTCCATAATATTAAAGATAAAAGACACAAAGAAAAGGCAGAAGGCTAAAATGTAGGATACATTAGAAGAAAACTAGAAAGAAATGCAAAGTAAAAACAAAGGCTGAACTAAAATCCACACTGTACCAAAAGAACAGAAACTTAAATCAGTGAAACAGAAGACAAACTACAAAAATTCACTGAGGATGAAAGAAAAAATAAAAAGGTTAAACATAAGGGAAGAAACATAAGGGATAAATTATGGAAGGTAGAATGCAAATAGCCAATCAAAAAGAACGCACCATGCTACTACTGTAGATTAAGGGGCCTCAAATTCTTTGCCACTCTTTCCATCAAGAGATGGACTCTGTTTCTCCTCCTCTTGAATCTAGGCTGGCCTTGTGACTTGTTTGACCAATAAAATGTATTAGAACAAATGCTGTGCCAGCTCTGGTTCTAGCCTTTAGTAGGGCTGGTAGTTTGCATTCTCAGAAGCCAGACAAATGCTCTGAAGTTCAGGCTGTCCTGCTGAAGAAAGGCAACAGGAAGGAGAACCAAGGCACTCCCAGTCAACATTCAGCACCAAGGACCCAAATATGGGAGCAAAGCCTTCCGGGATCTCCCAGTTCTGCCTAGTTACCCTCTAAATGCATCCAATTGAGTGACCCCAATTGAGATCACCAGAATAACCACTGAGTCAAACCACAGAATCATGAAAAATAATAAATCAATGTTTTAAGCCACTAAGTGTTGGGTAATCTGTTATATAGCAGCAGATAACCAATGTAGCTATACTGATCTAAAATGACACAGTAATGTCAAAATATATAGCTATGTGTCTAGTCTGAAGTATAAGATACTTGCATCCCAAGTCCTTGCTGGAAAGTATTATCTTAAAACTATTTGAAAACACAGCTTGTTTCAAAAGCCTGGTTAAAAATAATAGCTTTTCTATTTCTTAAATTATCCTCTGTTATTTACTTACTTGAAAAAAATATTCTAAATTCTATCCTAGGATTAAGTCAGGCATAGAAGACTGGGTGATATATTTTAATACTACATCTTCCAATTTTACTGACATCTACTATAAGATGTTTTAAGAAAATTTCACTTGTGTAACTTCTCTGATTCCTTCCTTTGAGGACTTACTATGCAGTAGGCATTCAACAGCAAAGATAAACAAGGTAACTATGAAACAGAATTGAAGGCAGGTAAAAATTTTATCACTCCCCTCCCTTTTCCAGGGAGTCAATCCCTGCCTAGTCTGTGTTCCCAAAGCACTCTGTACAAATCTCTATCTTTTAATAATAATAGTAAAAGCAGCTAACATTTATGAAGCACATACTATGTGCCTGGCGTAATTCAAAGCCTTTCACATGATTTAACTCAATCCTCACAATAACTTTCATAAGGTAGGTAAGAACTATTATTATCCCCACATTACAGATGAGGAAATTAACTCATCTTAAAGAGTCTTTTCCCCCACTTAGACTCTAGACTCTATGAAGGCAGGTGACCTGCATCTCCATATCCTCCCCAGTCTCCAGTACATACTTCTCTAATTTGATTAAAGAAATTAGTTTATCCAAGTACTAGAAATAAATATGCTCATTTATTTTACAGGAACAACTTTTCACTCCTCAAAAGCATAAAGTGGTAACACCTTTTTAGACTAAGATAAAATTGCTTGGCGCTAAATAAATATCTCTGGGTAACTGGTAAGAAAAATTAACAAAAAAGAAGTTTATCAATTCATTGATAAACACAACTACTAAGACCTAAACTTTTACAAACAAGTCTAATTTGATAGTAATGTATTTTTATTCAGCACCATTTTAATGCTGAAAGCCATAAATATCACCCTGAAAGCTATATAAATTTGCATTAAAAAAAATTTTTTTAAAGAAGTCAGTGACAGAGGAATAAGAAAATAAGGCGTAGTACTCATTAAAATATATGGATGAAAAAATCCAAGTAAATATAAAACCTAACACTTTGAACGATGTAATTTGGGTCTTTTTGGGTTGCTAGAGTTGGAATCATCAGCTATAAAACCTGTGACTACCAATTTCATTGCATACTGACTTAAAAACAAAAAGGAAAACCTTTATATAATTGATTTGATACACTAAAAACTCACAGTCCTCAGAAAACTGGCTAGAAACTGAAATTTGGATTCTGCAAGGAGAATCAAGTCAAACTGAGGATCATTTTACAAACATACTTCCTAATTCACTATCACCTCAGAATACCAAACTACCCTTTTTTTAAGAAGGGAGCACAAGTCTAGTACTCCTACGAACAGAAAAAATCGCTATATTTTAGAATAATCTCCACAGGGGTGAATTTTAGAGGATGCTGTGTGCCAAATTTTCAATCTGACCTCTGTAAAGGTTGGAAATTGTCTCTGCTAGAAATCTAAGAACTGAAGTACAAACATTATAATTATATATATATATATATATATATATATATATATATATATATATATATATATATATCAATACTTTTTGTAGCACACATTGTTGGTTCGCTAATGCAGTATCCATTCCCAATACCTTTTACCCTGGCCACCTCCCACTACAGACTGAAAGCCATCTTGAAACCTTGAAGCAACAACTGTAGGAATGAAAAGCCAACAAGCTAAAGGTAAAGAAGCAGAGAGAGCTTGAATCTTCGGTGATTTTATCCTTCTCTGACAAACAACCAGCTACTGCCCACCTTTACCCTTTTTAGGTAAAATAAATAAACCTGTCTTTGTTACTGTTGGCTACCTCGTTATTCAGTTATTTTTAGCAGAATGCTTGCTTTATTAATACATTTAAAACATACAGAGAATATGGTTCTCTAATTCCTTTAAGTAAAAAAAAGTTGTAGTACTTGTGTAAATAAAAAACAGTCATACTGATGCCAAATGTATGATAATCCTATATATTTTCCCTTAATAATATTTTTCTGATTATAAAAGTTACATATTCAACTTCAAAAATTTTACAAAATACAGAAAAATATAATGAAGTAAACAGCCCACTACCCAGAGATAACCACTTTTAATATTTTGGTATAATTCCTTCCAATCAATTTTTACACCTATATCAATATACAGAACTATGCTTTTTATTTTCATAAATTGGTATCATGCAGGATACAGTTTATTATTACTATTAACTAATACATGCACAAAGTAACAATCATTCAGTAACAGATGAAAGAACATACAACTTAAAAATAAACTGTCTCTTCCACCATTCACACACACACCCCCCACACCCTCACCATTCCACTTGCCAAAAATAGCCACTTTTAATACTTCTGGCATTATAGCTCTTTTTCTTATCACCTGTGACCCTATCAACTGACTTCCCACTGTGAAGGTGAAAAATTGTTCCCCTTCACCTTTCTTCCCAATTTTTACTACTTTTATTTTCATTTTTAGTTTTTCTATTGGTTGATATCATAACATTAAAAAATATACTTAAGCCTCTATTTCTTGACACATGAATTTTAGATAGAATGTCTTAGTTTGCAAATGTGGAAGATAGGGAAATTAGTGTTCTTACATGTCAAACATTTTTAGTCAACCACAGGATTAACTATCATTTGGCCTTACCCAATCCTGAGTGAGGAAGAAAAAAATATACATACTTGTTGCTGTAGCACTAATTCATTTAATTTAAGAAAAAGCGTTGGAAAAGACAGCAGTATCATAATAGAGAGCAAATACAGGAAAATAAACTAATTTTTTAAAAATTGTTAAAGACACACATAACTTTTAAAATGATAAAAGATGAAGACTGAGGAAGAGAGCACAACATTCAGGCCAGACAACAGAAAAGGAATACTAACTCCTCTTTTACACTTGTCTTCTCACAAGAGAGCCATCATAATGCAAACACTGATGTCCAAAGGTCTGAGAAGACAGTAAGTTATCACTATGAGTTCCAGTTAGCATCAATAATCTTTGAGAAATACAGAGCATCAGAAGGGTATTAAAAACAAAACAAAATAAAAACCTGTACAGGCAAGGATCCTTAACTGTTTTTATAGGAGAAAACAATAGGTGAGCCTAAATATTAAATATTAGTAAACCTGATGTCAAACTTAGCAATATCCTATAACATATTAAGTAGCAATAGCAGCTACTGTTTATTAACTATTTAGTATATCCCATGTACTGTGATAAAAGCTAATCAAACATTATGATCTTTTACATGGTCTTACAACCATATAAAACAGACATTATTATCATCTCCATCTTACAGATGAGAAATTTAAGGCATATTAAGACTATTTTGCCCACAGTCAGTAGTAAAAGGCAAAGCCAAGACTTGAAGTTCCATTCTCTTAACCACTGGACTAAACTGACAGTATATGAGTACTTGAAAATGAGAAAAATCGATGGATGAGAAATAAGAATAGGTTCACTAGAAGCAAGTTCTATCAAAGTAGTCATTCTTTTCTGAGTAACCATGTTGCAACAGCATAGACAAATCTCTAAGACATATTGTTAAGTGATTATGATGCCATTCATGGAAAATGAGACAAAACAGAAAGATCCAAACTTTTATACAGAATAGAACATAGAAATCTCATTTCTTCAATTATTCCTATTCCTGTGCCCTGCCCAATTTTCCTGAATCCCAATCTCTGGGCAAGAGACAAATACTACTTATAGTTGGCATGTATCTTTCTGGTTCTCAAATATTTGAGGGAAAATTTGACTTTATACTGGCACAACACACTTGACACTAATATTTCTGAGAAAGAAAATAATAGTGGAGGAATTATATGGTACTCTATTTATTTATTTGCTGCTTTGGTCTTTTATAAAAAGAACTCATATATGACTTCCATAACACAAATTTTTAAAATCATAATGATGCTCAAAGAAAACAGGGTAAAAGTTTCTAAGTATGACCTCGATGGCCTCCTTGGAAGAGAAGTTTGATACAGTAGAATATGTAACAGTTAAAAACCTTTGCCAAGACAAAACTAAAGTTAAAAGGCATAAACAAATCAGGAAAATATCAATATTTGCAACAGTGACAAAACGATCAATAAAATAACAGTATTCAGAATATATAAAAAGTTCTTACAAATAAATAAGAACATATACAATTTATGAACTTGACTAAAGACATAGGCTTCAATATAAAAACTGACTAAGTATAAGAACAAGCAATTTATCTGAGGAAAGCAATGGCTAAAAGCAGTAACAATAAAGTTAAGCCTCAGTAACAAAGAAATGTAAAATAAAATAGCAATATAATGGCAAAAACTAAAAAGGGGGGAAGCAGGGGGAAGGAGGGATAAATTGGGAGACTGGGATTGACATATACACACTACTATATATAAAATAGATAACTAATAAGGACCTACTGTATAGCACAGGGAACTCTTCTCAATACTCTGTAATGACCTATATGGGAAAAGAATCTAAAAGAGAGTGGATATATGTATATGTATAACTGATTCACCTTGCTGTACAGCAGAAATTAACACAACACTGTAAATCAACTATACTCCAATAAAAACTAAAAAACAAACAAACAAAAAACCAAACAAACAAACAGAAAAAGAATAACACCCAGTGATGGCTATGGTATGAGAAAGCACAAACTTTTACAAACTAGTGATGGGAAAGTATAATAAACACATTGTTACATTCACTTCTGGGCACCACATTCTAAGACAAACTGAGATATTTCCATAGTAAGACAAGACTACGTATGAGAGCGCTAGAAACCATGTCATACAATAAACGAATTAAAGAAAAGAGAGGGGCTTCCCTGGTGGCGCAGTGGTTGAGAATCTGCCTGCTAATGCAGGGGACACAGATTCGAGCCCTGGTCTGGGAGGATCCCATGAGCCACGGAGCAACTAGGCCCGTGAGCCACAATTGCTGAGCCTGCGCATCTGGAGCCTGTGCTCCGCAACAAGAGAGACCGCGATAGTGAGAGGCCCGCGCACCGCGATGAAGAGTGGCCCCCACTTGCCACAACTAGAGAAAGCCCTCGCACAGAAACGAAGACCCAACACAGCCATAAATAAATAAATAAATAAAAATTAAAAAAGAAAAAAGAAAAGAGAACACTTTGCTTAAAAAGAAGATTTTAGGGAAGACATCATAGTGATCTTGAAATATCTGAAGGCCTATCACATGGAAAACAGAACTTGTTTTATACTTCTCAGGAAGGCAAAACAAAGACCACTGGTGCTCAGAGCTGTTAAATAATGAAACAGTCATGCCTTATATAGTTAGATTTTAGTTACAATAAATGATCCATCAGAAACACATCAGAAAAGATTCTTCTTATAAGCTTGAAAAGTTAAGTTTCATGAACTCAGAAGCACTTCTCAGTTCTAAGAGTAAAGCAAAAATTACCCTTAAAATATGGATAAACCTTCCAGAACTATGACCACTACTATATTTTCACTATAGTGTCCCACTTACCTGGTTTAGATAACTTATATACTCACCTATTCTGGGACTAAGAGGGTTCTGCCCAGCCACCTCTGCCAGGAATAACCATTTAGTCAGTTCTACTAATTCCTACCCCATTAGTTCCTACACACAAAAACACACCAGATATATGACCTGATCTGGAATCCCAAAACTCTATCCTAGGTACAGGCTGCTTTCATAACTGTGATGATCTATTCTGTAGTCCCTGCCTTGCTTCAGCTGTCCCAAATTGAGTTCCTTGCCCTGAAATCTGTGACATACTGCTATTTGAACGTCTAGAATTGTCTTCTTCTTCCTTATTCATTCGTCAAAAATAGATTAAGAGCCTACTATGTTCAAGGTACTGGTAGACCCTATACGGGAAAGAAATATAGTTATACTGGACAAGTTTCCTGCCCTGAGGGAGTTTATAATGGAGAAAGTAAAATAATGGGTCCATGCAATAACTAGTCAATATAAAGCCTCAAGGAAGCAAAGGCATGAAAGTGATGTAATATTAGAGACAAGAGAATTCGTTCTAACTTTGTAAGACTGTGATGTGGGAAAATACCGAGGAGGTGATACTAAAATTTGGCTTTGACAGTCATGAAAGATTTTCACCGACAAAGACAGAAGGAAAAAAAAAAAAAAAAAAGCTAAGCAGAAAAACTGGCATAAGCAAAAACATACCTATAAGAAAATACAGTGGTAGGTGCATGGTTGTAACATCAGTAAGACAATGTGACTGAACAGAATGCCAATAATTAAAGAAAGTTTCTCCATGTCAAAGGATACAGAAGCTATGGAGGTAGCTTCTCCAAGGGAGTTAACACAACAAGTTCAAGAGGTATTGCTTCCCTGCACTCCCCAATAGCACATGAAGTTTCTACCAGATGGAAGATACTCCCCTTTTCCGTTCTTAGAGAGTTTTAAACCCTCCTGTCCAACAGTTCTTACCCCCTCACCAGGTACTAATAATAGATTTTTAAAAACAATTCCAGTACATTCCTGAGTGACAAGAGAAAAACAAAATATGAAGTATCATAAAATTGGCAATAAAGAAACTCCACTACTGGTCCTGGCTCTGCCCCTGACTCAAAAAATGACCTGTTTTCTAATCTGTAAGATAAATGGGTATAAGACTAGACAACTTTCAAAGTCTCCTCTAGCTTAAAATTCTATAAATTTACTTGGAAAAAAGGTTTAGCTATGTTTACAGGTGACTGGAGCTCAGCTGGTTTAAACCATTGTTTCCTCAACCACAAAGGCAGATGAAATTTCTACTCCACTTAATCTGTTATGAGTAATTAAATTAACAAATAACAAAACTAAGTGACTTATAAAGCTTGAACAATTTTAGCTCTATACATTAAAATATATGCCTAGCAGAGTTCCACTTCCAGTGATTGTAGGGTGACTTGTATTAGGCTAACTTTACCATACATAAAATTATAATTCTGCACAAAATACTAAAAAAAAAAACCTATTTGAAGGCAGTGGAAAGCACCAAAAGCAAGCAGAAACTGGGGGGGAAGCTGGTCCCTGAAAGAAGGGAACTGCACTGGATGAGATTTGCATTTTTATATGGCTTTTTGCTTTAGGGGCTCCTCCATTCCTTGAGATTAGTGTTCATAGTCTTGCTGGCTTAAGGAGTCAGATGATGGAGTTCAGAACTGCCAAAAACTTTTAATGGGGGCTTCCCTGGTGGCACAGTGGTTGAGGGTCTGCCTGCTGGTGCGGGGGACGCGGGTTCGAGCCCTGGTCTGGGAGGATCCCACATGCCGCGGAGAGACTGGGCCCGTGAGCCACAACTACTGAGCCTGCGCGTCTGGAGCCTGTGCTCCACAACAAGAGAGGCCACAATGGTGAGGGGCCCGCGCACCGCAATGAAGAGTGGCCTCCGCTTGCCGCAGCTGGAGGAGGCCCTCGCACGGAAGCGAGGACCCAACACAGCCAAATAAATGGATGAATAAATAAATAATAATTTTTAAAAAAATTAAAAAAAAACTTTTAATGCTAGAAAGTGAGAAGGATATCCACGAGAGAGGGAGACACAGAGGAGCCCCCAAACCTGCACGTAAACTCTGCCCAAATTCTAGATAAATAGTGCATGTATAGGAAAAACTCCAATGCATAGGAAAAACTCCAATGAGCCTGAAAGCATAAAGCAAAAAGTGGAGGAAAAAAAGCAGAGATTTCAACTGCTTTTCACAACAGGAGAAATGAACTGTAGAGACTGAATAGAATCAAGTTAAGTACCAATTAGAACATAAAGCAGTGGTGTTCAGTAGGAAATAAGAGATCACCACAACGAACTGTATACAGCTGACAATTACCAGACATGTGAAGTAACAAGAAAATGTAATCATAGGCAAAGAAAAAAAAACAATCAACAGAAACCAACTCCAAGAAAATCCTAATGTCAGGATTAGCAGACAATAGAACAACTTAGATGAAATGGACAAATTCCTTACAACACACAATTTACTCAAACTGACACAAGATGAAACAAAATCTGAATAGTCCTGTATCTATTAAATAAATTGAATGTATTATAAAAAAACTCACAAAAATGCTCCAACCCAGATGGCTTCACTGATTGCATTTTATCAAACATATAAAGAAGAAATAAAACCCATCTTTTGCAAATTCCTTCAAAATTTGAGGAGGGAATTCTCAACCTATTTTATGAGTCTACCATAACTTATGCAAAACTTGAAATGAAAATTATCAATCAGTATTCTGATAAATGTAAAAAAGGATCCTTAACAAAGTATTAGTGAATTGAAACTGGCAACATGGGACTTCCCTGGTGGCGCAGTGGTTAGAAATCCACCTGCCAATGCAGGGGACACGGGTTCGATTCCTGGTCCAGGAAGATCCCACATGCTGCAGAGCAACTAAGCCCATATCCCACAACTACTGAGCCCACATGCCACAACTATTGACGCCCGAGTGCCTAGAGCCCGTGCTCTGCACCAAGAGAAGCCACCACAATGAGAAGCCCGAGCACCGCAACAAATAGTAGCCCCCGCTCACCACAACTAGAGAAAGCCCGCACGCAGCAACGAAGACCCAACGCAGCCAAAAATAAATAAATTTAAAAAGCAAAACAAACTGGCAATATATTAAAGATCATCATGACCAAATGGGATTATTCCAGCAATGAAAGTAGTATACTATATTAACATATTAAAAGAATAATGGGAAAAATTAAATGGTAATTTCAATAGATGCCAGAAAATCTCTTGAAAAAGTTGAATACCCACTCATGATAAAAACTCTCAGCAAACTAGGGAATAGAAGGGAACTTTCTCAACCCAATAAAAGGCAGCAATGAAATCCTACAGCTAATATGATACTTAGTGGTAAAATAAATGCTTTCCCAATAAGATGAGAAATAAGGCAAAAACGTCCACTCTCACCAATTATACTCAACATTATACTAGAGGTCCTAACCAGTGAAGTAAGACCAGAAAAATTAATTAAAGGCATAAAGACTGCAAAGGAAGAAACAGAACTGTGGCTCTTTGCAGATGACTATCATCACAAAATATTTAGAGTAACTAACATTAATAAGTGAATTTAATGAGACTGTAGGATACAAAATCAATACACAAACTCAATTGTTGATTGGTAAGGTATGTAATGGCAATTTTATAATTATATAACCCTAAATGCATATGAAAGCTATTTGATGGTTCTCTCCATTTGGTTTACTTGATTAAAATTTTCAAAACAAATATATTGAAACAATAGGAAAAACAAATTTCACATTACAGCAAATACATTAAATCTCCAAGTTTCAATGCTATTAGAAAATAAATTTAATTTTTCCATGTTTCTTCTCCATTTATAACATCAATAGTCAAAGCGAGCTTCTTTAATCTACCATGTGGTTTATACAGTCACTAACACCACTACCACCGCTTTTTACTCTCTATGGAAAATGCTTGCTGCTGAGTAGTAAACAGGAAATCACACTGTCATTTTCTCTCTCCTTAATCACTTTATAATTTATTTCAAAAGTCACTTTGTGAATAAAACATGAACAAAATGCACACAAGTACATACAAGTTAAAGGAGAAGGAAAGACCCTTGGACTTAGATAAGCACCCCCAAAAATGCACACTTTGTTTTCTGTAACAACTTACAATTGACTAGATCACAACACGCGCTAAAAACATAACCGAGCCTACATTCTTCGTTACTGTGGTATATTTTGCACAGTGGGGATTAAGCTGTTTTGTGTGAAAACTCATAAACATATAAAGTTTTAGCTTAGAATCACCAAATACTAACATTCTGGTTCATCTAAGCAAACCATTTCATAGAATATAAGACAAATGTCATTCAAAGGACATAAGTACAAGGCAAAACTAGGGAAAAAGTTCTTTAAAAGCACAAGCTGGTTACACACACAAAACACAACATGAAAGTTCGATTTGTTAGATACTAATACAACAAAAAGTGTAAGCAATTAATATATCTTGCAGCATTTTCATCAATCAAAATGTTTTAACGATAAAACTACCTCTTAGATTTGTAGCAATTTCAAAACATCAAGATGATGAGTTGACTAGAAATACATTACAAATTTTAACTTGTTATCAAAGGAACTGGCTCTCTACATTAATAAGAGACTACTTAGGTTTTTAAGAAACAGTACTATTAACCAAACAAAATTTTATGAATAACAATAAACCCTTATGTAATATTATTATAATATACTTATTTCTATAATTTAAACCCTTTAAGCAGGTTAAATTTCCCATTTTATTAATACAATAAGTTTCTTAAGAGCAAATATTACTACTAAGCTCTAATGGAAACTAAGAAAGCAAAACTTTTGACATCTAGTTTAAAGATTCTTAGTTACCTAGAGTATGCCTACAGGCTGGTCTCTGAAGAAGGTAACTTAAGAAGTGTCTAATATATATGCAGATGCCTCTTATCCTGATGTGCAGTCAAAATGTGAGGTGCTCTCCTAGGACCATTAAGAAGGAAAACGCAGATAATACTACAGTTTGCAACTGACGTTTCTTTTATTGTCATTTCTAACACCAACAATACTATGTTAATGTGTTATCTCAATTAATACTCACCATTTTGCAATTGTTCCAGATAAGTACAGGAAAAAAGGTTTCACTACTGATATATCACTAATAACCGAAGTTAGGAAAGCATTTATCCTACATAATATCAGTAATTATCTTTAAGTCTTTTCTTCCTTTTCTAGGAAGATATTTACTGAAGAGCAACTTATTAACACTAAAAGTACAAATAAAATGAGATTATACCTGGATAGGAGCTAAGAACTGATTCATAAATACAGGTTTGAGAAAAAGGACTGACAGCCAAAGTAAGAACTATAAATTTTTCTATATTTATTTTACTTATAGTTTAATAGTTTAAAACCACTCCTCTACATACATTATCTCATAATGCTTACAATCACACTGTGAGGTAAAGGAGGCAGATATTATATTTATTTTCAAATGAGTATACCAAAGTTCAGGTGATAATAATCTACCCAGGGTAATAAGGAGCAAATAATAATTAATAATCTTTCAGAAGAAATTCTTTGAACCGAAATATAGCCAAACAACAAAAGACCATATAATGAAATTTGCTTGACTAAAACATAAAATTATTATTAAAATAATACTGAAAATCTCTAAAGGAATAAATTAAGAGTGGAAGAAAAAAAGAAGTCCAACTGTTTCAACTAATCCTTTCAAGAGTACAGTTAAACACTAGCATCACAAATCCTCACTCAGTGAACCTAACTTACCAAAGTATAGGGAAAACACATAAATTGTAAAAATAGAGGACACTATCTGTAACCCCAGTCTTTCATTCAGAAATATATATACAGACTAAAAGGGATCACCAGACACCTGAAGAAAACAACCACTACCAAAAAAAAAGAACCAAAATAAACAAACTGGAAGAGTTATTCAATGAGGAGAAAAAAATTAAAATGCTTTTAGTGTCCTAAGATTACAGATTATATTATATACGTAAAATAAGAGCAGGTGACTATGAACTAGAAGGAATTCCCAGAAATATAAAGTAAAAGCTGAGGTAAATAATTCAATAAAGGGCAAGAAGAGTCAAGGAAATCTCTCAGAACAAAGAGAAAAAACAAAGACATTAAAAAAAAAAAGAAAAACTTCAAAACAGAGTATTGGTATAGAAGCTCTAGGAAAAAAACATGAAAGAATACAGAGAACATAGAAGGGAAAAAATAATGAAAGAAATACAGACATTTCTCAGAACTGAAGAACAGCCCACATTTTCAAAGGATCCACCAAATGCTTTATAGGATAAATTAAAAAGGACTATAACTCATCCTCCTTAAAGGACATTTCAAACATGGTGTTGACAAGCACCCAAACACATTCTTTCTGAAAACGGTACTTCAGGAAGTACTCCAGAAAACCACAAAATAAATCCAAAACAAAAAGAAGAAAGACATGAGAGCTAAGAAAGCACTTTTCCAAGAATGCAATTAAATAATGATATTAGCTAAGCATCATACTCAGAAAAAAGTCAGTTCACATTAGAACTTCAACAAACAGTATGATTAAAAAGCTAGATAACCAAGTGATATGATGAAGAAGGCACACCCTCTTCTACCAACAGGGGGAAAATGTAGTAATTATAAAATCTCAGAAAAAAGTTATATGCCAAACTAGAAGCCAGATTAAAGTATGGGATGATCTTGAGTACCAAGAGAGTATAAAAATCCATCTATTCAATCCAAAAATGGGCAGAAGACCTAAATAGACATTTCTCCAAAGAAGATATACAGATTGCCAACAAACACATGAAAGAATGCTCAACATCATTAATCATTAGAGAAATGCAAATCAAAACTACAATGAGATATCATCTCACACCGGTCAGAATGGCCATCATCAAAAAATCTATAAACAACAAATGCTGGAGAGGGTGTGGAGAAAAGGGAACCAACCCTCTTGCACTGTTGGTGGGAATGTAAACTGATACACCCACTATGGAGAACAGTATGGAGGTTCCTTAAAAAACTAAAAATAGAACTACCATACGACCCAGCAATCCCACTACTGGGCATATACCCTGAGAAAACCATAATTCAAAAAGAGTCATGTACCAAAATGTTCATTGCAGCTCTATTTACAATAGCCAGGACATGAGAGCAACCTAAGTGTCCATCATCGGATGAATGGATAAAGAACATGTGGCACATATATACAATGGAATATCACTCAGCCATAAAAAGGAACGAAACTGAGTTATTTGTAGTGAGGTGGATGGACCTAGAGACTGTCATACAGAGTGAAGTAAGTCAGAAAGAGAAAAACAAATACCGTATGGTAACGCATATATATGGAATCTAAAAATAAAAATAAAAAAAAAGAAAATGGTCAGAAGAACCTAGGGGCAAGACAGGAATAAAGATGCAGACCTACTAGAGAATGGACTTGAGGATACGGGGAGGGGGAAGGGTAAGCTGGGACAAAGTGAGAAAGTGGCATGGACATATATACACTACCAAACGTAAAATAGATAGCTAGTGGGAAGCAGCCACATAGCACAGGGAGATCAGCTCGGTGCTTTGTGACCACCTAGAGGGGTGGGAGAGGGAGGGTGGGAGGGAGGGAGATGCAAGAGGGAAGAGCTATGGGGACATATGTATATGTATAACTGATTCACTTTGGTATAAAGCAGAAACTGACACACCATTGTAAAGCAATTATACTCTAATAAAGATGTTTAAAAAAAATCCATTTATTCTCTATGGATCCCATCATACTACTCTGTTTAGCAGTATTACGTACATAATCATAATATGGATTAATGCTTTTCAGAAGCAGCAAATATAACTATTATAAACCTTAAAAATATAAAATCAATGTTACAGTTGACATAAAATGGGAAGGGAATGTGGAATTCAAGGGAAAGATTGTGAGGGGTACTAATTTTCCTCAACTTATAAAGTGGCAAGTTTATACTTTCTATAATTAACGGTGCAAGTGCTAGAAGTTTAACCACAAACACCAAAAAATAAACAAATATCAATAAAAGGAAGAAGGGAGAGAATAGGTATTAAAAGTTAAAATTCTTCATTTTTTCACAATGAAGATATACTAGATTACTTAAGATTCATCAAAAACAATGTTTAGCATATTATATATAAAACTGGGATAATAATCAGCAGAAGAATTAAAAATAGAAAAGGTCTCTCTGAGGAAAGAAACTAGTTGGAAGAGGTAGAGTTACTTTTCATTCTATACCTTGCGTACTATTCAAATTCTTATGCTTATATGACTATTACTTCCCAAAATACACACACACACACACACACACACACACACACACACACACTCATTACAATCCCCATTCACTAAATAATTCAGGAAAAACACTGAGAAATTCTTTTTCATATTTCTGTATGCCATGCACTATACACCAAACTTCTATTTTGGTATTTCATACAAGACACGATTAATTAAATAAGACTCAAGAACCACCCTAAATCCTTGATAAAATGTGGTGATAGTAATAGCTTACATTTGTGTTAGAACTGCCAAAACACAGCCACACCCACTATCTCATTTAATCCTCACAACAGTCTTGTGAGAGCAAATTTTTGAGATTAATAAAGTAAAACTCCAAAAGGTTTAAGTGATTTATTTGCCAGCCCCCCCAAAAAAAATAGGAAAAATAATATAAATGTAATGGACAAGTTAAAAAAATTTTAAAATAACTTTCATACAGCACTGAAATGTGAAAATGCTTTCCAAATTTATTATATAAGAATAACATGAGAAAAATTAAACTTAACAGTACGAATAGCCACTTTGGAAAACAGTTTAGCAGTTTTTATAAACATACACTTACCATATGACTCAGTAATCTCATTCTTAGGTTAATACCCAAGAAAAATGAAAACACATCACACAAAGACGTGCACTCAAATGATCACAGCAGCTTTATTCACAACAGCCAAAAACTAGAAACAACCCAAGTGTCCACCAACTGGTAAACAGATAAACTGTGGTATGTCCAGATAGTGGAATACCACTCAACAAGAAAAAGGAACAAATTAATGATATATACAACAACATGGATGGATCTTTAAAGTATTACGCTATGTGAAAGTAACCAGACACAAAGGACTACATATTCTATGATCCTACTTATATGAAATTCTAGAAAAGCAGAATTATAGTAACAGCAAATCAGTGGTTGCCAGAGTTCAGGGAAGAGGACTGACTGTGTAGGGGAATGAGGGAACTTGCTGGGATGATAGAAATGTTCTATATCATGATTTTAGGGTTTGTTACACTAGTGTATAAATTCAGCAAAATTCAGCAAAGTAAAAATTGGTGGATTAAAATTGGTGAATTTTATTGTATGTAAATTACAACTCAATAAGGCCGATTTTTAAAAACTCATTAACACATAATCATATTTAACTATTGACAACAGCTTTTTAGCCTAAGTATTAACTACAGAACTTCAAAGAATATTAAAAATCACTAAATTATTAAGAGGTAACTTTTAACCAGAAAATAGATATACAAGAACTTAAAAGCTCTGAGAATGTAACCATCTTCATCCTACTGAATTTGGCCATGTGGATAAACAGTAGTTGCCTGGCAACTAATCTAAACTCTAGTCTAGATTTCTAATAAACACACTGACTACATTAGCAGGTGATCTCATGGAGGATAAACTAAGCTTTACATTGAAGAGTTCCTTTAGTATTAAAAAATAATAATGCATTTGAATTATTTATCTAAAGTATTTATCTAAATAACTTTAAGAAATAAGTAATAATTATTATTAACCAGAAATAATAAAAGTAGATCATGAAAAATTAAAATATGAAATTAAACATACACACACACACACACGCACACACACACACAATCCCTTTCCTCATTCGGTCTTTTACTTTAGGACTTTACTTATCTAACTATGGGATTACTGAATCCATGAGTTTGTGAGTGAATCCTTCCTCTTTACTACTTTAAGCCCTTTCCCTGCCACCGCCCAAACTGGCTTAATATAATTGAATATTTTTATTTATATATTTACATGTCTTTAAATGCATACAAGTTAGATACTTTTCTAGATATTAAATCATTCTAAAGACAGCTCTCTGGATTGTAGAATCTGTGGACAATACAGAAAAATACAACATGAACTTTCTGTAACATCCATGCACACAACATACCAGAAAGCCTAACCTTCTTGATTATAAATGATCAAAGTCAAGAATTACAAAGAATTCCTAAATAACAAGCAAATTCCTAACACATATGTTAAATATCGTTTCTATCTTAGTGGACATAGTATGTCACAGTTTACTTTGTTAACAGCATCAGAAAAAAATATCAACTTCCAGGACACCACTTAGTGTTAGCACACTTACCAACCACATTATTTTCAGTTTTGTTGAACACTTACCCCTCTTCTGAACCCAACCTTCTTTCACAATGGTAACATCGCTCATGATGGCGCCCCTCTGAGCCCCCAACTTGGAGAAAAGGTACTTTGTGATACCAGCTTTGGGGTTTGGATTCTCTGCTGCTGCTGCCCTTCCCACTCTCTAGTGATGACTCAGCCTGGAAGGAAGTATTGAAGAAAGAATTTCTTTTTTTTCCATTCTTGCAACTCACATAGCAATAACAAACAACTAATTCTTTGTAAATGTCTTCAACTGGCCTGACCTCACATAAAAGTCTAGCTCTTCAAACTGGGGAACTTATTTATTAAGTAGTTTTATAATGAATGCACTTCCCTGGTCTTGTGACAGAACTTCAAAGGACAGTGAAACTTTTAACCTACGAGGTTGCAACAAAAAAAAGTCTTAAGAAAACCACTGTCACACCTACACAAATAATACAGAAAATTTCCTTGGTAATGTGTGTTTGAGGTAAAAAGGGAAGAGAATGAAAGTGAGGTGGACTAAAAGTAAATCTTCATGTAGGTCTAGTTTCAAAATCTCAGTAAATTTAGAAATAGTATGGCAAAGCAATTGTGAATGTTTTTAATTGCTGGATTTTATGTAGAAAACAATGTGCTAAGTAACTAACATTTATCTATGCTTACTCTGCCTTGTTCCAAGAAATATTTTAGGTAGATTACAATAAATAAAATATTATAAATAATATAAAATCAATTATTTTTTAAAGTAGATGAAGTGAAACAAAGGGAATATGAAAGTGGGAAAAAGTATGGAGTATTCAGGACATGTCAAGAACTATTAGAGGTGCTTACATCTATTATACAATTAACTCCATTTCATAGATGGGAAAACTGAGGCTCACAGAGATTAAGTGGCTGATTTCAACACAGCTAATGAATGATGGCACCAAGATCTGAACCTAATCTACCTGATTCCAGAGACTGCATTCTTATTGACTTAAGATAAAAAGAAGCCAGAGTAAAAATCTACATATTTGTGAAAGATGGACCACAAATTTAACTTGAAGCTTTCAGGAAGCAATACAAATAAGGAAATACAATCAGTTTCAATATTTACAGTATCCATAAATATTTTTAAAAAGAAAAAAAGAAGTTGTTCATAAGGAAACAATTTGTTCTAGGACAAAAATCTGAAATTTAACCCATAGGTCTTCATAAGATACCTTGTAGTGTAATAAACAAAAGTCCTCAAAAATATCCTCACATATATACAGCAATGAACTTTACTGGCTATTTCTTATTGTCCCTCTCAATCTAAAAAGGAAAGTGCCAAGATAAAACTGAATTAAAGCATTTTCACAGAAAGGGACCAAAAAACGTGACACAGGAACCCAGGCATAAATTTTAGATAACCAGAAAAATGGATGTATGGACTATATAACTATACTATTTTCTCAAATATGGTTTTAATAAATAGTGCACAGGAGTAAGTTCAAGGTTAGACTTCCTAGCTAGTACTGAAATGAATTACACTTCTTTTTCCAATGCAAATTAAGTACAGAGCCTAATCATTTAGCAGTCAGGAATTAAGACTACCATTCTCTTAAGAAAGACTGACAAAGTTTATGTGGCTGAATAGAAGACCACCCCACTCATGTGCCATGGGGCTGAGGGCAGCAACTACAGGCTGGACCAAGACTGTCCTCAAAATCATTCAGGTCTGCTACTGTACAGAATCAAAAGGAATATTAGAATCTCGGTGTATTTTCCCAAAATATGTTTGACAGAATATGAAGAGAAATTCCAGAAAAATAAGAAGAAAAAGAGGGTTAAAAAAAGAAAAAAAAATCATTTGGTCAAGTAAGTTCGCGAAATTCTATAAACCACGTCTTTCTCTTGAAACATCACTATTACCATATTAAAGGTACAAAATATATAATGTATAACCTTATTTATCTCAGCAAATCCTAAACTTACTTGAACACCCAGGGCTTTTTTTTTTCCTTTAGTAACATGTATTGAAATCCAGGGGAACACACTGTGAAAAACAGCCATAGGAAATGGCCACATAATTCAGGACAAGACCCATTTCACCATTAAAAACAGGCAAAAAACAAAAACAAAAAAGCTTTCAGTAAAGAATCAAAACATCATTTTAATTTGATTTCTGTAACTTCCTGAAGAACTCAACATGGTCAACTGGCTACTTAATACGAAGCTAGATAACTGAAAGGGTTAACTCTTTATACAACATAAATAATTACAATTAACCCTTGAACAACAGGGGTTTGAACTGTGCAGGTCCATTTATACATGGATTTTTTTTTCAATAAATACAGTTCCTGCATTTTCATTTTACAGATCTTTAAACTAAGTGTGGGGAAAAGTTTGTGTTCAGTTAGAGACCACAATATGTAGAATCAAAAGAACTAAAGTTTGAATCCTTATTTTATCCAAACTGTTTCAGCTTCCTGCCCTTGGATAAATCATTTATCAATTCCTTTGTTTTTGAGATAGAGATAGCAGTAGGCAGATTTTTGACACTGGGGTTGGGGTGAGAGAAGCAACCCACCCCAGTACTGGTCAAGAGTCAACTGTATAAGGAAGTTAAATTATTAGGGACACTAGTGCAAAATGATGTCTTTAGAAGAACTGCACTTAGACCTTCTCTTTGGTAGTACTTACAGCAAGAGGCCTCACATCTATTAAGCCATTCCTGGTTTCTGACTATAAAATTGTATACTCTGGGTAAATGAAAATTCGTATCTTAATATCCTTGGGATTGGAAAAGGAAGAGATCAGCGACCAACACTTAGTAATAAACAAAAAATAATACACATCCAATAAACATATATAGAATATTTTCCTATTAAAATAATTTGTATTATAATACCCTTATATAAAACACTAGAAAAACAAAAGTATTTTCAAAATTGATTCTATTTTTTTTAAGTGGACATTTCATTGATAGAATCTTAAAGCTAGAAAGCTAGAAGGGACCCTCTTTTACAGCTGAGGAAACAGAAGTCAAGACAGATGAAGTGGCTTGCCCAACGTCATACAGCTACTTTATAAGAGAATCAAGACCACAAAAACAGGTACACACTTTCCACTAGCACTGCCTCTTCAGGACAAAACAATATATTGAAATATTCAGATCAACCCAAAATCAAAGAATTTTGTTTTATAAAGAAACTGTTTCCAAAAACTAGTTTTTTAGATAAAGATGTTTATCAGTGCCTATACATTTAAACTTTTTAAATGCATATTAAATCAACAGGACAAAATTTATCATCTTCCACAGGGCCAGTGAACCAGGCACTACAGAGATGGCTTTATCCATTTTGCACATTAAAATGTTACCAAATTCCACCCATATTCATAGTTTTCAGCTTTAAAACTGCTCTGGGCCACCTCTGGCTAAAATGATACATTATTTGAACACAATTTGAAAGACGTTCAAAGGTATACTACCCTAGGATTATGATCAATAAGCTAGAAGTAAACGTTGTCTTTAGTATAGAACCAATGCTACTGACGCTCAAGCAGTAAACCATACTCTTTGATCTACTTTTCCTACAGTGGCAACACTCTTTGCACCAAGTCAAATACACTCTCCCACTCAGTCCTCCATGTTATTAAAAACACTAATCTGCTAAATGACGGGCTGTACTTTAGGCATTTAATCTGCTTCCTAAGGTAGAGTCCTACAGTCCTAACTTCTTTAGAAATGTGTCCTATCCAATGAGCTGTAAGAAACAAAATTTGGTTTATTTTTCTTTTAAACCTATTGCATTAAACATTCATTGCTGGGTAATCTCATGTTTCCCATTCTTATAAAAAATTTCATACAAAATTCTTAGTAGATTCAATTTATAATTTACACAAAGCAGTTACACTAAAAGTATTTTCATACAAAATTATCTGAGAATTTGATAATGATAATAGTTACATTTGAATGTCATTTTACAATTTACAAAACATTTTCACATCTTTTACCTCATTCAATAGCATTATTATTTAGTAAAGCAATTTAATGCTGCCTGGCACATAAGAGATGCTCAACAAATATGGAATAAATGAATGAATGGATGAGTGAAAGAACAAAGATGCAGATTTAGATACCTAATAAAGACGAAGCAAATTAATATTGTTAAGTCGACAGAGAATGGTATGAAGCCGTGGTAAAAACAAACCTGAACTTAAACATTACGGAAGCACCTAAAAAAAATAATTAAAGTTGAAATAAATATTCTTCCCTATTCATTAAAGTATTTTTCCTATAGACCTCCATTAATTTTAAGGCCTAACACACACTAAAATTATCCTTTTTTCTCGACATTTTTTGACTCTTTTTGTTGAGATGGTGAAGTTTCAATTCCCAAACAAATCAAGCATCAACACTGCCCAAAATTATCCACTATGGGAGGAAAAAGGGAAAGAATGGGATATTTTCTTCATGATACTTTTAAGAATTTTTAAAAGATATCTGTTTACTTACAGCAGCCAACTATTCAATTTTAAGCAATAAAGTTCTTCAAACATGTTTAAAATATCATTCGCACAAGAAAACGTTTTATATATATATACACATATATGTTCATTCAGTCAATAAAGATGTATTGGTTATCTACTCTGTGACAAGAACTATAATTGAGTATACAGGGGGCAAGCAAAACTAAGTATTTCAAAAATCTTTTCCAAACCTATAATTTATTATCAAAGTGCTTTCACACACATTTTCTCATTTAACTCTAAAACAAATTTGTGCAGTAGCTATCACATCTACAATTTTGAACCTAAGAAGACCATAACCAATCAATAACGACATTATTTCCTCACAGCTACCATAACAAGTTAGTGACAAGTAACTTCTTCCATCAGTTTGTTGTGCTTTCTACAAAGTAACACAATATGAGCTCTCAAAAACATGTACAACATTTGTGAATAGTTCTGAAGTTTTTTCTGTAACAAATTATATTTCAGAAGTCCAGTAAAGCATGTTTTCAAATAAATTAAAAATTAAATATAACTACTGCATCACAAACGAAATTATAATAGAAGACTAAAAGTAGGTTGACATAAAGTTAAAAAGCACCCCCAGCAATTCTATTTTATAAAGAGCAAAATTCATAGGTTAATAATTTCCTGTATGTTAATTTCTAAGTTAAAAGCCATGATACAAATCTATAATACAACCTTCTATAAACTACTATACATTTGGCTATAATTAATACTATGTAGAATATACTTGCTCTGCACCCACATTTTTTATATACTTTAGATACGCTAGCCAAACTAAAGTAATGAAGAACTGATATCCAAATACAATAGAAAGTTGCTACTTTGAAAAACAAATGATGGTCAAGGGTAACCATGGTGTAATTCTATGATATTTACTGATTTTAAGAAATAGGTAAAACTAATATATGCCATAATAAATGCATAAGGCTAATGAAACTTTTAAAAGGATTTGAGGGAAAGGAAAAATAGTGGAGTGGAAGGGAAATTCAAGGTAACCTGATCTCCACTTCAAATAACTCTAAGCCAGTCTGTCCTTTTAAGAGTTGTTATCCTGCTAAAAACATATCATATAGGGAAGTGAACCATACAAACTATATACTTTGGATACCTTTCCTCTCTTCAGACTACAATACACTTTGTGGATTTTCTTTAAACTCTTTCTATATAGATATCTTCACTGTTTCACACTACAGGAAAATACCTGAATAAGCAAAGGCAAGATTTCTAACTTTCACACAAAATACCAGTTATTCTAAATTGCCAATTCTTAAAAATCAGCTTTATAAACTTTGAAATATGTATACAAAACCATAAAGCATTTTCCCCCTCTTCCCTACCCCTGTTTAGGGCATTTGCATGCCATTTCAACCAACACATCCATTATTAATCGAGTAAAAAAAAGCAACTCGTGCTGGGTGATATATTTAATATTCTAATTTGAAACAACTACGAAAATGCTTATTGGATTCCTCTGGCTCACCTACACCACTTAACAAGCTACTGACAAATTCACCCCTACATTTCTCACGTAAAATGTGGCTTGTCTCTATTTGAAAGCACTTACGTAACAACACACGGACAGGTTGAGGGTTGCTACTAAAACAATCTTAGTTGCACAGTTGGCCACATTTTTCCAATACACCTGTAAAATCCTTCTAAAATCTGACTCGGGGACCTCCCTGATTATAAAACAAAAAGAATCCACACGCACAAAAATGCCATTAATCAGCCTGACAGATTTTAATCCTGATTAAACTGAAAGTTAACCAGTAGGTATGGAATCCTGTAACAAAGTTCATTACGATGGTGCATTAGAAAGAGCACAGGACAGGACAAGAAACTTGGGTCCCTATTCCCAACTCTGCCCGGCCCAGAGTAATGCTGTATAAGGTCCTTTAATTCTCTGTGCCTCAGTTTCCTTAGCCATAAAAATAAAAGTATAGCATTAGATGAACTCTAAATAGCTCTTATTTATGATTCTTCAAGTTTAAAGCTACTGAGTATCTATTTCACTTATAGATGGCATCTTAGGTGATAGTATCCTGATTATACACGGTTCCTGTCCTCAAAAGGTTAATATATAGTTGAGAAGATAAAACATTCAAACATCAATTCCACTCAGACAAAATTTGGACTAAATTCCACTACAGGCAAAAATACCATCTTCCTCCCCCTCTCATCCCCTAGACTCCCAAATATAGTCAGAGGCTTTTTCAATTAACATGGAGAAAAAAAATTCTCATTTGAAAATCTCCCAGTGATTTCTTCCAATAATTTTTTTTTACTTTTCCCTCTGAATATTAGCAAAATATACCCATTTAAAAGTGTGAAATATCTGTAATTGGTGACAAATAAATATAAACAGAGTATTGAAAAGAACTAAAAAACAAATCTACAGGTCAAGAAGCATACACTAATTTACCTATCGACTACTATTTGAAGATTTCCTGGCAAAGGAAATGTTTACATCTAACATGTTCAAAGACTATGGTGCTACAATAAAACATGTAAACATCTGTGGCATTTAATTCAGCATTTGAAAGAAATGAAATGAAAAAAAAAGTTACGGATCAGTCAATATGTTTTTTTACTATATTATCTTGATTTCTATGGAAATTTTACTGTACAAGTTTATTGAAATTTAGCATTGTCATTGTGAATTCTAATAATAGGTACAAACAGATTAGGACAAACACTGAAAGAAAAAGTGTTTCAAAATAAATAAAGTTAAAATGAAACAAATTTTTACAATACCAGAAAAAGTATTTTCTCCTGTGAAAATCACTTTCAAAAGTGTAACAGGCTATTGTGAAGATTAAATGCATTTACACATGTTAAGCACATATAACAGTACCTGGCACATGCAAGCACTCATCAGGCACTGGCTAGCGTTAACTCTAAATTGAATGTAGCTCTATCATACATAAAAGACCATGATAAAACATGTAAGTTAACATCAGGTGATTCAGATGATTCAGGCAACTACAGAAAAGTACATGGTGTATGAAACGAACATTTAGAATTCTGATGCGCACTCTGAAACCTGGAGTAAAAAACAAATTTTTAATAATTTAAATAATCTAACACAAATCTACAAAAATTAATCATGTGCATTAATTTATATTAACTTAAAAATAAAAATGCAAGTCAAATTACACGACTGATTTGGTCAAAATGAAATGGTTTCTTTTTCTGTCTTGCATCTTATGTTAGTCATATATTCTTATGTTAAATATTTTTTAGTGCTTGAAACTTAATCACACTATAAAGACTAGATCCTATCAAATCATGCTAAAAATCCAATTAACACATCATTAACAATTGCCTTATCTTCCCAAGGGTGAATTACAGTACTAAAAGATATAACAACAAAAGAAAGTATAGCCATCTTTTCATAAAAATATGCAAAGTTTAAGTAAATTCCAAACTTCCACAAAATTAATTTGTAAAACCAGTTCCTCTTTTTAAAGAAAACTAAGTAGTTGAAAATTTCCATTGAATTTTTTGTAAGAATGTCTCATGTTTAAATAGAAAGCTAGAGTTTAAAAAACCTTAAATCCTTACTTTGCACAAGACTCTATGCTAAGTACATGTGTCCCATATGTTTAACGAAAACATGTTTAGATTTGCAGTGATTCTGAAAACAAATTCACCGTCTAATAGTAGTGATCTTCTGGATGAAATGTAAATAGTAAAAGTTTTTAATCAAATCAGTCCCTACCACACAGTTCACACTCTAATATTTGTTGAATGAATGAATGAATGAAATCTTATTGAAAATATTTTACAGCCATTTAAGTTACATAAACAAAAACATCCAAAGCAATATTCTGACATACAGAACTTAAACTAAGAGTCAAAGTAAAAATTAATTTTAAGTTGGAAAACAATTCACTAAAGTAATCATTACAGAAAGGCTAAAAGTAGGAGACAAAATGAATACAAATAACAGTTTCAAAAATTTTTTTACAGAATTACTTTAGACATTATTTTTCAAACACTCTAAGAAAACATACTACATACTGCAAATACACAGTACAAACATAAAACTAAAACTTTACATTCACCTAACTTCCAATGTTGTCTCATTCGTGTGATATATGCACTTCCCTCACTTTAAAATTAAAAGCTCAAACCAATCAAAGATATTGGGGTAAACCCTAGTGAGAAAAACAAAAAACAGGTCTTCAGATACAATCTCACTGGTGAACTTTCAAAGTCAAGACTATGTATCAGCAAAGGAAAAAAAAAATCTACAGTCCTGACTTCTATCTTGCAAATAATTGTGCATCCTGTCATATACCTTAAAACTAGTAATACTAATAAGTAGATATTCCAATAAAAGATGTTTTCACGTTTTAGACAACCACCTCCTGTAATATTCCTATTCATTTACACATATTTCGCCATGACAAGTTCAGAAGACAGAGTTTCCTACACCGTCTTTAGGGAATTCTTCCTCCTTTGGCTTTTTCAACTATTTTCCAACAATGTATAACCTAATTTAGTGACTTTCCATCAAAAACAAAGCCCAGTAGTTGTCTAATGATTTACAGTCCACTAAAAGATATTACATGACCATGCTTTACCAAAGATGGAACATACATCTAAATTGATGATTTGAGGCAGTTGCCAACGTATTAACTACAAAAAAAGTCACTATTCCACATTCTTTAGCTTCATGATGAACTAAAAAAGTGTGAACATTTTATTGACACGAGTAATTAACATAGATATCTGGGTTTCACTGTTGAATTTCTACTTGGAAACGTTATCCATTACAAACTACTGGGCTTTCAACCAATTACCACACTGGTGAAACGTGTTGGTTTTATTTTCATAACATTATTTTGATGGAAGAAACGTGAGTGTCCCAGCCTTGACTTAATGGGTAAACATTTCCTCTGCTTTCAGAAGATAAACAGTAAATACCGGTATTGAAAACAGGGCCCCAAAGAAATTCAATCTAACCTAACTGTAGATTCCCGGGAAATCCCAAACAAGGGGTGACCCCGCCTAGGAGTCAGGGTGAACACAGCAACCAGCTCCGCTTCAACTTTGGGCTCGGAAGGGCCCCACTAGCATCATGGCTGATGCAGACCGATGCGCAGGAGAAGGAGGTGGACGAGGAAGAGGCTGGTTTGTTTACTTGCAGCCAGAGCCGCCGCCGCCGCCGCCGCCGCCGCCGCCGCCAGCAGCGACAGCATCACTGGATCCGCCAAAGCCAGCATCTTCCGTACATTTCTATTCTTAGCACACAACTCCGGAGCGGATCAAAACCCCACTACTATTAAAAACACAGACAAGCACGTTCCCCACCTCCCACACACCCCCACCCCACCAGGGCCGTCTCTTCCTGTGCGCCGGCGGCGGGGTGGGGGGGGGTGGAGAACAAGACCCCGGGGAGCCGTCGCATCCCTGCCTTCCCCCACCCACGCGCACACAGCCCCCTCCCCCACCCAAACGCCCTGACACAGGCGCTCCCCGCGTTACATAACCCCGCCGCCACCCCAGGCCGAGCGGGCCCCCTCCCCTAGCCGCCGGCCGGCGAGGAGGGTGAGCGGGCTGGATCGAGAGTGGCGCAGAGACCAGAGGCGCCGGGCCCGGGCGGCCCAGACCCGGACCGCATCGCTAGGCCAGGAACACCCTCCCAGGCCCCCGCGCACCGCCGCCTCAGCTTCCCTCAGCAAAGTGAGGGGTGCGGTCCGTCCGCGCCGGGCATCCCCGGCCTCCGCACCCGCATCCCAACCCCAGCCCCCGGCGACCCAGCCCCCGCCCACGCCCCCGGCGCGGTAACAAGCCGGACGCCCCCACCTCATTTACCCACCGCCAACCCCGCCCGAGGGGGGCCCGGAGGGAGAACAGGAGCGGCGGGGAGAGGGCGAGAGTGGGGGGCGGTGGCTGTTACCTGCAAAGGCGGCGGCGGCGGCCCCGCAGCTGCTCGGGCGGCGGCGGAGGATGGAGCCGGGGGGCGGGGGGAGGAGAGGGGGCGACTCGGGGGTCCCCCTCCCTCCTCCTCCCCTCCTGTCCTCCCCCCACCCCGCAGAGCCTCTGGCCCCCCTGGAGCCGGTGTGGCCGGCGGGAGGGCAGGCGGCGGGCTGCAGGGGAGGGAGGGAGGGAGCCGGCCGGGCCGCGGAGCTGGAGCGGGAGGAGGCGGCGGCGGCGGCGGCGGCGGCGGCGGCAGCGGCGGCGGCGGCGGCGGCGGGAGGAGGGAGGCGGCGGGGGGAGGGGGCGGAGACTCTACGTGGGAATCGGATCTCGGCTACAAATTCAATTCATCACCAGAAAACTCCGCTCGGGCGGGGGCCGGGTCGCGCCGGCGAGGCGAGGCGGCGGCGGGTGGAGGCTCTGGGCCCTGGCGGCCTGGCGCGGGTCGGGGGTCTGCGGCCTCCTCTCGGGCCGCGCCCCGCTGGGGGGCCCGCCGCCGCCTCCCCGCCCCCTCCTCCCTATGGGGCCGCCGCTGATCAGCTCTCGCCACCGCCGCCGCCGCAGGCTTGTTGTTGACTTTGAGGAAAACTCCTGACGTCAGGGGCTGGCGCACGGCGACTGGCGGGAGCTGCTTCCCCGCGTCCCCAGCCGGCCCGCCGCCTCTGCCCCCTCCCCGCGGTCCCCCGTCCGCGGGCTTCCCCGCGCCCCCAAGCCCGCGGCGGCCCGCGCCCCTTCTCCTCTCGCGAGAACACGCCCCCCCCTTCTCCCCAGCCGAAGCCGGGAGCGGGGCGTCGTTCCTGGGCGGGAAGTTGTGGGTTTTCCCCGCGCCCTCGTGGCGCGCTGCGGGCACCCGAGGCCCGGGAGGGGAGGCTCTTCTGCCTAACGCGCGCAGCCGGGCCCGGGGCTTTTCCTCCCGCCCGCCGCAGCTCCAAGGAGGTCAGGCGGGCGCGTGAGGGGCCCGGACCTGAGGCCCCAGAGATGGGCGGTGCCCTGGGGGGGCGCGCCCCGGAAAGCTTGGAGCCGGGCGGGAACCGACCCCACCCCTCTGCACCTCAGAGGTCAGTCCAGAGTCTGACACCTTTCCTGACTCCTAGGAGACCTTATCGTCCAGTCTAGAACACCTCTTTCGGAAGAGCCATCCCTGGGCTTCCTGTAAGCAATCACCACACATAGTGTACGGCTTGCAGTAGCATCGTAATTCAACCTTAAAATTTCACACTTTTTAGAGACAGTAGTTTTCATTGACTTTGGGGAAGCCATGATGTATTGCATTCACTACGAAGATAGCATTTCTTTCTTTTGAAGTTCATGGCTTCTGAGGATATTTGCAATGGAAACACTTTTTTTTTTTCAAAATGGCCAATTTTTTTTTTTTTAACTCTACATCATACTCCATAAAGTTATAAAAGAAGTTCACTTTTTCTGACACCATGTATTGTTGCTTCTGGAACACTTTGAAAAAACCGTATTATTTCGCCACGTGGCTCTAACCTTGATGGTGTACCTGTTATTTCTCCCAATGCAAGAGTCTTGTTAGCTTGTTAGTGCTGTTAGCTTCTTTCTGTAGAAGGAGTGATTCCTTCCGACGCGCACTTCCTACTCTTACCATGTCCTGACAACATTGGGATGGTAGTCATTCTTTTACACTATATCCCTGGTATTTATACAGGGAGTCGTATTTATACATCTATGTCCACATCTTTTATGAAATGCACATCTATTGGGATTGTGGACAGGAATATGAAACCTAATAAAAAAAGAAAGCGCTTTTTAAGTCGATTTTCTCCATTTGTAAGGGAAGCACTTCTCTGACCGTTTCAGAACAAAATTTGCCATTTTAATATATACAATCCACCCGAGAGTAAAAGTCCTCAATTGCTGCTTTTCTCCTTCTTCCGTATTTCCCGGCGCGTCATGAACTGATTAATAAACATACACTGTATCCTAATTCTATTTAGTTTATCTCTGTATAAAATATAATTTATTACCATAATTATCAGAGCTCTAACAGTCCCTATTGGCAAAGTGATTCCGTTACAGATTTCTTGCTTGGGAGTAACAAAAATGGGTCAGATTTTTATTCTATAATAACCCAACCCACTTTTTATTTTTAAGAAAATAGTCACTATGACACCAGCGCTAAAAAGAGTGTCTCAAAAGCTCTTTTAAATACTTAACTCTGAGAGTGGTGATATTCTGAATTACCAGATATCTCTTATCAACTGCAATTTTCATTTGTTTCCAATTTTAACGTCAACATATTTGTGAGAACCAAATTTGTCTTATGAGCCATACTGCCTCAAAATATTTCTCCATCTCATCAGATTGTATTAAATCTTAACTGAATTAAACCCTAAAGGTAAATATGGTATAAACTACAATGGATTATATACTCTGGGCTTCATGTATTTGAAAAGTTGTAAACTTTTATTTCTTCCGTGTTTTGTACTTCTACTCTAGTAGTTTCATCAATTTCTGTAATAAAAGCATATCAGCTTTTATTATACAATTATTTATTACAGAACTATTATTTACTTAAGTACCATTGTTCTTTCTCTTAGACTGCGCCATCATGGATTTTGGAGAATCTGCCAATTGTGATACGACGGTACTCCATACACAGTGTATGCTAGAGTTCTCCTCTTCGTTGTCATCACTTTCCAATAATATGGGCAGCAGGAGCATGTTTATCCATGGGAATGTCCCTCCTAAATTTTGGAGACAAAGCCCTCATTCTTTATTAAGCCAGAAATTCTTAAGGCTAGTATCTCTCAGTAGTAGTTACTTATGCAGCTTAAGAAAAGTATTCACTCTTCTTGACTACCAATGAGTAAATTAGATACTGAGAGCTATTTGTTAGTACTTCCACCATTTCTTGGGAGTAACTTAAACTAGAAGGCACATTTAGAATTTCAGGACATCAGGTAACAAAAATTAAGTTACTGCCTCTCTGCCTTTATAACAAGGGTATCTTGTCTCCAGTGCCTAGAACAGAACATGACACAAAGTATGCACAAAATGTGTTTGTTGGATAAATTAATGAATGAATGGGCAAATAACTCTGTGTCCTATGTGCAGTTTATACTGTACTCTCCTCTTGGGATGGCTTATTGGAAAGATCATGAACACACTTTGGAGACTTGGAGATCTGAGTTCAAATCCTCCCTCTGCAGAATTTAGGTCTTAGGCAAGTTTCTTAACTTTTCTAAGCTTTAATTTCCTCATTTGTGCAACGATGGTTACAACTTCTTCAACAGCTTATTATGAGAATTAAATGTGATGAAATATTAGATAGTATCTAAAACATAGTGAGTGATTAGCAAGCTAAAATTCCTTTACCATAAACATGAATATATTTGTTAACACTAGCTGGTACAACAAATAAATACAAAAATCTATCCTGGCATTTCTACAGAAGTGTATTTCTCATCCATGTAAAGTTCAGAATGGCAGGCAAGTCTCCTCTAAGCATTTATAAGAATAAAGTTTCTTCCATGTTAGAGTTCTGACATGTTCAACACATAATCACAACATCAAGCTGGCAGAAAGGGGCAAAACGTGGAGAATCACTCAAGGGAGGTTTTGTGCACATCACTTCCATTCCCATTCCACTGGCTAGAACACTCCCAAGCCACCAAACTACAAGGCAACCCATGAAATGGAGTCTAGCCCAGGAAGAAAAAGAAATTACTTTGATGAACAACCAGCAGTCTCTGCCACAGTTGGTTTCTGAAATAACCATGCTAAGTCTATAGCTGTAATTAATAAATATTCTAGATGATTAATAGAGCAATTTCCAAAAGAACATAGTTTAAATCCAGGTATAAGTAGAAGAAGAGTAAGTTGCAATAGTTATCGATACTAATTGTCTTATCTCTTTTTTACAGATATCTTTCTTAAGGTATAGGTCTGTATTAGTAACACATGAGAATACCTGAAGAACAGGTATGTCACTAATCTGATGCCATGTGCAAAGGGGATACTTAAAGCTCTCTGGAAACCTCCCTCTTGTTTTATATTGGCAGACTTTTTTTCCTGCTGTGTTACTAGGGTTTGAATGAAAATTTTTTCATTCGTATTGTCATATTCTCTCTTAGATGGCTAAGTCTGTTAGCAACTTAAGCAATCTCTGGACATTATATTTAGTATTTCAGAACACTTGGGTCACAGAAAGTTACCACAATTAAATAACTGCTCGTGGAGAATTGACCTAGAATTCATGTTCTGATTCCAAAGCAAAAAGCATACATATTATTATTCGGACTGCGGGTGAATAGAGGTATGCAATAATACTAATACCTACGTATTTTAATCCCAGAGCCTCATTTTAGGATATAATTTTAACTTCCTGAGGTGGTGTGCATTTCTAGCTGTTTCAGAACCTGCTCTGTGAGGACTGAACTTCTTAATACAACAGCTAGCAGTGAAATAATGACAGTAAATTTCCAACCCTCACCTAAGTAATTACCTCAACTCCTTCCTCAGTTATCTCATGTAAATACAGTTCTGTTCCAGAAAGTTTCCCCATCGATTTTAAAACACAACCTCTTCTACTAATGAAGAAGTAATAAAGTACTAAAATACTTTCTGAGTCAACTGGAAAGCTTCAAATCTACACCTGACTTTTTTTTAACCCACTACAAAGTCCTTCAACTGTTGAATTTGTAATATTTCATTAAATAATACTAGTTTGCTTTTTATGGTAAGAGGAAATTCAGTATCAGAATTTTTCTATTGACCTTTAGTTCCTAGATAGAACTATGGCCACTTTCAGTTGCAAACACTATCTCAATCAGAAATTAGATTTTAACCAAAACACTGAATTTGATTTAGAATTCAAGCCTTCTTTAGGCTGAAAGCCTGTATGGAGAAAACAGGCAAACTCAGCTTCTCTATTTCTCCATCTCGTTTTCCTCGTACCCCCACAAGTCAGTCTCTGGGTGAAGGACAAAACAGTTCTTATCTAGCTGGTACTGTTGTAATCCAGTTTTGCACTCTCTTGGCCTGACACACAGAACCCCCCATAGGATTTACAGGACCCAGTGCTAAACAGAAATGCTGGGTCCCTTGTTGCAAAATAATTAAGAATTTCAAGACAGCAAAGCAGAGGATTAAACCAAGTACAGGTCTCTGTGCACAGGTCTGCACAGGTCACTGGCCCATGAAGCTACTGATATGTGTTTAAGGTTGGCTCTCCAAGGTCTCTTTGGAGAGTTGCTTCTGGGCTTCTCTAATTGCAACCCCTACAATGTGGGTAATGCACCTTTTCTTTTAGCTGCCTACTCCTAATCACCCCTCAGCTCCTGTTTCCTCCGCCCTGTTGTATTCTCCCTACTGGAGAGTCATTTCACCCTCTGGCAGAAGGTCTCCTAGGCAGGACTCAAGATGGCTCCAGCCAGCTCCTTCTCTCCCATGGGACTTCACCTGGTCCTTGGGAAATACTCACATATCCTTTGCCCTGTAGGCCATTCTCTCCCTCTTGATTCTGCCACAGAAACAGTTGGGCAACCTGCTTCCCAATTTCTACAGAATCCCCTCTTTGCAGGGAACAAACACATCCCAAGCTCTCACATGATCCCACGGAAGCCCATGGAAGCCCCCTGGCATAAGCTGAAGAAGCATCCTACATGCCCTCCCCACTGGAGTTGGTGAGCTCAACTTTCCCCAGTAAAATCCCTACATAAATCTCCTCTGTCTCAACTATTTTATATTCTTAAAGTGAATAAGAGCATTTGAGTTACAGAATAGGCTTTGAATTATTTCCTTCATGATAGTTACCTAACTTGAAATTTCATACTTTTTTTGTATTGGGGGATTTCAGTTAAAACTTCATTTTTAAATTCCTATTAAAAAGCATATTCTCTCTGTGGTATAAATATTTTCTGTTTCTTATTTAGATGTGTGCTCACATGTATAAAAAAATTATTAGCTATTACCGAAAAATAATGTATTGAGGTTAATAGGTGTTCAAGGCACAAAATTAATTAAAATAGTATCTTCTCTACATATGCTTGTATTTCTGTTTGACAAATATGTGACAACAAATTGCCTTTTTCATACATTGTTATCCACATTAATGATATTAAATATTTAGATTCTTGCCTTTGGTTAATTTCTCAGAATTTTTTCTTAAAAAATTTGAACACTAGGAAATTTTATGTCTAAAGAGCCTAAAAAATATAAATATGCCACAAAATCAAAAATAAAAATATAGAAGTACAATTTGTACTAAGAGTTGGTAACTTGGACTAAGGTTACATTGAGCCATGAAACCCCTGTATACTGGCATGAATCTCAAATCAGATGGATTTTTTTAACAGTGTAAGGCTGCCTTGATTTTCCTTTAATGTCTGTGATTACCAAAAATGAGTTGCCTTCCTTTGTTCTATATCAAAGTATAAAAGATTCAGAAAATGATCGGGCTTTGGTGTCTAGTTTAAACTCCTTAACTTTATCTTGCTCCATTCAAAGTGCTATTGTGAGCCTTGAGTGTACAAGTCAGAGAAGGACAATTTACTAAACACGTCACACATGCCTACAGAAGGTTCTCATTCTATTTCTTCTCTAACGAAAAGTTACTTCCTTCTAGATGCCTGCTTCTAAGTATCTGAATTTACATGACATCAGAGTTACAGGATACCTAGAACTCTTGCTAATGAGCAAAAGCTTCTTTAGATGATTCATAAAGGAAAACTTATAAAGAATGAAGAAAAAGGCAAAGTCCCCAACTTTTGTTATTCTTTATGTACTTCCTCCTTAATGATGGGTTATCATAACCTCTTTTTCTGAAATCTCCAGTCAGGGTTTCATAAAACTTATTTGCATGTTTGCCTAGTCCTACTGTCTTCCCTGCTAAAACGTTTTACACCTCATATCATACAGTTCACATTTTAACATTCATTTCAACTTAATTCCATAAACACTTGTTGACTCTCTATACAAAGGTCTAGAGAGAGATATGAGTACAACCCAGTGCCTGCCTTCAAGATGTTCCATTCTATTAGGATACCAACATAAATAAGCAACAATACAAATAAGTGCAATAATAGAAACACATATAAAGGGATAAGAGAACACATCACGGAACAATTAACAGTGGGATGAGACAGACTAAGTCAGGTCAACCTATAGAGAGAGAGGTTAATGACATTTTAGCTGAGCTTTAAAATGAGGTCAGGGAATTTCCTGGCGGTCCGGTGGTTAAGACTCTGTGCTTTTACTGCTGAGGGCCTGGGTTTGATCCCTGGTCAGGGAATTAGGATCCCCCAAGCCACACGGCCCGGCCAAAAAAAAATGTTTTAAATAAATAAAATGAGGTCAGAAATTGATAAGGCAGGAGGAGACATTCCAGGCAGTGAAAGGAACACAAAGAAAAGCAAGAGAGTACCATCAGGACCTCCAGGAAAAGAAAATGGGTACAGGGAAGGTTTCAGAGTCATGAAGGCATTTGAGCTGGGCTTGAAGTATAATCATGAGAAAAAATAAGAGTCTATATTCATGTAAAAGCAGTGGAGAGGGAGAAGAAGGAAGAATCTCCTGAGTAACTTCTGATGTAGAATCATCAGGGAAGAGTGATTAGATGGTGGGCAGAGGGGTAGTGAAAAGAAGAAGAATGAAGAATTATGTCCAGAATTATGCCCTCCTTGCCCTGTGAGGAGGAATGTGCGTGTGTGTGTGTGTGTGTGTGTGTGTGTGCATGCACACTATGGTTGTTATTGCTTATTTTGGGGTGGAGGGTTGTCAAGAGGCAAGGTTATGAGGGAGAAAAGACAAAATGAGCCATTTTTGACATTAAAATTGATGTACACCTATGAGACTTTCAGGTAGATACAGTAATAAACACAGTAGTTAACATGATTGAGTGCTTACTCTGTGTCAAGCCCTGTGCTAAGCACTCTACAGGAATTAGCTGATTTAATGTCAGAGGCATCTGAGGATATGAAAATATGGAGGTCTGACTAAAAGACTTTGTCTGAAGGTATAGGTCTGCATCAGATAGTGGGGTAAATGACATCAGGCAGCAATGTGATGTAAAAACTGAACCTTGGTAAACACTAATACTTGAGGACAGAAGGAATGGAGAAAAAAAAATAGCCAAATGAGTAAGGAGAGAAACAGAAGTTATAAAAACCAAGGTAGAGAGAGTTTCAAAAAGGGGGGATGTATTTGCCAGTGGAAATGCTGCAGAGGAGTTCAAATAAAAGAGAAAATTTGATAAGTTCCTACTGAATTTTACCACTGGGGAGTAAATGGTTACTTTTACGGAAGTAGTTTCGTGGTGTAATGGCAATGATAGCTTCACTGAGTTAATGAGAAAATGGCCAATTGAGGAAGAGGGGATAGTGGAGTGATGGGAATAGGAATTAATATTTATTGAAACCTACTATGAGCTAAGTAAGTTCTGTCCTGGCATTTTGCTTAAGTGTGGCAGGACGCTATCTTGAAATATTAACCATTGTTTTCTGGTTTCTGACTCCCCTAGCTCTTCCTTGCCATCTAGAGAACTAGAAGATCATTGCCTCAGGAAAGAGATGGCAGAGCAGATTGATGAGGAAAGGCTTCCTTTCCTGGCTTTTTAGTTTCAGAAGTCTAGCCCTCAGGGCAAAATGGAAATAACTCTAGGGCTTAAAACAGCAGACTTGGGGGCTTCCCTGGTGGCGCAGTGGTTGAGAATCTGCCTGCTAATGCAGGGGACACGGGTTCGAGCCCTGGTCTGGGAAGATCCCACATGCCGCGGAGCAACTAGGCCCGTGAGCCACAACTACTGAGCCTGCGCGTCTGGAGCCTGTGCTCCGCAACAAGAGAGGCCGCGATAGTGAGAGGCCCGCGCACCGCAATGAAGAGTGGCCCCCGCTTGCCACAACTAGAGAAAGCCCTAGCACAGAAACGAAGACCCAACATAGCAATCAATCAATAAATCTTTAAAATAAAAAAAAAAAAGGACCTCGTTACCTAAATATAAAAAAAAAAAAAAACAGCAGACTTGGGAGAATATGTGGTGCCAAGAGCAAGGCCTCACTCACTCGATACCACCACCACCACTGGAAAGCTCCTCAGGCTAGCAGGAGGAAGAGAATAAAGCTCCTCAGGCTAGCAGGAGGAAGAGAATACGGGAGTAGATGGCTGGGTTTCTGGGGAAGGGGCAGCTTTACCCCCTGCCCCAGCCCAAGTGAGAAAATGAGTAAATAACTGGGTAACCTTCAAGATTCCAGAAAAAGAGAAAAGTTGTGTTTTGTTCCTTGTGAGAGCATGGATGGATGGAAGGACCAGAGGTTGACTCTTTCTTATGGTTAATGTAGGCATTCAGCCCCCACAGAACTTCCTGGGGCCCAGCATGACTTGGACAGCAACACAACAATTCCTGTGTGACCAGGATTTCTGAGATTTAGGCAGACATCTGAGATCCCCACGCTCAACTATGATGCAGGATTAGCACTGCAGTTCTAGCACATCAGCAAATGACACTGAAGGGACTAAGGGACAGCTCAGCAGCAAAGGGCAATTGAGATGACCGACATCTCAGAGGATGCCAGTGTGTACAACCAAGACCAATAACCCTTTCCCTTCTCGTGAACTGATACTGTGTAAGCCATTCTCCCCACTGCCTTCGCTCCAGAACTTCATCACAACCCCAGGCAGAAAGGAAGTTTCTAACCACCCAGCCAAATGGAGACTCAATGTTGAAACACTTGAATTCAGTTCAGTTCTAGAAACACTTGAATTTGGGAAATTAAATTCATGACCACCATATCTATTCTATGATATTCAATTCTTAACCATCATTACAACTTCATTAAATAGGAATTGCCATTCCCACATTACAAGTGATGAAATAGATTCAGAGAGATTAAGGAATTTTTCTAGGCTAGCAAGGGACAAAGCCAGGGCTCACACCAAGGTCTGTTTTACACCAAAGCCAGTGCTCTTTCTACCAGACCACTTTGTATTTTCAAAAAGTTTGACAGAGAAGAAGAATAGTAGCCAGAAGGGGACCCAGGGTGATGAGACTTTTTTTTTTTTTTAAGAATGAGAGAAATTAAACAGTATAAATGGGGAAAGGAAAAAGAGCTAGTTGAGGGAAAGACATTGAAAATGAAGGAAAAGGGATTATTTATCAAGGAATGATTCTAAAGGATATGGGAGATGAATAAAGATAAAGGGATAAACCTTGAATGGAAGGTAGGTACTTCTCCAAGGTAAGAGTGAACGTAGAAAGGATTTACATAGAAAGAGTTTTGTAGACAGGTGGGAAAATTTTGATGGCATCAGTGCTTCATGACATAAAGGAGGAAGGGCCAAGTGCAATACCTGTAGGATGCATGTAGGATGAAAACTGAATCATAACCTGCATTTTAGTGCCTTGAACAGAAGGTGGTATATGTCATGCATTTGATTGAGTTCCTTCAACACTGTAGTGGCATTATGCCCAGATCTGCAACCCGTCCTTTGAGGACTGAAGCAGACATTTCTCCAGCTGCTCAGAATGTTGGTCATTGACACTTCTTAATTCCCCTTCCCAGGAATTGTCCTCTACTGAGAGAGCAGGTTTACCCCAGATTACATCCCCTACCCAATGACTGTTCCGTCTGGGATGTAAGGTCTAGTCCCTTGCCTCAGTTCAGGAAGCCTATAGGACCATCCATATCCTCAGACCTCTCTACTGCTCCCCCATCACAACACACACACACACACACACACACACACACACACACACACACACACAGGATTAACTGAGGTCTTCGTTGTGACTGTGCTGCACTTCGCCCTCTGCCCAGTCCTGCTTCCTTCAGTCCCCCGCAGGAATTCCCCGAAAACTTCCTGCAGGCACTTAACCCATTCTCAGGTCCCTCTGTATGGGGGACATGTCTGCTCCCCTCATGCCAAAAGAGGCCTACTCTGCAGGTGTGGCTTGGGGTTTTCTGGTTCTTGCGTGAAGTTTTAGCAAGCTCACTTGTCTGAAGGCCTAAATGCACATTTCCAACTTGTACTAATGTAAAGCTGCTATTTCTTTTCCAATGCCTATCTTTTGTATGTATTTTTCAGTTGGGATCCAAATTCACAAGGAGAGAGAGGAATTATTTTACTCTCTGAAAACTTGGAAGTGGTAAAGAAACACTATTTAGCGTTTGGGTGAGAAACAGCAAGAATGACAAGGAATGTGAAAAATAAACATGATGTGGAATCTAAGATTAAAAAAATGGTTCCAACATTTACAAAATGTCCATGAACTCTAGTCCTGTATACAAAGTTCCTACTGAAGAGAAGGAGTGAATCACAAAGGGAATCTACCCAGGCTCCCAGTCATTAGATTTAGATCATTGTTCCTTATGCTCCAGATTTTTGGCTTAATTCAGAAGATTTATAAAGAACCAGGAATGTTGACTCTGTTACAAAGAAGAACTGCAGCAGCTTTTTGCTAAAATCAGTTTTACCATTACCTTAATTACATTTTATTACCAAAAGATAAGTATGCTAAATGGATCCACATATCAAAACATCTATTATAGGTTTGTAGAAGTGATGGTAAGGATGACACTATTTTTTATTAATGCCTATTTTAAAATTACTTTAATTTGACCCCATTTTACCCCAAATTACCCTTTGAGATGATTTTTCAGGCTTAGTCCCAAGTTAAAGATAGCTCTGAAACTTTTTCCATGGCAAGAAATTAAATTAGGTAAGATTTCATTTGTTTTGAGATTGAGCAAGATTCACAAACCTTTACACTTTAGACTGAGTGTTCCAAGAGTCATATTTTACAGATTTTACATTTAATATAATTCTACTTCTGATATTCATTTTTGTTACTCTACAAGCTAACCAGAAGTAATAAGGTTTCAGGAGCTGGAAAGCATGTATTTGGCTTTTCTCATCTGTTTGGGTCAATGTTAGGATTTCTAAGGTACCATGAATGGTGGAGTTAATTATTGATGAAGTGAATCCACAAATTTGTTTGTTGCTTGCCAGTTGTATTGCTTATCTATAATGCTATTACCAGTTTTCTCTAAAGCATGAAGATTTCCTACAAAAATGGAAGCTATGCAGTTGTAATTTTTCACCTTTTGTAAGATTATGGGGTGCAGGAAATGGGGGAACAGAGAGGCCTTCAACTTCTCCATCTTAGGGTAATATTCCTTGCCATCTATGAGGTGAAGAATGTATGAGATAACAGAATGGCTCTGTTCTCAGAGGTGATGATGGGTTTGCTCTGAGCTATCAACACTCATACCTGGGCCTCTTATGATCAATGACACACCATTTGGAGACGGCTGACTGGGGTTAATGGTGCAATCTGTGGCTTTGGAACAGAGTTCTTCTCTATGTGAAACTAATTGGCCCATATGGGGATTAAACTGGTAACAGTGTCCTCATTTGTCAACCCATCTATTCAGCATTTGAATCTGGTTATGTTTGTTTGAGTACTTCCCACAATTCAACCAATGTATTTTCAGTTGATAATATAACCTCAGAAAGAGGAAGAGGTAATTGTTTAAAATATACAAGCTGTTTATCAACCCAAATCACTGTAAGAAAGTCATTATAAATTAAATAATAATTATCCTATTGCCAGTTATTCTTAATTGAATATCCCAAGCTGTGGGAAACAGAACAGGAGGTAAGTGTGCTTCTCATTAAGTAACTTATTCCATTGCAAATGCCAGAATTACTTTGAAAATTCTCCAGACATGCCTTCAGAGTACCCTCCTCACTGCCCAGGGACTGCTTAGAGGGTTACCATCCCAGCAACCCCAGCTCTTTCCCAAAACATTAGGTTTCAGACTGGGACCTGACCTTTTTCCTCACTTTCTTTTTCTTTGCTTCTATGCTCATCAGCTTTAATCCTGACCCCGGAGTACTTTTTATATCCATTTACCAATTACATGATTAATATGCTGACTTTGCAGGGGAAAAAAACACTCTTTGCCACAAAATAGAGGTCCATCCTTCTATAGAGACTTCCATTCACACTTCAGTTCAATTGAGGACATATCTTGACAATACAGCATACTTTTTAGATCAGCTTAGATTTTTCTCTCTCAATTTTCTTTTGATAAACCTGATGCCTTTCTCCAATTCAACTGATGCTTAGTATCCGACTAACACAGATAAAAACAAGTCTCAAGTTGTCAAATTATGTTATAGTAGAGCCTGCAGCATAGTGGAAACAATAAAGTCAAACTAGTAAAAAAAAAACAAGAGAGTGGACTTCCCTGGTAGCACAGTGGTTGTGAGTCCGGCTGCCAATGCAGGGGACACGGGTTTGAGCCCTGGTCCGGGAAGATCTCACATGCCGCGGAGCAGCTAAGCCCGTGTGCCACAACTACTGAGCCTGCACTCTAGAGCCCACAAGCCACAACTACTGAGGCCACCTGCCGCAACTACTGAAGCCCGTGCGCCTAGAGCCCGTACTCCGCAACAAGAGAAGCCACCACAATGAGAAGCCCACGCACCGCAATGAAGAGTGGCCCCCACTTGCCACAACTGGAGAGAGCCCGCGCACAGCAATGAAGGCCCAACACAGCCAAAAATAAATAAATAAATAAATAAAAATTTAAAAAAACAGAGAGTAAAATGTTTATTACTAGGGGATGGGGGGATAAGATAGATGTTATTTAAGGGTACAAACTTGCAAATAAGCCCTAGAGATCTAATGCACAGTATAATGAATATAGACAGCAATATTGTACTATCTATGTGATGGGATAAATATCACTACAAAGGCTATGATATTACAGCATATAAATGTACCAAAGTAACACGTTGTACACCTTAAATTTGCACAATAAGTCAAGTTTATAAAATTTTAAAAAATAAAAGAGAAAAAACTAAGAAATTGAAAAAAAAAAAAAGAGGTTAAATAGGAGGCCCAGAGGGGATGGATAACAATGAGCCAGGTTGTCAAGGTGATCACATTTACATGCAGTAGAAGAGCATTTTCTTTACTTAAACCCTCAGTTAGAAGCTATCTTTTCCTGCCAAAAAGAATTTTAAAATAAGTGAACTTTAAGCAGTTATAGAAATAGCAAGTCTTTCCCACAAAGAGTGATAAAGACCCAAACATAAGAAAGTAACAGAGCAGTGTGGTCCAATAAGAGTGTGAGACAAAGAAGAGCATCAGCAGAACCTTGACAAAGAGAGAAGAGTTATGTGTACTGGACTAAAAAACAAACTTATTTTAGCCCTGTTGGCTGAGAGTTTTCACCAGCTCCTTAGTGAAGAGAAATTGGAATTTAACCTCAAAATACTAATGTTCGTTTTTATAGGACTATTTATATCTGCTTAAGTTAACATTCGGTTCTCTTATTATCCTCAAAAATTCTTAACTAAAAGGACTGCTGAGATGAATATATGTATAGGATACATGCTACCTTATTGTAGCAATCAAAATTCTAATTCCAAGAGGAGACAAAATCAGCTCAATGCTTCGCTCAGAAAAGAATGTATTTTAGTTAGAGTGTACAACATACTATATTTGCGTGAGAAACAGTGAAAGAGAGAGAAAGATTGAACTAATATGTGCAAAATGAAGAGTGCTCATAGGACTTTCTTTTTAGTCATGTGTTGATTATTTATCTTCATTTCTTAACTTGTGAAACATAATATTTTTGCAGAAAGTACTTAAAACATATGTATAGATTGCCCAATGATTTTAAAGCAAACACCTATGTAACTACCATCCAGATCCAAAAAAGAGAACATAAGCAGCAACCTTGAAACCAGTGTGCTTTTCCCCAACCATAGTCCCCTCCCTCAATAGCAACCACTTTTAGACTTCTGTGGTTTTCATTATAGTGTTTCCTCCAATTTGTCAGTCCATAAATAAGATTGTTTTCGTTTGACTTTCTCCTTGTTCTCAGTATTATATATTTAAAATTCATACATATTGTTGTGAGCAGCTTTATTTTTCATTTTTACTGCTGTATAATATTTCATTGTGTGAATATATCATGAATTTTTAAGGAGTTTATCTTTTTCATCTAAACTTTCAAATTTAATGACATAAGGTTTTTAAAAACAATATCTTCTTATTTCTTTTTAATGTCTGAAGAATCTGTAATATCATCTTTTTCATTCCAGATATTGGTTTATTTTTTTCTCTCTGTCTCTTGCTCTCTTGGTTGATTCTCACCAGAAGTTTGCCAATTTTACCAACATTTAAAATTCATTAGTTGCTGCTCTCTTTCTAATTTTCTATTTTCTAATGTTTTGGGGTTTTATTTTGCTGTTCCTTTTCTAACTTTTGAGATAGATAATGAACTCATTAATTTTCAACCTTTCTTCTTTTCCAATTATGTGTATAAGGTTACACACTTTTCTCTAAAGACTTCTTTAGTGGTGTCTCATATGTCTGAGATGTGATCTTTTCATTATATTTTAGTTCAAAATAATTTTTATTTGTGTTCTGATTTTTTTCTTAGAATTGTATTTAATTCCAAAAAATATGTGAACATACTTTGTATGATTTCAATCCTTTACAAATTATTCAGACTTGTATTTTGTCCTAGCATTTGCTCAGTTTTTGTAAATGTTCCACATATGCACTTGAAAAAAATATGTATTCTGCAGTTGTTGGGTGTTATATCATATACATATCTTTATATGTCCATATACATAAATCTTTAAAAATCATGATGTTAAAATCTTTTATATTTTTACTGATTTCTTTGGTCTCCATAGTCTATCCATTACTGAGAAAGGTATATTAAAATTTCCCATTATGATGTGGATTTATCTATTTTTCTTGAAGTTTTGTCAATTTCTGATTTATATATTTTCAGTCTATGCTATTGGAAACATACAAATTTAGAATTCTTATAGCTTCCCTATGAATTGAACCTTTTATCATTATGAGGAGACCCTCTTAATCTCTAATAATGCTTTTGACCATAATGTCTATTTTGTGTCATATTAAAGCAATCACTCTTTCTCTATACACACATATACCTATATGTATATAATAATGCATATATGTATATACTATGTAAATACATATACACATATATATGTGTGTACGTATTTACATAGTATACACATATACATGCGTATATACAAGATATATACACGTGTATATGTGTGTGTGTGTGTAAAGCTACACCAGTTTTCCTTTGGGTAGTAGTTACATGATTTTCTTCATCCTTTTACTTTGAATCTTTCTTTAAACCTTTCTGTATTCTTACACTTTGTATGGATTTTTAAAAATGAAATCTGACAATTTTGTCTTTTAACCAGATAATATAGCAGTTAGTTCATTTACATTTCATATAACAATTCACAAAATTGGGTTTTTTTAAGATCTATTATCCTATTTGATGGTTTCTGTTTGTTCTGCCTACTGTCTGTAGCTTAATAAGAAGCTCCCTCAGCAGATCCTAGCTCAGTGGAAGGACATAATGCAGATGAGATCCAGAGGCTCCCATTCAATAAGGCCATGTTCTTGACCAGGAAGTTCTCACAGTTGCAGAGTTGAACTGGTGTCCCCTGCCTCCTTCCAAGTCCCTCATAAACATATAGAATTGCATAGCACAGGGCCCTCTGGAGCTCGGCTTCTCAAGCTTGCCTCTCTATGGGATAATGAGAAATGGGGCCTGGAGGGTATTTTCAGCTGCTCCATGCCTTCAAGTTTCCCTAAAAAACCTGACTTTAAATGTATGTCCTGTCATGCTAGTGGTATATGTGTGCATGCTGCTTTGCCCAACACCTTTCTTACTTTCCTTTTGAATGATTACATTTTATCTTTTTTTTTTTCTTTTTTGGTCTTCTACTGATTTGGCAATTACTTTCTTTGTCTATTATTTTCGTAATTACTTTAGAAATTACAATATGCAAAGTTAACATATCAATGTCTGAGTTTCCTCAATACCTTTACCCTCCTCCTGGAGTGATAGCAGGAACAACAACAAAAAATGCTTGAACTCAATTCCCTCCACACCTACCAAGTTAATATATTTTATATATTTTTGCAGTTGTGCATCTTAAATATCTTTTGAAAAATATCCCTGAGACATTATTATTAATGTTTATACAATCAATGATTATTTTATTTAACCAAATATTTACCATTTTCTTTTCTCTCCATTCCTTTGTGCATCTTGAATCATCCTTCTTCCAAAAGCATATTCTTTAGCACGGTGTTTCTTAAACTATTTGTGGTGTAGGACTTTTTTTTTTTCTTTTAATCATCACAGACTAATTTTTTTAAGTACAATAATATGAATTAAATTAAGCGTGACAGGACTCCCCTGGTGGCACAGTGGTTAAGAATCCGCCTGCCAAGGCAGAGGAAAAGGGTTCGAGCCCTGGTCCGGGAAGATCCCACATGCCACAGAGCAACTAGGCCTGTGTGCCACAGCTACTGAGCCTGTGCTCTAGAGCCCACGAGCCACAACTACTGAAGCCCGCACGCCTAGAGCCCATGCTCCGCAACAAAGACAAGCCACCGCTATGAGAAGCCCGAGCACTGCAACGAAGAGTAGCCCCAGCTCATGGTAACTAGAGAAAGCCTGCACTCAGCAACAAAGACCCAATGCAGCCAAAAAATAAATAAACAAATAAATAAAGTTATTTAAAAATAAATAAATAAATAAATAAACTGTGACAATTAAATGAAGAAAACAGAGATGAAATACAAGCCCCACATCTTCATTATTAGATTCAAGAGTCATAAAAGTACTCTGTCAAATTGCTGTACATTTTCTGAATGCTTACTCCTAGTTCCTGGACTTCTTTCATCTGGACGAGTAGCCAAAGCTCACAGACTGGCATTAATCTGTAGACCTCACTTAGAGTGACACTGCTTTCACATTCTCCTTAGTGAGGACGTACCTGCTGGTAATGTACTCTCAGTTTTTATGTGTCTGAAAATGTCTTTTTAAAGCCTTTATGTTTTTTAAATGAACTTTTTAATGTAGTACAGTGTGCATACAGAAAACTGCACATGTCATGAGTAGACTGCTCAATAAATTCTGACAAAGCAGGTTCACCCAGGTAATTGCCCAATAGGTGAAGATATAGAACACTACCAGTGCTCTTGGAGCCCCTTCCTACCCCTCCAAGTCATCACCCTACCTCTCTCCCCAAATGTAACCACTATCCTAACTACTAATGTCATAAATTAGTTTTGCCTGGTTTTTAAGTCTATATAAGTGGAACATACTGTATGTATTTTTTTTAAATCTGCCTTATTTCTCTCAATAATGTGCTTGTGAGATTCATGTGTTGTTGCCTATAGCAATATTTTGCACATTGTCATTGCTGTGTAGTACTTCATTATATGAGTATGTCACATTGAAAAATAAAATCCATTCCATTGTTGATGGACACTTGGATTGTTTTCAGTTTGGGGCTGTTATCAATAGTGCTTCTGTGAACATTCTTGTATGTTGTTTGGTACACAAATGTATGCATTTCATTTGGGTAGATACCTAGGAATGGAAATGCTGGGTCGTAAAATATGTGTATGCTAGATTTTGCTGCCAGAGAGGTATCTCATGTGAATACCTAACTGGACCAAAAACTGGAACTTCTGTTATTGCATTTATATTTTGTAGCAAGAGAATTTTTCACTTTTTCTAGGTTGGGTAATACTTCTTCCTTAGAAATATATTCAGAACTTCAATATAAATTTTATTGAGTTCCAAGTTTGTTTTCAGTACAGTACATCTGCAGCACATATGTGTATGCATATTTATGAGCATAACAATTTACAGATAAATTGTTATATTTGCCTTATTAATGAATATCATTTTGTATTATTTTGCCATTTGATAAGTAAATCCTTTTCCATTGACCCACCTTCCAATGAATAGTATGCAGAAGGAGTGTTTTTTTCTAAACATAAAATATTAATTAACTGTATAACATTTGATGCTTCTTTATCCTTTACTTAGATCATGGAGGTTAGAACCTTGGCTGCCATGTTACACTTGTTAATAGTATGTGATATAAAGGATACAAGACTAATCCTGGGAGTACAAAATGAGAGAAATCACTAAGAAATCCCTAGACGGAAACATATTGAGGAGAGGCTTAAATGCAAGGAACCATTACAAATTCAGTACAATTTTAAGACTATTCCTGTCCAACAAAAGAAAAGAAGAAAATAAATGTAGTTTGAGGTCACTTGCGCATTAATTTCTTCAGAGCATTAAGGAAGGAGAGGCTTAGCATTATTAGTATGTCTTCTAGAAAAGCCTGCAAATAAATATATAATATTGGGTTGGCCAGAAAGTTCGTTCTGGTTTCCTGTAAGATGGCACAGAAAACCCGAACGAACTTTTTGGCCAACCCAATAGAGTGGACTTGACAAGGGATTGAAGACTTGGAATTTTGGTTTGAGTCCCAGCTTTACTATGTACCAGCTATGTGAAATTGGACAAAGGATGTAATAAGACTTCCGTTTTGCCATCTGTACAATGGAGATAATAATAATACAGTTGACCCTCAAGGAACATGTGTTTGAACTGGGCAAGTCCACTTACATGCAGATTTCTTTCACTAAATACATACAGCAGTACTACATGATCTGCGGTCGATTGAATCCTGGAATGCGGGACCATGGATAAGGAGGACGACTGTAAAGTTATATGCAGATTTTTGACTGTGAGGAAGGTGGGTGCTCCTAAGCCCTGAGTTGTTCAAAAGTCAACTGAACTTACATCATTGGTTGACAAGGGAGACTTGTCAGTCAGTGCTTGGTAAATGACAGAGCAGAATTCTGGGTCACAGATGTATTACCTTAGTCTCATGTAGGTATTTTTCTAAAAGTTTTAATTAGCTGTCTGTCATATTGTTAAAATTTGAATTTACAGCTTCTTTTTTTAATCAACTTTACTCAGGTTTTATTTACATAAAATACAATTCTCTATTTTAAGTGTGCAATTTCAAGAGACATACAAATTTATAGACCTCTGTAACCACTACCACAGTCAAAATAAGATCATTTCCATCACTGTACAAGTTTCCCTGGTACCTTTTGGCAGTCAGTCTCCCCACTACACTTCTGCAGTTGTAGGTAACTATTTATCTGCTTTCAGTAATTACTGCTTTGTTTTGCCCCTTCCTAGAATTTCACGTAAATGGAATCACACAATATGTACTCTTTTGTATTCAGCTTCTTTTGCTCACCATGTTGTTTTTGAGTCACCTATGTTGGGTATATCAGTTGTTTATCCTATAATACTGCTAGGTGATTACCCGTTGTATAGCTATAGCATGATTTATTTATTCATCTGTTGATTGACATTGTAGTTGTTTTCAGTTTTTGGCTGTTATGAATAAAACTGCTATGTACATTATAAAATTTCAGATGGACATATGTTTGCATTTCTTTCTGGTAAATATCTAGGAATGTAATAGCTGGGTCATGTGCATCATATGTTTAACTTTATAAGAAACTCCAAACTTTTCCAAAGCGGTTGTACCATTTTACATTTCCACTAGCAATGAGAATTCCAGTTGCTCCACATGCTCACCAATACTGAGTATATTATCAGTCATGTTAATTTTCACCATTCTAGTGGGTGTGTTGTATTACCTCACTGAGGTTTTAGTTTAAATTTAATGATATTGAGCATCTTTTCATGTATTTGTTGGCTATGCATTTATTTTCTTTTGTGAAATGTCTTCTTACATGATTTGCCTGTTTCTTATTAGAATGTTTGTCTTCTTGTTATTAAGTTGTAAAGTTCATTACATATTTTGGGTATAAATCCTTTGTTAGAGATATGAAATGCTACTATTATCTCCCAGTTGGTGGCCTGCCTTTTATTTTCTTAATGGTGTTTTTTGTTTTGTTTTGTTTTTTTATTTAAGTATAGTTGATTTACAATATTGTGTTAGTTTCAGGTATACAGCAAAATAATTCAGTTATATATATTATATATATATACAAATATATATAAATATTTATATTTTTCAGTCTTTTCCACTATAGGTTATTACAAGATACTGAATATACTTCCCTGTGCTATACAGTAAGTCCTTGTTGTTTATCTATTTTATATACAGTAATGTTTTTTTGAAGAGCAGAATTACTTAATTTTGATGAAATCCAATTTACCAATATTTTGTTTATGCTTTTTTTGTAGCATATCTAACAAATCTTTGCAAAAATTTTCTCCTAAGTTTTCTTCTAAACATTTTATAATTTTGCCAGTTGCAACTAGGTCTATGAGCCATTTTGGAGTAAATTTTTGTGTATGGCGTGAGGCAAGGATTGAGGCTCATTTTTTTCCCCAGTGTTGATATCTAGTTATTCCAGTATATTTTGCTGAAAAGACTATTATCTTTTCAACATCAAAATCAAGTTTCCATATATATGTACATCTATTTCTGGATTCTCTATTCTGTTCCATTGATTTATATTCTATACTTATGCCAACATCATACTCTTTTGACCACAATAGTTTACTAGTAAGTTTCAAAATCAGGTACCTTGAAGTCCTCCAACATTGTTCCTTTTTTTAAAAATTGTCTCATCTACCCTAGGTTATTTCTTCCATAAAAATTTTAGAGTCAACTTGTCAATTCCTGCCAAAAAAATAATACTTCTGGACTCTTGATTGGAATTCTGTTGAATCTGTAGATCAAGCTGTGGAGAATTAACATTTAAAAATATTGAAATGTCCAATTCACAAACCTGGCATATCTCACCACTGATTTAGGTAGATTTTTTTCTCAACAATTTTTGAAAATTTCAATGCACAAATCTTACATATATTTGCTAATTTTATCCTTAAGTGTTTCATGGTCTTAAAACTATTATAAATGGTTCTTCAGAAATTTGATTTTCTAATTATTTGTCGCTAGCATATAGGGATACAACTGATATTTGTATATTGACCTTGCATCGCAGGACTTCACTAATTAGTTTATCAATTTCTAACAACTTTTGTGTAAGCTCCATATGTATATGATTATGTCATCTACAAATAAAGATAATTTTTTTTATTCAAATCTGTATATTTTTTATTTCTTTTCTTTGCTTTATTACACTGGTTAGGACTTCCATTGTAACACTGAATAGAAGTGGTAAAGGGATGTGGGATGGGGGGAAACATTCAGTATTTCACTCTTAAGTAAAATGTTAGGTATAGGTTTTTAATTACTGCCCTTTATAAGACTGAGAACATTTCCTTCCATTCTTAGTTTGCTAAGAATTTTTATCATAAATTTATGAGAACTTTGTTAAAAGCTTTTTCTGCATCTATTGAGATACTTATTTGGTTTTTCTCCTTTGTTCTGTTAATATGGTGAATTACATTAGTTGATTTTTTAATGTTAAACTAACCTTGCATTTCTTGGATAAACCCCACTTGGTCATACCGTGTTAACCTTTTTATATACTGCTTAATTTGATTTCCTAATTTTTAAAGAAGATTTTAAATCTCTGTTCATAAAGGATATTGGTATGTAGTATTTTTGTAATATCTTTTTTTAATTGAAGTACAGTTGATGTACAATATTATATGTTACAGGTATACAGTATAGTGATTCACAATTTTTAAAGGTTTTGCGCCATTTATAATTACTATAAAATATTGGCTATATTCCCCATGTTGTTCAATATATCCTAGTACCTTATTTTATACATAATATTTTGTACATCTTAATCCCCTACCCCTATATTGCCCCTCCCCCTTCTCTCTGCCCACTGGTAACCACTAGTTTGTTCTCTATATCTGTGAGTCCACTTCTTTTTTGTTATATTCACCAGTTTGTCGTCTTTTTTAGATTCCACATATAAGCGATATCACAGTATTTGTCTTTCTCTCTCTGACTTATTTCACTTAGTATATTAACCCCTTATTGGTCATATCATTTGCAAATATTTTCTCCCATTCAGCAGTTTGTCTTTCTATTTTGTCAGTGATTTCCTTTGCGGTGTAAAAGCTTTTAAGTTTGATTAGGTCCCATTTGTTTATTTTGGCCTTTATTTCCTTTGCTTTAGGAGACAGATCTAAAAAAATATTGCTTTGATTTATGTCAAAGAGTGTTCTGCCTATGTTTTCCACTAGGAGTTTTATGGTTTCTCGTCTTAGATTTAGGTCTTTAATCCATTTTGAGTTTATTTTTGTATATGGTGTTATAGAAGGTTCTAATTTCATTCTTTATCTAAAAAAATTAATTAATTTATTTATTTTTGGCCATGTTGGGTCTTCGTTGCTGCATGTGGGCTTTCTCTAATTGTGGCAAGTGACGGCTACTCTTTGTTGCGGTGCATGGGCTTCTCATTGCAGTGGCTTCTCTTGTTGCAGAGCACAGGCTCTAGGCACTCAGGCTTCAGTAGTTGTGGCACACAGGCTCAGTAGTTGTGGCACACGGGCTTAGTTGCTCTGTGACATGTGGGATCTTCCCGGACCAGGGCTCAAACCTGCGTCCCCTGCATTGGCAGGCAGATTCTTAACTACTGCACCACAAACGAGGCCCTAATTTCATTCTTTTATATGTAGCTGTCCAGTTTTCCCAGCACCACTTATTGAAGAGACTGTCTTTCCTCCATTGTATATTCTTGCCTCCTTTGTTGTAGATTAACTGACCATAAGTGCATGAGTTTATTTCTGGCCTCTCTATTCTATGCCATTGATCTATTCATCTGTTTTGTGCCAGTACCATACTGTTTTGATTACTGTAGCTTAGTAGTATTGCCTGAAGTCAGAGAGCATGATACCTTCAGCTCTTCTTTCTCAAGATTATTTTGGCTATTCAGGGTCTTATATGGTTCCATACAAATTTTTAAATTATTTGTTCTAGTTCTGTGAGAAATGCCATTCCTTGTTTTGGTTATCAGGGTTATGTTGTCCTCATAAAATGAATTAGAAAATATTTTTTTTACCTCTGTTTTCTGAAAAAGCTTCTGTAGAATTGTTATTATTTCTGCTTTAAATGTTTGATAGAGTTCAGCAGTGAAGTTATTTGGGGCCTGAGTTTTCTCTGTGAGAAGGTTTTTTAAAAATTCAATTTGTTGAATGGTTAAGGGAGTATTCATATTTTGTATTTCATCTTGTGTAAGTTTTGGCTTATACAATTTTAATGAATTTTTCTATTTCATGTAAATTGTTGGATTAACTGGAATAAAGTTAATCATAATATTCTTTTACTCTCCTCTTAATATCTATAGGTTTATAGTGATAGCTTTTCTTATATTCCTGATATTGATAATTTGAGTCTTATTTGTTTTTTGATTAGTAAAGCTAGAGATTTATTAATTTTATTGACCTTTTTATAAAACTAGCATTTGATTTTATTAATTTTTCTCTATTGCTTACATATTTCCTATTTTATTGATTTCTGATCTTATCTTTATGATTTCCTTCCAGTTGTTATAATTTCTTAAGATGGAAGCTTAAGTTATTGATTTAGACCATTCTTTTTCTAAAATAAGCATTCAAATTTCCCTGCAAGCACTGCTTTAGAGGTATCAAAAACATTTTGGTATGCTATATTTTCATTTTCAATCAAAATATTTTATAATTTCTATTATGTTTTTTGGGGGACCATGGTTTCTTTAGATATGTATTGTTTAATTTCCACATATTTTGGTATTTTTCAGACATCTTGTTATTGATTTGTAATTTAAATCCATTGTGAGTAGAGATCATACTCTGTATGACTGTAATCCTTTTAAAAGCATTGACAATTGTTTTATGATTCAGTATATTGATCTGTCTTGTTGAATGTTCCATATTCTCTTGAAAAGAATGTATATTTTGCTGTTGTTGGATATGGCATTTTATAAATGTCAGTTAAGTCAGTGTTGATGCTAATGTTCAAGTCTTTTATATCCTTACCGATTTTCTGTCTACTTGTTTAGTTGATATATTCTCAAGTTCAAAGATTCTTTCCTCAGTCATGTCTAATCTACTAATAAGCCCATCAAAAGCATTATTTATTTCTATTACAATGTTTATCTCCAGCATTTCTTTTTGGTTCTTTCTTAGGATTTCCATCTCTCTGCTTTCATTGCACATTTGTTCTTGCATGCTGTCTACTTTATCCATTAGAGCCCTTAACATATTAATCATAGTTGTTTTAAATTTCTAATTGAATAATTTAAAAATCCCTGTCATGTCTGGTTTTGATGCTTGCTCTGTTTCTTCACATTGTAATTTTTTGCCTTTTAGTATGCTTGTAATTTTTTCTTGGTATCTGGAACATGATGTACTGGGTAAAAGGAACTGCTGTAAAGACGCCTTTAGTAATGTGGTGATGAGGTATGAAGAGAGGAAGTGTTCTATAGTCCTACAAATAGATACTAGTCTTTTAGTGAGTCTGTGCCTCTGGACTGTGAACTTCACAAGTGTTTCGCAGCTTTTCTCTCCCACATTGGGTGGGACAGAATGGCTAAAGTCAGCTGGAGTTGGATATTTCAGGTCCCAGCTCAGTAAGGCTCTGATAATACCCTAGCAGGTTAGGCTCTAGTTAACTAGTTCCCCCTGAGGGCAGGCCTTGTTAAGAAGAACAGAGTGCTCAGATATATTTCAAATGGTTCCTTTTCTCCTCCCTCTGCTAGAAGCCCAAGAGGATTTTCCCTGATATCTACTGTGGGAACCTGGTCAAGCTCCCAGAGGTAAATTTCACATTACAGGATTTTGGGATCACCATATGACTGGGTCATCCTAGAGTTTTAACTCCCAAATTTGTCCACATTAAGCCTCTGGCAATTTGTCAATTAAAGTTCAGCTTTCTCTACCCTGAGGCAGTTTCTACTCCTTAGTGTCTGCTCCAGTAAACTGTGACTCTGTTTGCCTGCCTGTCTCTCCAATCTTGGGAACAGTGGCTTGCTCTGTGTCCTCACCTCTCTTACAGATCCAAGAAAATTTGTTGATTTTTCAGTCTATTCAGTTTTTTTCTTGTTAAAATGGAGTGGCAACTTCCAAGCTCCTTACATGCAGAACTGGAAACTAGAAGTCTCTACTTGTTGTATCAATTGATGAGAGGATGTTGAAATTTCTAAATATAATTGTGGACCTGTCCATTTCTCCTTTTAGTTCTGTCACTTTTTTCTGTATATTTTTAGTATCTGTGTGCATACATTCAGGATTATAATGTCTTCTTAACAAATTGATCCTTTACCATTATAAAATGTCCCTTTTTATTTATGGTAATATGCTTTTTCATGATGTCTACTTTGATATTAATGTACCCACTCCAGCTGCCTTAGGATCAGTGTTTGAGTATTATATTTTTATTATTTTTCTATGTAACAAATTTGTCTGTTTATATTTAAAGTGTGTTTCTTGTAGACAGCATATATTTTGTTCTTGCTTTTTTACCCATTCTGATAACCTCTGGCTTTTAATTGGAGAGTTTAGACCAAAGGTCATTAATGTGTAGTCCCTGGACCCCTTGAAGTACCTAAGGCCCTTTCACGGTGTGTTTGTGAGATCAAAATGATTGTCATAATAATACTAGGATGCTATTTTTTTTTTTTTTTACTATGGGGACATTTGCATTGTATGCAAAAGCCATGGTGGATAAAATTGCCTTAGTATGAATGAAGGCAGTGACATCAAATGTACTACAGTCATTGGTATTCAGCATGTACTTAAAAAAAAAAAGTTTCATTTAAAGAACCTCCTTTATCAAGGAGTAAAATGTATCAATTTTATTAAATACATATTGTTTAAATGTACACATAAAACACTTCAGCTACATATTGAAGTATGATGCCCTGAGTAAAAGCACTTGTGAGATTATTTGAGTTGCAAGCTGAACTAGCAATATTTTAAATGGAGTACTGTTTTTACTAAGAACAACTAACAAAATATGGTAATTCAAACTGGGAGATATGACAGTGATTCTCCCAAAAATAAATGTAGTGATCCAATCACCTCAAGGAAAACTACTGAGGTATTTTTTACCGATAATAACATTTATGCTTTCAAGTAAAAATTAGAATTTTGGAAAACTTTTACTTGCCACTGTGAACTTGACAGTTTACCAATAGATGAGGTAGGTAATGATATGAACAACTGTAATTTTTTCAATGTTGCAAATGTGTGAACATTTGCAAAACTCAGTGAACCAATATGTTCCAAATGATTAATGCATGGTCTTAACGGGGTAAAGAACCATTCAAGGTGCTAGATAGACAAATGGATTTTAATGTATTTGACAATGAAAAGTTCATTGATGTGGTTTCATTGTCCACATTGCAACTAACTTTTAAGCAACTACCACTTTTCAAGTTTTGGTGTAGGATCAAAGATGAATATCTACAGTTATATGAAAAAGATATTAACATAACTTTTCCACCTACATATCTATGTGAGGCTGGATTTTCTTCATATACTTCAGCCAAAAGAACCAATTACAGAAGACAATGCAGAAACAAGAGTATCCAACTGTCTTCTGTCAAGCCAACATTAAAATAAATTTGCAAAAATGTAAAACAATGTTCTCTTCTCGCTAAATATTTTTGTTTTGGGAAATATAGTTATTTATCATAAAAGTATGTTATGCTATTTTAAATGAATTAATATGTAAATACATTAAACATTTCTCATTTTAAATAACTAATATGGTATTTTTTGCATGTTATATGTATTTATTTATATATAATATATTCTTTATATATATATATATATATATATATATATATATATATATATATATGTCTCCCACATGAATAAACGCTCTTTGGAGTCCTCAATAATTTTTTATTAGGGCAAAGTTTCTTAAGACTGCAAGTTTGGTAATTGCTAGTTTTGACTTTACTTTTGTATGATTATACATATGGTTGGGTTTAAGATTACCATCTTGCTGTTTGCTTACTATTAGTCTCATTTTTTTTTGTTCCTCTGTTAATTCTTTTTTTTTTTTATTACTTATGAAACTCTTAGTATTTTCTTTTTTCTCCACTATTATTTTATTGGTTTTTATTGGTTTTATTGGTTTTTATTTCATTGTTTTCAAATGGCATTCACTCCTTGGAGTTGAGCAAATGGCTGTCCATGTCAGAAGGGGCATAGTTCCTCCATTTTGATACACTCTTTCACTTATGTATGTTACGTGTTATCTCCTGTAGGTAATTGAGTTGGAACCCCTGCTGTAGAGTCTTACATCAATATTGGTTTAGGAACAAGAATAATAATGGTGGTATTAAATCACCAGTGTGTTTGTCCTCTTTCTCTGCTAAATTGCTAAATTTAGCAATTTAAATTGCAGCCATTATAGGTGGAATCCCTCTACTGCCTGAGTTCTCCTTTAGGGTTTAGAAACTGCTTTTACAGTATTAATATTAAGTAGATTTAGTATATACTCATAAGATCCATCATAACTAGTTCAGGAAAGAAGAGCAAAAATGGCATGGAAAACTGTCCTGTAAAAATACTGTTATACCCAATGTAGTCGACAAACCCTTATGAACTTCTTACTTCATAATAGACACTCTATGGGGCACTGGAGACAGACACAAAGACAAATAAGTAATGCATCCTACCCTCAAGTCCTGTATTCTAGAAATGGAGAATAAGCATGTACACAAGATGTTTAGCTGACATAATACAAGTACACTGGATGGAATTGTCAAACCGTAGGAGAAATTTTATGTCTTACTTCAGGGGAAAATAAGGAAAGGCTTCATAGGGAAGATCTTGGGCTCTGTTTAAAAATATGACTAAGGACTTCTCTGGTAGTGCAGTGGTTAAGAATCTGCCTGCCAATGCAGGGGACACAGGTTCAAGCCCTGGTCCGGGAAGATCCCACGTGCTGTGGAGCAACTAAGCCCGTGCGCCACAACTACTGAGCCTGCGGTCTAGAGCCTGTGAGCCACAACTACTGAGCCCATGAGCCACAACTACTGAAGCCTGCACACCTAGAGCCCGTGCTCTGCAACAAGAGAAGCCACAACAATGAGAAGCCTGCACACTGCAACAAAGACTAGCACCCACTCACCGCAACTAGAGAAAGCCCGCCCGCAGCAACGAAGACCCAACGCAGCCAAAAATAAATAAATTAAATAAATAAATTAAAAATAAATATGACTAAGAATTCACCAGACGAAAAAAAGAATATGAAGAAAGTGGGCTGGCATCATTGGGGTACTACAAGCCGTTCTGAATGGCTGTAGCACTCTGCAAGGGGGAGAGGAATTATAGTGCAAAAGATATGGTTGAGCAGTAGTCAAGGACAATATCACTGAGACAACATTTCATGCTAAGAAATTTGGACTTTATACTGAAGGTTATCACAGTCAGGATTTTAACAGGGAAAGGACAAGTAGATTTTTGTTTCAGAGCAAGAGAGAGAGAGCTCTAGAGCAGTGAGGAAGATGGAGTGAAGAGCTGCAAGAACTGGAGTCAGGAAACATCGTTAGGATACTATGGGATCTCCCAAGAACGCTCATTCGTTAATTCTGAGATAGAGACTGACTTTTTCATGCCCTACCGGCGTTTCCAATGCAAAGCCAGGGTGACAGTCATTTTTAGACTCTTGATACCTGTTAATTCCTCTTTCATACCGATTTTGATCCTGTGCTGCTTCTGCAGCTTCTCATTTATTTATTTAACACACATGTATTTTGTGCCTGCTATGTGGCAGGCAATATTCAAGCTCTGGAGTTACAAACACAGTCCTTTTGTTCATATAGTTTATGATCAGGAGATTAACAAATTATTAGAAATGTAAGGCATGCTTTGAGTATTTACATCTGGTTAAATGTATTTTTTTCTCCTCTCCCTCTCAAAATTCCACTAAAATGACAATAAATAAATAAAAGGGATATAACTCAACGAGGGTAATGAAGAGAGAAAATTGGTGGGTGAGAGAGAATTCATTCATTCAAGGAATTGATGGAAAATTAAATATCCGAATTAGTGAAGCAGAGTCAGCTAAAACACAAGAGTTGAAAGAAAGGATACCGAGGAGAAGCAAGAAGTTTGGGAACACATCTTCCCCCAGTTGAGCCTTGAGATGACTATAGCTCAGGCTGACACCTTTATTGTAGCCTTGTGAGAGCCTTGGATCTAAAGGCACTGAGCTAAGCCATGCCTGACTCATAGAATCTATGAGATAATGAATATTGTTTGTTTGTCTTAAGATGCTAAATTCTGGGGATAATTTGTTACACAGTCATCAATAACTAATACATAGTAGTTTGTCTATTTTTAAAATTTGATTATAAAACCACCTTTTGGATGTATTTATTAGTTCTACTGTTTTTCTGTTTTCTGACAATAATTTCTGCTTTAATTTATTTTTTTAATATTTTAATTTTATTGGAGTATAGTTGATTTACAATGTTGTGTTAGTTTCAGGTGTACAGCAAAGTGATTCAGTTATACATATATTCACTCTTTTTTAGATTCTTTTCTCTTATAGGTTATCACAGAATATTGGGTAGAGTTCCCTGTGCTATACAGTAGGTCCTTGTTGGTTACCTATTTTATACATAGTAGTGTGCATGTGTTCATCCCAAGCTCTTGATTTATCCCTCCCCCCCACATTTCCCTTTGGTAACCATAAGATTTTTTTCAATATCTGTAAGTGTGCTTCTGTTTTGTAAATAAGTTCATTTGTATCTTTTTAAAATTAGATTCCACATATGAGTGATATCACATGATATTTGTCTTTGTCTGACTTACTTCACTTAGTATGATAATCTCTAGGTCCATCCATGTTGCAGCAAATGGCATTATTTCATTCTTTTTTATGGCTAATATTCCGTTATATATATATATCACATCTTCTTTATCCATTCATCTGCTGATGGACACTTAGTTTGCTTCCATATCTTGGCTATTATAAATAGTACTGCTATGAACATTGGGGTGGGTGTATTTCTGTCTTAATTCTCCTTTTATCACCTATGGTTTATGCTCTGTGAAAATCATTGCTGTTATATTTGGTACATAAATATTAGTAACTATTATATCTTCATTGTGATTAGAGCCTTTAGCATTATAAAATGTTTTTTATATCTTTTTATGCTTTTTGTTCTGAATTCCACATTATCAGATATCACGATTGTGGATCCTATCATTTAATCTTAGTTCTACATGTGAATATTTATTTATATAATGCTCAACAGTAGTCCTTACTTTGATGTCTTGCTAGTCTTTTTGATTCTTTGAAGCTCTAGTAGATTTTTCTGGAAGTCATTATGGGAACAGAATTATGTGAGTTCTTGCATGTTTATAGCAGTTTATCTGTGACCTTCATTCTTGAAGTTAATTTGGCCTGGATAGTAAATCCATGATTTCCATTTTCTTCTGAGTGTCTTAAATATGTAACTCTACCATCTTCTGGTATAAAGTATTGCTGTAGAAAAGTCAGATGACAATCTGCCTTATTATTCTTCATTGCAAGATGTTGTAATTTATAATATTATATTATAATGTTATAATTTTTAACATTTGTTCTGTTCCATTGCTTTGGTTTTCTCCTTTGGATTCCTGTCATATGTTTGTTGGCTTTTTTGGTCTATATTCTATATCTATCTATTTCTTTCAAATCTTTATTATTCTTTTCTTAATTTCTTTTTTATTTTTCAAAACTTTCTATTTTTCATATTCTATTTCTTTCAAAGCATTATCCATTGTGTGTTACTCTGATTTTGCTTTTGTTTTTAAAAATATTTTTTTTCTAATTCTTCCTTGAGTTCTGTCACCTGTCTTTTCAAATATTTGTTTTCAACAATCACTTTATTTCTGAATTTTTCTAATTCTGATATATTTTCACATAATTTCTATCATGTTTTTTTTTTTAGATTTTTTAAGTATAAAATTATAGTTTCATTTTTATAGGCTTTTTATGGCATGACTTTTTTTTGTCTACAAGGATATTATTCTACTCATTCTGTTTTTTCTTATAATAACTCTGTATGAGATTCAGCTATAATCTTTTTTCTGATGTTCATTTTTAAATGAAATGAGCTTTCCTGTACTTTCAGGAGAGGGGCAGAAGATTTTTTCTTGCTTTATAGCTCTAGAGCTCTATCTTCTGTATGTTTTTATTTTCAAAGTGATTAAAAGTAATTTCTGTTTTTTGTCTCCTATCTCCTTGCTCCCCCTCCCAGCTTTTAACTGGTTCTTATCTTTATTTGCCCTTCTAGTTTTTATCCTGCTCAATTTGGATTCTCCTTTCAGCACCTTGTCCTCAGTGTGGGGCTTTGTCTTGTAGGGGAGATTTGTTTATAGGACTCAGACTGCTCCATTAGACTTTATGACAACACAATCCCCTTGAATTTACCAATGAATTTTATCCTCCTAGTTTCAGCTGTTGTTCTCAGATTGGCCCATGCTTTGTAGTTAGTACCACATGGTGCTTTGGGGGTTCTCGGTCTCAGAGCCATTAGAAGCTCATTTGTCAGTGCTCTTTTTCTCCAGCACAAATGCTCATATTGCTCAAGTCTTGTAGTTGAGAGTGTTGAGTACTTGGGGGATCATAGGAATACCTGGTCATTTAGATTTATTGTAGATATCATCCATGGGTCTTTTGTTTTGCTATCATAGTTGCTTTTTATGTTTTTAGAGGAATTTAGGGAGATTTAAACTATGCTGCCTCTGCTGCTACCTTCTTACTCATTCTTTTTGCTTCTCAACTTGTGCCATCTTAGGCCAGTGGAAGTGCATTCAATTAGGCTTCTGGGTTTTTTTTTGACATGATCCTATTAGTCCTTGATGGTTTTCTTACTTTATAGAGCAAAAAGATATTCCAGACATTTCCTGTCCTGGACTTTGAATAAACATTTCTACAAAGAGCTTTAATTTTTTTATCCATAGGATTTTTACATTAAGTATATCCATCCACTGGAGTGAGAATAGTACTTGAAACCCAGCTGGAAATAAAGACTTATCAAGTAGTGGAATACAAAGTGAAAGGAAACCAAGAAGGAAGGAAAGAAATTGCTTCCTGAGAGTCTATCATTTGTCAGATAGAGGGTTCAGGGTTTTTGCATACGTAACCTTGTTTGACCCTTAGAAAAATCCTGTAGGCATGTGAAGTAAGTATAATTATCCTAATTTTTACAACTGCAAAAACAGAGGTTCAGAGAGTTCACTCAAGATCATCTCACCAATACATAGATTGGGTAATATGACAGAGACATGGAAATATTATTGTCCTAAGTTAATGGCTTTAAAATTTGCTAAAAAAGAAACAAACTAAACAGAGTACCTGACAGTTACAGCTATTTTACCAGGAAGTAGACACACACAAATACACATACACACACGAACATACATTTACATTCAGTTTTTAAAACTTTATTTTGAAATAATTGTAGAGTCACAGCAAATTGCAAACAGGGAGTTTATACATATACAGTATAGTAAGTTTATACATATACAGTATAATAACAATACAGGAAGTTCTCCTATATCCTTTACCCAATTTTGCCCCATTGGTTACCTCTTATATAGCTACAGTACAATATCAAAACCAGGAAACTGACACTGTCATAATATGCATGTATATTTCTATGTAATTTTATCTCATGTATAGATTCGTATAGCCACCATCACAATCGAGACACAGACCTATTCCATCACCACCAAGATCTCCTTTGTGCTGTTTATAGTCACACACACACCCCATCCCCACTGCCCATAACGACTGTCAGCCATTAACCTGTTCTACATCTTTATAATTTTTTCATTTTGAGAATGTTATATAAATGGAAATATGCAGTATGTGACCTTTTGAAATTAGCTTTTTTCACTTAATCTAATGTTCTTGAGATCTATCCAAATTGTTGCATGTATCAACAGTTTGTTCCTTTTTATTGCTGAGTAGTATTCCATAGTATGGATGTACCACCGTTTATTTAACTCTTCACCTATTGTAGAACATTTTGATTGTTTCTGGTTTTTGGCTATTACAAATAAAGCTGCTATGAACAATCATGTATAGGTCTTTGTGTGACATAAGTTTCCATTTCTCTGGGAAAAATGCCTAGGAATGCTGAATCATAGAGTTAGTATATGTTTAGTTTTTTAAGAAATGCCAAACTATTTTTGAGAGTGGTTGTACTATTTACATTCCCACCAGCAATATATGAAAGATCCAATTTCTCTGTATCCTTGCCAGCACTCGATGTTGTCACTTTTTAAAAAATTTTAGCCATTCTAATAGGTGTGTAATGATAGCTCACTGTGGTCTTAATTTTCATTTCCCTAAGGGCTATGATGTGAAACATTTTTTCATGTGCTTATTGCCATTCATATATCCTCTTCACTGAAATGTCTCATGTGTTTTTCCTACTTTCTAATTGGATTTTGTTGTTGTTGTTATTTTGTTTTAACTTTTGAGTTTTGAGAGTTCTTTATATACTCTAGACACTCATCTTTTATCACATGTGTGATTTGAAAATATTTTCTCCCAGTCTATAACTTGTCTTATTCTCTTAACAGGGTCTTTCACAAAGCAAATGTTTTTAATTTAGATGGAGTCCAATTTATCATTTTTTTCTGTTATGGAGCATGTATTTGATGACACATCTAAGAACTCTTCATCAAGCCCTAGGTCCTAAAGATTTCCTCTTATATTATCTTCTAAGGGTTTTACAGTTTTACACTTTATATTTACAATTATGGTCCATTTTGAGTTAATTTTTGTATAAGGTGTGAGGTTTAGATTGAGGTTTCTTTTTTTTTAGCATATGGATATCTAATTGCTCCAGCACCATTTGTTGAAAGGCTGTCCTTCATTCTTTGAGTTGTTTTTCCACCTTTATAAAAAATCAGTTGTCTGTACTTATGTGGGTTTTTCTCCTGCCTTCTTTATTCTCTTCCATTGATCTCTGTGTCTATATCTCCAACACCACATAGTCTTCTTGAAATTGGGTACAGTGATTCCTCCCTCTTTATTCTTCTGTTTCAAAATGATTTTAGCTGTTCCAGTTTCTGTGCTTTTCCATATAAAGTTTAGAAAAATTTTGTCTAGATCTTTAAAAAAAGTCTTGCTCACATCTTGATAGGCATTGCATTAAACCTACATATCAGTTTGGAGAGAATTGACCTCATTATAGCATTAAGCCTTCCTATTCATGAACACAGTCTGTATATCCATTTATTTATATCTTTTCTTTTTTTAAAAAAATTAATTAATTAATTTATTTTTGGCTGTGTTGGGTCTTCATTGCTGTATGCAGGCTTTCTCTAGTTGCAGCGAGCGGGTGCTACTCTTTGTTGTGGCGCGTGGGCTTCTCATTGCGGTGGCTTCTCTTGTTGTGGAGCATAGGCTCTAGGCGCACGGGCTTCAGTAGTTGTGGCACACAGGCTTAGTTGCTCCACGGCATGTGGGGTCTTCCCGGACCAGGGCTGGAACCAGTGTCCCCTGCATTGGCAGGCAGATTCTTAACCACTGTACCACCAGGGAAGTCCCTATTCCTCTTCTTAAAGAACCAGCTTTTTGTTTCGTTGATTTTCTGTATTGTTTTTCTGCTTTGGGAATCATTGATTTCTAATACTATATTTATAATTTCTTTCCTTCTGCTTGCTTGTGGTTTACTTTGATCTTCTTTTTCTAGTTTCTTAAGGTGGGAACTTAGATTATTGATTTGAGACTTCCCCTCTTGTCTAAGATACACATTTTGTGGTATAAATTTGCCTCTCAGCACTGCTCTAGCTGCAACCCACAAATTTTGATATGCTGTATTTTCATTTTCATTCAGCTATGTGTGTTTTTAATATTTCCCTTGAGACTTCCTCTTTGGCCCATGGATTATTTAGATGTGCATTGTTTAGTTTCCAAGTGTTTGGCAATTTTCCTGTTATCTTTCTGTTAGTGATTTCTACTTTGATTCCATTCTAATCAGAGAATATACTGCGTATGATTTCCATTCTTTAAAAAATCTGAGGCTTGTTTTATGGTCCAGGATAGAGTCTGTTTTGGTATTTGTTTTGTGAGTGCTTGAAAATAAGGTGTATTTTGCTGTCATTGGGTGGAGAGTTCTATAAATGTCAACTAGATCCTGTTGTTGATGGTATTGTTGAGTCCTTTTATATTCTTGCTGATTTTCTGTCTAATTGTTCTATCATTTTTTAAAAGAGGTGTGTTAATGTCTCCAACAATAATTGTGTATTTATGTATATCTTATTTAAGTTTTATCAGTTTTTGCTTCACATATTTTGCAGTTCTGTTTTTTGGTGCATATATTTTTAGGGTTGCTACATCTTCTTGGTGCATTTACTTTTTTATCATTATGTAATGTCATTCTCTGTTCCTGGTAATTTTCTTTGCTCTGAAATCTACTTGAATAGACTTTATAGCTAATTATTTCTAAAGTCCACTTTAATAGACTTTAATAGGTAATTTGCTCTGAAGTCTACTTTATCTGATATTAATATAGCCATTCCTGCCTTCTTTTGATTAATGTTTGCATGGTATACCTTTTCCCATCATTTTTCTTTCTACCTACCTACATTATTATATCTGAGGTGAGCTTCTTGCACACAGCATACAGGGTGTTTTGCTTTTTCATCCACTTGGCCAATCTCTGTCTTTAACTGGTATATTTAGACAATTTACATTTAAGGTAATTATTGATATTTTAGGGCTTAACTCTACAATTTAATTTTCTGTTTTCTGTTTATTCTCTCTGTCTTTTGTTCTTCTGTTTCCTTTTTCCGGTCTTCAGGTGGGTTACTTAAACATTTTTAGAATTCCATTTTGATTTATCTGTAGTATTTTTGAGTGTATCTTTCGGTATAGATTTCTTAGTGGTTGCTCTATGTATTACATTATACATTCGTCCTCAGTATCATAGAAGATTGGTCCCAGGACCCCCACCGGCATCAAAATTTGTGGATGCTCAAGTCCCTAACATAAAATGTTGGGGTACAGTTGGCTTTCCATATCCATAGATGGGGAACCTGTGAAATAGGAAGGCCGACTGTATATACATGATTTATCACAGTCTATTGGTCTTGACATTTTACTAGTTTGGGTGAAGTGTGGAAATCTGTTTCCCTTTCCATTACATCCCCTTTACACTCCTTTACCCCTTATACAATAACTGTTTTAAATATTTCCTCTACATACACTGAGGACCAAGTCAGACAGTGTTATAAGTTTTGCTCTACCATCAACCACTATTTAGAAAACCCAAAAGGAGAAGGAAAATCTATCGTATTTACCATATCTTTACTCTTTCCATGATTCTTCCTTTCTGATGTTCCAAGATTCTTTCATTTACAATTTCTTTTGTTTAAAGAACTTCCTTCAGCCATTTTTAGAGCAAGTCTTCTGGCGACAAATTCCTTTATCTTCCTTATTCTGAAAATGTCTTGATTTTCCCTTCATTTATGAAGGATATTTTTTACTGAGCATAGAATTTTGGTTTGACAGCTTGAAAAATATTATGCCACTTCCTTATGCTTCCATGGTTTCTGATGAGAAGTCTCTGTCTTTTGAAATGCTTTTTCCCCTATATATAGGAAAACATTATGTCTCGTTGCTTTCAAGAGTTTGTATTTCTATTTAGTTTTCAGAAGCTTGACTATGATGTGTCTTGACAACGATTTCTTTGGGGTTTTTTGTTTGTTTGTTTGGGGCTTGCTCAGCTTCTTGAATCTGTAGGTTTATGTCTTTTGCCAAATTTTGGAAGTGTTCCAGCATTATTGCTGAAAAGCCTCATTTTCTTTCCCTTCTTCAGAACTCCAATAATATGAATAGTAAGTTTTTTGTTATAGTCCCACAGATCTTTGAGACTCTGTTCATTTAAAATTTTTTCAGTATATATATTTTTAACTGTTCAGATTGGTTATTTGTATTGTTCTACATTCATGGTCACTAATTCTATCCTCTGTCCTCTCTGTTTTGCTGTTGAGCCCATCACTTAAGTCTTTTTCTTCAGTTATTGTATTTTTTTTAGTTTGAAAATCTCTGTTTCTTATATATATTTTCTATTTTTTGCTGAGATTTTCAGTTTCTTTGCTGAGATTTTCTATTTTTTTTTTCCTCTATGGTGGAGGGGTTCCTCATTACTCTTGAGTAAGGCTGGGTGTTCTGGCTCCCTAGTAGGCCTCTTCTGACACATGAGCACTAGATGGGGCAGCTGTGTCTAACTATGGCTGCCCACATGGCCTCCACTGACACTAAGGTGGGGGGAAGTTGGCCTTGTTACTGACATGTTTTAGTTTGTTCAGGCTGCCATAATAAAATACCACAGACTGGTTGGCCTAAACAACAAACATTTATTTTCTCACAGTTCTGGAGCCTGTAAGTCCAAGTTCAAGTTTCCTGCGGGGCTTGGATCCTGGTGAGAGCTCTTTTCCTGGCTTTCAGATGGCTACTTTCTTGCTGTGTCCTCACATGGAAAAGAGAGAAGGGGAGAGGAAGAGAGACAGAACGTGTTCTCTGGGTCCTTTCTTATAAAGACACTAGTTATATTATATCAGGGCGCCACTCTTGTGACCTCATCCCTATCTCCAAATACAGTCACATTTGGGGGTGAGGGCTTCAACATAGGATTTTAGGGGGATACAATTCAGTCCATAGGATGATGGATGGTCATGGAAGTCCTGTATCTCTTGTAGGCCTCCTATGACACAACCTCAGAGGGGAGAGGGAGGAGCAGCACATTACTATAGAAAGGAGTAGTTTTTATTGACACAGCAAAAGTGATGTGGCACAAAGGTGATGGGGATAGTTACTCTTAGGTTATGTAAGACTCTGCCTTATCAGAATGGAGTGAAGTTCTCCTGCTGCCCTGGAATAGGTAAGTTGTCATGTGAGAGGGCCTGTGAGGGGACACATGGCAAGGAACTATATATGGCTTCTAGGAGTCGAAGCAGTCCTGCTGATGGCCAGAAAGGAATGGACCTCAGTCCTATCACTGCAAGGAATGGAATTCTGCCAGTAACCACATGAGCTTGGAGGAGGACCCTGAGCTCCAGAAAGGAAGCAGCCTGGCTGACACCTTGATTGCAGCCTAGTGAGACCCTGAGGAGAAGGCCCAGCTATGCTGGGTTCAGACTCCTAACCTAGAGAAACTGTGAGATGATGAATGTATGTAGTTTTAAGCTGCTAAATTTGGGGTAATTTTTTTATAGCTCAGTAGATAATTAATACAGCCCTCCACTTTCCAAGTCTTTATATTTGTGTTCTCTTCTCAACCACCCTACACACTGCATCAGTGACATAAACAAGTGGTAATTCTAAACATTTGGGGGCATGCTTAACGATCTGTCTGCATTGAAAGCTGATAAAAACTTGATACATTTCTTGTCATATGAAGTAAGTGGGCTTATTGGAAAATAGTCTCTTCTGCCAAAAGTTGGAGGAAACAACATAGGGTAATACAATCTAATATCATAGAGGAGATGGTAACAGATGGACTGTAGGCTTAAAAAAATGAGTGTTGGAATCTCTAAGGTGAGCGAATCTTTTATGACTAAAAATGAAAGATAGGTTTTATAAGTATACAGCAAAAAGAATAACTGAGCAAAGTTGAACTATCATGAAAAAGGTTGAAAATAAAAAGTTAAAAGGAACAAACCTACGATTAGCATCAAAAAGTACATCTGTGCCAAGAAGTTAATCAAAGAATAAAACAAAACAATTTTAATAAGGAAGATAGTAGTAACAAAATGTCTCATGTTAAGGAACATGAAAGTCAAGACCAAATCACTATGGAGCAAATCATGATGATGCTGGCAAGGGGGCTAAAATATCACCAAAGAAACAAGTTTTCAGTCCAGAAGCACAAACGTGTCAGTCATTTCTTGCCCATTTCGAAATTCCAAAAGAAGTTGGGTCCAAGATACAGCATGAGTCTCATGCTAGCCAAACATCATATTATTTTCTCCTCAAATCTTCTTGGTGAGCTACAAATGTTTCTTTTGTTGCTAACCACTCCAGGTGGGCCTTGTTAGCTCCCAGTTTACTGCCAGATTGTTAAGCCCACTGTTCAACTGAGTGCTGTCATTTCCTCCTCTTCCCACATTTGCTACCACCACTCTCAAATCACACTGCCTACCACTCCCACTCTCCCCTATACTGCCACCTCCTCATGAGCTTCCACATGGCCCTATATTGTGGAAGTGAAATCCTCTTCTGCATCTGACATCACCTTTCTCCTACCCACTCCTCCAACTAAGCTCACCTCTTCTGGGAAGGCAATTCTGAAGTGACTTTAATGACAAATTTAAGTAGCACAGAATCTACTAATCAAAATAATCCATCTTTGATCTCAAGGAGGTCCATACTTCTCCGCTTTAACACAATCTGCTCTTACCCTCCTTTCCATGTGTCCTTGAGTCTTGACTGCTAAGCAAGTAGGAATTACCAGCCCAAGGGGCAGAAACTAAAACTACGCTCCAGGTAGTGTCTCGCCTGTTAGAGAAGAGCAGACATAATTCTTAGCTGATGGGTGAAAACGTTACTGGCAACTTAGCCTCCAATTCTGAAAATTATGTTATTTAATTGATCGATTTAATTAATTCAATAACTGCTTCTTGCTCGCTGATTATGTGCTGGGCAGTGCTCTGTGCTGTATGTATATTAGGGGGAAAACAGACTTTCTATTGTGGGAGGTAATCAAGATTAAAAATGAAGGAAAACTATAGATTATGGTAAGTGTCTTGCAGAGAGTTCAGTGGTGGGATAAAGTGGTCGAAAAGTCCCCACTACAATTACTTCAGTGACAACATTTTTGCTTTGTTCCTTTTTTTGGCCTCTGCTCTTTGTCTTTCTGTTCTTCGCGACTTTCCTTCCTATTCCACTTTCATGCTCCTACTCTCTATCAATTTTCTTTCTTTTTTACTTAGAGGCAGGTACCTACCTGCTGCTTATGTCTCAAAAAAGGAGATGCATTTGCACCCTGGGTTCTGGAGTCTGATCTCCTCTGGCCTGGAATTCTGGCTTCTCCACTTGCCAACTATGCAAAAGTGCAAATTTCTTCTCAATTTCCTCATGTATAAGATGGTAATAATTATGGCTCATATGTCCTGAAGTAGTTGAGAGAATTAACTAAAATACAACATTCAAAATAATTAATGTAGTACCTGGTACATAGCAAAACCCAGCAATGTTAGCTGTTCCTGCTATTTCATCTTGCCTGCATTTGAGATAAGCTGCCTTTATAGGTATGTGTGTGTAGAGGTGGTGCTGATTTATGGTACTATGGTCCCCAAAGATCCAAGCATCCCATAAGCATAATTGAGTTGAAAAGATTATTAGTTTCAATCACATACATTTTTATACAAATATATTTCGTTATTGCAATGACTTTGCACACATGTTAAAGCACAGTGTAGTTAGCTGACTATACTAGAGGACAATTTAAAGAAATATAAATACCAAGGCAACTATAGCACCTTTATAATTAATCTATTTGTAATCACTATTTATCCCAGCCCCAATTGTCCTTTAAAATTCGACAATAACCAGTAGAAAGAAGGAAATCAAACTCATCCTGAATCTCTTTTGGAGTGAGACCACTTCTACGAGGTTCTGAGAATTTAAGCCAGTTTATCATTACTAGGTTTCTGGGCTACAGTACTCAGCTGCCCTATTTAAAAGATGACTTTATTATTCTCTCTGATTCCACTGTGTTCATCTGCTTAGATTTGTGTTAAACATACATGGGCTTCTACACAGCTCCTGAACTTTGGTGTTAAGTCCCTGTAGACCCCTTCATAGCACACATTATAATTCTCTCAGCCTCTACTTCACTTTGCTACTAAAGTGAATCCCTGTGAATTCTTAGCACCTTTCCCTTTGGACCTTAACTTTTCAAGAAAATATTGAGGCCACACAATTGCTATTAATCTCCGTATGTTGGTTACAAGGATCTTGGTGCTATCTTTTGTTGTTGTTGTTGTTACTTTAAAGGACATTCATTCATTTTATTAGCCCAATTGCTTCTCTTGATCTTAGCTCTTTGCTCTTTGAAACTAAAGCCTTACAGTTTCTAATTTGTGCACACTTCACTCAGTGGCCATTTCTTTTGGAAAGAAATGCTTTTGGAAAACATACCATGATGTTCCTGTATTACATCTGTCTACATGGTCACCTCTGTACTGCATGCGCCTCCTTGAACATAGAGACTGTGCCTTTTTCTTTGGTCATCACAGGACCTAGAATAGTGCCAGACACATAGTAGGTGCTTAAGAATGTTTGCTGAATAAATAAAGAATGTTTAAGTATATTCAAATGTTTGCTGCAGTCTATAATAAGATTATTTATTTTACATAGAGCAAGACCTGCTACACAAATCTAATTACATGTAAAATTTGACAAGGTCAAGAAAATAGACATATAAATGGCTTCATCATTGTTTTTATAGTTTAGTAGGTGGTAATTAGATTAACAGCACAGACCTCTTTTCCTGCCTTAAAGTTTGTGTTAAATATTGAAATGGTTCTGAAGTGTGGCGCTCTACCTGTACTTCTGAGTGGATTGGAATATGCTGTACTGTTTGTATATCTTTATTATCTGTTAAGGTCCATTTCATGTCTCACTCAATATTAGATTGTGCATGTATAAACACTATAACATACTGAAGAGTTGGAACACATATAGGGAAAAACTACTAAAAAAATTTAGCACAAAACTAATAAGCCTTAATAAATATTTTAAAAATAAAATACAGTCCATTTGAGAGAAGCATAAATTTTATTTTCATTCATTAGGGTGATCCACTCACTGACTCATAGTTCTAACTTCCTTTACTAATTTGAAAAATTAGTCACTCTATGTAGTGATATGAACATTGCAACTAAAGGTCCGTTATATTTTTGACTTGCAAAATTCATAAATACTATCTATAAATACTAGTATTTTCCTCAAAGTTGGAAATTATATAATGTCAAAAGAAAACTCAAACCAACTATTAGTGTGATATGTATAATTTACTTTCAAAGCTCTTAAACAGAGAGCTTTATTTGAAATGAATTCAAGAAGCAGCAGCAACTTTTTGACTAAGCAGTTTTCATTAAGAACACTTTGTATCAACATCTTTTAGTATCACTATTTTAGTAAAACTTTTACCTTTCCCCATCTCTTACTTACCCTCCCCAAAATATACTTAGGAGGGAAAAGGGTGTTCTGGAAAATCATTGCTCCTTTCAAACTTTCCAGGAGTTGCTGTCTTCCTCTGGTAGTTATAATCTTGTTCAAATAGACAGTGATTATTCCAAAACAGAAGTAGCAGTTTCCCATACAATTATTTTACTTCTGAACAGGTATTTCTCTTTAAGTGGCCTTACACGGAGCAGGTGGAGTGGGGTGTAGTTAAACACTTCATATAAGAAGTTTCAATGGTTAAAAGTTTTTCCTAAACTTTCTGTCACAAAGGTTCCAGAATACTCTTCTTGAAAATTTTAGTAAAGCTGTACAAAGCTATTGCCTCTCTGAATCACTTTCTCTCTAGGATATCACTATGGAAGGGAACAGTGGGAGAAATGACAAGGGGCAAGTTTCACTGAACAACTGGGCACCAGGAGATTGGGTTTCCTGCCGAAAAAGGAACAGGTGGAAATCATAAGCTCATCATTGCATTTCATCTTGAGGATTTGGTTCAACACAAGAGACACTGCCTGACGCATGCTCATTTCTCTGCATCGGGCCTGACAGAATAATGCTTTTGTCAACTTTGCATGTGAAGTGGTAGTGTTGTGGAACCTGTAGCCAAAGACTTGTTTGCAAATCTTCTTCTGATGACGCTCTGTGTTTGCAGTGAGTGGCATTGTAATTTTCCTTTAAGGGACTTTAAGGATGTGGAGCTGAACTCCTGAGCTAATTCTTTAACGTTAACTGCCTTCCTCGGCGAGGAGAGAAAACATATTGCAGAGCCATGATACGAGTTACAGTAGCTGAAAAGTGAATTTCCAAAAAGCAACCTGCTCCAAATTTCCTGGTTTCAGATTTTAGGACAGAGGGAAATGCTTGAGAACGTATGAGTCACGATACGCTCTTCGTAATTTCGCTAGAACCTCAAGGATGAGGTGCTGGTGTTGCACACTGCTTGCATCTGGATGGAATTAGAGCTTTTAGTGTTTCCTCAAGAAGTCTTATTGGGGTTTCCCTGGTGGCGCAGTGGTTGAGAGTCTGCCTGCCAATGCAGGGGACACGGGTTCTAGCCCTGGTCTGGGAAGATCCCACGTGCCGCAGAGCAACTAAGCCCGTGAGCCACAACTACTGAGCCTGCGCATCTGGAGCCTGTGCTCCGCAACAAGAGAGGCCGCGATAGTGAGAGGCCCGCGCACTGCGATGAAGAGTGGCCCCCGCTTGCCGCAGCTAGAGAAAGCCCTCGCGCAGAAACGAAGACCCAACACAGCCATAAATAAATAAATAAATAAATAAATAAGTGAAATTCTTTAAAAAAAAAAAAAGTCTTATTAATAGCAGAGGACTAAAGTAATAAGTGTGTGGCACGTATAGCATTTGAGGAAATGAACAATGCCAGAGAAGTTTTATCAGGACTTGCTGTTTGTTCTTTCTCTACCCCTGGAGAAACAGATGTATTGATCAGATTTTTTAGAGAAAAACAGCCTGCAATGGGTTTACATGATAGAATCGGAGTTTTTTTTTTATGATAGCCCAGGAAATATCCTGCCAGAAAGACTCAAAGAGCTGTTAACCTGATTGGCAAAAGGAAGGCTGTGACACATAGAGAAAGTAAAAGATGTCAGGTTAATTTCCGGTTTAAATTCTCTTAGCCTCTTATGGTAACATTGCTGACTTTGGATATATCTTAATTCAAAATCATTATATTCCAAACTTAAGGAGTCACTAATGAAAATGTCTTAAGAATAACCACCTTTTCCTCCCTACCCCTACCCCTACATCTCCAGCTCTGTAAAGCAGGCCAGAAATTAAAAATGCTTTGCGTAGCTATGAAATTGAAAAATGAAATATACATTATTAAAGATGTCAGACTAAAACTAATAACAAGATAAGTGGGCACCACATAAGCCACATGTTTGTGTATGTATAAGCTGTAACATTTCCTGTTTTTTTTTTTCTTGACTGAATCCATTACATAGGGAAACACACTTAAGTGGGTAAAAATGAAAAAAAAAATTAATGGCTCATACAACTGAAAAGTTCAGGAACCTGGTTTCAGGTGGAGCTGAATCTAGCTACTCAAATGATGTCATCAGGATTCTTTCTCCATCTTTCAGCTCTGCCTTATTCTGCATTGACTTCATCCTCAGGAAGATCTCCCCATATAATGGTTCCTAGCAGTTACAGATTTATATTTTTAATTTGGTAACCCCAAAAGAAAGCCAGTTTCAGCCAAAGTCCTGGAATCGAGTCTTATACTTGGGTTTGGGGCCCATCCCCAAGCCAATTACTGTAGTCATAGTGATGGAATGTATCTGATTGATCTCATCTGAGTTGTCCATCCTCCCCAGAAGCTAAATAGATTGAAAGTGGGTAAGGGGCTCATTCTCAAGGAAAAGCAGTATACTGTCATCAGAAGAGGGAAGGATAGGTGGTGAGCAGACAAAGCAATACATTTACACTTCAATTGGAATTGGTAAATATGTTGAGCTTATTTAAGGAGGTGAGAATTTTTTTAAAAAACCAGTCTATCAGTCATTTACATCCAAACATGTGCAGCCCCCATAGGAAGCTATATGCTTATTCAAATCATGTGAACTTTTACTCAACATGATTTTTTTTTAACTAACTCCAGTTTTTTAAAAAATAGGATGGCCAGGGAAGACCTAGTTTATTTATTTTTAATTTTTAAAAATATTTATTTATTTATTTATTTTTGGCTGCATCGGGTCTTAGTTGTGGCACAAGGGCTTGTCTCTAGCTGTGGCACGCAGGCTCCAGAGCAGGCGGGCTCAGTAGTTGGAGCGTGCGGGCTTAGTTGCCCCGTGACATGTGGGATCCTAGTTCCCCGACCAGGGATGGAACCCACGTGTCCTCTATTGGAAGGCGGATTCTTAACCACTGGACCGCCAGGGAAGTCCCTGAACTCCATTTTGAGTTGCTTCCTGAGTCAGTTTACAATAACTTTTACATGAAATATCTAACAATATTAAATAGACTAGCATTCTTTCCCACTGTTTGAGAATGAATATGCAAAACAAAATTCCAAAAATGGAATTTAAAAAATGATCTGAGCAGAAGAATTATTGGATTAAGACTAGAACTTCCTGTGGAACCTATTTTGAAGGGGACATTACTCACTGGGTATAGAAGTCATTTTTAACCAGGTCCTTACCCTTAAAGAAAGGTTGGCCTTACTGTCATTCTGACCGTTAAGTGCAAAAGGAGGCAGAACATTTAAGAGCTTATTCCTGAGAGACATTCTTATGGGAGAGCAGGAGGATGGAAGTTGTTGTGAAATTGATTAAACAAGGAGGCCATTAGACTGAGGTGGCTCTAATGCTTTCATGGTCTATGTAAGCAAACCAAAATCTAAGCCTGCAAATGCCTCAAGGTTATGAAATCAAGACCAAGATGCTAAGGACAGCTGATCACAAACAGCCAAGTAGGTCATAAGCCATAGCCATGCAAAAAATGTCCTTTCTTTGTTTTCATTCCTGTTCTGTAATATCTTTCCCTGGCTCCTGTTGGCAGAGTGTTCCTAACCATTGCCTGGTTGGAATTAATAAGTGCTCAAATAAACTCTTTAAATTTTCAATATACCTCACTTTATTTTTTAGCAAGTGAAGCAACAGCCATTTTGTAGCTCACACACCTTCTCGCTTACCTGCAGGCTCATCACCTCATGGTGTGAGGCAGTGACTCAGCCAGCAACTGCTCCACCCTGCCCTGGCCCCCCTTCAGCTTCTCCCACTCCTGGTCCGGCTGTGGGTGGCAGCACTCTGGCTTAGGCAGATACCCACACCATAAAGGTCAGAGGCAACAAAACCTGGTATGGGTTTCGGTTTGTCCTGAGGGACTCCATCTCGTGCTTATGAGTTCCAGATTGCTCTTATTCTTTCTTTACATTCATATTTCCTTCCCGGCTGCCCATCCTGTGGACTTTAGACTCCAACATCAGATGCAAAGAGAATAGACTTTCAGAGACTCATAAGCACTGTCTACACTGTGTAGGATCAAATCCCTATAAAAAAAAATCCCTTAATATATGTGTGTGTGTGTCTGTCTGTATATGTACATATATATATATATATATATATATATATAAATTTTAAGAATTTAATACAATAAACAAATGGGACCTAATCAAACTTATAAGCTTTTGCACAGCAAAGGAACCATAAACAAAATGAAAAAACAACCTACAGAATGGGAGAAATTATTTGCAAATGATGTGACCAACAAGGGATTAATTTCCAAAATATACAAACAGCTCATACAGCTCAATATCAAAAAAACAAACAACCCAATCAAAATGGGGGCAGAAGATCTAAATAGACATTTCTTCAGAGAAAACATACAGATGGTCAACAGGCACATGAAAAGATGTTCAACACTGCTAATTATTAGAGAAATGCAAATCAAAACTACTGTACAATGAGGTATCACTTCACACTGGTCAGAATGGCCATCATCAAAAAGTCTAATAATAGTAATAAATGCTGGAGAGGGTGTGGAGAAAAGGGAACCCTCCTACACTGTTGGTGGGAATGTAAATTGATACAGCCACTATGGAGAACAGTACGGAGGTTCCTTAAAAAACTAAAAATAGAACTACCATATGATCCAGCAATCCCACTCCTGGGCATATATCTGGAGAAAACTCTAATTCAAAAAGATGCATGCACCCCAATGTTCATAGCAGCACTATATACAATAGCCAGGACATGAAAGCAACCTAAGTGTCCATTAACAGATGAATGGATAAAGAAGATGTAGAATATATATATGCTGGAATATTACTCAGCCATAAAAAAGAATGAAAAAATGCTATTTACAGCAACATGGATGGACCTAGTGACTATCATACTAAGTAAAGTTAAGTCAGACAGAGAGAGACAAATATCATATGATATCACTTATATGTGGAATCTAAAAAAAAATGATACAAATGAACACATTTACAAAACAGAAACAGACTCACAGTCATAGAGAACTGACTTGTGGTTGCCAAAGGGGAGAGGGGGTGGGGGAGGGATGGACTGGAAGTTTGGGATTAGCAGATGCAAACTAGTGTATATAGTATGGATAAAAAACAACGACCTACTGTATAGCACAGGGAACTATATTCAGTAGCTTATAATACCCTATAATGGAAAAGAATTTGAAAAACTATATATATTTTTATACATATATATATAACTGAATCACTTTACTGTACACTAGAATGTAGCACTACATTGTAAATCAACTATACTTCAGTTTAAAAATCCTATACAATAATATTTTAAGTATTAATTTTCTTCTTATTTAGTATATAGTGATCTTTTTAAAATGCTGAAAATTTGAGAAACTAATTTAGTGTTTTAGATCATGATCCTAGCACTTCGTTTGCTAGTTGTTTATTGATAACCCAACATTCTAACAATTTTCATAATTTACTAGAACATACAAGTTTTATTGAGCCTACAAGACTATATCAACTTTTATGTTTAATAAAGGTAATATTCTCCTGTCTAGTCCCAATCAGGCATTTGACATTCTCATCGCATTCCCTTTCGCATGGCACCAGATTAAGAAAACACAAGAATCTGCTTTTACGAATGTCCTCTGAAGGTCCCTCCCAAAGAGAGATGCTCATGGTAATAAACAAATGGAGTAAGAGGAGAAGGAAAGTATGTGTCTTAACTTCATTACACACATTAACCGATTTTTATCATGTGTGTCTGATGTTATATATTTTTTAAAATTGTGCCCTGAATTATTTTAGATCTCAGGTTTTTGGATAACAGTGCTCCTTTTTTCAAATGACAACAATAAGCCTAGCAACCTGTCCAAATTATTACATGTTTCAAAACCTGTTTGTTATTCTAAAGGAATAATATACACTTGGAGCGCCTGTCTTATTACAAAAATGCTCTTGAGATTTCATTTACTGCTCTAAATGAATAGTTGCATGGTTTGCATTTGCATATACCCACTTTCAATATCAGAATTCCAATATAAAAAGAACTCACCCGGGCTTCCCTGGTGGCGCAGTGGTTGAGAATCTGCCTGCCAATGCAGGGGACATGGGTTCGAGCCCTGGTCTGGGAAGATCCCACATGCCACGGAGCAACTGGGCCCGTGAGCCACAATTACTGAGCCTGCGCGTCTGGAGCCTGTGCTCTGCAACAAGAGGGGCCGCGATGGTGAGAGGCCCGCGCACCGCGATGAAGAGCGGTCCCCACTTGCCACAACTAGAGAAAGCCCTCGCACAGAAACGAAGACTCAACACAGCCATAAATAAATAAATAAATAAATAAAAGAACGTGAATTTCTTTAAAAAAAAAAAAAAAACTCACCCAAAAGCTCCTTTAATAAATTTGAAGAATTCTGTACAATAAAAAGCTTAAGCCTTAGGCTTTTTTTTCCCCCATCATCTTTTGTATAGTGAAAATACTACACAGTCTCAATATCCTTTATAATAGATACTTAGTTCACTCTCACTGCTCTGCATGAGGTAGGTCAGTATTCAGTTCTAATATTTGCCAGTGAGAAAGAAACACCCAGAAGTTAGGTGACATGTGGTAACATAGTAAGCAGCTGTGTCAAAACTAGAATTCACAACTTTTAATTCTCAGTACCCAGGGTATTCAAGCCATAGTCCTGAAAATTATGCTTTTCCAGTAATAAATGTCAACTCTATTATATATCTGAATTGTAAAATGAAATCTGCTATAGAGTTCCATTTACCATTTTAACTAGAAAACCGGAAAACACAATCCAGGAGAAAATGAACATCAAAACTGTAGATAATCTCTTTATGAACTGAAAACAGCTTAATTAAACCAACAGGGCAGGTAAGGCAATTCTGTTATTTAATAAAGAGCCTCAGCTGTTTAAAATAACCATCTTAATAATCAATACCATGTTGAGACTTTCACCTAGCATTTATTTTAAGGAATGTCTTGTTTTGAACGATCATTTTAAATCCTAGTAAACTGAAGAATTAATTAGCAAGCGTGGAGGCTCAGCGAGCTAATGCTTTAGTCTGTCCGACCATCTGTTTAGGAGCATCCTTCTCAAATCTTCGCGTTACTGAGGATGGGGGAGCACAGTGCTTTCAGTGCTTATGCTGGTACACAAGTTGCTCCTCAGTACTTAACCATTCCATCTTCCAAAAACTCATGAAGAAACAAGACAGGACACATGCAGGAAAGGGAATTCTAGGAAAGGTAGTTTAGCCCAGCCAGGCTGACACGTTACAAAGCCACCACACCTACACTGAATCAGTCACCAAGTCCTGATCATTCATCCTCTTAATCTCCCCATTGCACTTGCCTCTCTCACCTCCACTGCCACCATAGCTCACCCAAGCTATTCTAAAGGCCCTCCAACTCACCTCTCTGCTTCGCCCTTGTAATTGATACTCAGGCTAATTGGTTATTCAAAATAGGATCTGATGTCCTGCTTAACACCCATAACTGCCCTTAGAGTAAAATGCTGCATCGATAGCATGACCACGACAGCCTACAGTGAGTTGACCACTGTGCCCACTCCCACCTGGTCGCCTGCCCTTGGCATTCCTGAGGGAAAGTGTGGAAGCTGAGACTTGACAAACGGGGTGGGATCGAGGCAGAGGGAAGAGGGTCTGCAGCGTCACGCAGGTGAGAGATCACAGCATAGGTGAGGGTTCACCTGAGTTGAGAGGGAGAAGCTGAGGCCCAGGCAGAAGAGGCAAGACCAGGCGTCATGACATGCTCAGGATTTGAAACTTCTCTCCCATATGGAAGGAGAAGCTGTAAAGAGTTGTGATGCAGGACTGTGCCTGCACATTTGTATTCTGGAGAATCATCTGCAGCTATGTGCTGATAGAAGATGGATTGGAAAAAGTGAGCTGTGGGTGTTAGGCTCTTCCAAGCTTTAAGTGATAGAAACTTGCTTAGTTCATGGGGGACTGTTGAGGGATTCGTGGGGAAAGTAGGGAAGAGGTAACCACATTAACCACCGCCCAGCAAGACCTTGTGAAAATTAGAGCAATGTTCTGTGCTCGGGTCCCTGTGCTGTCTTGGTGCCCATTCTGCTTTAGGCTGTCTCTGGTGCCTCCACGTGCAGGTGTGTGTCTGCAGCCTCTCTGTGTGTTTCCCAGGAGGGAGGATTTGATTGGCAGCCAGTTTTAATCCAGTGTGGACCACTCCCACATCTCACCCCCTACCCCACTTTGGCAGGACTCTGATGTTGGACATCCTCCTAGGCCTGCAATTGGCTGCCTTTGGGTCAGCAACTTTCATCAGCTGTGGGGATGTGGTATAACACATGAACAGTTTGGCTTAAGAAACTTCCAGGAAGAGTGCTGTAGGCATGGCAGGCACTTTAAGGCAGGGGTCCCCAACCCCTGGGACACGGACCGGTACCGGTCCATGGCCTGTTAGGAAGCGGGCCGCACAGCAGGAGGTGAGTGGCGGGAAAGTGAGCAAAGCCTCATCTGTATTTACAGCCACTCCCCATCACTCACATTACCGCCTGAGCTCCGCCTCCTGTCGGATCAGCTGCGGCATTAGATTCTCATAGGAGCGCGAACCCTACTGTGAACTGCGCATGCGAGGGATCTAGGTTGCGCGCTCCTTATGAGAATCTAATGCCTGATGATCTGAGGTAGAGCTGAAGTGGTGGTGCTAGCGCTGGGGAGTGGCTGCAAATACAGGTTATCATTAGCAGAGATTACACAGTAGACTGGATATAAGCAACACACTTCAGGTGTCACTGTCTCCCATCACCCCCAGATGGAACCCTCTAGTTGCAGGAAAACAAGCTCAGGGCTCCCACTGATTCTGCATTATGGTGAGTTGTATAATTATTTCATTATATATTACAATGTAATAATAATAGAAATAAAGTGCACAATAAATGTAATGCACTTGAATCATCCCAAAACCATCTCCCTCAGCCCCCCACCCCCCGTCCGTGGAAAAATTGTCTTCCATGAAACTGGTCCTTGGTGCCAAAAAGGTTGGGGACCTCTGCTCAAAGGCTTCTCAGAGAAGAGAGTGGTGCTGAAAAGCCCCTCCCCTGGCCTTGTGCTACAGGGCCTGCGCCAGAGGTAGGAGATCAGCAGAAAGGTTTTTGTACCAGTGAGAGGTGGTGAGGACCAGAACAAAGATAGAGGCAACATGTATGAAGAAGAAGGGGTGAATTAAATATATACATTGAGGAGGTAGAATTGGCAGAACTTGGTGACTTGATTGATTGGGTTTGGAGCGTGAGAAAACATGACTCCTAGGCAGAAATGGGCGGGTTCTACCTAGTAATATTCAGTGTATTGGGAAGCACAGGAAGAGAAGAAACTGATTCACTATGAGGGAGGGAGGGAGTTGGGTTTTAGATATGTTTGCTTCTTAGGCATCTATTGGACTCCTAGATTGATTGATGCAATAGGCAACTGACTAATGTGTCTGGGGAAGATCTGGGTTGGTTATCCAGTCAGTGAGTTCAGGAAAAAGTTCAAAGCGAGAGAATGGATGGATCACCTAAGGAGAATATGCAGAATGAAAGAAAAGCAGTCTGAGGCACAGCCGAAGTAAATAGGCTGATGCAGACTGGGATGAAGTAAACAGGCAGTCCCATCCCTGAGAAACGTACGATGCAAGTAAAGCACTAGTATTTTAGACATTTGTAAGGTAATTTACCAATGAGTCTTCGAATGTATTTAATGAAAATTATATTTACATCTCAGATTTCTTTCTGCTGCTTCTAGCAAGATTTGACTGTATGTCTGAAAACTTCAACTGTATCAGATATTTGCATCACCTTCATCTTCTCTTTAGATTGCTAAAGATGTAGTTTGTGGTGTGCAAGTGTGAACAGATGTAGAACAGGAGATTAAATTCGAGAGGTTTTTAGTCATTCATTTTTTTCTATATTTACCACCACTTGTAGTGTAATCAAGGTGTTAGGTTTACTACCCTTTAGTTAATGCCCTTTGTGAAATGGTACTTCATTAGATTTAAGCTTATCACTTCCAGGGCAAAGAATGTTCCTTGTGTTCCTGTGGTTAATATCTTTGTTAAGGTACATCAGCCTAAATACTCGAATATTATTTAAGTAATGTCTTTTGTTTTTATTTCCAGTGTACTTCTTGACAACTTATTTGATATTTTTAGCTGCATACTGACTTATCCCAGACCACTATTTTTCAAATTGCAGATTGTGAAACATGGGCTGTGAAATCAATTTAGTCAGTCATGTCAGTCTTTAAAAAATTAAATGAAATGGAACAGAAAATATTATACTGTATCACATGTAGAAAGGATAAGTTTGACTTACGAAAATTTTGTTTCAGTTGAGTGCTGGTTGCATGTGTTTGCATATGTGTGCATGAAGGTGTGTATACATATGTTTATGAGTACAGAATTGGGATAAAAAGCTTATTTCTTACAGTGGATTGTAGTTTAAAAAAAGTTTTTATTTTGAGAAACACTGTCCTGACTCCTTTTGGGTTGATACGTGCTCACTTAGACCCCATTACACTGTGGCTGTGAACTCTTTTTTCATCTTAGTAATCCCAGAATTTAGCACAGTGCTTTGTACGGGGTAGACATCAAGCAAATACTCGTACAATAAATGAGTGAGTGAATGAGTGTATGAGCATTAGTGTAGTATGGGTTAATTTTCCCTGTACTCATTATCCTACATTTGCTGATGTTCAGGATAGGCTGATACAGGGAGAAAATAAGGACAAGAAATCAACTCGGTCCCTTCATGAGCTTTAAAAAAGGAAATTCGATTTGGACAGAAACAATTATTATGCATTGCAGTCACTGCACTGCGCAGAGAATGCCTGGGACACTAAATGGAAATGCTATGTATTGCATGTTTACAAAGTTTTGAAATATTACTGCACAGCCACAATCTTGTTCATTCCATTTATAGGAAATACATCAGTTGTTTTAAAAAAAAAAATTCTTTGTTTTGTTAAGAAATAATTTATCCTGATTCTTGAGCTTCCATATAAAATGGTCCAGCCTAGTGAATATCTGATTATGGCTAGGAAAAACACAGGCAGATATTTTAACATATTTTTTTCTCTTTCATGATGAACAAAATTGCAGAGCTTTGTATTTCTCAGGTACCTGGGTCATGAGACTTTAACCAGTGACATCTTCCCAGTGGGAGCTTTTCTCTCTGGAATGAGCTAAGTTTAGTCAGCTTCTCAGATGGAACTTGAAGGCAGAGAAACTCACAGCTAATAGAAATAGAAAACAGCAGATGAATCCCACACTCCTGGCAAAAAGCAACTGAAATCACTGGTGCAACATCCTGAGAAATTGAACCTTCCACCTGAGGGAAAATGTCAAATGTTCTCTTTTATGATATCTGAACAGCTTATGCAATTTTATAGTAGAAAAATGTGCAATAGATTTTTATCTAGTTTACTTTTCTCTTCCTGTGTTCTGTTAGCTATTAAAGCGAATTCATTGTATAATGGTGAGTAACCAGAATTAAGTGATCAACATATCAAACCATTTTTCATCAAAACTCTAAATGATAGCAGAGGCTCTCAAAATTTGAAATTATCCATAGCACAACAAATAGCTGCTCACACGCTCTCACCAAAAAGTATCATCTTGTACTTGAGGAATAATAAATAATTTTTTTTAGTACGTTTTTGTGATCATAGCACTTCAGGGTTGAAAGGACTCCTAAACTCCTGCCAAATATTGGCCCATCAACTGGTGCTAGCTGCAGAGGAAGTTTTTCTGGTTTGCAATAAAAGGAAAATCTAAGGACAGTGTAGTGATGTTTTTCAATAAACAAAATGATTCTATCTGCAGGGCTGTTCTTTATTCTGTGATTATAGCTATCCTACTTTTATGTATAAAGATAATCCTTTTTTTAAAAAAGTAAAATTATGGTGATAGTTGATCTTTTTTTTTTTTCCAAATGCTGGGAAAAGGTTGGCAACCCTAAACTGGGAACTACTGATCTAGTCCAGACCTCTAGCTGGCATTCAAATCCCTTCCTCAGTTCTTCTCTGGTAATTTCACTTAGCCGTTGCCAGATCACTGTCAGAAACAGGGAATGTACTCTCTCCCGGAGAATATGCATCTGTAGAGAATGCTCTTAGAATGCTCTCTAATGCCGCTTAGAGCTCTATTCATTGAGGATGTGTCTATCTAAAAGTTACCCTAATGGTCCTATTTGACCTCGGTGCCTGGGAGGACGCTGCTAATCAGAAAATGTGTAGAACTGCTTCATTTCTTGGTGAGACACTTTCAGATATATTCTAAATTATTTTAGTGATTCTCTTTACAGTATATGCATTATAAAGAATATTGTTAAAATGAAAAGAGCTCTGATGAACCAAATTACTTCCATTCCCTACTGGTGAATTTTTCAGTTTTAATTCGCAATGGAATGAAACCCGAGAAGGAGAAAATTGAAGCATATTTTGAATTTATTATAATAGTATTAACTTGTACTTGGGGGAAATAGGTTGACAATTTAGAGCAGCTATCCTCTGAAATGTGATCCTTAATCCTGACAGCTTGTACATTTCATAGTCTCTGTGTTAAATTATTATCATAGTTTCTAATCAATCCTTTACATTGAAAGGTACTTTACAGTTTACAAAGTTGGTTCACAGGCTTCCCTGGTGGCGCAGTGGTTGAGAATCTGCCTGCCAACGCAGGGGACACGGGTTCGAGCCCTGGTCTGGGAAGATCCCACATGCTGCGGAGCAACTAGGCCTGTGAGCCACAACTACTGAGCCTGCGCGTCTGGAGCCTGTGCTCCGCAACAAGAGAGGCCGCGATAATGAGAGGCCCGTGCACCGCGATGAAGAGTGGCCCCCACTTGCCGCAACTAGAGAAAGCCCTTGCACAGAAACGAAGACCCAACACAGCTATTAAAAAAAAAAAAATATATATATATATATATATATACCTGTGTGTGTGATGTATTAAAAAAAAAAAAAAAAGCTGGTTCACATCACAGTCTCACTTAATCCTTATGATAATCCTGTGTGATGGTAAACCAGAGCACAAAAATAGTAAGTTACTTGCTTAAGTTCAAGCAACTTGTAAATAACAGGGCCAGGGTTTAATCCTAGGTCCCCTGACTCCAAATCCATAGCTTTCCCAGCAAACCAGGAAAACCTGTATCTGGGTACAAGGATTAATACTCTTCCTCTTATCTTCAAGTTTTCACACAGCATCTGATGTTAAATCCACTAAGAGAAGGTACATCAAGGGATACATGATCAATGGTGAATCTCTGGTAAATAGACTTTTAGATCAATTTGTTATATCTGAATAGAGTCAAACAAACAGTAAGATCAGTCTTCTACTATTCTGTGTACACATGAGCCCTCAGTAAATATTGTTGACAGACTGTTGTAACAAAGTTAGCACACAAAACTTAAATAACTAAAAAGTTGTGATACTTCCGACTTGGTACAAACCCAAAGGCACTTCAGTAAAGAATTCTGGATATATATATATATATTTTTTTCTAGGTACTATATATATATATATATATATGTATATATATATACACACACACATATATATATAGTACAATGTATATATGTGTGTGTATATATATATATATATTACATAGACCATATATCTATATATAATTTGTTCATAGAATTTCTTCCAACTTAGCTTATGATTTTCAGTGACCAACCCAAAATAAGCTTTTCTCTCATATTTTTTTCTTTCACAAGAGAGAACAGTTCAGAATAGTAATAGTAATTAGTATTCTGTAAGCAGCAACCCATCTTCAGCTGCAATGGCACGGTCCAAACAACCTAAGCCAGAATCCATATGATAGGAGCTCAGTTCTTTTTATTTACTTATTCTAAACACATGTGGTCTCTGTATCTCAGTGGCTTGGGATTGTGATTATAAGGGCAGGATGACAATTTCTGCAAAGGAAAATGGTTATTTGCTTAGCTAAAGTTTAAAGCTGCTCAACAGCCTACTATGAAATATAGAATTAGCTTATGCTTTTACCTGCTGGCTGTAGCAAGTCAGCTATGTTCAACAGTTTCTCAAGGACAAGAGAGAATTCGTGCTGGCTTTATATCAAAAAGCTAAACTCCAAGTAGACAAGAGAAACAAAAGCAAGAGCAGGACCAATAGATAAATGAGCCCTTGTTAGCGGACTAAAGTGGCTGCTACAAATAGGACAGCGGAAGGAGGGGTGGGAGGGGCAGAGTGAAGCAAGGTCAAAGAAGGATGATATCAATAGAGTATCTCCAAATAGCACAGAATGCAGCAAGAAGTAGCAGCAGATGTCAGTCCAGCCCAATGTCAACCCCTGTGGAGCTATGTAGAAAGACTTGGAAAGAAACAGCATCACTGCAGTTGGTATTAGGAGTAAAGAGAGAGCAGATGATACCTTTCTCCCCATGAATTGAAAGCCACAACTTGCCACTGGCCACAGCCTCAGCTCCTTCTAACTGGCCTCACTCAAGCTTATAGATTTTTTTCTCCTTAAGTCAGATCTTTATTCCCCTCCATTCTTTTTGATTTCTTTTCTTCTTCCAGACTCTCTTGCTGCCAATTCTGACTCTGATCCTCACCCCACTGGCTGTTTCTTGCCTATGCCACCAGGTACTCTGGTTCCAGATGCTTACCCTGGCCTCAGCAACGTTCCAGGACTGATGATGCATAACCAAGAGAATATATTTACTGCAGCACTCAGAAAATTCCCATCATGATTTTAGACATTGCTGGCATGGATTGACTTTCATAACTGTGGAGGAAAGCCAAAAATGTATAAAGGAAGTCTGTTTTCAGAGTTCATATCCCTTAATTTTAGTGAATGGATGTGGGTGTGTTGAAAACTTAGTTTCTTAAGAACTTCCTAAATTTCATAATTATTTCGTTTTCATCCGCTCACAGATGGCTTTGCCCTGGGTGTAAAATTGAAGAGCCAATATAAAATGATGCTACCTTTACTCTGGCAGTTAAATTTTAAATTTCAAACATTGGTTTTCAGAACCTTGGAGAGCATCAAGCTCAGCCCTCCATTTCCCTCTCTGGAGCCAGCTCAAGGGTAGGCTGATTTCTTCCGTAAAAATGTGAAATAAGAAATAATGGGATAAGTTGACAGTGAAACTAGTAAATTTTGTAACAGAAATGCCTTCCACAGTAACCTATTTTTACAGTTTAAGTTTCTGTTTTATAGTGTTGCATGGATTTGGAGTCAATAAGACAGGTCCTGCCAGTTATGCACCCTTAGGCAATCCCCCTAAGCCTTAGCTCTTCTCTTCTGTAAAATGGAGCTACAAGTAGTAGCTACTCCACAGCATTGTTCAGATGATTACATGAGATAATGCGTGTAAAACCTGTAGCATACAGCAAGCACTGACTGCTTTCTCCATACTTTCTAGTGAGTTGTTTCTGACCTAGTTGACAGCAGCTACAGTGACCAATACTGAGGGTCTGGGGACTCTTTCAGGCATGCTTTTCCAGGAGAATGGCTTACCCAGGAAGTAAGGAAGCAACCCAGTCCCAGCCTTGTCAGTTTCAGCTTTGTGTTCTGGAGTTGGGCCTCCAGTTTTACTCATCCACTACCCAGAACTTCAGTTGAGTGCCATTTACCTGTTTGGCCATTTCAATAGTGTTATCAGCTTTTGATGGTGTTTCTTTGATTTTCCTTGTGCCTCTCTCAGAGACAATTGGATCATACATCTGTTTGTTCATTTCACAAATATTTATTGAACATCTACTTAGTGACAATGTTGTGTTAAATGCTTGAGTAATGAACAAAAGGAAATGATCCTTTTTCTCTTTGGAGGAAATTTCTCACCTTAGGAATCTTTTTACAAGTTGGAGCCCACCTCCCATTATTGAAGCTCAAAGGGCCAGACTACTCATTTCTCAGTCTTCCTTGCAGTTGGGACCAAGGCACATGACCTAGACTCAGTCAGTTAGACTAACCTGCCACAGACTAGTGATCCAAAAAAGTAGACATAGTGAAAGATTCTTTCTGGTGGTAGCAGTGGTAGCTGAAACAAACAAGTTCCAGGGCTCCAAGAATGGTGGTGCTGACATCAATGTATGGTGCCCAGTGCTGGCACTGTTGGGGCCGCAAGTTACTGTGACTAGTGTCTAACATGACTGCACAGCAGAATCAGCCAGACAAGTTTAGCGGCATGATTTGGGCTGTGGTTCTGCATGCATAACTTCCTTTGCTCTTGGCCATTTTTCTGAGGTTGTTTCTGTAGCCCTCCTGGAAGCTCTATAAGCAATCTATTATCCAGTTAATAAATTTTTCCTTTTGCTAAAACCAGCTAGTCAGTTTCTATTTTTCTACTTACATATCTTGACTGCCTCACCTGAGACTCAAATCCAAATCTATACTTGAAAGCTTGGTGATCTTGGGCAAGTGAGGCTTCTCGATAAGCCTCAAGCTTCTTATGTATAAAATGGAAACTATGACAGGTGAAAGAATATATATAAAGTGCTAATCATCCAATATCTAGAACACAGTAGATGCACTATATGTTAGCTCCTATTAACCCATTTAAAAAGAATAAATGAGGGCGTGAGAAAGGAGGCAAAACTTGTGTAGTTTTGAGTGAAACTCTGGACTATAAAATATGCTGCTCAAACATGAAAGAAAATGGTCAAATTTATTTTAAATTATTTCAGTTATTGAGAATATTATTGAGCTATAAGGAGACAGACAAGCTTTAGGTCAGAAAATTTTAATTTCTTTTTGTGTTCAGAGCATTAAATGAGGTTTCCAGATACCTATGTTAAAAAAAAAAATCTCAAAAAGAGAATACATCAGAATAATTGATGGAATTTTTAATTTTAACTTACTATTTAAGCAACACATATACACTGATACAGAATCTTTAAGGTATAAGAGCCCTCAAAAAATTTGTTACAGGTTGTGAACAGTTATTACAAGCTCTTGCAACTAGCTAGTATGATCCTAAACTTTCAAAATTCATGTTTACCTATCCTGTTCATAAATGCTTCCATTTGTGATTCTCACAACCTTTCCCCCAAAGAATTGAGTGCCCAACTTTGTATCCTTACTATTCCAGCTGCTGCTGTGGTAGTCTCTCTCATTATATATTATCAAGAACTTGTGTCATGTCCAATAGCTAACAGAAGCAATGTGCTCTGTACTGTTTATGGTCAAAAATCAGCTTGGACCAATAAGAATCTTTTGGAATATTTCTTCATGAGAACCATAACGGAATTAATATGATAATCTTTCACTTGAAACCAGCATCCTTCAATAGTATTTTTTAAAAATTCCAAATTTCAGTGCAAATTATTGCTTTATGGTTTGACATGGCTCTTATTTTTTACATATTATCTAATGCTACAAGCAGTCATAAATTGTGCATGATTATTAATTAACTAAGTAATACTGATAAAACATTTTGGAAGTTCTACAAATGCCTTGACTTTAGGCAAAATAACTGAAGTGTTAATTACCCTGGAAGCATGCAAAGGGATAACATTCTTAGTGGGTACCCACTAGTCTTCACTCAGATCAACCTTCTTTCCATCACTAGCCGCCAAACCAAAAGAGCTTGATTAGTAAAAACCCTAATATGTATAAACAAAACTCAGAGCATGAAGAAGATTTAAGCAGCTGCAGGAGTGTGTTGCTTGGAATGAAAGTCCTAGCTTATAGCCTGTGTGAAGGTATTTGTAGTAGGGAAGATAATTTATTTTTTAGGACAAGGAGATGGAATGAGGAGTAGCATTAATAAACCAATATTAAGAAGTGGAATGACAAGTGACCTTAAAAAAAGAAATTTAAGGACAGATTTACATAAACTGTGAAGAAATAAATTATTGGGGAAAAGGGTTTCCATTTAATTAAGAAATGGGTTTTGGGGGCTTTGGTCAATAAGAAACTTCCTTCTAAAGTCAACATCTGTTTTGGATTCTTTGTTTTAAAGATCCTATTATCATGAAAACAAACAAACAAACAAAACAAAGGCTGCAGGTCAAAACTGTATATGCCTAATTGTGGGGAGAGGGTACAGATTTGACCTCTGAGCCCCAACAAATTACTTGGCACTTCACTAAACAGAATGTCTTAGTGATTCACATTTTGGTACAGCTAGGGGTTCGACTATAACTTAATTTCTTATCTCTATTTATTTGAAGTTATAATTTTTATTAAAATTACTAATGGAAAATCACCTACAATGAAGGACTTGTGTCTGAGTATTAACTCTAGCAACTGGTTCTCAGTATCCTGAAATTCAAAAAAAAGACAGTTTTTCAAAGGGTGAAGCCGCTGGTTTGAAATATCTCTTTTCCTTTTCACTAACATTGTCATGTCATTTAAAACTCTCACAACTGGGTAAGAACGCAGCTTCATTTTTTACTTTCATTTTCTGCTTCTAACAAATGTTTAGATTCCTATTTTCTTTTTTATATCATCTCTTGATCTTTTCTGTTCTCTTTACTTTGAGATTTCTTTCATTCAGCTGCTATCTCTTTTACTCCAAAGCTCATTTTCCCCCTTTATTCCTGTTATTTGACATTTTTTAGAAGTGTGGTTTGAAAATATCCTCTTCCTTTAGACAAATTACTTCTCTTAAACACAGAAACTTCTTCGGGGGGTGAGCTGTCAAAATAGTATGCAGGTGGTAAAAGTTGGAGGCTGTTATTTATCAATGGGAAATATGTGTCGACTTGTGTAGAAAGATTTGAAAATTACCCCTAAAAAACAGTGGGAGTCTAAGCTGAATACAGACATGAATCCTTGTCAGCATGATTACTGGGAAAAGGACTCATTCAAATGCTGGCAAGAAAGAAGAAAATTTTTTATGGCATAAAAATATACTTGGTAAATTCTCCTTGTTTGCAGCAGCCTATTGAGGTGTGGATTAGGAAAAAAAAAAACACAAGTAACTGCATTATGCTCTATATTAAATCTCAAAAATGAGACAAAACAGGAGCTCTGTTAGGTTACTTGCTACTCTGAGTGCTTGCTTTTTTAAGGGGACTTGCTACAGTGGCAAATGGAAATGATACTGCAGAGGGCTCTGCTGTGTGTGAGTACTCTTAGTCTGTTAGGTCACTCGGCTCTTACAACCTATAATGTAGATATAGGTTATCCTTGGGTACAGCTAAGGACACTGAGGCTTGGAGACCTTGGAGAAATTGCCAACATGCAAATCTGGGAAGGAAAAAAACAGGGACTTGGATGCAGGACAACCTCCGTCCAAAATCCATACTCTTTCTGGCCTACATTCATTCTAATAAATTGACCCTGCATTTATTTTACTTTTGCCCAAAGGGATTTTCATCTGTGCACACAGTGTCCTTTTCCATGATTTAAACTGAATTCCAACTTTATGTTTGTTTCATCAGAACACATTTGTCAGACCAACCTTAATTGTTATAGTGAGAAAGTGAAGAAGACTCATTGGAGAAAAGTGATCCAGCACTCCCCATGCGGTGGGACCGTGCTGAGGGAAGAACTCTAACCATTTTAATTAATCTTCAAAAGAGCCACATATTAATTCATTGCCTGAATATTTATTCATTCAATACGTTGTTATTGATCTATTATGTGGTCAATATCCAGGCTCTGGGGATACAACAGTGAATGGGACAGACAAGATCCTTGCCCTCAAGGAGCTCATGATCTAGAGGGGAGACAGACAAGAAACAAGCAAGAGACATGGAAGCACAAGTTACAGGTTGTAAAATATGCTGTTGATGACATTTGAGCTGAGACCTGAAGGATGTGGAAGTGAAAGCCATGTGAGAATCTGGAGATGCAAATGGAGGCAACAGTGAATGGAAAGAGCCTGAAAGGAGAGCAAGCCTGGAGTGCTGAGGGACAGAAAGGAGGCCTGTGAGGCTGAGTGTAGTGATGGGAGAGGGCAGGGGGTGGGGTGGGGGAACTAAAAGGTCAAACTTACAGAACTTGGTAAAGGGGGCTGAGAGAAAGGGAGGGATGAAGAAGGACTCCTAGATTTTAGTGTAAGCAACTGAGCACATGGGAGAGCCACCTACTGACATGTGGATGACTTAAGGAAGCAACAGGTTTGGGCAGGAAAATCAAGAGCTCTGTTTCAGATATATTAACTTTGAAATATTTATTAGACACTCAACTAGAGATGACAGGAGGCAGTTGGCTGTGAATCTGGAGTTTGGGGGAGGGGTTTGATAGTAAAAATAGTAAAAAAGAAAAAGACAAGTTTATTATATAGTAATATGTATGTTTCTCTATTAATGTATTATATTACAAGATCTAGCAATGGGTCTAATAACTACTGTAATTTTTAAGTCATGATGAAGCATGAATGCTATTTGGAGATATCAAAACATTTATGATTTCTACTGCTGATAAAGATAAAAAGTCTTGCTACTACTACTGTGATTTGTTCAATTAATGAAAATAGAGATTTAATATTTTTCCCATTTAAGTTCACAAAATTTCTGAATTCTCTCCAAGAACTCCTAGTTGGGTCTATGGATACTTCTTCCATTATAACAAGGGAGATAGCAAAGACAGGTACTGATGAATGCTGGTTTGTGGATTTGGTGGCTTCTGTTTTCTCGAGGAAGACAAGGTCATCAGCTGAGAGTAGGGAGGGAGGAAAGGGGTAAGGAGGTATGAGGAATAAAATACTCAGCTCTCATAGAGGAAGCAAAAACTTTAGGGAAAAGCAGTAGCCTTGCTGGGCTGCATAGGACTGTCATTAAGGCTCAGAAGACAGTCTTCCACGGTTTGAATTCAGGCTCCATCACTTTTTTACTGTGTGACCTTGAGAATGTGCCTCCATTTCTTCACCTCTAAAATCAGGATAGTAATTGTACTTACCACATAGAGCTGTAGTCAGAATTAAAACAGTCAATACAAATAGAGTTTAAATTGTGCCTGAGATTAATTAAGTGCTCAATAAATGCTAATCTTTATTTTTATTTTTTTTTTATTTTTTAAAAGTATTTATTTATTTATTTATGGCTGTGTTGGGTCTTCGTTTCTGTGCGAGGGCTTTCTCTAGTTGTGGCAAGCGGGGGCCACTCTTCATCGCGGTGCGCGGGCCTCTCACCATCGCGGCCTCTCTTGTTGCAGAGCACAGGCTCCAGATGCACAGGCTCAGTAATTGTGGCTCATGGGCCCAGCTGCTCCGCGGCACGTGGGATCTTCCCAGACCAGGGCTCGAACCCGTGTCCCCTGCATTGGCAGGCAGATTCTCAACCACTGCGCCACCAGGGAAGCCCTAATCTTTATTTTTAATACTAGGGTAGTAGAAATGGTTATGGAAACAAGTGCATAGATTTAGAAGATACTTATGAAGTAGAACTGCCAAGTCTTAGAGATCAATTTGATAGGAGTGATACAGAAGGAGGAGTCAAGATTGATGTGTATGTTTGACTAACCTAGTAGATGGTGGTGTCATTTTCTGTCAAGGAGAATAGTGGAAGAGCAGGTTTGTGGTAGGGGATAGGGAAGAAAAGGAGAAAAAGTTGTCCGTTTGCCCAGTGAGCCACCATATAGACAGACCATGGACTTTGGGACCCAAAACAATGAGGCCAACAGTCCTGGGGATTGCTGCACCCCTATGTTCATAGTCATGGCTTTGGAGTTTGTCTTAATGGATTGGGTGGAAACACACTCTTGTTTTTCTATTCTAGTCCAACTTTGTGTAGGTTAGAGATGAAGAAACCAACCACTGATTACTAAAGATTAACAGTTTGGGGGTGCTAAGGATTGTTTACCAATAATCCCTCATTTAATTGTCCCTTCTTTTCATAATCTTTTATTATTTCTCTCTTATTGCCCCTTATACATTAATTTCTCCACTTCTAAACAGAATTGAAGGCAGTTTTCTTTTTTGTTTGTTTTCATTGAGATATAATGGACATGTAACATTATATTAGTTTCAGGTGTACAACATAATGATTCACTATTTGTATATATCGCAAACTTATCACCACATTGTTTTGTTAACATCCGTCACCATACATAGTTATAGAATTTTTTTCTTGTGATAAGAACTAAGATCTACTCTCATAGCAACTTTCAAACAAGCAACACAGTGTTATTAAGTATAGTCACCATGTTGTACATTACATCTCCATGACTTACTTTATGACTGGGAGTTTCTAACTTTTGACTCCCTTCACCCATTTGGCTTACCGCCCCCCCCCCCCCCCCCGCCACTGGCAACCACCAATCTGTTCTCTGTTTCTATGAGCTTAGTCTGTTTGTTTATTTCTTAGATTCCACATGTAAGTGAGATCATATCATTTTCACCTTTCCCTGTCTGACTTATTTTGCTTAGTATCATGCCCTCCAGGTCCATCCATGTTGTCACAAATGACAATATTTCATTCACATTTTCTTTATCCATTCATCCATCATTGGACACTTAGGTTGTTTCCTTATCTTGGCTATTGTAAATAATGCTGCAATGAACATGGGGGTGCAGATATCTTTTTGAGTTAGTGTTTCTGTTTTCTTTGAATTAAATAACCAGAGGTGGAATCGCTACTATCATATGATAGTTCAATCTTTAATTTTTTGAGGAACCTCCATACTGTTTTCCATAATGGCTGCACCAATTTACATTTCCACCAACAATGCATGAGGATTCCCTTTTCTCCATGTATTCACCAATACTTATTTCTTGTCTTTTTGATACTAGACATTCTAACAGATGTGAAGTGATATCTCATTGTGGTTTTGATTTGTAGTTCCTTGATGATTAGTGATGTTGAAACCGTGCATCTCAGATTGGAACATGAACCCACAGTCTTTTAACTGAGGTCACACACCTGGTATCAGGACTTAATGAAGCTCAGCTTCTTGATGTCTCATCACACAAAGAATTCAGTGAGAGAAAAAGTGATAGGTAAGAAGTAGATTTATTTAGAGAGAAACACACTCCACAGAGTATGGGCCATCTCAGAAGGCAAGAGTGGCACCAGGGTATGGGGTTGTCAGTTTTTATAGGGATGGGTAATTTCATAGGCTAATGAGTGGGAGGAGTATTCCAGCTATTTGGGGGGAAGGTATAGGGATTTCCAGGAATTGGGCCACTGCTCACTTTTTCACCTTTATGGTCAGCCTTGGAACTGTCATGGTGCCTGTGGGTGTGTCATTAGCATGCTGATGTGTTACAGTGAGTGTACACTGAGGTGAGGTACAGTGAGTGTACACTGAGGCTCAAGGTCTAGTGGAAGTCTCATCAACCATCTTGGACCTAGTTGGTTCTAACCATTTATGTCATGTCCTATGGCTATGTCATTCTTTTAAAGGTTGTGCCCTGCCCCCTTTCCTCCTGTTTCAATGTTGAGCATCTTTTCATGTACCTGTTGGCCATCTGTATATCTCCTTTGGAGAAATGTTTATTCAAGTCTTCTACCCATTTTTCGATTGCGTTGTTTGTTTTTTCTGATATTGAGTTGTATGAGTGTTTATATATTTTAGATATCAACCCTTTATCAGATACATGATTTGCAAGTATTTTCTCCCATTCAGTAGGTTGCCTTTTCATTTTGTTAACGGTGTCCTTTGCTGTGCAAAGGCAATTTTCATTAAAAATAGAGTCTTCACAGAAGCAGGAAGCATATCTGTTTTATTCACTAGTATTTCCTCTATGTCTAGCAAGTATTTTTGTACGTATAGTAGGCACCCTTAAATAGGGTTCCTAAAAAAAGATTAAAAAGTAAAAAGAAGATAGAATAGGAAGAAACAATACACTAAGATCTTAAGCCAAGAGTCCAGGATTATTCTCACACTTAAAAAAAAACTAGAATCCTTTTTCAAGTGAAATATCACCTGGAAACTCAATGTATATTATATTAAGGGATTCTGAGTATATACAAACTAATTTAGAACATGTGCTTTTTCAACTCTCAAATATTAAGAAATAACTTTATTTACTCTTTAAATGAATTTTTAGTATCAGTGCATATTAGGGTACTCCAGAAAATAGAATCAATAGAATATATATATTTATGTTATATATATTATAACATTATAATTATATATGTAATTACATATTATATATATATATACATATACATATATATATATAGAGAGAGAGAGATAGAGAGAGAGAGACTATGAGGAATTGCCTTGTGCAGTTACGGAGGCTGAAACGTCCCATGATCTGCTATCTGCAAGCTGGAGACTCAGGAAAGCAGGTGGTATAATTTAGTCTAAGTTTGAACATCTGAAAACCTGGGGAACCAGTGGAATACATCTCAGTCTGAGCTCGGGAAAAATGAGATGTCCCAGTTCAATCAGTAAGGCAGAAAAAAGGGGCAAATTCCTTCTTCCTCCAATTTTGTTCTATTTAGGCCCTCAATAGACTGGATGATGTCCACTCCCACTGTGGAGGGCAATCTATTTTGCTGAGTCCACTGATTCAAATGTTAATCTCATCCAGAAACACCCTTATAGACACATCCAGAATTAACATTTAATCTGGGCAGCCTGTGGCCCATTGACACATAAAATTAACTATCACACAGTGTTGTCATCAAATGGAGTGACTTTTTGAGTCACAGACAACATTTTTTTCTTTAGGGAATATTATCTTTTCATCTAATTTATTTGGGGTGCAGTAGTTTTTATTTTTATAAATTTTATTTATTTATTATTTCATTTTTGGCTGTGCTGGGTCTTTGTTGCTGTGCATGGGCTTTCTCTAGTTGTGGCAAGTGGGGGCTACTCTTTTTTGCGGTGCGCAGGCTTCTCATTGTGGTGGCTTCCCTTGCTGCAGAGCACGGGCTCTAGGTGCGTGGGCTTCAGTAGTTGTGGTTTACAGGCTCTAGAGTGCAGGCTCAGTAGTTGTTGCTCACAGGCTTATTTGCTCCACGGCATGTGGGATCTTCCCGGGCCAGGGCTCAAACCCATGTCCCCTGCATTGGCAGGTGGATTCTTAACTACTGCGCCACCAGAGAAGTCCCTATATAGTAGTTTTTGAATCTATATATGATGCAGTCATTGGAACTTTACCTCAAGACACAAATGTCATTTAAGCAAAACCAGACAGTTGGTTTTTAAAAATTTGTTCTGTAGGTATATATCATGGGTTAAATTGTGTTCCCCCAAGAGATACGTTGAGGTACACCAAAATGGCAGACCAAGGGATTGAGATTTTAATCACAAAAGACTCAGATCCAGGACTTGGAACTCAGAAATATTTCCAATTCGGTGTCTATTCTCCAAATTGAGGCAGGACTGTTACCTAAAGCTTGGCATCTCTGTACACTGGTGCCGATTCAAATCCCGGAGACAGAGTCTTGAGTGGAGTAGAAAAGGATAGCTTTATCACTTTGCCAGGCAAAGGGGAACACATTGGGCTTCTGCCTTGAAAAACTATGTGTCCCAACCCCAGAGGATTTGATGAAGACTTTTAAAACAGCTTCAAAGGTGGGGTCTCTGACAAGATTAGGGTGTGAACAGGACTTGCACTCCCTTAATCTAGTCCCAGGTGGTCTCTTAATCTTTTTGTTTTTTAATTTATTTTATTTTATTTGTTTATTTTTGGCTGCATTGGGTCTTCATTGCTGCATGTGGGCTTTCTCTAGTTGTGGTGAGCAGGGGCTACTCTTCATTGCGGTGCGCGGGCTTGTCATTGCAGTGGCTTGCCTTGTTGTGGAGCATGGGCTGTAGGTGTGTGGGCTTCAGTAGTTGTGGCACATGGGCTTAGTTGCTCTGTGGCATGTGGGATCTTCCTGGACCAGGGCTTGAACCTGTGTCCCCTGCATTGGCAGGCGGATTCCTAACCACTGCACCAGGGAAGCCCTCCTCTCCTAATCTTGATGAGCTTCTCTGGTCCCTTTAACCTTGCCTCAAGTGGTTTCTTGGCTGCTCCTCCCTTGATTAGCAGCTGTTCAGAATCAGCCCTTTAGAACTCAGGGAAGGTCCTGGAGGCTGGAGTCTTGCCTATAAGAAATGGTGGACGAAAGGAGGCCTCTATGCCCAGGCCTCACTTGGTTTCAGGGCTTGGGAGCCCCACAGGGCCCCACTTGGTTTCAGGACTATGTCCCATTTTAGCAGGAAGTGGCCAGAGCCATTGTCGCCCAGTTTCCTGAATTAAAACTGAACAGGACTCTGTGGGGCTCTGGAATACAAATCGTTTTTGTGTCCCCTGTTTCTTGTTTGTTGGATATAGACTTCATTCAGCCTCCTAGACCTTCCCTGAGTTCCAAAGGGCAGATTCAGACAGTTGCTAATCAGGGAAGGGAGGGGATGCAAAAACAGGGGAGGAACAGTCAAATGGTGGTGCAGCCTTGGGGCAGGGTCCTGCTTCCTCCACAAGGAGTATGCATAACTATATCTTTGAGTTATTCTGCAGGAACTAAGGCCCCCACCCAGCTGAAGGATGGAGCACCACCAAGATTCCTGGAGCACTACCCTGTTACCTCACTACCAACCAATCAGAAAAAAAGTCACATACCCTGCAGCCCTCACCCCAAATTTTGCCTCCTTTTCTGGGCTGGGCAATGACCATCCTGTTAGGCCTCCTGTTTGGTCCCTCTTTGTTTCACCTGCTTAGAGGTTCATCTCTGACAGGGTCCAACGGTTTCAGGCTAAATTGTTGTTACTACGAGAGTGAATGCCGGTTTTGGGCACAGAATACATCCATTCAGATCAGGTGGAGAGAGACTTCTACTCTACTAGGCAGGACTATGCCCATTCTCAGCAGGAAGTAGTTACAGAAGAAAGAGACTTCCACCCTAATTCCCAAGAAGTATCTTTGAGTACAAAGTCTCTCAGGGGGGAGTTGTTAGGGGAATTACTGACTGAAACTGCCCACCCTGGCCAGGCCCTATAGTAACCACTTGCATGAGTTATCTTAAACAGGAGGTCCTTGTAAAGAACATGGAACTAACAAGGTACCACCAACTGGAATAATTTGGGAAATGTCAAAAGGAGAGGAGATGCCAGTCCATATGTCCTACCAACCTCTCAGAATCCTCCTCACTGGAATCCATCTTGGCTGATGGGCCAGAGACAACCCGGAAACTAACCCCATCACCATAAAACCTGAGATTGTGAGCCATGTGGCTGAGCAGTCCTCCTGGATTCCCTTCCCCTCCTGGGTGCCCCTTCCCAATAAAGTCTCTTGCTTTGTCAGCACATGTGTCTCCTCAGACAACTCATTTCCAAGTGTTAGACAAGAGCCCACTCTCGGGCCCTGGGAGGGATCTGCCTTCCTGCAATATAACCCTTAGTGTCTCAGAATGTAACTTTATTTGGAAAAGGGTCTTTGTTGATATAATTAGCTACAATGAGGTCACACTGGAATAAGATGTGCCCTTGATCCAATATCCAAGGAGAGCAGGGGAGAGACACAAAGGGAAAAGACGGACATGTGGTGATGGAGGCGGAGATCAGAGTGCTGCACCTATAAGCCAAGGAAAGCCAAAAACTGCCAATAAACACCAGAAGCTAGAAGAGGCAAGGAAGGATTCCCCTCTACAGGTTTCAGGGGGAGCACAGCCACGCCAACACCTTAATTGCAGATTTCTAGCTTCCAGAATAGTGAGAAAATAAATTTCTGTTGCTTTAAGTCAACAGTTTGCGATACTTCATTACGACAGTCCTAGGAAAAAAATGCAGTATGTTTTTTGTGATCTTACAACATAATCACTTATTTTATTGTTTTTTAAAAACTGATCTTTAAAAGGCTTATTTCAGTGGCATCGAGAAACTTTCAATTGTGAGGTCATACCTCCAGAAATAGCTACTTCAATCTGTTTTACACTTTTTTTGGTCTTTCCTAAATAATACTTTGTGGCTAAAAATAATTGGTTCATACCTGGTAACATGAGAGAGTTTTGTTTTTGTTTTGTTTTTTTTAATTTGGCTGCATCAGGTCTTAGTTGCGGCACTCAGGATCTTTCCTTGTAGCAAGCGGGCTTCTCTCTAGTTGTGGTGCATGGGCTCTGGAGTGCGTGGGCTCAGTGCGGGCTCTCTAGTTGTGGTGCACAGGCTCCAGAGCGTGCAGCCTTAGTTGCCTGGCAGCATGTGGGATCTTAGTTCCTCGACCAGGGATCGAACCCACATCCCCTGCATTGGAAGGCGGATTCTTAACCACTGGACCACCAGGGAAGTCCCTAAGAGAGTTTTTAAGGGCACATATATAAGAGCAATCCCTCTTTTCTGAGGGTTAATCTTGGAAGGAGGTGAAACTGCCTTTTATTTGGCATCTGTGGCAGAACAAGTAAAAGCAGAGTCCCCTAGTGGTAGAGGGGTTTGGTCCCTCAGCCCCCTCAGTAGCTCCTGGGAGCCAGTTTAAACACTACTACTCTGAAGGAATTTTATCAGGAGAGTCAATACACAGAGCTATTAGGAGACATGAAAAACATCTGCAGCAAAGGATTTATAGAAAAGGGATCCATCATATGACCATTTCATTTTAAACCCAGATAGAAGCCAAGGGTGTAACATGATAACATAAACCCGAGAGTATAACATGATAACGTAACTCAGCAAAGGCATTTCTGTGGAGTACTAATTTAATGAGGTCTGTGTGCAGAGCTAATGGTCTTACTGGTGTGGAGTAGTACTGTGCTAATACCTACAGGAGCAGTGGACAGTAGGCCCCTTAGACGGTCTTTTTTGAATTTCACTCCTCCTGGATGGGCATTTGCCAAGCATCAGACAACAGGACATTCCTATGCTTCTCAGACACCCATGTGGCAAGACTTACATTCCATTATGAAAGTCATAAAGCCTGAAGGTTGTTCTCACCCAAATGGGGGACTGTCCCACTCTGGACTCAAAGTCTGCTCTCATTTAATCATTATGGGGTAAACAGAGAGATTTGTTTTCTTCTTAAAAATAAACATTTTGGGGGACTTCCCTGGTGGTCCAGTGGTTGAGAATCTGCCTTCCAATGCAGGGGATGCAGGTTCTATCCCTGGGTGGGGAGCTAAGATCCCACATGCCGCATGGCAACTAAGCCCACAACCACAACTAAAGAGCCTGTGTGCTGCAACTACAGAGCCCATGAACTCTGGAGCCTGCGTGCCACAATTACAGAGCCCACACGCTCTAGAGCCCACGTGCCACAACTAGAGAGGAGACTGCACGCTGCAACAAAAAGCCTGTGTGGCAATGAAAGATCCCATGTGCCACAACTAAGACCTGATGCAGCCAAAACTAAATAAATATTTAAAAAGTAAAACTAAAAACAAACATTTTGTTTTTCTTTATTACTCATAATGCATATTAGTTGAAGATAAATTAAAAACAGAAAGGAGAAAATAAAACTCACAATCATTGGGTACTAATGTTTTGTATGCCCTTCCAGACATATTTCTATAGACTTTTTTTCAGAAAAAGGTATTGTGATATGCATATTCTTTTTTAAAAAAATTGTTTTAAAGTTTTAATTTTTTTTTTTTTTTTTTTTTTTTGCCATGCTGCGTGCATGTGGGATGTTAGTTCCCTGACCAGGGATCTGAACCTGTGCCCCGTGCAGTGGAAGCGCAGAGCGCTAACCACTGGACTGCCAGGGAAGTCCCTGATATGCATACTCTCTTAACATCTGCTTTTTTTTCTTTTAGCAATACATTGTAAGCAGTCTTCCTTTGTATGGATTATGTAACTTATCTAAAAGGTTCCCTACTGATGGACATCTAGATCTGTTCCCATTCTTTTGGTATTTTGAAGAATGCTGTATTGACTCTTCCTCTAACCAAATTATTTGGCATATTTAAATTTATTACCTTAGGATAAAACTCCATAGGTAGAACTGCTGGATCAAAAATACACACCTTTTAAGGCTTTTGCTAAGTATTTCCACATCATCTCTTAAAAGTTTGCTCCAGTTTTCTCTCCCAGCAGCAGTATATAAGATGGTACACTCTACCTTATTAGGTATTTTTTTGGAAGAAGAGTCAGGTTAAAATTCAGTATATCTTTGCTGTTTAATTTCATTTCTTTAATCACTAATGAAGTTGAAACTTTCCCCCCACCCATTCAGCACAGTTTTCTTATTACTATGCCCCCAGACCTTAACAAATCTGCCTGAACTTTCGTTCACTGCCTTTTTGTTTTCTGAATTATCCAGTTATTCCCAGGAACATAGCTTACTATTTCGGGTATTTTCCAAGATGCCAAGGAGATCACTCGTCAGCAAATAAGAAACCTCTGTAGAGCACCCTCCTTTCACCCATCTCACTGAAAATGGCTGGGACAGAGGGTTCATGTTTTTACAGCTTGGTTTTTAAGCCCCCTTCTCAGAGGGAGAGACTTTTTTCATCCCCTTTAATGGGGAAACTGGAGCTGCTGGAAGTGGAGGCTTTCGTTGAACCTGCGCTCTTACAGAAGCCAGGGAACTTCCATCGCGCCAGGCTTTGCTAGTGAAAAATTGCGAGCCGTCTCTCCAGCTTCTTCCACCTCATCTTCTCCACTTGACTGGCGTGTGAACTCCTCGCTCTCTCCAAATGAGACAGTTGATATGGAAACATAGATGTGTTTATGTCAAGGTGACTCTCGTTGCAGATTACAGAAAGTTCTGCGCTAGTGGCAGCTGCCGCAACATGTAACTTAGCGGTGAAGAATGTGTTCTCCGGAAATGTGATTTCACGTCCAGCACCCCCAGAATTAGCTTGTGCCTCAGTTTCCTCATCTGTAAAATAGACCGACCTCGCAGTGTTGTTTGACGATTATGACACTTTCTGTAAGGCTCTTAGAACAGAGCCTGGAGCATTGAAAGTGGTAAATGAACCACGAGAATGGAAAAGCCGAGGGGAGCAGAGGGTGGAGGGTTTAAAAGATCGGGTAAATCCCAGGTGGAACAGAGCAAGAACGGCTTTCAGGAGAAAGACCAACCTGATCTGTGTTCTTTTCCTCTTTCGTCCGAAGCCTCACTGAGGAGGACGTGGAAAGGCAGCTCTTTCCTGTCGTGCTCTCCCCGGCCTCCCCCTTCCGCGTGGGGCGGCGGGGGCGGCGCGGGGCAAGGGGCCCGGGGGTGGCGGGCCGAAGCGGGGCTCCGGCGCTTTGTGAGCCGCACTGAATGGGCGATGTGCGTGCGCGCGGGGCCGCGCGGATTAGCCGTGCTTTCCCATGAACCACAAAAGAACGCCCGGATCTGGGACGTTTGTCATCAAGGGGCAGGCTGCTCAGGATGCAAGGTAACCAGAGCTTTTCCCGGACTGCTTCAGTCTTTTGGGACGTGGGGTCACTCTAATCCTTCCTGTTTATATTGTGAACGCGTACGCAGCCGGGCTTAAGCTCTGCAGTGGTAAATAAGAATCGCGATGCAGGCATTCCTGAACAGCTACGTCCTCCGGGTGCTTTTAAATTTTTTCTGGAAGGGGCACTGTTCCCTCCCATTTACTCAGTCCTCTCACAGACAGCAGCGCAGCAGACGCTGCCCTTCTGCCCACCGAAACCCCGTTTTGTTCTGGGATAGTGTAATGCTCTTGTTTATGCCGTCATTTCTTTTATTTCTACTTTCTTCAGGCGGCCCCTTTGCCTTATTATTGTTAGGATTTTAGAAGATTGTTAGTACATAATTGTCCATACACATCTCGTTTAACACTGAATTCTCAGAAAATGTCAACTGTTTTACGGTGTTTGTGGAAACTAGGAGATAAATTTATTGGTAGTACCCTATCAAAATTTACTCAGAATTCCCCCCCAAATTACACGTGTTCCTCTTTCATTCAAATTTGGTATGTTTCAGTACCTGGAATCTCACGTCTGCATTTTCGGGCAATTAGACGTCCATTTTTGGTGAAGTCTAAACATTGCAACCCCACTCCTGGTCAAAAGGAGAGAAAAACATCCTGGGAATTGAGCCCGAGGTCAGGGCTCCTAGAAGAAGGGCCATCCCTGCGGGGCTGTGGGGAAGGGACCAGCTGCTGAAGATGAGAGCTCACCTACGATGAACACGGAGGCTCTCAGCAGACACCTCTGCCCAAGGACCAGACCCATCTTAGCCTTTTCATCTTCACAAAAAGTGAACCGTTTTTCCCAATTCGTTCATTTGATTCATTCCACAAGCAAATATGAGGGATTACAATATTCTGAGTCTTGTGCTAAGACTAGGAAGAGCAATGTGATGGAGATCCTGCTTTAGGGTGTCAGGGGTGGTTCCCCAATTTGCCCATGCTTTGGAATGCCTTGGGGGGTGGTGACCAAAATTCATATTCCCTGGCTTCGTCCTCCACCTACAGAATTAGAATTTCTGAAGGGGGCTGGGCAGGGAACCTGTGTTTAACAAGCCAATTAGCTGACTCTGTGCCAGTCAGCTGAGCCTTTGATCCCTTTTTAAGCAGAGTGACTTCGGGGTGGGAGGAATATAGTTTGGGGCTAATGGAACAGCATGTGCAAGTAGAGCAGAGGTGAGAAAGACCTTATTTGGTCAATGGTGTGTAGCTAAACCATTTGTTCCAAAAGTATGTTGTTGGTATTTCTGTAACAACTATGTAGAAAGCCTTTATTTCTAGAATTTATTTGTTCGTTTAGCTTGACATTTTTATTACCCTAGTAGAAATCAGTGGGGGTAAAACACATATAGTTCTTGATTTAGGACCCCATTCCAGCAACAACAACAACACACACACACACTGCTGGAATGTATCTAGTTAATATAATGAGAGATACCTGTTTTACTGGGGATTATGAAGTACCTGATGCAAAGTCTTAGATAAAAGGTAAATGCTTATTTTAAAAAAACTAGACTAATAGGTGAATGTTTATTGTGTAAGTAAATAAATTTATTTTGCATATACATTTCTCTTAAAATGTATTCATAAAGACTTTTCATATAATCAGCAGGGATAGAAAAAGCTTTCAAGATGCTTGTGGGGGAAAGTTATTGTACAGGATTGTAAGCAACTGACCCTCTAAGCCTTGTAACTTGCCAATGATAATGAGTGTTGAAATAAAAGAATGGAGGGATTTATTAATTTTCTCAACTAAGCAGATATTCTAGCTTGATTTTCTGTTTCATAATTAAAGCTTCAAGCCTTCTGACAGATACTAATGCAACACATGTCACCTCTGGTTATTTTCACTTCTTTATCCTTTTTCATTGCTGAACATTTAAATAAGTCATTCCTTCTGTCTGCATTAACATTTAACTCCACACCTGCGTGCAAAGATTTCCTTAAATCTAACCTTCCGGTGGAGCTTTTTCTAATTAAATTAAGGGAACTTGTACTCCCTCTTCAGCTCTTGGTTTAGTAGCCCTTCCTCAGGGAAGCCTTTTCGGATCCCTCAGATCCTGCCCCCCATTAGCATTTATAATTCTCCTCTTGAATTACCCACCATGTAGTTTTTATTTGTTTAATGTCTGTCTTTTTCACTTCCTTCTTCTTCTTGCAGACAGAGACCTCATATATCGAGTTCAGCAACACCAGAATCTAGTGTATATATATCAAGTTCAACAATGTCAGAATCTAGCACGTAGTAATTGTTCAATGATATTTGTCATGTTAGTGAATAAATATGGACTTTCCTGGGTTGAGAGTACCATCCTTCCATTGACCGATAACTTTCAGCATTAAAATTTCTGAATTTCTTCACGTGGGTGCTACAGAAAATGATCCAATCAACTTATTATTTCCTGCGATATATAGATCGTCTCTGTTCAAGAGGCCAGGAGACATGCTTCAGTGTGTTCTCCCAAAGGGTGTGGGGAGCTTGGCAGCCATTTGCTATCTGTGATTAGCAAGCAGGGGTATACCTGTGCTTTTTAAGTCTTTTATACCAGAGTCTGTTGCTTTTGTTTTACTCTACACATGGCTATTTCAACTGAGCAAACATCTACTGAGTGTATATTGAGTGCTTAGCGCCCTGCTGGGCAAAAAATGCAGCATTAGATTTGGTCCCTGCCCTCAAAGAACTTATTATTTACCTGAGGAAATGATACATAGACATACGAAACAAGCAGTGGAAGAATGAATAATAAAATGAATGGTACAGACAAGAAATTTAGGATGGCTTCAGAGAAAAGGTAAAAATTAAGTTGTGAAATGTTAGGGATGTGGAACTTCAAATAGCCTTTGAAGAACGAGTAGGACCTGGTTAGTCTGGGAGAAAGGAATAATATAAAAAAGCCCAGAACAAGGAATGACAGTTTGCAGCCAGACATCATCGAGGTGGCCGTTTGCCCAGCTGGTGAACTCTGGGTGGGTGGCACTGCCTCCAGGCACTTTGCTTCAAAAAGTCCTGAAGGAAGAAGGGGAGACTTATTCAAACGCCTGGCCCCAGAGTTACGGTTACTGAGCATAGTGAAAACATCACAAAACTTGACAAAATGAAAATAATATCACCAATAGAAATTTGGAGATAGAGATGGGAGGAGGCTAATTACCCCATCTATCAATCCTTACTATCTAAAATTAAACCTCTATTTAAAAAATTAAACTAGTCTAACTTAAACATTTTATTCTCTTTTTTAAAAATCTTAGATATTTTAGGAAACAATGTATCTTAGGGTCAATAAATATTTGTCTAAAATGCAAAAGTTTCACTTCAAGTTGTTTTTCCTGCAGATTAGAATCAAGTAAAATTAAATTTAATATTTATTAAGAAAATAAATAGAATGGCCTCATTAAATTATTTCCATCTAGCTCTCCATTTCCATATCCATCTCACATGCCTAGTGATGTGTTCAATTATGCTCATCAAATGTTAACATTGGTTAGTTCTGGGCAGTGGAATTTGGGGTGATTTATTGCTTTTTTTTTTCTTTGTACTTTTCTGTATTGCTCATTTGAAAAAGTAATGAGTATATATCATTTTGATGAAAGCAATTAAGTCATTATTTAAAAACAAAACAAAACAAAACACATATCTGGCCAAGTGGGACAGAAACTTGGGGAGAAGGGCTAACCAAATAGAGACAAAGGAAACAAACTTTTCTAATGGCAGTTTGCTGGTAAAAACTCCAAGCTCACACCTTCCCACCCCATTGCTATGTGTAGTCATGATGCTAGACATTTATTTACCCCGCATGGGGGATGTAATTGATGGGACTCTCACAGAGTCTTAGCCTGGAAATATTTTGAGTGATGTAACAACCACAATTGTTTGTCTACTCATTCTCCAATGTCCTTATACTCAGAGAAGAGGTCCTGAACCATTCCTGGAGTGAAACTTGATTGGTCCAAACCTTTCTTGGTGGTCTTATTTCTCTTTGCCAGTGATTGGTTAAGCATGAGCATGTGACACAACCCCAACCAATTTGATGTGAGAGGAAGATTTCTGAGTAGTGATCTTCTGTGAAAAAGGGATTTTTGCTTTTCAAAAGAAACATTAAGCAATGTCTTCATTTTCCTATCTCTTTATGTTATTGTGTAAGGATAAAATGCTCCGAACTACTGCAGCCGTCTTAAGACCCCAAAATAATAAACCTGAGGACAAAAGCCACAGGACTGGGAATAGGAGAGTGGAAAGAAAGATTCTTGATTACATAGATCTGGTTGCGGATTAACCCTAGAACTGTTTCACCTATAGTCTTCTTAATGTGAGATAATAAATACTGTATGGTTTAAGGAACATTTAGTTTGGTTTTCTGTTCTTGTAACTGAAAACATCCTAGCAGATACATGTAGCCCTGGGAAGCACTGTGATGTGCGTTAGTCTGGCAACAGGAGCAGAAAGAACCTCATAATTTTTTCCTACAACAAGAGCCCAGGCAGAGTTAAAGAAAAGTTCTATGTGTTGCAATTCCATGAGTTCCATTTTAGACCACATCCACATGCACAGAGGCTGCCGTTTATTGAACATTTATTCTGTGCTAAGTGCTTATCTTATTAATCCAAATAACAACTGTAGAACTACTTTGCAGATAAATAATCTGAAATACAAGGGCAAGGCCCTGCTAGTAAGTGGCAGAGCCAGAATTTGAATCCATGTCAAAGCTCTCTTTCAATGGATGACATTGGTTCTCAATTGTCAGATTATTAATATTTGTTATAGAGTATATACTTACAAGTAATTTATTATGAATAACCAAGCACCAAGTTAAAAAGGAATGCACAAGGGCAGATTCAAGGCTATCCCTACATAAAGCACTCTCACGAACCTGCGTTCCAGTGTGTTCAGTTTCTGCTGGGGGAGACAGAGTGGTGGCTCTCTCTTCAGCCCCCAGGGAATTGTGCCCATCCTACAGCCCACCTTATCTGTGCCATATCCCTTGGGATTCTAGCAGTTTACCCCTGTGCTGGGGTAAGAAATCTGTTCCTCCAAAGGGTTCTTGTCAGTAGGGTGTTTTTGTTGTTGTTTTTTTTTTAATTAACTTTTTTTAAGGCAACCCCAGGCCGGCCTTCTCTGCTGTTGGTAGAAGTGTAGCTTGCTCCCGGTGCAGCTGGCCCTCTCTTTGCTCTGCCAGCTCTAGTCAGCCTCTTATGTTTAGATTTTTACTCCAGAAAAGCCAGATGCCAGGTCCTATTTCCCCTAAATTTCAGAGGACCCGTATCAAACTGGTGGGATAGGTTTCTTGAAATCTCCTCTTACTCAGGCTTAAAGTAAGGGGGAAGCACTCCCTCCCTCACCCATGAGCTGCAGCAATCACCCATGACTTTCTAATCCACAGTCTTTGCACCCCCTTCGCCTCCCTTATAATCCTCCAGGGAGCTGATGGACTAATGTGGCAGAGCCAGGGCCATGGTATCCCAGATTTTCCTGCGAAGGTGGCCTAGTGTCTCTAGAGTAGGTTTCTCAACCTCAGCACTGTTGCCATTTTGGGCCAGATAATTCTCTGCTGTGAGACCTGTCCTGTGCATGGCAGGATGTTTAGCAGAATCTCTGGCCTCTACTTATTAGAGGTCAGTAGTATCACCCCAGTTGTAACAACCAAAAATGGCTCCCACATTGCCAAATGTCCCTTGGGGGGCAAAACCACCCTCATTTGAGAAGCATTCCTTTAGAGTCTTGTTTTGCTGTCAGCCTGTGGCCCTCCGGAGAGCCCCCATTTTGCATTCTGTAGCAGATGGCTTCTGATGTCAGAAAGTGTTCCTAGAGCCAGGCTGGAAGTGGACCCCCAAAAGACAATAAATAACCACATTTGTAGTAAGCTAAGTCATCAGTTGTAATCATTTCTATTTATTTCCTTTTTCTTGCCTCTTTAGAAGAGTCTTATTTATGTCTTGCAACCTTGCCTCAGCTGTGGCATAGGACATCAAGAGGAAACTGGGGGTGGTGACACTTGGGCCTGGGGGAGGGAGTACAGCCGCCTCCCCCGACCTGTCCCAGCAAAGCCAGAGTGGGTTGTGGTGAGGCTGATCCTCAGAGAGCATTCACAGAAAACACCACTCCGGCCTTCAATATCCTGCTGCTCTTCCCACAGGGGGAAAATCTCCCTTTGCCCTCAAACCACCCAGGCAGATATGGATTTCTTTGTCTTTTTTTTTTGGAAACTAGCAGTTTTATGATAATGTTCTATTAGGATTGGACAAGCAATAAGAGCCACGGAGTGTGGAGCAGAGCTGCTTGAATTTGTCCCATCTTAGGTCAGGTTTGTCCCAGAGACCTGGTGTAGAGCTGGGTCCTGCCATGGGGGAGGGGCAGAAAGCCGCTGTTGGTGGCTGGACGGTCTGACGGGAAGCATTCTTTCAAAGAAGATTGTTTTTTTCCCAACCAAACACATCTAATAGATGGTCATGGAAGATAGACGAGCAAGGGACACTTGTGGCCAAGTCTGTACAGCCCAGTCGCAAGATCCCTCAGTGAATCCTGATCTCTGCCCTCTGCCTTCCTCTCTGTTGCCAGCTGAGGGAACCTGCCTTGCTGTTGTCAGCTCTGATCCTAGAGACCGAAGTCACAGCTTCAACGATATAAACCTGAACATAGGAACTACAAGCAGACTCACCTGCGTTTTTTATTTTTAGTGAAATAGGAGTGGATCAGTTGATGTACAAGGACAAGGCTATTCAGACATGGGAGGTGATTGATAAGAGTACAGGCTCAGAGGCAAACATAAGAGTAACAGACAGATGCTGCCAGAGAAAAAGTTATATAGCTATACCAATAGAAGAATTGGTAGGAAACAGTAGGAAAATGCCTGGAGAGACAGAAAAGGAACAGATTTCGAATATAATATCCTATCAGGTGTGCAGCTATTTTACACGGGCCATTCTTGATAAGATCTAAGAAATTCCATGTGATGGTGGAGTTTTTGGAGAATGAGGAGGAAACTGGGACCCGGCCCATTGCAATAGATGGTATTCCTTGCTTTCCCAAAAGCCATTTGCCCATATCTTCCCCCGACCCCGAACCGCCCACCCCCGCCCCCGGCAGGTATCAGGCAGAGATTTCATTCAGGGAGTGAATCATGATTGTCCTTAACCTGTTTTCATTTTCACTAGTGATTGGTCTACAAATAGACAAGAGACCCAGTTCTACCAGTAAGATCCAAGGGGAAATCTACAGAGTGCTTCCCTTCCTGAATAAAGAGGGAGCCTGGCAAGGACAAAACTTGTGCCTCTGCCCTTTCTTCCTTGCTGGGATGCCAGTGAGAGAACATGATACCTGAAGTTTTGCTAGCCAACTTTGGACTCTGGGCTGACAAATATCTGAATGAAAAGCCAATACACAGAGGATGGTGGAACAGAAGAATGAAAGAGTTTGGGCCCTCGAGGGTACTTTTGAGCTGCTGAACTACCCTGAAGCCACCCACCCCTTCAGACCCTTGTGAGACCAACAATTAAGCCATGGCTGATTGTTTTTTTCCTCATGTTCTAACTCATGCTAGGGAATACACCAACAACTTTTATGTATTTCCTATTTCTTTAAATGATCTATTAAACCAAATTCTTAAGAAATGACTTACATTTAAAAAAAAAAACAAATCAACTCTTTTTTTTTTTTTAATCCTGAGAGTTAAGCAAAAGGTTATGGAAAAATGGAATTCTTTACAAAAATAACACACTGCATACATATTTGCTTGATATTGTGAGAAACACTCAGGCTTAAAGAAACATTTTATAATGTCTGGTTTTGTTGATCTTGGACATGGTTATCTTACTCTCTGTCAACTGATGAATTCCCACTGAGAAGCAGCTGCTTACTTTTTTTTCCCCCCTTTTTGTTCTGACGATGCTAACGATCCCTTGTATGACAGACAGAAAAGAATGCAGGAGACAAATGGGGAAATGCATTCAGTTCACATAAGCATTTAATGAGTCAATCTAGATTACAAACCCCTTACTGGCAAGGTTATATCTTTGTAGTGATTTGTTCTCACCTACCTCTCTTATTGTTTACTTTCTCTCTGCCAACAACAGTAGTCACAGAGTTTAGAGTGACTTGCTATTTGTCAATAGAGATTTAGTGGCCTGAGGTTTTGAGCTGTGGCTTTTGTTCCAGCTAGATATTTTCACGTAGTTTAGATTAATAAAACATGAAGGAATTTCTAGTATAATGCATGTGCTCTGCTTTGCTCTTTGGTTGCATATTAATTATATGCATATATCTTCCTTCTAAGAAAATAGAATCACACATCGCTAAGCTTTAACTTGCTGTCCAGTTTCCTGTTGATTCTTCCTCTATTTTTTTACTTTTAGTAGAAAATATGTAATAAAAATAAGGATGGGCACTTTGGTTTTCATTGTTGCTAATAACAGAAAATTATTAAAGCAGCTCTTTTTCTCATCCTTCATCATGGGAAAGAGCTAAGCTAGCAACGCCTGGGACTGAAGGTCATGCTGCCTAGCTTTGTGGGGACAGATGGCCATTGCTCATCATGTTAGCAAGAAGCTTGATGCTGACTTCTGGACATCAGCTGCTCACTATGTATATTAAGTGATAATTTAGCTTCAGGTGGCACTAGCCTTTGTGCTGTCTGATCTTCTGCCATCTTAATGGAAAATGTTTGGACAGCAGTACCTTACTTTCTTGTACTCCATTGTGAGACAAAAGCAGACTCTTCAGTGAATCTAATAATGATAATAATAAACAGTATTGCTTTTGATCATTTGGATTTTGCTTTGCCGACTAGGTATTCTGGATTTAAAGCCCCAAGGGGCAAATTTGTGAGTTACTGGGGGCGGGGGGGGGCAAACAACAACAACAACAACAACAAAATCCTTGTGAAAATAAAGCCACAGGAGCACTTGGGCTGGGGTGGGAGGAAGGAGCAGAGCAGGGCAGGGGTTGGGGGTAAACATCAGGAGCTGGCCTGTTACTTGGTGTCAGAAGAATATTATCTTCTTTGGTTGTTTTGGCTTTATTGATGTATTCTCTGCTTCTGAAGTAGCTTAAAGTTCTCTAGATCAGCTATATCATTAATTCTTATTGCATTCTAATAAGTTAGTGTTTCACAGGTAAATGGAAGAGCCAGGCACATAGCACAGGCAAGTCTTCTTGGGTGATGTTCATTATTGGTCCCAGTTAGAGAGTTATAGAAAAATTAATTTATTTCATTCATTTATATTCCTTACCACATTCCACAATGGGTTGGATGCAGTATCTACACTATATATTGTATAATAAGAGAGAAAATATAAATATAGAAATCAGAGCTAGAGAAAACATGGATAGGATTGGAAGACCATAATCCAAGATAGCATGGAGATGCACAGGTCATAAAATCTGAAACTGCTAGCAAATTTGGATCTAAGTTTCCTGGTTACCAGATACAAAAGGAAATATGTAAAATATTCTCCATTTCAGAATTCACATTTTCATGGTGAAAAGCATGCTACTTTTAAAAAAGATGCAGATTTTTCCTAACTCTCAGGTCTTAATAAAAGTTCTGAAGTAAATAAATAAAATAAATTTCTGTTGTTGAAGCCACTCAGCTTAGGGGACATTGTTATGGCCACCCTAGCAAACTATGGCTAGGATGGAACTATGGAAACTACAATTCCAACCATGTGCAGAATCGTGCCCGCTCCCTTTTTCCTTTCCTGAAGCTCTCCTGACTGATTTTCTCAGACGCTTCCCTCATACAGCATTAAAAAAAGCAGGGGTGAGCCTGAGAATCCCGCCACCCCCGTGCCCCCTCACAATAGCTGTGGAGGTAAGACCTAGGCAGCGAATAAAAAGGAAGTTAGTGGTTTCCTAAGGTCAGGCCCCGCGCTTAAAAAAGAAACCGGGCTTCTCTCCACACCCCACCAGGATATTAACCATGGAACCAATATCATGTCTAGTAATTTGTTTCTAGCTTACAAGGAAATACCTGTGGGAAGCAACCTAAATTCAGTAGTATATTCAACATACCGAACAAAGAAGTCGGTGAGAGGGGAAGGAGGCTTACTTGGAAGAGGGGCATTTTCAATATCTGTATAACAAATTGCGGAGGCGGAAGTGGAAGTTCCTCTGAGAGCTAATGAATGTACTCTGGAGCCCTGCTCAGGAGATATTTTTAAGGCCTCCACTCCAAGGATGGGCTAGGACTACACGATGGTAAGTGCCTTCTACTTTGCAAATATATGCAAATACATTATTTCATTTGAGTTTCACAACATTCCTGAAAAGTCATCATTCCTGATAAAGAAATTGGGACTCAGAGATTAAGTGATTTGTCTAACTGGGGCCACAATTTGCCTAAAACCAGGTATATTCCCCAGGGCCTGTTTTTGCAAAATAGGAAAGGAACAGTACTAAGGGGGGTTCCTTACAGCTCTGGAGCCAGACTTTTGGCTCAAATCTCCTTGCAGTCGCAAGTTTGTTTAATACCTCTTTGCTTTGGTGTCTTCATCTGCGAAACGGGAATGACGACATTATTTACTTCAGACTCGTGGAATTGCGGTGAGATTAAACGATGTACCGCGTTTGAGCACTTTAGAACATTATGTGGCATATAGGGAGTGTTCGGTGATGGTTTATCATTTTTACAGTCTGGTTGCTTTTCTCCACCCTCCTCTGGATCTCCTTCTTTTCCTTTCTCTCCTACAGGCCTTTTTTTAGTCCAAATTTTACCCTGCAGCACCACACAGAACATCACAGACCGATAGTCGTCTCAGGGCAGAAAGTTCAATCCCAGCTCTCCTGTTCTACTCGCGTCCCTGGAATCTGGGACCAATTCTCGTCATCCTGAGCAATAAGTAAATCTGAAAAGGAAAACTAATTCTAATCCCTTCCCTCCTGGGACCTCTTAGCATGGATTCAGGTGTGTGTGTGTTTTTGTTTCTTTGTTTCGTTTTTTAAAACAGAGCCACTTTCACTTTCAAGGGCCCCCGAAAGTATTTTCATGTCAGAGTTCGGATGAGCCCCAGCCTCTCTCTCTATCAGGCTCAGGATCCTGCTGGGCCACTTTCTCTCCCTCCTGGGAACCCGTCGCCACCCCGGGCGGGGAGGGTGAGCCGAGGGGCGCGCCGGCATCTCCGCGACCCGCCCAGCCGCTCGCGCCCGACAGAGGGGGCTTCGGGAGCGGGGCTGAGACCCGCAATGGGACGGGATTACAAACGGCTTGGTGGCCGGCGAGGGCACAGAGAGGGGATTACGGCCCCGCTGGTGAAAGGGGGACGGGCGGCTGATAACGCGGCTGTGAACCCGGCGCATTCCTCTCATTTCTGCCGCGATCGCCGCGGTGCGAGCGGGAGCAGCCGGGGAGCAGCCGGGGAGCAGTCCCGACCCCGGGCGCCCTCCCGCCGCGCTCTCCGCGTCCACCCGCCGGGCCTCCGCGAGCGCGGGCGGAGGGCCGCGCGGCGCTCACTTTGAACTCTCACGGCGCTCGCCAGCTGCACAGCATCCGGGCTAAGCTGCTGGAGGTTTGAAGGACACTGTACGTGAAAAAGGTGGATCAAGATGTGGAAAAGAGAAACCCCCAAGCGTATGCTTGAATTTTCTGAAAATGCAGATTTCGATCTGATGGGATAGGTCTTTTGCAAACCTTTCAATGGCTCCTTTAAGCAGGAAAGCAACCATCACTATGATTTTTACAGTTAAGAGGCCGAGGGTGAGAAAAGTTATAAATTCTAGGATTAGAATAGGGTCTCTGGCTTTCTATTACGCCTACGAAAATACTAAATGTGAAAGTTGATTGCTGGGGGCCACATGAGCTCAGGTCACATTTTCCCTCTGTCAGTGTAGCCTTTGGTTATTCAGAATGCTGGAATGGACTATTGTATTTGGGTGGGTGGAAGAGAGAGAAGGGATATGTGTGTGTGTGTGTGTGTGTGTGTGTGTGTGTGTGTGTGTGTCTGTCTGTCTGTCTAAGGAACGAAGTTCTTAGCTTAACATTTTCAAGGCCTGTGAGTGGTATGAAGACAGATAAATTCGTAACTTCCAACCCTTGCTGCATTTCAGTGGGTCCTCTGAATTTCAAATTCTCTTTAGCTAGGGATAAAGGGTAGGGCAGGAGATTGTAGGTTGTGGGCAGTAAGGAGTGACCCCAAGGATATGGCCCCAGGCTGAGACAGAACAGTGTGTAGCTGGGCATGTGGCCTCCCCCACCCCACGCTGTGGGGTGTTCACCACCCCCTCCCACCTGGCTCTCCCCGCCCAAACATCTCTGCTCCAAGCTTACAGGTAAGGTGTAGAGCACTCCTACTAAAAGCAGGTGGGGTTCTAACAGTGATTTGACTTCTGACAAATCAGGTGAATAAGAATCTTTGCAATCACTTACTGTGGTTGCACATTACCTACCAAATGTATCCTTACAAATGACTGCAGTAGACAGGTAAATCAGCTAAGCTGTGCGTCTAATTCCTTTCAAAAAAACATGTATGGATTACCTACTCTCTGTCAGGCAACTCCTCTTGTTGCCTTTTTATGGAAGGCATTTTGGAGGACTTGAGCTTTACTCTGTGCTCTGAGATTAGGAGGGCAAGACTCTAAGATGCTGGTCTTTCTCATATTTATACCCTTACTATACTCTCTTGCTTTATTTATTAAATGTCTTTTTAGGGCTGTTCCTAAAGAATGTCATGTTCAGGAACGAGTCAAAGCAGCTCAATCTTTGGTGCTGCTAGAGGAAAGAGGCATTTTGCTATAAACTAAGATCAGTATGCCAAAAAAAAAAAAAAAATTAGTCCACCAGGCAGAAGACTCATGGACCACTTACCTGTATACTCCCACGTGCCACACTGCAAAACAGCAGAGAGGGGATGGATGTCACAGAAGAGAATGGAGGGACTTCCTTGGTGGTGCAGTGGTTAAGAATCCACCTGCCAATGCAGGGGACACGGGTTTGAGCCCTGGTCCGGGAAGATCCCACATACTGCAGAGCAACTGAGCCCTTGTGCCACAGCTGCTGAGTCTGTGCTCTAGAGGCTGTGAGCCACAACTACTGAGCCCGTGTTCCACAACTACTGAAGCCCACGTGCCTAGAGCTCGTGCTCTGCAACAAGAGAAGCCGCCACAATGAGAAGCCCTCGCGCAGCACCAAAGACCCAACGAAGCAAATAAAATAAAATAAGATATTAAAAACGAAGAAGAGAATGGAGAGAGTGGTGCTGCTTTTTCTTACATGCTGCTTCTATTTTTTAAAGAAGTTTATCTTGGCAGTTATTTTACATTTTACAATAACATCATCACCTATTTAACTCTAAATTTTACTTCATCAGTTACTTACCATACTTCTTATACAGTTTGCTTCACACTATTTAGAAATTTTTGTTGCAATTTAATTTTTGTTTTGCCAGAGTACTTCCTTGAGTGAGTTTTTCAGAAAGAGAATAAAATGGGATACATTTAAAATCCTTGCATAACAAAAATATTTTTAGTTTTCCCTTACATGTGAATAATTTATTGTCAGGTATAGAAATTTTGGATCAGACAACTTTTTTCTAGAAAGTCTGAAAATGTCACTCACTGTCTTGTGTCTTTAGGATTGAGTATGTGGTGGTGCCAGAATGATTTTCTTTGCTTTAAAGGAGGAGTACTCTCTGAGAGCTGTAAGATTTTCACTGGAAATGAAAAATTGTCCCAAACCTAGTCTGGATTGAACTTTTTGCATGATGTGTTTCTCAAGTTCCTTCTGGGAAGAAATTAATATTCCTGATAAAACACTTGAGTAATTTAAAAATAAACTTTAATGAGCTTAAAGAGAGCCTGCCTCTGGGAGATTAGTTTCCCACCCACTTACCTGACTGTCTGTCAAGAATCTAATGATCTTTAACCAGGGCTTCTATTCTAGTTCCTCCTTTTTTCCTATTAATGTGTCCACCAAGAGAGGAATCTTTAAATTGGTCTGTTTCTGGACACTTCCTCTGAAGCAAGTGCACATAACTCAACTTTCTGACTTCTTTTTCTTTTTAATCTTTATTTTTGGGGTTCAGAAAGCTCCCTGGGACAAGACTGTAAGGAGACACTGCTGTTGATGAATCACAAGAAAAGGAGGCATAAGAAAGCCATTAATTTGTTCTAGATTTTTAAACTGCAAGTAGTGGGGAACCATTGAGGTTCTGGAGGAGAGGGCTTTGGGAAGATAGTTCTGGTGGTGGTGTGCATGCCAAAAGCACAGACACACTCATACTGTAAAAGGCACCCTACAACTGCTTGTCAAAACTCTGTGGACTTGGCGCTTCCCTGGTGGCGCAGTGGTTGAGAACCTGCCTGCCAATGCAGGGGACACGGGTTCGAGCTCTGGTCTGGGAGGATCCCACATGCTGCGGAGCAACTGGACCTGTGAGCCACAACTACTGAGCCTGCGCGTCTAGAGCCTGTGCTCTGCAACAAGAGGCCACGACAGTTAGAGGTCCGTGCACCGCGATGAAGAGTGGCCCCCACTTGCCGCAACTAGTGAAAGCCCTCGCACAGAAACGAAGACCCAACACAGGCAAAAATAAATAAATAAATAAACAAAAAACCAGAAAACTCTGTGGACTTGAAGAGCTGGTAGTAAGAGCTGGTTGGAGCCATGCTTTCACCTCTCCCAGTGGTTGCAAACTTTAACCCCCCTCCAGACCAGCCGAATCAAAATTTCTTGGGGTAGGGTTCAAGCATCACGACTGTTGTTTTTTTAATGTGCACAGGTGATTCTAAGTGCAACCAGGGTTGATAACCACTAGTGTAAATATTTTTCTGCTACTGGACCCCTATCCACTATTCTTTCCAGGTACAATTCCAACTACTCCTACCTTTGTTCCATTTCTCCTATACCTTGTCGCCATAGTGTATCTTCATTGACTTAGATGTATTATTACCCACTTTAATCATCAATGCAACAACTATCTGCAGAACATTTATGCCAGGACCATGCTAAATGACGACACATCTGCTCTGTGGGTTCCATAACAGTTTAGTGTCCTCTTCCCGTCCTGACTTGGGTCCCAAAGGCACTGCTCCCAAGCTCTCACTGCCATCACTCCCTGGGACAGAGAATGCCTTGCTTGTCCCTGGATCCTTAAGCATAGTAGTGTCCTGCTCTCACCCCCAAATTTTCTGCTGTCCAATTGTGTGTGCTTCTTATTCCTTCACTGCATCTCTGTCTTGTTGGAGGCGATAGGTAAGTAGGGGCAGCAAGCCTCCCCAAACAATCCTTTACTGGGGCAAAACTACTTTGAACTGAAACAGTCTTTAGTCCGTGCAGTACACAGTAACTGGAGACTCAGAATGAACAAAATGCCCGCGTGAATATAGAAGGAAAAAAGTGCTGCAGAGATTGACTCTCAGAGCCTCTTGGCCCATATAACATTCCTTCTTTCTCCCATATTCCAGTGCTTTCGGCTGTCTTTCTCATGAATAAGACACTGCATCCCTTTCTCCTTTTCTTCTTTGGGTTGTCAGAGCCAGGGAGCACAACAGAGTGACTGGGAATGTAGTGTATATTTGGCTGAGTATAAAAGGAACATATGATTTTGTGGTCAATTTATTTTCACCTCCTTCATTCTCAGGGGTCCATGGTTTTCGCCTCATTGATTTTCTGTGTTCATTGACTTGAAGCCTGCTGTGTACGGGAGGTTGCTTCATGTCTTCTTAAGCCATCTTTTTTATTGTCTTGGCAACTCTCTGCCTTAAGCTTGAACTAGTTTGAACTAATCTCAGTGGTTTACTTACTTGACATGACACGTCTTTTTAGTAGAAGTATTATATACTATTTACTGTTTGTACTATAAACATTAGAGTTCGAAGGGATCTTACAGATCATTCTAGTCCAGCTCCTTCATTAAATATGAGGATACTGAAGACCAGGGAGGTTGAAGGATTTGCCTAAGGTCACAGAGCCAGAAAAGCAGCAGAGCTCGACTGCCTCCTTAGAATGGAAGGAAGGAATGAAAAATATAGAGAGGCGGGACTGGAGGAAAAGAAATAAAAGAATCTTACTCCAGATATATCAGTTAGGATGCTTTTGGCTGCAAGGAACAGAAAATTTGACTCAAACTGGCTTAAATCATAAGGGCATTTATCATGTCACACATCAAGAAGTCCCGAGCTAAGAAGGCTCCAGGAGGTCTATGATTAGGGCTCTGACTCCACTTCTCAGTGGTTCCTGACTTAACCCATCTCTGTGTGTTGGCTTTGTTCTCAGAATGGCTTCTCAGCAGCAACAGGGGCAATGTGCTTCCATGTCCACACCCAGATGGAGAGACGGAGATGGGGAGGGAGGGAGGGAGAGGGAAAGAGAGAGCAGGAATCGGAAGTCCTTCCCTTCAGGCTGATTGGGCCAGCTTAGGTCACATGCCCACCCCTAGGCTAGTGACAGTCGCTAAAGGAAGGCCATGGGTTCTTGTCTGTGTTCCTGAGCCAATCTCTGGCAAGGAGAATGGGCTCACTATGGTTCGTTTAGACCCTACCTATATCACTGCCTACCTCTGGATGGGGTTGGGGTCCATTCTCATGTGTTGCTTAAGCTTCATGGGGGAGAGGTTGATCAGGTTTCCCTTAGAAAGAAGAGAGGGAGGTGTGGAGGGGTTGTGTAGGCAACCAGAAGCATCTCCTACACCAGAAACCATTAGGCAGTAACTTCCACGTGGATAGCACATGGCACAGAGCCCACATTCAGTAGACAGCAAATGACCAGCTCTTGGTGCTGTTTTTCTTACTAGTTATTAAAGCCTGGTGACATGGGGGATGAACTATATCTATGTTGGGGAGGGAGGTGATGAAGTTGGAAGAGAGCAAGCCATGCCTGTTCCTGCCTGTGGAAACTCTGTCCTGTGATGTGAGTGGCCAGACGGAAAGAAAATAGGCTTTCCTCCATGCTTTGAGGACGCTACCTTGAGAAGGGGTGCCTGGGTCAAAGTCCTACCTTAAGATGCTTTCCTTAGTGCATGAGCCATGTGGAAACTTCAGTCTGAGTAGGGATCCTTGCTGCCTCAAAAGGATTTGAACTAGCACAGACCAGAAAGAAGATTAGGGGCCTCACATGAAAATTTCCTCTTGAATTAACTATAAGCATCTCTTGCCAAAAAGTGATCCTTTCAGGTGGGGTTGGCAGTGGGTGTCACCTATCAGAGACTTAATGAGGCTCCCAACCAGCCCTGTGCTTGCCCTGTTCCTGGCTTGGGCTTTTTCCTTCTTTCTGAAGTTTTTATTTATTACCATCCATGAATGCTAGTCTCAGGGCAGAATTCCCTCCCCACCAGATGCATTGTTTTGACTTAAGGCCATTCCTGGAACTTTTTACTATTCTGAGCACTACTCATCTCAATTTATTGTCCTGGCCTTTCGCGGCTGCTCCATTGGCTGTGTCTGATGGAGAGCGCTTTGAGGCTTGTGAAAGGCATTTCGGAGACACTTGCAGTTAGATAACATCCCTGGGTCTCAGGGATCCTGTTTTAAGCATCACCACCATCTACATTAATCATCCTGTTTTTGATGCATAGACAAAGGATGTGGAAGAGTTTCTGTAGGGCTTGGGGTGGGGGGCTGTTTCTAGGAGCTGTTTCTTCCAGTCTGAGTTGCGGGGGCAGTGTGGAAAAGCTTCTGGCTCCTGAATTACAATAAGGATTTGAATCAAGAGAGCCCACAAAGATTCTGCCCATAAAGCTGCTTCACTCTCATTTTCTTTTTCTGGAAGCAAAGCACCAAGTATTAATGTTTTCCCCCACTGTATGCAATGATGCATGTAGAGTGCAAAAAGAGGGGAGACTCAGAAATTATTCCATCTCTCTCTCTCTCTCTTTTCCTAAATAACTTACTTGAGTTCTCAGAACCTTGGGGAGCGTATGCAGATCTGTTCTGAGTCTGGTGATACTCGTTTACGAGGCTGTGATGTCCTGTCATTCTCTCAGGCTCATCGGCAGTGCCTTGTTGCCCCTGAAGCCGTTGTCTTTAGTTTGTCCTGCTGAATGTTCTAATGCCTTCACTGGCTGGCTCAGTTTAGCCCCAAGTTCTGAGCCAACCCTGGCAACAGAAATGTATCTGCAATCTCAGCCCGATCTACCAGCCAGTACCTCTGAGAACTAAATTAAATACCCTGCAGATGCACGACACCATTGCTATGCCACGCCTGCTAACTTTCACACCTGCCAATGTCCTTTGCTGCCAACCAGCCCGAAGGGTGGACCCTGATCTCCTGTATGCCCCCAGAGCTGTTGCATGCCACCACACCCTATGATGCTCCGTTCGGCAGATGCCTGCCTTGTTCTAGCACTCCTGTCTCCAATAGCCTCTACCAAGCAGAGTCCTGCCCTGAGCCTTAGCCTGCTGGATGGACTTCTTCACACCACACGAGGCTCCTTCCTCCCTGGTGCTGATCCACGCCCTATGCCTCCCCGCACTTGGTCAGCAGTCTCAGCATCCGCCTGGTTTCTGATTCCCGAGGGCAGGACTACTGCCTGGGTTTGTCATCTGTTGAACAAACCCTGTTGATGCCTGTCTGTGTCATGCCTGAAGGGCAGGCCCTTTGACCTTGTATCTTGGACTGATGGTAGAATATGAGGGCTGTAATGCCTGGACAGTGTGAGGTGTTCCAAGGGGTTCAGGTGTCCCTGTGTCTATCATGGACTGAATGTAGATTGAATGTGGACGGAATGTGGAATGTCTTAAGTGAATATACACATTATGTTTTAAAAATGTGTGTAGCTCCTTCTGTGTCTAATTTAGTTAGACGTAAATCCATTTAAAGGTGTTTTACTGAATTCATAGCGTCTTTTTGTCATTATGTATCTTCTCAATCAATGGATACCAAAAATATAAGTATAACACAATAAGATGCTGAAGTCCAAGAAAGGCCTCTTTTGCAGTTACAGTACTTTCTGCACTAACCTATTCTCACTGATGTGCTAACTCCTCTGGGTTGCAGTACTCTGACTGCAGGGCAGAACTCCCAAGAAACACTTCATTCTGCATCAAAGGTGAACCCTTGCTGGTGGTTTTTCCTGCCGGCTACTAAAGGTAGGGACATCAGTGTTGATGCCTTCTGAGCTAGCTCCATAGTTATCTTAAGGCACATTGACTACAGAGTTTTACTGACCCCAGAACCACTAAATATGATGCAATTGCCTCATAGTTTCTAAAATATGCTGAGTCACCATCCATATAAATATCCCATTCTGTAGGAATGAAAAGAACAAATAACTTCTAAGTTAATATTTTGCCAAGACTAACCCAGATTTGACCAGACTGTAAATTCTTGATGGAAGAAGCTGGTATTCTGAACCTGTTCCCATCCACCCCCCACCCCATCCCACTACATTCCCAGTGTATCCAGGTGTAACTCTGAGATATTGGATTCCAAGGGAAAGTCCCTGAGCTCTGGGTCTGAGTGAAGCCTGGCCTTGAATGCAATATAACCTTCTAATGGCTCTCTGAACCTCTGAAGTTATTACAGAGGAAGAGTGGCTCAAAGCTGTAACAAAGGACAGGTGGGACAGGGGGTGGAATCCCAGAAAGCTTTTTCAGCACCAGGGCCCACCCTCAGGCCCAGGGGAGCTGTCCCTGGTGTCAAAGCGGACCATTGGAACCCATCTCTCCAGTGGGGGGAGCGTTATATAAATAATGTCCGTGTCTCCTGAAACTCCTTTGTCCTACGTGGAGGGAAGTCCTAGCTGGAATTTGGCGAGGCCATTCAGTCTGATATGGGGTCCATTGCCCTTGGCCCACCCTTTCTGAGTCGGTGAGCAAGCACAGGAGAGCCAGCCTGTTGGGGAGGAGAGAAGCGAGGCCCTGGAGATGCCACCCCATCACAGTCATGCCTCAGAGGACAACTCCTGAGCTCCGAGAGAGATGATGACAATGACAGAGTTCCCTTGTTCCTGCCCCTTTAGGAAGAGCTCTTCCAGGAGCTTGGGACAATGTTTTATGCCTCTCTTGTCCGCACTGTGAGAAAAGCCAGGACAAGTAAGGTGATCTAGCCTGCCGTAACAATGACATCTATCTTCAGACTGTATTTTGTGCTACAAATGCAGTGGAGACAAAGCTGGCACGGTCCTTACCTTCATGAAGCTTATGGTTTGAAGGAAGACGCAGGAAAAAAAAAAAAAAGAAAGAGACAAGTAAATGAACAAATAAATAATTACATATTCTGATAAGGAAACAAAATGTGCAAGGAGAGAGTGACAGTGGACTTGCTTTAGATAGTCATATTTATTACTGAGTTATGAAGGATGAAAAGGAATCTGCCTTCTCATGAGTGCTGGATAAAATCGCTTTGGGCTGAGGGAAAAGTGGGTTCAGATGCCCTGGGGCAGGAAAGAGCTTGTTCCTTTGATGAATTTAAAGAAGGTTTTTAGGAGATGAGGTTGTAAGAGCTGCTTCCCTAGCGTCACCCAAGGGCAGGAAGAAGTGCCCAAGTGAAGATGAACGAACTGAATAACTGAAGTTAACTAGTAATCTGGAATTTAACTGCAGTTATTATTTCAAAGGGAGGTAAAAATGCTCAGGAATCTGTCTTATCAGACTGATCTTGAATTTTGCTGCCTAGTTTTACATTGACTTTCAGTAAGCTGTGATTTTTATTACCAAATAGAATTCTATTTTATGCCATGACATGTGCCTTAAAAAGCAGGAGAGAACAGTATTCTCAGTGGGGGGGAAATGACTAGAAAGAGGAAGTCTTAGGAAAAAAAAAAAAACAAAGAAGCGAGCCAAGGCAGAGACAAAGCTCTTATCTGCACAACCCCAGATTCTGGTCAAGAAAAGCTCAGAGAGATCAGAGACAAGTTGTCATCTTTTATAAACAGATGGAGAGACATAGAGGGCTGTTGTTGGTAGAGGGGCCTGGGAAGAGCCTAAGGGATTGGCTTGGGGAATGGAATTTTCTAGGCCAGGTCAGGCTGCCTGACAGTATAGTAGTCTGAGAAGGGCTGTGATTGTGCAGGACTTTTATGTGAGACCAGGGATGGATCCTTGTATGGAGCCCGAAGTTTAAGGAATGTAAGTCTACGTATGTATGTGTCTGTGTGCACACGTGCGAACATCTCACATGGACAAATGCAAAATTGCTGTCGACCCTCCCAGAACCTCAGAAGAATCGTGGGCAAGAGAAGGGCCCTGAATCTTAAGACTCATTCATTTCCTGGCACCTCTGACTGTGTGCACGTCCCCTCCTGCAAGTTATGACTTCACTTTACTCAACAAGGGAAAAGAGCACCGGTCTTGGCTCAGACGTTGAGTCCCTGCTGGGGGAGAGGGAGAGGGAGGAGAAAGAACCAGGTGGGTCAGGGTCAGTCGCCAGAGAAGCCACCAGGGCGAAACTGGAATAGACCGCTACGCAGGGACAGGACAAGAAGAGAGAGCCAAGCCAGCCAAGCGGTGGGTGTTCTGTCTCCTCTGCTGAAGGCAGCAGGATGCACTCTTGACTCAGGGCCTTTGCTTAAAATTAACTTCCCCCATAAAGGGGCTTGTCATCACTGTTGGGAATTAGCATGTGACAGTTACACCTTAGGCTACACAATGTACAATGCATGTTGAATCGCTTCACGCTTGAACTAACCTGACCTGCTCAGAAGAGCAATAGTAGGAACAGCCTTAAGTCCCTTTGGAAACTGGAGAAATGCTTATTTCCAGGCCCCTTGCCTTCTCCATCTTGAAGTCTCTGCCCACCTTCCAAGGCCCCCAGTGCCCTCAGGCAGCCCTAGCTGTCAGCCAACCCCAACCCAGTCCTTCATCCTACCCTGTTGACAACTGAAATTTGCCATTAAACCTGTATTTTTCCTAAATAGATCCCTGGAGTTTAACTCCATTCATCCTGCTGTCCCCATGCAAACAGAAGCACCCAAATCACATCTCATTCCCTTAGTGACTTGTGAAATAACTACCTTGGCAAACTTTAATAAAATGAATTTATACTCAGATTGTAAAGGCAGGCCTCTTGTACTGTTCTTTCTAGGAATATTTTTTCATTGAGGAAAAACTCTCTGAGTATTTACCACGTGCCAGACACTGAGTTAGACCCTAGGGGGCAGGGATAGCTAAGAGAGGACTGCCGCCGGGAGGCGCCCGTCACCCAGTGGGAAAAGCAGACACACAGTGCGGTTTGTGCTGGGCAGTGCACACTCAGGACGTTCGGAAAGAGGAGCTAGGAGAAAGCAAGGAGTGACTTAACGTCGAGAATCTTAAATGTTGGTTCTAGCTGGAAAAGGAAATCCAATAGGACAGAGGAATCTTAGCATATCCACCAGATGACAACTTGTGAAGTCTCCTTGACCAATCAAGGTAATGACCAATAAGTCATTGGCTCACAAGTCTTGAGTATTTTCTGCTCTGAACCAGATGATCTCTGAGGTCTCTTCCTGCTCCCAGTCGGGTAGAAGCTAGGTTGGAACTATTTCACAGGAGCCCAGATGAATGGCAGAAAAAGTGATTGCTAATTTATCCTTGAGTCCTACCTTGGTGGAGAACAGTGAACAGTGAGGCTGGCTTTGAGAAAGCCAAGATAGAGTGACTTGATATTGTCAAAGTTTCGCTTTCTGACAATCCTGTTGCCATTTATACACTGCAGGTATAAATGGCTATAAATCCATTAGTTCAAGATCCCGGTATCCTGGGGCTAATCCTCCCCTTTGTAGCTCTATGAGAAAATGATGATTGTAAAAGTGACTGTCCAGGCAGGGTGTGGTCTCAAGAAGCAAAACACTGCAAATTGCTTTGAAAGCATTTTACCATGATGATCTGGATTGAAAGGTGATAGAGCAATTTGGTTTTGCTGAAAGAGGTGACTTTGTGAAAGTGTAACACCTATGATAATTCTTTTTAAAGCAGCATGGAGTGCTGTCTTTGCTCATTTAGATCACAAATCTGTTCTGGGGATTCAGGCCCGGTGTTTGGTTACGTGAGACACCTACTGCATTTCTCATACTTGACATGAGGACAGTTTACGGGATTGCAAATATCTGTATAACCTTGGTTTTCTGACTCTAGGTGCCATGTTTCTGCAATGGGAATCTTAAATGTTTGAAATGACTGATAATCTCTGGAGGTGCTAAAAGCATTACTGCCAATATCTAATCTTTGGGGGCCCAAAGAATTGTTTTCACTTCCACTTTCATGTCTGCACCGTTATCTACCCAGTGTCACCATATGGTGTTTCTGTCTCTGCAAGTCTTCATCAATCCGATTAGCACGTTTGACTCACGTGTTAAAAGTTCAGAATAAAATCAAATAGTGTTAATAACATTTTCAGATTTTTATATATTTTAATTTTTAGGGTATATCTTAACATTCTAATAAAATTTCTATTTCATATAACTTAAAATTTTTTTCTTAAGAAAATTTGTAGCATTCTGCATTTATTAAAAACTATTTCTGTCTCCTTTTATTACAAAGAACAAAGGCCAAAAAGCTGCAGTTTCCTTCTGTTGTGGGTTGAATTGTGTCTTCCAAAAAGATGTGTTTGAGTCCTTGCTACCTGTGAATGTGACCTTATTTAGAAATTGGATCTTTGCAAATGTAATCAAGTTAAGATGAGGTCATACTAGACTAGGGCAGCCCCTAGTCCAGTGACTGGTGTTCTTATAAGAAGAGGGAAATTTGAACATAGATGCAGACACACAAGGAGAACCACCTGTGATGAAGGAGACAGGATTGGTGGTGTGTTGCCATGAGCCAAGGGGTGCCAAGGATTGCTGGCAACCACTGGAAGCTACGAAGACAAGGAAGGATCCTCCTCTAGAGCCTTCTGAGGGAACATGACTCTACAGACACCTTGAACTTGGACTCCAAGCCTCCAGAACTGTAAGAGAATACATTTCTGTTGTTTAAGCCATCCAGTTTGTGGTACTTTATTGTGGCAGCCTTAGGAACTAATATACCTTCCTTTTCCTACACTTGTATATTAGGTGTTGGGTCCCTAATACAGTGTTTGCCTTGGAAGGGTTTATGAACACCTACTATTTCTGAGACAGGCAAGTTGGATTGTACAGATGACTTCTTTTTTAAAAAAAAAAATTATTTATTTGGTTGTGCTGGGTCTTAGTTGTGGCAGGCAGGCTCCTTAGTTGCAGCTTGCCAGCTCCTTAGTTGTAGCACATGGGCTCCTTAGTTGCGGCATGCATGTGGGATCTAGTTCCCTAACCAGGGATGGAACTCAGGCCCCCTGCATTGGGAGTGTGGAGTCTTAACCACTGCACCACCAGGGAAGTCCCCCAGATGACTTCTTATCTCATAGGATGCACAGAACTCCAGAGATCAGCAGCCAAAAGCCAAAGTCTCAGTTTACTGAACTTTAGTGAAACAGCCTAACAGGTGGGCTAGAGAGGAGTGCAGTGTGGTTGTGACCAAAGATTGGGAACTCAGTCTCACAGAGTTGTGCTACTGTGTTGTTAATAACTTGGGAATTTCCACTACAAGGAATCTGGTCATCTTGGGATACCTGTGAAGGATGTGAGTTCAACTAAGTGACACCAACAAATATATCTCCTTGATTTGACCACTGTTTGATGTGTTCTATAAAGAAGAAGGTGGCATTTGATATAATTTGATTGTTTTATAATTTGTTGTTTGCAAGTTTCAGCAGGTAGGAAGTTAGGACAGACTATCACTAGATGGCCGGTGGTGTCTTGTCTATATTATAACCATATTTTATTTTATTTTTTCCCCAAATTAGTCATTATTAAAACAGATAAAAATGCTGACCATAAAATAGCAGAATGGACAATCTTACAGTAGGAGATGAGAAAATAAGCTCCCCTGTAAAATTTGATCTTTTTATATAACGAATTCCCAAGCATTGCCCATTTATTTAAATCTCAATCTTATACTCAGACTCTATTTTTTTAACCTGTAAAAGGTAAAGTGAAAGATAAGTGAATAAATGGCTCATCTGCCCCACCCTAAACCTAATCTCTCAGAACTTCGTTTATTATTTAATGACACCAACCTTTAGATCAAGCTGTCAAGCTAGAAACCTTTAGGGCAATTGATTCTTCCCTCTGACACTGCCCATATCTAATTGATCACCATATCAAGCCTACCTACCATGTTTACCAACTATTCCCTGAAAAAGTCACACACCATCTGGACTGCCTCAAGTGTGAAGGCTCCACCGGTTCCTAAGCCGAGGTGGTGGAGAAGCAGCGAGTTCTAGAATGGCCCAAAACAGATGCTGGAGCAGTCAGCCTGAAGTGGAGTCACTGAAGTAAGAAGTGTCTGTTATTGTAAGCCTTGGGCAAATCCTCTTTAGAAGCAGATGAGTGTCCTTTTAAAATAAATTGGCATCTGTGTCCTGACACATGGGTGCACACTGCTCTTGGCTTGTGCTCTGTTCTGCACCCCTCTCCCCAGGCGGAGGGGCAGACTGGGGAGGGGAGTGGACCTACCAGCCACTAAGAGAGAGGCGGCTGCAGCTCTCCCTTCCCCCCCACTCCCCCCTCAGTGCACCTTGTAGGCGGAGGGAAGCACCTGATGGAGTGATGGACGGCTCCCCTGCGAGGACAGCCACACAGAGATTGGCAGGTGGAGGAATCTCTCTGCCCCAGGGAGGAAACGAGGGCCCTGCCTGGAGGCTGTCCCTGACCTGGACTCTGGTCACACATTGTAATGCTAGTCAGCATAACTAGGGAAATGTCTTGATGAAAGTCAGGGTACCGCTGAAACGCTTTTTGCTCAAGCTTGAGTGTGTTTCTTTTTTTTTCTTTTTTTTAACATCTTTATTGGAATATAATTGCTTTACAATGGTGTGTTAGTTTCTGCTTTATAACAAAGTGAATCAGCTATACATATACATATATCCCCATATCTCCTCCCTCTTGCATGTCCCTCCCACCCTCCCTATCCCACTCCTCTAGGTGGTCACAAAGCACGGAGCTGATATCCCTGTGCTATGTGGCTGCTTCCCAGTAGCTATCTATTTTATGTTTGGTAGTGTATATATGTCCATGCCACTCTCTCACTTTGTCACAGCTTACCCTTCCCCCTCCCCATATCCTCAAGTCCATTCTCTAGTAGGTCTGCATCTTTATTCCCGTCTTACCCCTAGGTTCTTCATGACCTTTATTTTTTTTTCCCTTAGATTCCATATATATGTGTTAGCATATGGTATTTGTTTTTCTCTTTCTGACGTACTTCACTCCGTATGACAGACTCTAGGTCCATCCACCTCACTACAAATAACTCAATTTCATTTCTTTTTATGGCTGAGTAATATTCCATTGTATATATGTGCCACATCTTCTTTATCCATTCATCTGTTGAGTGTGTTTCTATTTTATTGTCCATGACTGAAAAGTTCTGGACATTCTTGGCACCGAGCAAGTTCATGGAGCAGGCAGGTGGGTGATGGCAGCCTTGCTCCAGCCCTGTGACGGGTGCTTTGGAACATCGGTACAGCGTGTGGCTCCTCAGCAAGTCAGTAGGTACTGAATTCATCTTTTTTTGTTAACTGTTTAGTAGACGCTGGGCTCCAGCACATTTCACTTTGATCACAGAGGATATCCAGGTAAGAAAAGGCCATTTCAGCCTAACACATTTATTGGAGTGAGCAATTGCTCTAGTGCCTATAAGTGAACCCCAGCAGAACCTTAGGCCACTCTTCTGAAGACCTGGCATCTTTTGCCAGTGGTACCGTGTGTTGGCAGATGGTCTATGGTGGAATCATTTTTATTCTGTAGGATGATGGTTACCTAATGCTGGCCTGTGGAAAGTGCCATCCTGCGACTAAGTTACTGATACTCCATGGGGAGTAAAACAGGGACTATGGAGAGGGTGTCTTCTTTAAATTCAGTGTATTCACTTAGTTGAGATTATATCTTTCCTGTATATTCAGGAGCTTGAAAATGCTCTTTTTAACTGAATCTAAGTGTGAGTAAACAGACGAATACAAAATGTGGGACATTCTACAACATAACTTGCCTGGATTCTTCAAAACAGTCAACATAGTGAAAAACAAATGACTTTTTAAAAACACATGGAGGGGGACTATTCTAGATATAAAAATACCAAAGAGATGCAACAGCCAAATACAATGTATGGAACTGGATTGAATCTTGGATGGGAAAAAAATCTATAAAGGAGATTTTGGAAACAACTGGGGAAATTTGGATATGAACTGCCTATTAGATGACATTGAATTCAGCCTAATTTTCTTAGGTGGAGCAACCTTATTGTGGTGGTTTTGGAGAATTTTTTCTTAGGGGAGCATGACAAAGTATTTAGGGGTGAAGTGTCATGACATCTGCAACCTTCGAATGGTTCCACTGAAAGAAAAGTTAGAGATCAAGCAAATGTGGCCAAATGTAAACAAATTGTGAATATGGGTGAAGGGGATATGGATATTCATTGTGGTATTATTTCAGCTTTTCAGTAGGACTGAAAATTTCAAAATAAAAATCAGAAAGTAAGGTTCAATTTTCCTTGATAAAATATTTTATTGGCACCATAAGTTTGGACTGTAATCTCTTGCATGATGTAAACTACTTTAAAATGAAAGTAGGTTAGAAACAAACAGCTCAACCATCCCCTTCTTTTATGAAATGATAGTCACAGTTGATAGTTGCTTTGTATTAATATCCAAAATAAAAACTTGGGATAGGGCTTCCCTGGTGGCGCAGTGGTTGAGAATCTGCCTGCCAATGCAGGGGACACGGGTTCGAGCCCTGGTCTGGGAAGATCCCACATGCCACGGAGCAACTAGGCCCGTGAGCCACAAGTACTGAGCCTGCGCGTCTGGAGCCTGTGCTCCGCAACGAGAGGCCGCGACAGTGAGAGGCCTGCGCACCGCGATGAAGAGTGGCCCCCGCTCACTGCAACTGGAGAAAGCTCTCGCACAGAAATGAAGACCCAACACAGCCAAAAATAAATTAAAAAAACAAAAAAAACAAAAAAAACTTGGGATATTAAACAAGGTAAAAAATTGTCTAGAGAGTACTGCCCCAGTGCTTGGCTTGTGCTATTCAGTGGTCTTCAACATTCTTCATGTTCTGGCACATAGAAAATGTTAATATTCACATGGCTGCTAATGTCTGAGGGCAACTAGTGCAGAAGCTCTGACTGCCCCAAGGGTGAAGGGGTCACTATCTCAGCACACCCATAAGCCATCTGGGCCACACAAGTGTGCTATTGCCCACAGGTTGGGAAACTCTGCTTCGATGCATAAAAGTTCTGTGGACTGTTTTAAACACGACTTGAAAGGTTTGCTTGAGAAAAGCTATCTAGTGTATGTCCCACACACTGTGGATTCATACTTATGATACTATGAATGAGGTTTAGGTATCACTGCATATTTGTGATAGCACTAAATACCAGCGCCGTGACCTATCTCTCTAACACGTTCTGTCCGTATCATCACTCATCGCAACACTTGTTATGATGGATCTTGAGTTGTAACAAGGTTAACAACGAGGCAAACTCCTACAGGAGCATATGGAGCAAACTCAAGAGCTAATGTTCTATCTCTGGCTTTGTGATTCAGTCCAACTTAAATGTATTGATATGAGGCAAGAAATAAATCTGCAAACAGAAGCCTAGAAAGGAAAAGTTAACCCACTTTAATCCAAATCTTTCTAATGAAGTAATATTTCAGGTTTAAAGCTCAAAATTCCGAAGTTCTAAATAATTAATTTAAATTAACTTACATTTCTATATTAGGAGGCTGCTTTAATGAAGAGGGAAGCGCACTGACTGACCTTACAAGAGTGGTTTCTTAACCCTCCTGGTGCATCTGAACAGCCTGGTGACTCTTCAAGAAACAAAGATGCGTGGTTTCCATCCCCAAGAGATTCTGATTCAATTGGTCTGGCAGCCTGTTTTTCAAACCCCCTTCACCCAGGTGATTCTAACGTGCCACCAAATACTGACGCCTAGAATCAAGATGATGGTAAAAACCGAGAAGCGTAAAGTGCTTTACAAATATGAGATATTAGTTTTATTATGTAACTGCAATACTTTCCTTTCTGTCTTCTCCCAATTTCCCAACATGGTTAACTCAATCCATTTGGAGTAGAGTTTTTTTTTTTTTGAATCCCTGTTGCCTTATAATCTTTCTGTTGCTCGGCAAAGTCCCACATACCTGTGGTTGGCACAAAAGAGGTAACAAGAAAGTATCTGCGTGAGTACATGGGAGTGTGCTACTGATTGAGAGTGTGCTTTCTCTCTAAAGCCAAATAATGCTGTTTTTGTGTCCTTTATTGGTCTAGATAAATCATGCCTTTCCTTCTTTCCATGAACGTGGGCACCTCAGAGTTCTCTGCATTGACTGAATGTCTGCATTGTGTGCAAGGTAGATACAGAAAATCAAGTAGTTGGGCTATTCCTTAATTCCAGACTCATACTCCAACTTTTTATTTCATAAGACAAATTTGATAGTCAAATACAAAATGGAAATAAGATAATTTACAGCCAAGAATAAAAGTGTGACTTTAAATTGATGCTGAGATTTGCAAGATTTAGCTAGTATGATCCTAGAGAAGTAAAAATCACACAGGTTCAAGCATCCTAATGATGATAATGATGTTCACTGTCTCTCAGACCCTGTTCTAAGTGCTTTTTACCCATTAACTGATTTAACCTTCACAACAACTCTATGGGTTAGACCCTATCATTTACATCCCCACTTTACAGGTGAGGAACCTGAGGATAGGTTGGTTCCAGACTTGATTTCACCATTAATTAGCTGTGTGAGTTTGGATATGTTACTTCACCCCTGAGGTCCTGTTTTCTGATTGGATTAGTGAGTCTCTAAGGCTCCTTTCTACTTGGTGGTTCATTAACGTTGTGAGTTATTAATTCCTAATTTGGTGCAGTGATTTATTCTTTTCTATCCTTGCCCTAATTTGTTTTCTATTAACCTCTTCCTTTTCACTCAAACTTCTACATTTTGACAGGCTTCCTTCAATTCTAGATGTAGATAGCTTATCTACATATGTCAGCACTGGAGTTTGGGGACTGCCATTTAGGAGCTGAATATAATAGTTTGGAACATTAGTGAGTCAAGCAATGTCATTTACCTGAAAATAACATAGTGTAGAAATGAGTGAGAAAATGATGAAAATGACGGTGGTAGTACCAGTTGAGCCATGGTACCTGTGTAAGTTATTGTTATCTTTTATAATATTTCATAAATACTGATCATACAACTGCTAGTATACTTGTGATTTAAAGAGTGATACTCATAGTATGCTAATACATCTGATAATGATGCAGCTACATAGTTAAGATTTTCCATTCTCCTTTCAAACTTCAAAGTGTGGACAGTGAGATTGGGAAGTAGGTGGTAAAATACTCAAGAAACTTAAGAGGACTGAAGTTTACTCCAAATGGCTTGAGGATCAATGGGCAGTATTCTTCTCTGTGGTGACTTACTAATTCCAGAGAAACAACATTCTAAAGGGGAAGCTAAATGTAACGATAGCAAATTTCAAAATCATTCAGGTCTATTTTCGCTTTTCCATTGGAACCTTGAAATGTATGATTTTCTATTCTTTATCTGCAAATCTGAGTGTTCTCATGGCCACCGTATTAAAAACTTATGAAAAAAAGGCCACATAGATTGTGAAAAACGTTCTCAGCTGTGTATGTCTACGTGGCACTTCTAACACTCTATTCTGCGTGAAACTATGAAGTTTATGGATTCCTCCAAGTATTCAAATGACTCACATTAATGAAGGCGGTAAATACGTTGGGCCAAAACACCATCGGAAACATCTTTGTCAGCAGGGAGCAGAAGTTATATTAATTAAAATGTTCTGAGAAGGTACAGGGTGCACTCCCAACAAGTCATGAAACTATTTTAATCCTAATTAAGGATGTTCCCTCCTGGCATCTAGTAACATGGGAAATTAGAATCAAAAAGTCTGTGGCATTTCTAGAAGTAGGGTCAGAGGACTCAAGCTGGATTCCTCAAGCTAGGAAGTGGGCATAGTTTGATAGAAAACCACCATTTTAATTAATTGATATTTATTCAACCTCCTTTCCACGTTCAGAGAAGGTTAGGAAACGGTACAGAGTGAAAAGGTCAGAAACAGATAAAATTTGGGTAGGAGAGTGAAGGACTTGAGATACTGAGAAATAATCACTGACCTTAGAAGAGAGAAGTGTTATGGATTGAAGGGTGTCCTACCATTACAGGAACACTGGAGTGCACTGAGACCATTGTGCATGTGGGTCTGGGGCCTCAGCATACAGACCTTTGTCTGGGAAGAAATGATGTCACCAGGATTTTCAGCCTAAGACCTAGATAAAGTCATCTGTTTTAGGGTGATTTGGTGATTCACCATGGAAGCTTAGTATTTTCTGCCTGGATTTTGAAAACCTAATAAAGCTGTTGGGACATTTCCTCACTGTACCTCGTCACATGTATAGACTGAGTACAAATCTTTGGACGTAATCATGAGTTGACATCTTATCCATTGTCAAGAACGCCATCATTAACACTTTCAAGCATTAGTGAATAGATGGAACTTTCATCATTGCAAAGGGCAAGTTAAATAATCCAGGCTGAATAAACAGGAGGTAGCATCGTGTCATCTGGACCTCACATTCCTGGTAAAACATCAGTTTCAAATGACAAGCTCTGGACTCATCCTTCACACTTGAATATGATTTGAGGGGCAAGAACTTGGGTTAAAATTCAGAGATTAAATGTTTGTGCTCCTTAAAAAAGGCTTTCCTGAATGAGAAAAGAAAAGAGAAAACTTTTTGGTTTGTGGTGATGTAGAATAATGAGGTTGTGAGTACGAAAATACTGCTTTTCAACTTTAAAGCTGAAAGAGCATTCTTATTCATTGAGTGGTTTCTGTTGGCACTGGTAGCACTGACCTTTGAGAGAGGAAAGAGAAACTAGCTTCTGGCCAGAGGACCAGCTCCTGAGCTTGCTTAGTTCTACAAGGAAGGGGCAAGCGCGGTAGGTCTGGCCCTACCACCTGTGTGCACCCTTGGTTACTACTCTGTAGAGCCGAACCCAGAAAACGGGAGTGTAAGACATATATATTAACCTGCATGTGTAACTCTGTCAATTAAAACACCACTAAACCCAGGCAGCCTAATAGAACATTATGCCATTGATTACTTTAACCTGCTCAGCATATTGATTTTTGAGCACTCTCAATTTGTTCATCAGAACAAAGTTTATTCTTTTTTAATTACTTTGCAATTTATTGTTGTGTTCCATGGCTTTTGCAATATTTTCTTCTATATAGTTTTACATTGTGGGAAATGCCCTACCACAATTAACGTTGAACTGGTTATCACAAACTGGTTTAGTATGACCAAGACCACATGGACTGACTATAATGCTGTTAGATAAAAATGTTGTGGTGGCAAAAGGTGGATAGATAGATGTAAAATTGTTATAAGGGGAATTTTTGCCTGGATTCAATCTAAATACATATCAAAAAATTGTAAAATAGAATCTACCAGCTAAAACTAATGAGCACAAAACTGCATTGATTTGGCCCAGGGTGGACAAATAGAACATCTGGCATACTTGGCACCAATGACACAGCTGGCATTGTTGGAAACGTTTCTGCAGAAGGTACAGATGCAGAAATGGGAGAATTGGTACAAACAGTGCAGATGGAACAGTTGGAACAGATGACAGTGGGCAGAGCTGGCGATGCTGGCACAGGTGTCATAACCTCAACAGCTGGCACAAGTTGTGACAATCCTGGGATTTCTTAGTACAAGGCACATGTTCATTTTGGCTTTGGCTACAGAGAGATAAGAGCATTTTATAATTAGTAAATGTGCCATTTAAAAAAGAACTTTTTCCCCCTCCATCCTTAAGGACATCCACCTCCAACTGTTAAAGCTTGGAATATAGAGCATTTTTGCAAATTAGAATTTCCCTGAGAAAGCCATAATTGATAAATACAGATTTCAAAGAAGAGCCAATTAGACAATTTTGTTCTGATATAGATAAAATTTATGAATGGAATTTCTTCATAGGAGTTTTGTGGGAAATAAAGGTCAAATTCTTGGAAATAAAAATACACTTTGCATTTAAACCAAAATTTGTTATCAAATTAGAGGGTTGTTTCTGAAATATAGTGAATATTTCCCAATTATACAAAATTTCCTGCAGAATCACACTTGAAGACATGGTACAGAATTGGAAACCTGTCTACAGAACAGGTTGGGAAAAGAGAAAAAAATGCTGGAATACATAATATGGAGAAATCATGATATTGCCACTTTGAAATACCAATGGGACTTGGCTCTAATTTCATCTAAAATGCTATAATTTGGGCTCGAATTAAAAATACAATATAGTATAATCTTTTGGGTAATGACATTTAATATCAGACACAAAGTTGAGAGAACAAAGCAAGTTGTTTGTTAGTGGCTAGAAATCACTGTTTTCTTCTAATATTTTTACTGTAACAAAAATCTGTTCATATTATGGGAAAGCCAAAAACTATTACCTAATTATAAAATAATAACATAACAAAAGATTAAGAAATGGGTTCTTAAATCTATATGCACAGTCTCTTGAACATAGTAGATGCTCCATAAATTCTTGTTGAATAAATGAACCTATGGTCTAAGAAATATCAATATTCAGAATTTTTTAAAAAATCAATGATTGCCTTCCATATTAATGACTAATTTTCTATTAGGAAGAAACAAAGAGAATCAGGTGTCAGTCCTCTCCACAGCCTCAAACTTGACACATACATTTTAGCCAACTTCCTCTCCCAAAGGGAAACCATAGATGAGAAAGATTAGCTGGATGTCATCTACTCTGTGTCCTTAAGTAAATCCAAAATTCTTTAGGTTTTCCAGTTTACCTTGAACTAAAATCAGCGTAATAAATCAGCTTCTATTCATAATCAATGCAATGCAGTGAACGTTTTATATGTGTTTTGAGACTTTTGTGAAACTACTACAATAAGGGTTAATTACCTCTCACTGGATGTCAAGTTCTTGACAATTAAAACATGCTGTCTTTGTTTCCAGATGGCTCTGCATATTGCACCTATATTTAATTTAAAAAAAAACTCTTTAAAGTTATTTAAATATTTGATTTCAATTTCTCCTTTACTTCTACTTTGTTATAACCTCATTTTGAACCCAACTCAACTATTCTTATTATTCAGAACTTTAATTCTATCACTTAGCTTTAGTTCATTTTTTAACTGAGATGACAAAAATGTTTCTGATTAAAATGGATAAAATACCTTAATTTGTTAACTGTACATTTGTAACAGAGCAATTAAGAGACAGAAGAGGAGGTGAGAGGGCTTACTGTTCTTTGGGGGCACAAAAATGATGACAGATGAATCACTTTAAATGAACAGGCTGGAAATGTCCGCCCTATACTTCTTTGCTTGGTCTGAAACACCGCTTCGTGGCTGAAACTCAGATGAACATTGCTTTTAATCAATAAATGCCTTAGGAAAAGTGATCAACTTATTTTTCAATTCATTTGTTAGGGAATAACAAATAGGGGTATTTCCAGGCTTTGGCATTTGAGGGGTCGGCAAAGGTTTTTCTGAAAGATGAGGATGAGGGTGAGTCATTCCTTTGAGCCTCTGCCTTCCTCAGGAATTAAATGAAAATTAAACACGAAAGATGCAATCTGCTGCAGCAGTGTGATTCCTCTATCATTGTCCGAGCCACTATCTATTGCTAAGCACATTGAACTTTCCAATTTATTGGCATCTCATCTTATGTAAATATCCCTTTCCTTCTCTAGCTCCAAGACATCAGGATGTGCTTTCATTCTACCCTTCAAACAGTTGCTCCACATTATGCCTCTCTGCTGTCCCTGGGGCAGCTTCTCTTCTCTGCACATGGCAACCTGGGATATATTTTTTTTTCCTAGGCTTAAAAAAATATCCTTTTTGTTGGAGAGGTGGTGAACAAAAATAAAGCATATCCATCTAAAATAAAACCATTTATAAATGTTAAACAAAAATTCAAAGGAAAATTATATATTAATGGCAAGAATTGAGGAATTTTTATATTCAGATACCATCTTCTTCCACCTACCCTGCATTCATTCTCCCTATGCATCAGCTACAGGTACCTAACCAGACATCAGCCCCAGCTCCTCTTTGGGGTCATGAGCGTCAACTCCTGTACTGAGTACAGCACCAAGCTTGTTTGTGAGAAGACAGTGTTTTCCCTCTCTAGCCCCATCACAGAAGGTTATGTGTTGATGATCAAGATGCAATAACACAACTATAAAATGACCCACTCTTGTTAGTCTGTTGGAAGTGGGAAAGGAGAGAAGGACAGATGGAAAAGAATTTGGTGGAATCTGGGGGGGGAGCAGAACAAGAGTAGGTCTGTATGGAGATTGTTGGGCTATTGTTTCATTGCAGTTTAGAATTGAGCTTATTTTTGGTGACTTGTGGCTTAAAACTTGCAGGTAAATTAAGTTTCAAGCTACAGTCTTTTCCCCAAAACTATTGTGCTGGTATCTATGATTGTGTTATCTGAATTAATAATTCATTGAAGCATAGATCATTTACTTTTTAAAAAATGTTTTAATATGAGAAAATTTAAACCATACAAAAGAAGTAAATAGACTAGAATACTGAGTTCTCAGGTATCCATCGCCTAGACTTAACAATTATTAACATTTTGCCAATTTTGTTTCATCATTCCCCCTGCCATTCCCTCACACACTTTCCCCCCTCCCTTTCATGGTGTATTTTGACGAAAATTCAAAATGCTATTTCACCTTGAAATGCTTCAATAATTCATTCCTAACAAACAAGGGCAATTCTATAAGCACAATGACCCTCCAAATAACTATTTCTTCAATATCATCTAATTCCTAGTCTATCTTTAAAGTCCCCTGTTTATCTCAAGTGTGTGTTTATGCAGTTAATTTGTTCAAATAAGGACCCAAAAAGGTCCTGATTATCTCTCTTAAGTTTATTTTATTCTATCCTTTCCCTTTCATTGATTAGTGGGATAAACCAGATCATTTGTCCTTAGAATGTCTTACATTCTGAGTCTGACCTTGTATCCTCTATCCCTGTATTTCCTGTAAACTGGTGTTTAGAGCTCTAGGATTGATTGGACTCAGGTTCAAGTTTTAGGAACATTTCATAGTTGGTGCTGTGTCACTACTTCCTACTGCATCATATTACAGGACATATAATATCTTGCTGCCCACCCACTTTGAGTGATGTTAAGACCAATCAATGAGTTCCAGTGTATATACTCTTGATCCTTAAGACTATATTCATCTATTCTCAACCTTCTTTTCACATATGGATATATCATTATCTTTGTACAATCGCCAGAGAATCCTTCAATTGCTAACAAAAACTCTTTGATATTCACTTACTAGAGAACTGCCAATGGGCAATATCAACTTTTATACACACACACACACACACACACACACACACACACATCCCTAGAACTTTTCCGTAGCATACTTTACATGTATTTTACTTGCCTATACATTGTTGGAGGCTAAATCTAAATTATAACATGCTTTGTGCATCCAAATGCACAGGTCATTTACAAGTTGACCAATGACTAACAGATTAGATCACAGATCAGTGAACAATTGGCAATAATCATAGTAAATATTTGTAGTCTGGTTAATGTCAGTCATATTTGCAGCCAAATAGGGTCAACTGTTCACTGATAAGTAACCAACCCACAAGTGATATGTCCAGTTGTTTCAGGAATGCCAGTGGCTAAATTAATTTAACTACCCCATTGTTTGGAAACTCATCACTGTGATTGTCAAATATTTGATAATTTCAATGTGATACATATTACACGACTTGCTTTTTACCTCGCATCATTAGTAAAGAAGTAGAATAAATGGAAATATAGCAAAATATTTCAAGGTACTTACGTGATAGAATACAAACATTCAGATTGAAAGGCTTTGAAAAACTGCATACTAAATCTGATTGTTTTTAATAGATTGTTACAGAATAAATGCAATTAGGAGTATTTGCAATGCAATTATGTATTTGATAGATATTTCAAATGTTTAAAAAATTTTAATTCTTATCTATTTCTTGCTCTGCTTGAAAACGAAAAGTGTTGATATCATTGGTCTAAGACTAATGAATATAAAATGGAATGTTTTCCAGTGGCAATTAACAGTAACTATAAACACTCTTAGTAGCAATAAAACATTCCAGTTTTTGTGAAACCGTAATTAAGAAAAACATCTTATTTCTGTGTCAAGTTTGAGGTTTCACTTCCACTATTTCATTTGATCATTACTACAACCCTATGCGGGAGGATATTTGAACAGATGAGAAAGCTGATATGGAGAGAGATCAAGTGTCTTAAGCAGGACCAGACAACCAATAAAGAGCAAAGCCAGGAATCAGGATCACTGCTAAATCCAATTTGGACTTAACTGCATTCTGTTCTAGAGAGAAAATATTTAACTTACTTTCACCTGTGGAGCTGCAGGCCTGTGCAAAGTGTGGTGGAAGCTTCCAGTTTGAGTGTGGTCTACCTGCTTCAGGGGTGCAGTAGGTTTTGGTGTCAAAAGCTTCCACAATCTATTTTCTGTTTACCTCACAGAGGACATTTGATTGCCTTCACAATTCTCATCTCTCTTGGGCATCTCCCATCTAAAAACCTTTTCCTCCTTTTTTTTTTTTGCTCACAGGAAGCTGGATTTTTATGTGGTTTCCCCTTCCTTTTCTTAATTTTACAAAGACAGAAAAAAGTTGGAGAGGATTAAGACTTTTGTCAAATATCCATAAGATCCTCTAATGAGATTTTTCTCCCTTCTACCCCACCCCAAATATGAAAAAGTTTTCCCTGGCAACCATTCTTTTACCTCATTTCCTTCTCCTTCCTGATGAATGTCCAACCTATGTTGGGAAGAATTTCTTTATTAAGCTCCTCTAGTTTTTGACATGACTTCTTCCAATAACTCAATTTTTAAAAAATAGCCTTTCTTGTTTTCCTGCTCCTATATTAAAAAAATACATTAAATTAGAAATCATTCTAATTAAATTCATATTTATTTATTTATTTATTTAAAATTTTTAATAGATTTTTATTGGAGTATAACTGCTTCACAATACTGTGTTAGTTTCTGTTGCACAACAAAGCGAATCAGCCATATGCATACACATGTCCCCATATCCCCTCCCTCTTGAGCCTCCCTCCCACCCTCCCTATCCCACCCCTCTAGGTCATCGCAAAGTGCTGAGCTGATCTCCCTGTGCTATGCTGCTGCTTCCCACCAGCCAACTATTTTACATTCGGTACTGTATATATGTCTATGCTACTCTCACTTCGCCCCAGCTTCGCCCTCCCACCCCATGACCTCAAGTCCATTTTCTACGTCTATCTTTTTATTCATGCCCTGCAACTAGTTTCATCAGTACCATTTTTTTTTTTAGATTCCATAAATATGCATTAGCATACAGTATTTGTTTTTCTCTTTCTAACTTACTTCACTCTGTATGACAGACTCTAGGTCCATCCACCTCACTACAAATAACTCAATTTTGTTTCTTATTATGGCTGAGTAGTATTCCATTGGATATATGTGCCACATCTTTATCCATTCATCTGATGATGGGCATTTAGGTTGGTTCCATGTCCTGGCTATTGTAAATAGTGCTGCAATGAACATTGTGGTACATGACTCTTTTTGAATTATGATTTTCTCAGGGTATATGCCCACTAGTGGGATTGCTGGGTCATATGGTGGTTCTTTTTTTAGTTTTTTAAGGAACTTCCATACTGTTCTCCATAGTGGCTGTATCAACTTACATTCCCACCAACAGTGCAAGAGGGTTCTGTTTTCTCCACACCCTCTCCAATATTTACTGTTTCTAGATTTTTTGATGATGGCCATTCTGACAGGTATGAGGTGATACCTCATTGTAGTTTTGATTTGCATTTCTCTAATGATTAGTGATGTGGAGCATCCTTTCATGTGTTTGTTGGCAATCTGTATATCTTCTTTGGAGAAATGTCTATTTAGGTCTTCTGCCCATTTTGGGATTGGGTTGTTTGTTTTTTCGATATGGAGCTGCACAAGCTGCTTGGAGATTAATCCTTTGTCTGTTGTTTCATTTGGAAATATTTTCTCCCATTCTGAGGGTTGTCTTTTTGTCTTGTTTATGGTTTCCTTTGCTGTGCAAAAGCTCTTAAGTTTAATTAAGTCCCATTTGTTTATTTTTGTTTTTATTTCTGTTACTCTAGGAGGCGGGTCAAGAAAGATCTTGTTGTGGTTTATGTCAAAGAGTGCTCTTCCTATGTTTTCCTCTAAGAGTTTTATAGTGTCTGGTCTTACATTTAAGTCTTTAATCCATTTTGAGTTTATTTTTGTGTATGGTGTTAGGGAGTGTTCTAATTTCATTCTTTTACATGTAGCTGTCCAGTTTTCCCAGCACCACTTTTTTTTTTAAACATCTTTGTTGGAGTATAATTGCTTTACAATGGTGTGTTAGTTTCTGCTTTATAACAAAGTGAATCAGTTATACATATACATATATCCCCATATCTCTTCCCTCTTGCGTCTCCCTCCCTCCCACCCTCCCTATCCCACCCTTCTAGCCCAGCACCACTTATTGAAGAGGTTGTCTTTTCTCCATTGTATATTCTTGCCTCCTTTATCAAAAATAAGGTGACCATATGTGCATGGGTTTATCTCTGGGTTTTCTATACTGTTCCATTGATCTATATTTCTATTTTTGTGCCAGTACCATAATGTCTTGATTACTGTAGCTTTGTGGTATAGATTGAAGTCACGGAACCTGATTCCTCCAACTCCATTTTTCTTTCTCAAGATTGCTTTGGGTATTCGGGGTCTTTTGTGTTTCCATACGAATTGTAAAATTTTTTGTTCAATTTCATGAAGAATGCCGTTGGTAGTTTGATAGGGATTGTATTGAATCTGTAGACTGCTTTGGCTAGTAGATGCATTTTCACAGTATTGATTCTTCCAATCCAAGAACATGGTTTATTTCTCCATCTGTTTATGTCACCTTTGATTTCTTTTATCAGTGTTTTATAGTTTTCTGAGTACAAGTCTTTCACCTCCTTAGGCAGGTTTATTCCTAGGTATTTTATTCTTTTTGTTGCAGTGGTAAATGGGAGTGTTTGCTTAATTTCTCTTTCTGATTTTTCATTGTTGGTGTGTAAGAATGCCAGAGATTTCTGTGCATTAATTTTGTATACCTGCAACCTTACCAAATTCACTGATTATTTCTAGTAGTTTTCTGGTGGCATCTTTAGGATTTTCTATGTATAGTATCATGTCATCGGCAAACAGTGACAGTTTTACTTCTTCTTTTCCAATTTGTATTCCTTTTATTGCTTTTTCTTCTCTGATTGCTGTGGCTAGGACTTCCAAAACTATGTTGAATAAGAGTGGCGAGAGTGGACATCCTTGTCTTGTTCCTGATCTTAGAGGAAATGCTTTCAGCTTTTCACCATTGAGTATGATGTGGGTTTGTCATATATGGCCTTTATTATGTTGAGGTAGGTTCCCTCTGTGCCAATTTTCTGGAGAGTTTTTATCATAAATGGATGTTGAATTTTGTCAAAAGCTTTTCCTGCATCTATTGAGATGATCATATGGTTTTTATTCCTTAATTTGTTAATGTGGTGTATCACATTGATTGATATGTGTATATTGAAGAATCCTTGCATCCCTGGGATAAATCCTACGTGATCATGGTGTATGATCCTTTTAACGTGCTGTTGGATTCTGTTTGCTAGTATTTTGTTGAGGATTTTTGCAACTATGTTCATCAGTGATATTGGTCTATAATTTTCTTTTTTTGTGATATCTTTCTCTGGTTTTGGTATCAGGGTGATGGTGGCTTCATAGAATGAATTTGGGAGTGTTTCTCCCTCTGCAATTTTTGGAAAAGTCTGAGGAGGATCGGTGTTAGCTCTTCCCTAAATGTTTGTTAGAATTCACCTGTGAAGCCATCTGGTCCTGGACTTTTGTTTGTTGGATAATTTTAAATTATGGTTTCAATTTCATTATTTGTGATAAGTCTGTTTATATTTTCTAAGTCTTCCTGTTCAGTCTTGGAAAATTGTACCTTTCCAAGAATTTGTCCATTTCTTCGTGGTTGTCCATTTTATTGGCATATAGTTGTTTGTAGCAGTCTCTTATAATCCTTTGTATTTCTGCAGTGTCAGTTGTGATTTCTCCTTTTACATTTCAATTTTATTGATTTCCATCCTCTCCCTTTTTTTCTTGATGAGTCTGGCTAAAGGTTTATCAATTTTGTTTATCCTCTCAAAGAACCAGCTTTTAGTTTTATTGATCTTTGCTATTGTTTTCTTTGTTTCTATTTCATTTATTTCTTCTCTGAACTTTATGATTTCTTTCCTTCTAATGACAGGGTTTTCTTTGCTCTTCTTTCTCTAGTTGTTTTAAGTGTAGGGTTATATTATTTATTTGAGATGTTTCTTGTTTCTTGAGGTGAGAGTGTATTGCTATAAACATCCCTCTTAGAACTGCTTTTGCTGTGTCCCATAGGTTTTGGGTCATGGTGTTTTCACTGTCATTTGTTTCTATGTATTTTTTGATTTCTTCAGTGATCTCTTGGTTATTTAGTACTGCACTGTTTAGCCTCCATGTATTTGTGTTTTTTACAGGTTTTTTTCCTGTAATTGATTTCCAATGCCATAGCATTGTGGTCAGAAAAGATGCTTGATACGATTTCAGTTTTCCTAAATTTTCCGAGGCTTGATTTGCGACCACAGATGTGATCTATCCTGGAGAATGTTCCATGTTCACTTGAGAAGAAAGTGTATTCTGCCATTTTTGGGTGGAATGTTCTGTAAATATCAATAGACCAGATAGGGTCTATTGTGTCATTTAAAGCTTGTGTTTCCTTATCTATTTTCTGTTTTGATGATCTGTCCATTGGTGTAAGTGGGGTGTTAAAGTCCCCTACTATTATTGTGTTACTGTCGATTTCTCCTTTCATGGTTGTTAGCATTTGCCTTATGTACTGAGGTGCTCCTATGTTGGGTGCATAAACGTTTATAATTGTTATATCTTTTTCTTGTATTGATCCTTTGATCATTATGTAGTGTCCTTCCTTATCTCTTGTAACGGTCTTTATTTTAAAGTCTATTTTATCTGATACGAGTATTGCTACTCCAGCTTTCTTTTGATTTCCATTTGCATGGAATATCTTTTTCCAACCCTTCACTTTCAGTCTGTATGTGTCCCTAAGTCTGAAGTGGGTCTCTTGTAGACAGCATATATATGGGTCTTGTTTTTGTATCCATTCAGCAAGCCTGTGTCTTTTTGTTGGAGCATTTAATCCATTCACTTTTAAGGTAATTATCGATATGTATGTTCCTATTACCATTTTCTTAATTGTTTTGGGTTTGGTTTTGTAGGTCCTTTTCTTCTCTTGTGTTTCCCACTTAGAGAAGTTCCTTTAGCATTTGTTGTAGAGCTGTTTGGTGGTGCTGAATTCTCTTAGCTTTTGCTTGTCTGAAAAGCTTTTGACTTCTCCATTGAATCTGAATGAGATCCTTGTGGGTAGAATAATCTTGGTTGTAGGTTTTTCTCTTTCATCACTTTAAGTATATCTGCCACTCCCTTCTGGCCTGCAGAGTTTCTGCTGAAAAATTAGCTGATAACCTTACGGGGATTCCTTTGTATATTATTTTTTTGTTTTTCCCTTGCTGCTTTTAATATTTTTTCTCTGAATTTAATTTTTGTTAGTTTGATTAATATGTGTCTTAGTGTGTTTTTCCTTGGGTTTATCCTGTATGGGACTCTTTGTGCTTCCTGAACTTGGGTGACTATTTCCTTTCCCATGTTAGGGAAGTTTTTGACTATAATCTCTTCAAATATTTTCTCAGACCCTTTCTTTTTGTCTCTTTCTTCTGGGACCCCTATAATTCAAATGTTGGTACATTTAATGTTGTCGCAGAGGTGTCTGTGATTGTCTTCAATTCTTTTCATTCTTTTTTCTTTATTCAGCTCCTCGACAGTTATTTCCACCATTTTGTCTTCCAGCTCACTTATTCGTTCTTCTGCCTCAGTTATTCTGTTATTGATTCCTTCTAGTGTATTTTTCATTTCAGTTATTGTGTTGTTCATATCTGCTTGTTTGTTCTTTAGTTCTTCTAGATCTTTGTTAAACACTTCTTGTACTTTTTCAATCCGTACCTCCATTCTACTTCTGAGATTCTGGATCACCTTTACTATCATTACTCTGAATTCTTTTTCAGGTAGATTGCCTATTTCCTCTTCACTTATTTGGTCTTGTAGGTTTTTACCTTGCTCCTTCATCTGTGATGTATTTTTTTGCTGTCTCATTTTTTTTTTTTTTTATGAGTGGGATTGTGTTCCTCTCCTACTGGTTGTTTGGCCTGAGGCTTCCAACACTCCGGTTTGTAGACTATTGGGTAGAGCTGGGTCTTAGTGCTGAGATGAGGAACTCCATGAGACCTCACTCCAATGAATATTCCCTGGGGTCTGAGGTTATCTGTTAGTCCAGTGGTTTGGACTCGGAGCTCCCACCGCAGGAGCTTTGCCCCGACCTTGGGCTTGTGAACCAAGATACCGCAAGCTGCCCGGGGTGGCAAACAAAACAAAACAAAACAAAACCCAACAATAACAAAGTAAAAAATAAAATTAGACTAGGAAACTAACAGATATATTAGGATGAATATAAAAATAAAAATATAGATGAATCAACAACCAGAAAGTACATCAGTACCACAATAGTAAAAAAGAGGAGGGAAAAGAAAAAAAAAGGGAGGGAAGTCCTTGGCTGTGGAGGGCAGGGTCTAAGCAAGGGTGAGGTTTGGGCAGTGGGCGGGGCCAATGCTCAGGACCCACAGGGCTGGAAAAGGCCCTGGGGACTGTGGGGGTGTGGGGATTAGGCTCAAGGGACACAAGGGGCCCAGGCAGGCCCCCCACCCCTGGTCTCAGAGGGCAGGGGACCTCACCTGGGAGATCAGCAGGCTTCCTGGACTTGAGTGGGTGGGGCAAATGCCCTCCTCTCCTCTCCTGCTCCTCCGGTCTGGGAGGGCCCCTCCCGCCTGACTCTCTTGATCTCCCTGGCCTCCCTCCTATGCCCTCATGGACCTACGCAGCCTGGAGGGGGCTTTGGAGGGCAGGGGACCAGCTTGGGAGCTCAGCAGCCTCCCTGGCCTGAGTGGGCCAGGCGATCACCCTCCTCTCCTCTCCTGCTTTTCCCGGAGGGCCCCTCCCACCTGCCTCCCCTGATCTCCCCAGCCTCAGGGGCACTGATCCTGTCTGGCCTCCACTTCTCCTCTCCCCTCAGTCCCCCTGTGTCCTACCGGTTCACTTTGGGGTTCCTCCCATCTCCTAGGGTGTCAGAGTCCCCCACCAGCAGCCTGCAGGTGCCCTAGTTGTGGGGAGACACTAACTCCACGTCTTCCCACACCGCCATCTTGACTCCACCTCCAAATTCATATTTAAATAGAGATACATATTATTTTTCTTTTGTTTTTTTTCCATGATATACTAGCATTTATTTATTTATTTATATGATGTTTTAATAAGACTGTGACCATTAAAATTGAGAAATAGTACTTGCTCATTGATTAGTATCCCAGTTTGGGGTCTTTTCACTGGCTATGGAGAAGGTATATGGTGCTTTTGAGATAATTGCTAAAGTGAAATTAGGGAAATTTCAAGAACTTAGAGTTACTGAGCCCAAAAGAAGGCACCATGACAGGCCATCTCTTCAAAGTTCTACAGTTTGTGATCACTGTAAAAAAGATCCAGTCAGAAGGGACTTCCCTGGCAGTCCAGTGGTTAAGAATTCTCCTTCCAATGCAGGGGACGTGGGTTTGATCCCTGGTTGGGGAACTAAGATCCCACATGCTGCGGGGCAACTAAGCCCATGTGCTGCAACTAGAGAGAAGGCCATGCGCTGCAACTACTGAGCCCACACACTCTGGAGCCCACGCACCACAACTAGAGAAGCCCACACGCCACAATGAAGAGCCCGTACACTGCAATGAAGACCCAGCACTGCCAAAATAAAATAAAAATAATATAAATAAATAAAAATTTTAAAAAGATCCAGTCAGTCATTGTAGCCATTTTAAAAACGCAAGTGAAATGTATTTAAATGATAACAAAAAATAAAGACATAAGGAAATAACTTAAGAGTAATTGTTTAAATATCTGAGCATGATTGTCAGAAACTCTTGGAATCTTTAAGAACAACAATAACAACAAAAAGCAATCATGAGTCTGGTTACTAGAAGTCCAGAGATGAACTGGAGGCTTGCTAGAAAAGCAGGTCTGCATTTTCACCTCCTCGAACCTAGGAGTCTCTTTGCTTTTCAGAGTCCCCCTGATTAGGCCCACTCCCACAAGAGGGCTGAGATCTTTTTTTTAATCATCTGACTCTAAACTTGGGCCATTTCTTCTTTCCTTTTCCTCTTCTCAACCTCCATCTTTACAATGACAGACTGCATTCAGTAATTGCTGTCTTTTGTAATTGTTCTAGCTCCAAATTGGCTGATTAGGGGGGAGACCCAGCTGTCCATCAAAATGGTGTAAAGTGACTGAAGCAGCCATCCCCTGAGCTAGAGAAAGTTAATTGCACTTTCTGAGGCTGTCCCAGTAGGAGAGGTGCTGGGAAGGGCCCCGGGAATCTCTGTTAGTGCGATTTTTTTCTGAGCATGTCCATTTATAACCTGGAAAAAATGTAGTAAACAGCATGTTAATTAGATTTACAGATGAAATTAAATCAAGAAGCACTGGAAACACACCAGTGAATAAAGAGAAATGCTACACAGGGTTTCTGAGGTTAAAAGTGTAGAAAGGATCAAACAAAATGAGAATTAAAGCAGACAGGTGTAACCCCAATGCTTTGGAGGGAAAAAAGCAAGCTATAAAAGTAAGCAGCAACAGGGAAAACTCCAGAAACAGTAATTCCAGAGAGACCGAGAGAGAACGGACAACAAATTAGACATGTTTGCAATATGCCACGGAAGCTAATGTGATTTGGGGCTATATGTGTGGAGACATCACATCATGAGGGAGAGGTGGCATAATTTAGTGCTTTTGGCAGAAACACACCTGGAAAATTATGTTCAGGTCTGTGAATCCTGGGAGCAGACAGATATAGAGGAACTAGAGGGAAATCAGCATAAAGCAACGATAGTGATTAACAAGTGATAGGCTGATTTATGAGAAAACGGACTGTGTGATTTGGCTTAAAAGAGTAACAACCGTGGAGCATTTAAATTTAAGGGTGTTTTCCTGATGTTTTACCTAGGAGTCAAGAATTATTAAACTGTAATTAGCATAAAAGTATATACTGTAGTTTAAAATGGAGGACTGGGACTTCCCTGGTGGCACAGTGGTTAAGAATCCGCCTGCCAATGCAGGGGACACAGATTCGATCCCTGGTCCAGGAAGATCCCACATGCCACGGAACAACAGCCCGTGTGCCACAACTACTGAGCCTGTGCTCTAGAGCCCATGAGCCACAACTACTGAGCCCATGCACCACAACTACTGAAGCCTGTGCACCTAGAGCCCGTGCTCTGCAGCAAGAGAAGCCACCGCAATGAGAAGCCCACGCACTGCAATGAAGACCCAACACAGCCAAAAATAAATAAATAAATAAACAAACAAATAAATAAATAAAAATAAATAAAATAAAATGGAGGACTGACATTTACAAGAAGGAAAACTTGTGAGTGACAGCTATGAGATTATTTAAGTATCTTTTTTTTTTTAATTTTATTTATTTATTTATGGCTGTGTTGGGTCTTCGTTTCTGTGCGAGGGCTTTCTCTAGTTGCCACAAGTGGGGGCCGCTCTTCATCGCGGTGCACGAGCCTCTCGCTACCATGGCCTCTCTTGTTGCGGAGCACAGGCTCCAGACACGCAGGCTCAGTAGTTGTGGCTCACTGGCCTAGTCACTCCGCGGCACGTGGGATCTTCCCAGAACAGGGCTTGAACCCGCGTGCCCTGCATTGGTAGGCAGATTCTCAACCACTGCGCCACCAGGGAAGCCTCGTAAAGTGTCTTTTTAGGAGAGTAAAAGGAGCGACATGGCTGGAGATTATTAAAGTATTTTTTTAGGAGAGTGAAAGGAGCGCCATGGCTGGAAAAATATGTTACATTGTTATCATACTTTTCATTCCAAAGCCATTAGATTTACCCTGGCCGTGACCTTTCAACACTGAAGAATTAAGTGGACCTGCTCATCTGTCAGAACCCCAGAAATCTCCCTGGATGCTTGTTCCTCTGCAAAGTTCCACTCAGAGGTGATCGTTTTTAAATTTGGTTTTAGTATACTCCCTATATAAGTGCTTGTAGCTGATAGCTTATCTTTTCCATCCTTTTGGATGCTCCTGATATCTGCAAAGGCAGTGACCAAAAGCAAGAAATGATTTGCTGTCTTCTGTATGTATGGCTGAAGGCTGTCACTTAACCTGAGGATTGGCTTCTGAAGGCAAAGGAGAGATGAGTCTAATTTTTTTAAAATCTCAAAATGATAGCTGGAGGAGCAGCATTTTGTACTAGCTAATGAGGCTAATTTGTTCTTAAAATACAAGTTACTGTGCTTCCTAAATTAAAATTCACTTCTGATGTAAATACAGAAGATATAAATATGGAGAAGAGATGTATGCTGTATTTTTTATTTTGCACTTTGGAGCCCATTCTAAGAGGAACTGTTAGAAAAGTGATTTTATTCTCTAAATTTGGGGAGATCTTTACTTCCTGGCTTCAAATACACGGAAGGACAACAAATAGCATTAGTTTTACAAAAAAGAGAAGGTGCGGTGAGTTCTTCCTGGCTAGAGTTGTAAAGTGCATTGTTCTGGAGATTGCTTCCTAAATTGCTGTGATTCTTAACTTTCTCATTTGGAAAATGAACTTGGGGAGTATATTGCTTTCAAAGTAATCAGATAGTCCAGTGACAAACGCTTTATTAACATTTAGTTATTTAATTAAATCTGCCAGAGAGGAAGTTCTTATTCCTAAATCAAGGGGTTTCCCTTCTGTTCACTGTGGTGGGGAAAGTGATCATTTTCATGTGGTCTTGCTGTAGAAGGTTTTCTTATTCTTTTCATTTTGAATGTTACAGAGAGCAGACCAGAACTTTAGATAAATTAAAGCAAACAATAAAAGGAAAGACCTTAAAATGACATTAATTTTCTACATATTGTTTGATTAGCTATTTAAAATAGCAGTTTGGACCACATTCTACAAGAAATAGATACTGTCTTAATGGTGCAATAACATTTAATGCTTAAACTAACAAATTATACAGAGCAGTTATCTAAAGCATCATTTAATATCTAGTTTATCTGAGGGATGTATGCTACCCTTTTACTCTAAGTTTTGCTTCTGAACACTGGACCCCGATTTTTTTGGTACATAACTGAGAAATCGGCTGCCCTTGCCTTATCCCATTTTAAGTTCAGACTCAGGAACCAGGAGAAAGCTGTTATTTATATGATTTAATTGATGAATTATGTCTGGGATTTTGAATGTGTCTGTAAGATAAACTTTGCCCTTTCTGATACCAGTGATTTGCTTTAAAACAATTGAAACTGTTATCCAAAGGAACTTAAGTTGCTGTTCACTGACCAGTCTTGTCTTTGTAACAGACAAGACGAGAGCCACCGCAGCTTCAAACATATGAGCACCCAGACTAAAGATTTATTTTTCTCCCTTTCCATCCAGATTTGGCAAAGTTTCTCTAAAACTTGCTTCCTTCCTATGCTTTTTCTTCTCTACTTTAGCACTGTTGAAAAATTTGGTGTAGCAAATGGTTGTTAAAGTTGGAGGAAGATCATGCCAGATCAAAGGAAGGGAGACCTTTGTGTGGAGCCTAGCATGTGGTACAAGTCGCTAACATGCCAGACAGGTTTCACCATCAAATACAAACTCTTCACCATGGTCCCCAAGGCCCTGCCTGAGCTGGTTACTGTCTACACCTGCAGTCTTATGCTGAACCACTCTCCCCCTACTTCAGCCAACTGGCATGCTTTCTCTGGCTTGAATAGCATGCTTTTTTTCTGCCTCGGGGACTTTGCACTTGCTGTTCCTTCTTCCTAGAAGGTTCTTCTGCTCACTCTAAGTGGCTGGCTCTCTCCATTTTTAGGTCTCAACTTAAATGTCACTGCTTTAGAAAGGACTTTCTCACATCCTCAACCTCAAAAAGCCCTTGTGCTGCCACCTTTTCTGTAACTTACTCTCTGTCATGTTACCTGGTTCTTCCTGCCCCCTCTCCTTCCTCTTCTTCTGCCTCTTCCTCCTTTTTCTTCATAATACTTTACCGAAATTATCCTGATTGCTTAGTGCCTGTTTGTTGGCTGTTTCCTCCCCTGCAATGAATGTTCCATGAGAGCAGAGGACTTGCATTTTCCCCAGTGCTGAGAACAACACTTGGTCCGTCAAGGTAGGCCAATATTTCTTCAATATTGGACAAGATTTTACAGAAACATCTCATTACACATTTTCAAACCTTTCTACTTGTATAAATGGAGAAGGAAAGAGACGTTAAAAATAATTGTCTTAGCATGCACTCGGGTACGTTTCTTAACTACAGCTACACCAAGCTATCAGGATATAATAATGCTGCCAACTTCAGGAAATAATAATGTTGCAGACTCATCAGAACAGGTACATGGATGCCACCATCAGAAAGGCATTCTTGTAGGTGTAAAGGAAATTGGAAGACTGACAAAAGGGTACAGGCTGGAAGTTCCTTGAGGTCAATCTCCTTCATTTCAGTGATTCTTTCAGATCCTCTAAAGCTATTGTAGGACATAGAACACATCCACAGCCTATGAAATGGGCTGAAATAAAATGGAATGTTGTCATGATAGATGCCAGGGAAAGGCCAGTGCAAAGGATGTGAAGTAGGTTACATTCCCAACTGAAGACCATTACCAGCATAAGGCATCTAGCATTGCCCCTTGCCTTTCCCAAATAATAGAAGTCTGAAATGAGGAATAAATCCATAGATACAAAGGAAAGAACCCAGGCCTGCTTCAAGGGCACATCAGACAGAAAATAAGGACTGCATTCCCCAAATACTCATAAGGACTCCTGGTCAGCCATGCTATGGTTCTAGCGGAAGCAAGGAAATCTCTCCCAGGGTCATTGCCACAGTGCAAAGGGAACATCTGCCTACATGGCAACCATAGCAAGAAGCCCTTTCTAAGGGTCAGGTGTCATCTAAGTGCTGTGCGTATATTACCTCATTAAATCTCCACCACAACCCTGTGAAATATGTACTGTTATTATTTCTGGTTTTACATATGAGGAGACCAAGACACAGAAAAGGGAAACAATTTGCCAAAAACTAATCAGCTAGTAAGTGGCAGAGCCATATTTGAACTTGGGCAGACTGGCTCCACAGCCTGTGGAGACTGAGAACTCTGCAGCTTTTTAATCTGAGATCTTGGTTTTGAGCGGGGGGGGGGGGGGTGATTTTTGCAGCCCTCTTATCTCTGGAAGCAGGACAGCCAGAGTCAGATATTAAGGAGTAATTGAAAGCTAACAGTACCTTACGATGACTGAGAAACACGATAGAAAGAATGTGTCATGATCCAGCTGTACTCAGCAAGCCCCAAAGGGGTTTGATGGAAAGGAGGCCTGCTTCTTTCTGCAAGTGCTGCTGCATTATGTGTAGGGAAGAACAGAGAGCATTTACGACTTCCTGAACGGGGTCCTCTCGGCTTTCTCTTTTGCTGCACTCCAAATGATGCCTGATGGCCTCACGCATCCCACAGGACCTGCACTAACTAGGAGAAGCAGCATGGCAGAGCGGAAAGGACTTAGACCCTGGAAATGCGCCGTCCTGAATTGAAATCCTGGCTCTGTCACTCACTAGCTGCATGACTGTTGGCAAGTTACTGAACCTCTCTTTGCCTCAGTTTTCTCATCCACAAGATGAGGTTAATAATGTGCACTTTCCAGAGCTATTGTGAGCATAATTAACGAAGTAAGACTGGTGAAAATGTCTGGCACATAGAAGGCTCTCAGTAAGTGTTAGCTCCCGCTTCCGAAACCAGACCAAATCCTTACCAGAAATTATCTTGCGTGGTGCCAGAGGGAGTTTCTCAGCAAGGGGTACGGGACGCACTAAATTACTTTACTTTTTCTCTTTATGTGATAGGAATGGAGAGCATTGAGCACAGCTTAAATTCTAAGTCACTGAAGTCTACACCGGTTTTCTTATTGAAGGTCTAGACCTAAGTTTGGTGGTAGAGGCATGTGATGAGGGGCGATGGAGAGCAATGTTCACCCTGATGGTGACAGTCGAGTTAAGGCAATTAAACTGGATTTTACCCCTTTAGAGTCCAACACTTGTTTCTCCAAGTACAGTGAGTTACAGAGATAGCACATCATGTACCAATAATGAAAATAACTCTGTGAACAGCACGGAAGTAAGTTGGGGCTACTTCCACCCACACAGAGATGAATTTTATGTGCAGAAGCCCAGTGGAATATAAATGAACTGCTGTATATGAGAAAGAAGGAACAAAAGGCTGAGACTCTAGGATATATCTCAGGAAGAAACCTGCATACTGTTTCCTCTATCTCTGCAAAGTAAGATCATGGACACAGAATTCCCTTCTTGCAGGGGTATAGCTGGTTGTAATAAAATGTCGTGCACAGTATGAGGGAAAGCTTGCATTTGGAGGCACTAGGTCTCAAGAGCCCCTGGTTCTCATCACAAACTCTCTAGATGCTCTTTCTTCTATGTGTCCTTATTTAGGGCATGCTTCACTGGCAGCAGGTGTTTGTTCATTTTGATAAATGTCAGCTTCTTAACATTCACTTTGGAGAGGGAAGGGCGACGGGCACCATCCCGCCCTTGCTCAACTGAAGGCCTTTCCACAGTGCATGATGGAGGGCAAGCAGTGTACACACATTAGAGCCGCGTGGCTTGAGCTGGCCCAGTCTCTTCTCCCCTTGTCAATGTAGGGCGACTCAGCACCAGCAGACATGCTCCAGATGTCCTGCCACCATCTGGCTGATGTAGACTCTGGGGAGCCCCCAGCCTCCCATGATATACAAGGAGACAGGAAGCCCAAGGCTTCCAAGTGGTGCCCTAGGGGTTTCTGAAGTGCACTAATGCACTAATTGAGTATCACTGTTCTGCTGTCTGTCATGCTGCTTCCACCTCTGCCGATTTCTCTTTTCTTAGTTATTTGCTTTCTGAAGGCTCATTTAATCAAATATCCCACTCAGTCCATCGAATGACTGTTGAATCATACAATACGCCAAGGCGCTGTCCAAGGTACCACACCCTACAGTTAATTACTGAAAATTGCTGTCTACTCTATTTCTGCTTCTGTGAAATCTCCTCCTTACAAATATGAAGGGTAATTTGGTTACAGAATAGAGTGATTAAATAATATTAAATGAGAATTTTGAGATAAAATGAGGTAAGATGAGATTTTGTGACTTTCTATGTGGCTGCTTCCCAATAAATTTAAGAGAACATAAAATTGAGGTGTGTCCAACAAAATCCTTCTTAATAAATCAGTAGTTATTGATTTACTATCTGTTCTTTCACAGCACTCTTATAAGTCTTGAGAAGGACTTAGAAATGTTTAGACAGGATTCAAGCTTTCAGGAAGCTTACAATCAGTCTAGTTAGGACGATATAATAAATAATGTACACATGTGAAATAATCCAAGAAATATAAAATTAAGTAGTAAATTTTTAAGGGAGCAATAACAAAAATGCTTTATTTTTAAGCTCTTTAGACTTAAACATGGCCTTCATTAAAAATAAACCCATATTTTCCCCCCAGTATTTTTCTCGAGATAAATATACATATAACATTTATCATAAAAAATCACTGTTTTAAAGGGTACAGGTCTGTGACATAGTGGTAAATTTTGTAGTACAAAGTATAATAGACAGAGAAACTGGGAAAGGTGGAAGATCAGAAAAATTTGATGCTCTCAAAGTAGGTGTGACTTGAGCTCTTGTTCAGAGAAGATACGTAGGACTGGGATAGATAGAGGGGAAATGAAACTATGTCTGTGGCACACCAAGATTTTACCTGACTGTGCACATCTAGCTTGGAGTTTACGCAGAATATTTATTATTATCTTTTGCGGCTGCTTGAATATGAAATTATGAGTTATAAATGAATAGTCCTGATAAATGTGGAAGTTTAGAATCAAAAATCTTATTTTAAATAAATTAAGAACTTGAGGGTCATTTTGCAATCTGATTACAGCTTTTGTCTGAATACATTCAATAAAAAAAATTCCCCAGAGGCTAAGTCTCAAGGAATAGCTAACTAACTATTGCTGTTAATGAAAAATGGTTTCAATCTTTTAATTTTTCTATGTAATAAATGGCTTACTTCTATAAAGGTGACAGTTGCTGTACCATCTATTTGCAATTGGCATGGCCACTGGAAACTTCTGATTTTTTCAAAACTAAAATTTTCTAAAGGATTTGTCTTTCTAACAGCAGAGATGACCCACTGACAAATATGCCATGACACTTCAAAGTATACCAGAAATCACCACACGTGGGAAAATGCAAAGCAAACAAAATAGAACAGAAATAAAAACAAATTCCATGACCACACTGGGAATTTCTGATTGGAGTTCGTTATAAAGCACGTCAGGGTAAAGCACAAAGAAAGAGTCAAAACACCTAGGTTCTAGCCCAGGTTCTGGCACTTAATCACCTTGGCAAAGAAATGCTAGTGAGCTTCAGTCCCCTTACCTAGGCCACCATCTGAGCAACTCGCCTTCCTCTCTGTTACATGAGTGGTGAACTTATACAAACAGGAGATCATGCCTGTTCTTCCTAATCTGTATGATTTTGTTAAGTATCAAAATGGATCATGGTATGATAATACATGGAAGACGTTATTAATACAGAAGCCATCCCGAGTGAAGGACACAGAAGGATCCAATCAAGAGTGTGTTGTTATTCTTGAGGCCTATTTGGATCACAGAAATGAAGATTGGACTCTCAGTGTTAATTCTGAGCACAATTTAAAACCTCCCATCCATATGACTTTGGACTTATTTTTGTCTCTACTAGAAACCTTGTTTATACATGTGTTTTAACCATGGCGCTCCCATTATCTTTCTCCATGCAAGGCCCCTTAGGTGGCATTTGCATTGAGTGGAGTGATTTTTGTTTTCAATGAGGGAAATTTTATAAATTGTGCTTCACTTTTATTTCAGCTTGAGCTGTTTTCTCCTGGGAAAACAGCTTTTTGCTTGGCAAAAATGGATGTGAAGCATTGGCGAAAATGAAAGGCCGTTTTTATTGCAAAGAAAACTGCCTTTTGCTTTTGCCAAAAAAAGCAAAACATATGAGACAAAACTACAAATATTTCCCTGTTTGCAAACCCTGTGAAAACGTGATTTTTCACTAGTGGTGAGAATATTTTCCCACACCACTCTTCTCATTTCTAAAAATTAGGGTTTCAATGGTCAAAGTCATAATTTACACCTACAACACCTCATGACTGTAATCGAATATCATGAATATTATTATTAAACATTTTGAATATATTTTACATCAAATGTAATATTGGAGGACATACAGCCCTTACCCAGTAAGATTAGGATCTCAACAAAGTATAATGGAAAATGCACCGAGCGACAGTGGAACATTGACGTTGAGCAAGAACGCTTGAAAAGGAAAGGTGTTTGGGCTGAATTTGGAGGTAATGTAGAGATTGTAACTGAATGAATAAAGACTTAGGAGAACAGTGGTGAAAGAGAAGAAAAGTGTAGTAATAATATCATGTGGCCATAATAGTGTTTGAGAGAACTGGGTGCAGTCCTAAGTGCACAGTTAAATGGCTATGCCACCTTTGGCAAATCAGCTCAACCTCCTGGGGTTTCAGAGTCCACTTGTGAAAATGAAACGACCAGATTCCTTTCAGATCTACAAATCTGCAATAACCAGACTGGAAGTGCATTTGTAGAATATAGAAATTGTCAATATCAAGGGATCTCCACTAATTGACTCTTGATGCCAAAATAGCCCACTAAAATCAGAAGTCTGTGTGGTGTCTTTAATGATTTATGTGAAGGTATTCCCCTAACAAAGTTAATTGGGAATTTCTTTGTGTTCATGGTTGCCCTTTATATGCTTTTCCTCAGGCCTACACTAAGGCCCTTCTATGGTAATTAAGCTAATTTCTTCTCATTTTCCATAGCGAAGTAGTAAGCATTCATTCACCTTTTTAATATTATTAAAATATCTAAAATATTAATACAGGTGTGACTCAAAGCAACAGATTTGTTCAGGAAAGTGGGGTGTAAATAAATTTGTGGTATGTGGAATGTTATTTTGAAAAATATTTAGTTTTTAAAAGCAAATCTCTGGTGAATATTTATCAGCAAGGAATCACTTTATTAAATAAAGACATTTCCCCAAATAAATTTATTTTAACAAGTTTATTTTCATGGATATTGTAGAGAACCCTCAGAAGTTCCTTGCTGCTCTTGCTACCCCTCCTTCAAACCTGGGTCTTCTGTTTCTCCCTTCCCCTAAGAGCTGCCTTTATTGAACAGCGGCCATGGCTCAGACACTGGGCTGGGCACAGTCATTCTTCATCCCTGTATCACTTGTTTATTGATTGTGACAGTGCACCAGACACCGATAGGCACTTTATTTATTTGAATTTTTGAGTTTTATTTTATTTATTTTTTTATACAGCAGGTTCTTATTAGTCATCAATTTTATACACATCAGTGTATACATGTCAATCCCAATCGCCCAATTCAGCACACCACCATCCCCACCCCACCGTGGTTTTCCCCCCCTTGGTGTCCATACATTTGTTCTCTACCTCTGTGTCTCAATTTCTGGCCTGCAACCGGTTCATCTGTACCATTTTTCTAGGTTCCACATATATGCATTAATATACGATATTTATTTTTCTCTTTCTGACTTACTTCACTCTGTATGACAGTCTCTAGATCCATCCACCTCTCAACAAATGACTCAATTTCGTTCCTTTTTATGGCTGAGTAATAGTCCATTGTATATATGTACCACATCTTCTTTATACATTCGTCTGTTGATGGGCATTTAGGTTGCTTCCATGACCTGGCTATTGTAAATAGTGCTGCAATAAATATTGGGGTGCATGTGTCTTTTTGAATTATGGTTTTCTCTGGGTATATGCCCAGTAGTGGGATTGCTGGGTCATATGGTAATTCTATTTTTAGTTTTATAAGGAGCCTCCATACTGTTCTCCATAGTGGCTGTATCAATTTACATTCCCACCAACAGTGCAAGAGGGTTCCCCTTTCTCCACACCCTCTCCAGCATTTGTTGTTTGTAGATTTTCTGATGATGCCCAGTCTAACTGGTGTGAGGTGATACGTCATTGTAGTTTTGATTTGCATTTCTCTACTAATTAGTGATGTTGAGCAGCTTTTCATGTGCTTCTTGCCCATCTATATGTCTTCTTTGGAGAAATGTCTATTTAGGTCTTCTGCCCATTTTTGGATTGGGTTGTTTGTTTTTTTAAGAGCTGCATGAGCTGTTTATATATTTTGGAGATTAATCCTTTGTCCGTTGATTCATTTGCAAATATTTTCTCCCATTCTGAGGGTTGTCTTTTTGTCATGTTTATGGTTTCCTTTGCTGTGCAAAAGCTTTGACGTTTCATTAGGTCCCATTTGTTTATTTTTGTTTTTATTTCCATTTCTCTAGGAGCTGGGTCAAAAAGGATCTTGCTGTGATTTATGTCATAGAGTGTTCTGCCTATGTTTTCCTCTAAGAGTTTGATAGTGTCTGGCCTTACACTTAGGTCTTTAATCCATTTTGAGTTTATTTTGGTGTAAGGTGTTAGAGAATGTTCTAACTTCATACTTTTACATGTACCTGTCCAGTTTTCCCAGCACCACTTATTGAAGAGGCTGTCTTTCTCCACTGTATATGCTTGCCTCCTTTATCAAAGATAAAGTGACCATATGTGCATGGGTTTATCTCTGGGCTTTCTATCCTGTTCCATTAATCTATATTTCTGTTTTTGTGCCAGTACCAAACTGTCTTGATTACTGTAGCTTTGTAATATAGTCTGAAGTCAGGGAGCCTGATTCCTCCAGCTCCATTTTTCTTTCTCAAGATTGCTTTGGCTATTCGGGGTCTCTTGTGTTTCCATACAAATTGTGAAATTTTTTGTTCTAGTTCTGTGAAAAATGCCAGTGGTAGTTTGATAGGGATTGCATTGAATCTGTAGATTGCTTTGGGTTTTATAGTCATTTTCACAACATTGATTCTTCCAATCCAAGAACATGGTATATCTCTCCGTCTGTTGGCATCATCTTTAATTTCTTTCATCAGTGTCTTATAGTTTTCTGCATACAGGTCTTTTTCTCCCTAGGTAGGTTTATTCCTAGGCATTTTATTCTTTTTGTTGCAATGGTAAATGGGAGTGTTTCCTTAATTTCTCTTTCAGATTTTTCATCATTAGTGTATAGGAATGCAAGAGATTTCTGTGCATTAATTTTGTATCCTGCAACTTTACCAAATTCATTGATTAGCTCTAGTAGTTTTCTGGTGGCATCTTTAGGATTCTCTATGTATAGTATCATGTCATCTGCAAACAGTGACAGTTTTACTTTTTCTTTTCCAATTTGTATTCCTTCTATTTCTTTTTCTTCTCTGATTGCCGTGGCTAGGACTTCCAAAACTATTTTGCATAATAGTGGTGAGAGTGGACATCCTTGTCTTGTACCTGATCTTAGAGGAAATGCTTTCAGTTTTAACCATTGAGAATGATGTTTGCTGTGGGTTTGTCATATATGGCCTTTATTATGTTGAGGTAGGTTCCCTCTATGCCCACTTTCTGGAGAGTTTTTATCATAAATGGGTGTTGAATTTTGTCAAAAGCTTTTCCTGCATCTATTGAGATGATCATATGATTTTTCTTCTTCAATTTGTTATTATGGTGTATCACATTGATTGATTTGCATATATTGAACAATCCTTGCATCCCTGGGATAAATCCCACTTGATCATGGTGTATGATCCTCTTAATGTGTTGTTGGATTCTGTTTGCTAGTATTTTGTTGAGGATTTTTGCATCTATATTCATCAGTGACATTGGTCTGTAATTTTCTTTTTTTGTGACATCTTTGTCTGGTTTTGGTATCAGGGTGATGGTGGCCTCATAGAATGAGTTTGGGAGTGTTCCTTCCTCCACAATTTTTTGGAAGAGTTTGAGAAGGATAGGTGTTAGCTCTTCTCTCAATGTTTGATAGAATTCACCTGTGAAGCCATCTGGTCCTGGACTTTTGTGTATTGGAAGATTTTTAATCACAGTTTCAATTTCATTCCTTGTGATTGGTCTGTTCATATTTTCTATTTCTTCCTGGTTCAGTCTCGGCAGGTTGTGCATCTCTAAGAATTTGTCCATTTCTTCCAGGTTGTCCATTTTATTGGCATAGAGTTGCTTGTAGTAGTCTCTTAGGATGCTTTGTATTTCTGCGGTGTCTATTGTAACTTTTCTTTTTTCATTTCTAATTTTATTGATTTGAGTCCTCTCCCTCTTTTTCTTGATGAGTGTGGCTAATGGTTTATCAATTTTGTTTATCTTCTCAAAGAACCAGCTTTTAGTTTTATTGATCTTTGCTATTGTTTTCTTTGTTTCTATTTCATTTATTTCTGCTCTGATCTTTATGATTTCTTTCATTCTGCCAACTTTGGGTTTTGTTTGTTCTTTTTTCTCTAGTTCCTTTAGGTGTAAGGTTAGATTGTTTATTCGAGATTTTTCTTGTTTCTTGAGGTAGGCTTTTTCATTGTCATTTGTCTCCAAGTATTTTTTGATTTCCTCTTTGATTTCTTCAGTGATCTCTTGGTTATTTAGTAATGTATTGTTTAGCCTCCATGTGTTTGTGTTTTTTACATTTTTTCCCCTGTAATTCATTTCTAATCTCATAGCGTTGTGGTCAGAAAAGATGCTGGATATGATTTCAGTTTTCTTAAATTTACTGAGGCTTGAGTTGTGACCCAAGATGTGATCTATCCTGGAGAATGTTCCATGCGCACTTGAGAAGAAAATGTAACCTGCTGTTTTTGGATGGAATGTCCTATAAATATCAGGTAAATCTATCTGGTCTATTGTGTCATTTAAAGCTTGTGTTTCCTTATCAATTTTCTGTTTGGATGATCTGTCCATTGGTGTAAGTGAGGTGTTAAAGTTCCCCACTATTATTGTGTTACTGTTGACTTCCTCTTTTATAGCTGTTAGCAGTTGCCTTATGTATTGAGGTGCTCCTATGTTGGTTGCATATATATTTATAATTGTTATGTCTTTTTCTTGAATCCATCCCTTGATCTTTATGTAGTGTCCTTCCTTGTCTCTTGTAACATTCTTTATTATAAAGTCTATTTTATCTGATATGAGTATAGCTACTCCAGCTTTCTTTTGATTTCCATTTGCATGGAATATCTTTTTCCATCCCCTCACTTTCAGTCTGTATGTGTCCCTAGGTCTGAAGTGGGTCTCTTGTAGACAGCATATATATGGGTCTTGTTTTTGTATCCATTCAGTGAGCCTGTGTCTTTTTGTTGGAGCATTTAATCCATTCACGTTTAAGGTAATTATTGATATGTATGTTCCTATTACCATTTTCTTAATTGTTTTGGGTTTGTTTTTGTAGGTCCTTTTCTCCTCTTGTGTTTCCCACTTAGAGAAGTTCCTTTAGCATTTGTTGTAGAGCTGGTTTGGTGGTGCTGAATTCTCTTAGCTTTTGCTTGTCTGTAAAGCTTTTGATTTCTCCATCGAATATGAATGAGATCCTTGTGGGTAGAGTAATCTTGGTTGTAGGTTCTTCCCTTTCATCACTTTAAGTATATCATGCCACTCCCTTCTGGTTTGTAGAGTTTCTGCTGAGAAATCAGCTGTTAACCTTATGGGAGTTCCCTTGTATATTATTTGCTGTTTTTCCCCTGCTGCTTTTAATAATTTTTCTTTGTCTTTAATTTTTACCAATTTGATTACTATGTGTCTTGGCGTGTTTCTCCTTGTTATCCTGTATGGGACTCTCTGCACTTCCTGGACTTGGGTGGCTATTTCCTTTCCCATGTTAAGGAAGTTTTCGACTATAATCTCTTCAAATATTTTCTTGGGTCCTTTCTCTCTCTCTTCTCCTTCTGGGGCCCTTATAATGCGAATGTTGTTGTGTTTAATGTTGTCCCAGAGGTCTCTTAGGCTGTCTTCATTTCTTTTCATTCTTTTTTCTTTATTCTCTTCCGCAGTAGTGAATTACACCATTCTGTCTTCCAGGTCACTAATCCGTTCTTCTGCCTCAGTTATTCTGCTATCGATTCCTTCTAGTGTAGTTTTCATTTCAGTTATTGTATTGTTCATCTCTGTTTGTTTGTTCTTTAATTCTTCTAGGTCTTTGTGAAACTTTTCTTGCATCTTCTCGATCTTTGCCTCCATTCTTTTTCTGAGGTCCTGGATCATCTTCACTATCATTATTCTGAATTCTTTTTCTGCAAGGTTGCATATCTCCACTTCATTTAGTTGTTTTTCTGGGGTTTTATCTTGTTCCTTCATCTGGTACATAGCCCTCTGCCTTTTCATCTTGTCTCTTTCTGTGAATGTGGTTTTCCTCCCACAAGCTCCAAACTCTGGAACTCCAGACTCCACCTGATAGGCACTTTAAATATGCTTTCTCATTCATCCCATAGGGCAAGCCCTAGGGATGAGTTATTATTATCCTGTGTATCCAGGGTGGGCTTCTACAGGGCTTGGGTTGCTGATAAGGTACTGCTACTCAGCCCCCAGAGGCTGTGCATTATCTGAGTCCCCTCTGCTCCACATGCCCATCTATTTGTCTTCTCACCCACTCAGTAGGATTTTGATGGAATTTTTGTGTGGATCGGGTGGGGGTGGGGTATCATGATGTACCTTCTGCTGCAGAAGGACAAGGCTTACAGGGAAGAGGCTTCTTATCTCGCTGCAAAGCTGTTGAAGTCCACAGCTGCTGGAGCAGCCATTGGTTCCAAAGCTGTTCCCTCTATTTTGATAAATTTGTAGAGGCAAGCTGTGCCTTCATTGTTATAGTTGGTAGAATGACCCTTACTAACATGCCAGTGCTTTTTGAACCAAAGTGCTTTCAATCCCCTCATCCTTACTTTGTGTGGGCTCTGGGCTGAACCTCCTGGCTTTTGTGAGAAGCTGTTTCAGCCCCTGTATGAATAGGAGGAGAGTATGGAGGGACAGACGTTATCCACAGCGTCTCCTATGTGCCCAGACACCATGAGGCCTACTTTCTAGTAGTCAGAAACAAAAAAATAAAAAATAAACAGAGAGATAAATAAGAAAAACATCAGTTAGTAAAGTGATACCCAAGGATGGTTTAGAGCAGTTGACCTTCAACCCCATCAAACACAAAACTCTTAAAAAAAAGAAAAGTTTCTAATGCTCCATTAACTACCTTGATATGAAATTCATAGAAAATATATCTATAAATATAATTTTAAGAGTACACAGTATAATGCACTTTAAATACAAATATGAAGTGCATTTACAAACATTTAATGTAAAGATATAAATAGGAAATAAATATAAAATATCTTAGTTTGTACATGACTAATATAAAATAAAATTTTAATTATATATTATATATAAATATATGTAATACATTACTAAATATAAAAAGGAAACATAAGAGGAAAGTAATTTATCAAAAAATAATATGTATTGCAATATGCAAATGCTTGAAGTCAACTACACTAGATATTGTTATTTCTCTTGTGGTTGCTCTGAGCTTTATTTAGATTTCCACTTAAGTATATTTTTCCCTATCAGTGCTTAAAGCTTATGCATATTTATGTCTTTCCCCAAATAAGAAAAAAACTTCCTCCACCCTCTCCTGGCACATTACTATTGTCTGGAGTTTTTTTTTTTTTTTTTTAATTAATTAATTAATTAATTTATGGTTGTGTTGGGTCTTCGTCTCTGTGCGAGGGCTTTCTCTAGTTGCGGCAAGTGGGGGCCACTCTTCATCGTGGGGCGCGGGCCTCTCATTATCGCGGCCTCTCTTGTTGTGGAGCACAGGCTCCAGATGCGCAGGCTCAGTAGTTGTGGCTCACGGGCCTAGTTGCTCCGCGGCATGTGGGATCTTCCCAGACCAGGGCTCGAACCCGTGTCCCCTGCATTGGCAGGCAGATTCTCAACCACTGTGCCACCAGGGAAGCCCCTTGTCTGGAGTTTTAAGTCTGAAATGGTACAGAGTTTTTGGCAAGGGAAGGAGGTAGATCATTGCTCATTTAAAAAAAAAAAACTTCCTTAATATCGTTTTTTATTTAAAAATTATCTTTAAAGTGTACAATATTGTGCTTTTTGTATATTCACAAGGTTGTGCAACTATCACCACTATATATTCCAAAATATTTTCATTACCCCAAAAAAGAAACCCCATATCATTAGTAGTCACTCTTCACCTCCTGCCTCAGCCCCTGGCAATCAGTAATCTACTTTCTGTTTCTGTGGATCTTCCTTTTCTGAACATTCCATATAAATGGAATCATATAACATGTGGCCTTTTAGACTAGCTTCTTTCACTTAACATAATGTTTTTCAGGCTCATCCATGTTATATCATATATCAGTACTTTATTTCTTTTTATTTCCTAGTGTCTTGTTGCTTCTTTTTGGGTTAATTCCCCTTCTTAAAGTGTATCTCTTAAAGAAGTCTTGCAAAGAGGCATAAATCTGTGGTATAAATTTTCCTTAGACCAAGTATGCTTCATAATAGCTTCATGTTATACTCACATTTAAATAAAAGATTGACTGAATAGAAATGTTTAGGTTCAAAATTTCTTACCTTCAATACTTAAAGATATTTCTTCATTGTTATTTAGAATCCTGATATCAATCTGGTTTCCATTCTTTTTAAGGTGACCTGTTCTTTCCCTGTAAGTATTTAAAATGTTCTCTTTAACTTTGATATTCTTAAATTTCACTATGATGTGTCTAATTGTTTTTTTCCCCATCCATTTTAGTCTTGTTTAGCACTGGATGAGATGTTTCAATCTAAACATTCTTTCTCTAATTCTGGGAAATTATTTCTTCAAATATTTTTCTCCTTATTCATTTATTTCGCTCCTTTAGAGATCCCTATTATGCAGATAGAGACAGTCTTACTTTTGTTTTCCATACCTCTTAACTTTTCTGTCATTCTTTCCTTTCTTGATGTTTTCTTTGAGAGTTTCTTGACCTGATTTTCCAGTTCATTAAATCTTTCTTCAGCTGCATCCATTCTGATACCCTTGAATCCTTTACTTGGAAAATTATATTTTTCTGTACACAATATGTCTAATGTCTTTATCTTCATAGGCATTTGTTTCTCTTGCTGGTGTCCAATACTGTATACTCCTTTATGTTGGGAGTTCTTAATTATGCTCATTTTAAATTCTTTTTCCCATTACTTTTGTTTTCTCTGTTTTATTTTTCTCTATGAGTTTATGTTTTCTTCTTTTGGGACTCTCAACTGCATTGATTGCTAATGTTTGCCTTGGGAGGGAGAAAACCTTGCTCTGCTTTCCAGGCTAGTTTAGGTTTGGGGGACAGGGCTGCTCCACAAGGTGGACAGACACGTGTTGCATTCTTGCTCAACCACTCCCTGTTTCCCCTACTTTAGATATCATCTGTCCCCAGGGATCTCCCACTACTTCTGTCCCAGGAAACGTGGTCATGGGTGAGTGACAGGGAGAAAATGCTTGGACTCATGCCAGCTAGCCTTCCTGCCTTTACTCTCTGTTTCCTATTCTGGCAAGCACTGACATTGCCCTCATATTACCTGTCCAGTTCCACCTTTCCTAGGTGCTGGGTTAATATTGCTGCACAAAATGATCTTTGCAGGCAAATTCAAGGAAAGAAAGGGGAACGAGAGGAAGGAAGGGATCCAGTGGCTCTGGCCTTCAACTCCAGGCCACATTCCTCCCATGCTAGTTGTTGAGCTCAGCTTTGTAACCCTCCAACCTCAGCCTCTCTATCTCTTCTGTGGTGTCTCCATCCAGATTAGATTCAGGGGAGAGAGTCAGCATTCCATGTTATTTTGCCATTTTTCAGCCTTAACATATTATCACTTGTCTTTCCAAATATGAAAGAAACATTAATTTGACTTCAAAGCAAGGCTATTCCAACATTTGATTGGTAGGGCATTCAGAGTAAAATGTGCAAGCCCTTGGATTTAAGTGTAGTTTAATAGTTTTATATACAAAAGGAGAGCATTTCAAAACTCAATGGTCTGATTAATATTTCATCTCAATAGAAGCCCAGATACTGAGCTCAACAAATAACTCCACTCTCAGTAGGATAGGATTCAGTTGGTTGGAGTTTAGCTCTCAATTTCTGAATATACAAAGTGGGAAGATGCTTGTAAGGACATCTGTCTGGGCAGTTGCCAGCCCTGATTTCAAAGGCAATCCATTAATACAACTATTAGAGAGAGTGGTTTTTGGTGGGGGAGTATACATTTGAATTACTTCTTCATTCAAAAAGTATTTATTGATCACCTATGCTGTACCAGACTCTGTGCTAAGATCTTCACAAGACATTCTTTTATGTGAGTGATAACCAGAGTTTTAAAGTATAAACTGATCATGTATTTCATGACATTGAGCATATAGTCTGAAGAAAGATTCTTATTGTCTTCTTGTTCTATTAAAATTCTGGCCTGTGCTAAAGTTTGGACTATGTTATTGGTGAAATTTTGTTCGATAACACTTTGATGGTTCAAGAAATACTGTATCAGAGGGATGGCTATTTTTTAGACTATCCTTTTAGACTCTGGTATAGAAAAGTTGCCATCCTGGCCTGCAGACATGGAGCTGAGAGCAGAGAATCAGTAGAGGGACTCCTAGGCAAATACTGGGCTTGCTGTGGCCCACATGCAGCACAATAAATTGTCTGGAAGCTAGTTAAAATATGGATTCTTGGACCTTTCCAAGAGATTCTGAACTAGTGTCTCTAGGGTTGGTGGCCCTGACATCTGAAAAATTCAGGGCCTTGGCTATGTGTGGGTCTCTCCTGTGATCCTAGGGCAGATCAGATGGGAACTGCTCATGTAGGAAGAAGGAAAGGACAGCCCCAAGGGACAGGCAATATTGGAGGGACACTGGAGCCATAATAGAGAATTAAAATGTATTCAGAAGACAGCTGAGTTAAAAACTCCTGAGAAATAAGATTGCATATCAAGATAAATGCATGAGATGATAGAATTGTTCACAATTCACTGTGTTATGAAAAGGGAGCAAAGAGTTAGGTACAGGATGAGTGAAGCAAATTAAGATCCAGAACGCTGGAACACAGTAGAACTTAACTTTTAATTAGAGTCTTGTGTCTGTTGTCATGCATGAAGATCCCGTCAAGATTCCATTGAAGGATAGAGAGATTATTTTGCACAGTCCTAAGGGGAAGATGGCATACTCATTTATCCATTCATTCATTGATTTATTCATTTGATCAGCAGCTAAATGTGGCATATTCGTTACTCAACAAATATTGAGGGCCTCTTATATGCCAGGCACTGTGTGAATGGTAAGACTGGAAAGGTAGGCAGGGACCAAACCATCCAGGGCCAGGTGAAGTTTTGTCTCTATCCTAAAAGCAAATGGAAGTCACTGAATGATTCTAGGAAGAGATGTAACATGATCAGATGGCACGTGGAAAGTCCATTCCATTGCAGTGCAGAGGAGAGGTTAGAGGGGACGGGCATAGCTACAGGCAGGCCAGATGGGAGACTATCAGTTTCCAGATGAGAAGCAATAGTTTGGACTGGCTGGTGCAGAAGTTACAGGACATGGACAGATGTGAGAGATGGTTAAGAGGTAAAATTGCATGGGTAGGACATGATGCTAGATTGAATATGGGGAGCTTTTTAGGGAGAGAGAGATGCCAGAAATCACTCCTGGATTTCTGGCTTGATCAACTAGATGGATGATGGTGCTATTATTCCCTGAGAGAGGAAACAATGGAAGAAGTTGGGCTGTGAATTATGATGCTAATGGTCAAGCCATGTCCTCTGGCTACTTCTGCTCCCCTGTTGCCCTAATAGACCACTTTGGTTCCCACCATGTGCCCCTCATTGACCACTTTGGTTACCTCCACAGAGCCTTGACCCATTATTGCTCAGGGCCCTGCTCTGGAGAAAAATGTTTGCTAAACTAGTTGATGACCATTATGGGAAAGCCATTAGGTAAAATAATTGGGAGGGGACATGAAATTACCAAGCCCCACCCAGTGACAGTGGTAAGGGAAGAACCTGGATGGTTCAGTTTTGGAAATTCTTTGAGATGGTTATCAGGCCACTGACATTCGCCTTTCTGGCTTTTGTAAGTAAGCCCTTCCCCCACGTGTTTATCAGAGTTGGCTAACAAGCACTGCCTGTTTTGCTTTCATTTTTTTCTGACTCCTCTGGAGCTTATGAACAGGAAAATGTTAAAAAGGCAGGCAGGGGACTTTCCTGGTGGCACAGTGGTTGAGAATCCACCTGCCAATGCAGGGGACACGGGTTCGATCCCTGGTCTGGGAAGATCCCACATGCCGCGGAGCAGCTAAGCCTGTGCGCCACAACTACTGAGACCGCGCTCCAGAGCCGGTGCTCCGCAACAAGAGAAGCCACCGCAATGAGAAGCCCGCGCACCGCAATGAAGAGTAGCCCTCACTTGCCGCAGCTAGAGAAAAGCCCGCGCACAGCAACGAAGACCCAATGCAGCCAAAAATAAATAAATAAATAAAAAACAGTAGATTAAAAAAAAAAAAAAGGCAGGCAGAAGACATTATTCAGCCAGACAATGATATTTATTGATCCCACTGTATACAAAGCTCTCTACTAGTTTTTTGAAGAGGTAAAAAAGAAATGGCTCCCAAGAAAAGAAAAAGTAGAAGCAAAACATCCAGGTGTCTATAAATTGTACAATCAACTCTTAAAAACCTAAGGGAGGCGTGATCAATTATCAGGAGGCTCTAGGGACAGGAGCTGAGAGCTCCGCAGAGACAGGCAACTGAGTTTTAGTGGTTTGTTTGTGGGGGGTGGATGCTGGCAGGCTGCTTGGAGATATGGGAGAGTACTGAGGCTGGAATTTTATAGACTTTGGCTATTTCTCTTCCTCTCACTGTTTCGCTGGAAAGGATCACTAAAACTCCCAACCAGGCAAGTGAGCTGCTGACGTAAATCATAGAAGTTACAAGCACATCTTCCTCGAAAACATACTCTTTGTATGTAATTTTAGAGAAAATGGAATTAATTCTTTCTGTTTAGTGGGTGAGTTGATCAAGTAAATCTATTAAAATGGAAAATAATGTTTAGAGAATGTTACAGTGTAAATTAAGAAGGGTAAGCACTTCCCCTTACTTTGAGACTCAGAAATAAGAAAGGAGTCAATCCACGTATGGGGTCTAGTGCCTCAGGAGTTTCTGAATAATGTCATGAAGCTGTACGGGAAACATTGTGGGAAACTGAGGGAGCGGCTTAAATACCATTTCCTGGCTGCCTACTGTGTATCTGAGTCAGTCCCTGCAGACACTACTTCACTCAGTCCTCTCAACAATCCTATTAAATGGGTGCTGTATCCCCATTTTTAAAGAAAAGAAATGAAGTTTCAGTGATATTGGTCACACAGTTAGTATAGGACAGAATCAGATCCAAAAGAGTTCTGCTGGATTCCATAGTCTGTGATATTGTGTTGTCTCCTGTTTTATCCGTGCCCTTCCCACTCCTTCACTTTTTTTTTTCCAACCTGTAGAGAATTACTCAGTCTATGAGCTGCATAAGGAAGTTCCCACAGCTACATTCTCCCCAAGGCATCGTCACTAGAGCAGTGGTTCTGAGTGTGATCCCTAGACCATCAGCCTTGGCATCACCTGGAACTTGTCAGACACACAGGAAACTCTGGGGTGGGGTCCAGCAATCTGTGTTGTAACAAGCCCTCCAGAGGAAACCAGTGACTTGGAGGGATTCCCTGGGGATCTTTGCCAGGGCATCTCCAAGAGGTACTCTGGAGTAATTCAAGGAAGTAACTAGAACTCTCCAGGGTTCGACTTTCCATGGGTGACAGCTCATTTCCTGAGGGACTGCACAGGGACCTATGCCATGCCTGCAACATGTGCCTGGCACTATAGGAAACCCTCCTGGACCCTTCCTTCTCCAGCCAGGTGGCCTTGGCTCTCTGGGGCTTATAAACTAAGCCAGTTGGTTCTCCCTTGCCATTGCAGGACAGGACGGGGCGTCACCCAGCCAGGCAGGGGCTCCTGTTGTCACACTCCCCTCTATGTTCTAGTCCTCTTCCTGGTGGAGAGGGTAGCACTGCAGAGGAGAGCAAGCTGCTCTGGTGGGGGCTCCTCCAGGCTGGGGCTGGTGGGAGGAGGGCCTCATATTTGAAGGGGTTGTGACCCCACACCTGAGGAAGGTGTGTACTTGCTGAGAAGCCAAAGACTGGGAACAAGAGAAAAGAATCCCAGCAGGTTCTAACACAGAGGAGAAGGGCAGATGCAGAAAGGAGTACATACCTGAGATGAGGAGCCACACATCAGGACTATCTGGATAAAATAAGAGAGATTAGAGCCCTTTGGAAATTTTAGAAACTCGTTGGCTGGCTGATACTGCTCTAGCCGGTCCATAGCCCTTCATCTGGAAACCACTGCTGACTGTTACAATATGATGAGAGCCCTCTCCGTATAAGGGCCAGCAATGGCTGGGTCACCTGGGATTTGTGTGCATTTTCATCATAGGCCCTTGAAACTTTTTTTTTATTAGTTAGTACATTGGTTTGGCTGTTTTTAAAGAGATAAAACCAAGGGCTAAACCAGATAGAAGATTCATTTCTCCTTTACATAAAAGTCTGAGGTGGCTGGGCATCTGCAGTGGTGCGTTGACCGGATCCACAATGTTATCCCAGAGACCCAGGCCCTTCTCTCTTGTTGCCTGCCCCCATCCATATGACCAAAACTGACTCACAAGTACCACATCAGTGTTCCCGCCCTCAGGAAGAGGGAAAAGAGAAGCAGAGTGCATTAGCCAGCTGGGTCTGCTATATCAACATACCGTAGACTGAGTGTCTTAAACCAGCAGTCCCTAACATTTTTGGCACCAGGGACCGGTTTCATGGAAGACAATTTTTCCATGGACCAGGGGCAGGGCGGGGTGGTTCGGTATGATTCAAACGCATTACATTTATCGTGCACTTTATTTCTATTATTATTACATTGTAATATATAACAAAATAATGATACAACTCACCATAATGCAGAATCAGTGGAATTGCATTTCCTGCAACTAGATGGTCCTATTTGGGGGTGATGGGAGACAGTGACACCCGAAGTGTGTTGCTTATGTCCAGTCTACTGTGTAATCTCCTTTCGGTTGCTGTCACTGCAGAAAACCCTGCTTCACAAAGGATGTTGGAAATGGAAGCAGGCTTTTCAGTGTTTTTGTGGCAATCTCAGGATATTCCATCTTGACTTTAATCCAGAACATATGGAGATTTGAAGTTGTCTCAAACATACTTTTAAGGCTACCGTCATTTGCCATCTCAATCAAGCAGTTGATTCTCTTCTAGCACAGACAAAGTCGATTCATCTGACTTATTCACAAATGGGTCGTGGATCCATTCCTTCCCAGTTCAGGGGTCTTTTGTGGTTGGGAAGTAATGCTCAAACTTCTGAAAGTTGAGAGAGGTGACCATGCACCAGCTGGGAGAAAGAAGGCCTTGGCTCAGTCTCTTTCGAAATCTCTGCTAATGTTTGATACTGTCAAAAATCCCAATGTTCACTCGTCGCCCCCATAATTCCAGTTTGGCTTTGAATGCAGCCACTTTATCTGCTGACTTGAACACAGTTGTCATTCTCCCCTGAAGTGACAGATCGAGTTCCTGAGCAGGTTGAATGTGTCACACACATAAGCAAGTTTTGCGACCCATTCTGTGTCACTGAAATGTGCTGCCGGTGGTGATTGTTTTTCTAAACGAAATCTCCGGAGCAGCTCTCGTAACTCAAAAGCTCTGGCCAGTGATCTACCTTTAGAAAGCCATCTCACTTCTGTGTATAAGAGAGGATGTATGCGCTCTGCGTCCATCTCCTCATAGAGCTGCGCGAACAGACGTGAGTTAAAGGCATGTGCCTTAATGTGGTTGATAATTTTAATCATATCCTACAAAACGTTGTTAAGTTCAGGTGACAGTTTTCAGCTAGCCAGCATTTCTCTATGGATGACACAGTGCATACACTCACATTCAGAAGTGACCTCCTTGACCTGAGTAGTGAAGCCAGAAAGCCGTCCAGTCATGGCAGCCGCTCCATCCGTGCATATACCGACACGAAATGACCAATTCAGTTTTCCTGATATGTAATCATTCAAAGACTTGAATAGTTTTGCAGCTGTGGTGTTGGTTGGCAACAAAAGCGCACATAACATCCTCATGCACATCCTCCTGAAAAATATATCGCACAAAAACAAGCATTGTTGCCTTGTTGTCAACATTGGTAGACTTGTCAACCTGGATTGCATACCACGGTGACTCATTAATCCTAACAACTGTGCCTCAATATCCTCTGCTATTTCATCAATTCGTTTAGTTATGGTGCTAGCTGAAAGAGGAACACGTGCCACCTTTTGAACTGCAGCCTCTCCTAAAAATTAATGACAAATGTCCTTAGCAGCAGGCAGGATCAACTCTTCACCAATAATAAAGGACTTCTTAGCTTTAGCAATGCGGTTAGCCACTAAGAATTATGCTCTCAGTGCAGACACATTTGATGAAGTGGTGGCCTTCAGTAATTGCTTCTGTTCTTCCTGTTCACGTTTTTTTCTTTTGAAAAACTCCAAAGGCTTGTCTTTTAATGCAGGGTGCTTGGTCTCCATGTGGCGAAGCAGTTTTCAAGGTTTCTTGGCTTTGTTGGAGAGCCGGTTGCCACATATTATACAAAGTGGGCTTGGAGAATGTGAATCACCTGTTGCAATGAACCTGTAATTTAAGTAGGACCCTTGGTATTTTCTTTTAAATGCAGCTTTTTGTTGGCAGTCTTAGAGTTTTCTGCTGTCTCATCATTGGGTCTTTCCCCCTTTTCAAAGAAGCTCTCCAGCGACATTTGTTTTTTTACTCATTTTGGCTAGAGTTAGCTTGGGGGCTTACCAAAACTGTGATTGAGACAAGTGTGCAGTGAGGGAATGAGACGCGGACAGAAGTGGTAAATAAAATAATGGGCGGGCCAAGTGCGGGCTAAAACAAGTGTCAGATTCTGACTTAAAACCTGCCACCAGATGCAGCTGTACAATTGAAGTACATCAACTCACTTGCCACTATAAAGCCTGCCACCAGATGCAGTTTAATTGTCACTTGCCACTCACTGATAGGGTTTGATATGTCTGCAAGCAATTGATTTATTATGGTATCTGTGCAGTCAAACCTCTCTGCTAATGATAATCTGTATTTGCAGCCGCTCCCCAGCACTAGCATCACTGCCTCAGCTCCACCTCAGATCATCAGGCATTAGATTCTCATAAGGAGCATGCAACCTAGATCCCTCACATGCACAGTTCACAGTAGAGTTTGCACTCATGTGAGAATCTAATGTCGCCACTGATCTGACAGGAGGTGGCGCTCAGGTGGTAATGTGAGCGATGGGGAGCAGCTGTAAATACAGATGAAGCTTCGCTTGCTAGCCCGCCGCTCACCTCTTGCTGTGCTGCCCAGTTCCTAACAGGCCATGGACTGGTACCAGTCGGTGGCCTGGGGGGTTGGGGACCCCTGGCTTAAATGACAGATATTTATTTCTCTCAGTCTGGAGGCTGGAAGTCTGAGATCAGAATGTCAGTGGGATCAAGTTCTGATGAGGGCCCTCTTCCTGGCTTGTGGTTAGCCTTCTTCTTGTGGTATCCTCACATGGCACAGAGAGAGGGCCCTCATCTCTTTGTCTTCTTATAAGGGCCATAATCCTGTAATGGGTCCCTGTCTTCATGACCTTATTTAAATGTAATTACCTCCCAAAAGTCCCACCTCCTAATATCATTACTTGAGAGTTAGGGCTTCAACAGATGAATTTTGAGGGGGAACACAACATGGAATCCACAACCCAGGGCAAACAGCTTCCTTTTAATTATGTAAACCTAAAGTTGCAGATGTTAATTTCACTCACATCCTACTGGCCAGAATCCGTTCATATGACCATATCTGTTGCTGGGGAGGTGGGGGAAACAAAATCTTTATCTGGGTAACCATTGCTCAGCTAAAACTTGGGGAGTATGGTTATTAAAAGGAAAGGGAGAGAAGACAAAGAAACACACAGCAGATGAAGGAGCAAGGTAAAAACCCACCAGACCTAACAAATGAAGAGGAAATAGGCAGTCTACCTGAAAAAGAATTCAGAATAATGATAGTAAAGAGGATCCAAAATCTTGGAAATAGAATGGAGAAAATACAAGAAACGTTTAACAAGGACCTAGAAGAACTAAAGAGCAAACAAACAGTGATGAACAACACAATAAATGAAATTAAAAATTCTCTAGAAGAGATCAATAGCAGAATAACTGAGGCAGAAGAACAGATAAGCGACCTGGAGATAAAATAGTGGAAATAACTACTGCAGAGCAGAGTAAAGAAAAAAGAATGGAAAGAATTGAGGACAGTCTCAGAGACCTCTGGGACAACATTGAATGCACCAACATTTGAATTATAGGGGTCCCAGAAGAAGAAGAGAAAAAGAAAGGGACTGAGAAAATATTTGAAGAGATTATAGTTGAAAACTTCCCTAATACGGGAAAGGAAATAGTTAATCAAGTCCAGGAAGCACAGAGTCCCATACAGGATAAATCCAAGGAGAAACACGCCAAGACACATATTAATCAAACTATCAAAAATTAAATACAAAGAACAAATATTAAAAGCAGCAAGGGAAAAACAACAAATAACACATAAGGGAATCACTGTAAGGTTAACAGCTGATCGTTCAGCAGAAACTCTGCAAGCCAGAAGGGAGTGGCAGGGCATATTTAAAGTGTTGAAAGTGAAAAACCTATAACCAAGATTACTCTACTCAGCAAGGATCTCATTCAGATTCAACGGAAAAATTAAAACCTTTACAGACAAGCAAAAGTTAAGAGAATTCAGCACCACCAAACCGTCTTTACGACAAATGCTAAAGGAACTTCTCTAGGCAGGAAACACAAGAGAAGGAAAAGAACTGCAAAAACAAAACCAAAACAATTAAGAAAATGGTAATAGGAACATACATATCTATAATTACCTTAAATGTAAATGGATTAAATGCTCCAACCAAAAGACATACACTGGCTGAATGGATACAAAAACAGGACCCCTATATATGCTGTCTACAAGAGACCCACTTCAGACCTAGGGGCACATACAGACTGAAAGTGAAGGGATGGAAAAAGATACTCCATGCAAACGGAAATCAAGAGAAAGCTGGAGTAGCAATTCTCATATCAGACAAAATAGACTTTAAAACAAAGACTATAACAAGAGACAAAGAAGGACACTACATAATGATGCTACCAGAAAACTACTAGAGCTAAACAATGAATTTGATAAAGTAGCAGGATACAAAATTAATGCACAGAAATCTCTTGCATTCCTATACACTAATGATGAAAAATCTGAAAGTGAAATTAAGAAAACACTCCCATTTACCATTGCAACAAAAAGAATAAAATAGGAATAAACCTACCTAAGGAGGCAAAAGACCTGTATGCAGAAAATTATAAGACACTGATGAAAGAAATTAAAGATGATACAAATAGATGGAGAGATATACCATGTTCTTGGATTGGAAGAATCAATATTGTGAAAATGACTCTACTACCCAAAGCAATCTACAGATTCAATGCAATCCCTATCAAACTACCACTGGCATTTTTCACAGAACTAGAACAAAAAATTTCACAATTTGTATGGAAACACAAAAGACACCAAATAGCCAAAGCAATCTTGAGAAAGAAAAACGGAGCTGGGAGAATCAGGCTCCCTGACTTCAGACTATACTACAAAGCTATAGCAATCAAGACAGTATGGTACTGGCACAAAAATAGAAACATAGATCAATGGAACCCGATAGAAAGGCCAGAGATAAACCAACACACATATGGTCACCTTACCTTTGACAAAGAAGGCAAGAATATACAATGGAGAAAAGACAGCCTCTTCAATAAATGGTGCTGGGAAAACTGGACAGCTACATGTACAAGAATGAAATTAGAACGCTCCCTAACACCATATACAAAACAAACTCAAAATGGATTAAAGACCTAAATAGAAGGCCAGACACTATAAAACTCTTAAATGAAAGCATAGGCAGAACACTCTATGACATAAATGACAGCAAGATCCTTTTTGACCCACCTCCTAGAGAAATGGAAATAAAAACAAAAATAAACAAATGGGACCTAATGAAACTTAAAAGCTTTTGCACAGCAAAGGAAACCATAAACAAGATGAAAAGACAACCCTGAGAATGGGAGAAAATATTTGCAAACGAAGCAACTGACAAAGGATTAATATCCAAAATGTACAACAGCTCATGGAGCTCAATATCAAAAAAGCAAAAAACCCAATTCAAAAATGGGCAGAAGATCTAAATAGATATTTCTCCAAAGAAGATATACAGATTGCCAACAAACACATGAAAGAATGCTCAACATCATTAATCATTAGAGAAATGCAAATCAAAACTACAATGAGATATCATCTCACACCGGTCAGAATGGCCATCATCAAAAAATCTACAAACAATAAATGCTGGAGAGGGTGTGGAGAAAAGGGAACCCTCTTGCACTGTTGGTGGGAATGTAAATTGATACAGCCACTATGGAGAACAGTATGGAGGTTCCTTAAAAAACTACAAATAGAACTACCATACGACCCAGCTATCCCACTACTGGGCATATACCCTGAGAAAACCATAATTCAAATAGAGTCATGTTCCAAAATGTTCATTGCATTTCTATTTACAATAGCCGGGACATGGAAGCCACCTAAGTGTCCATCAACAGATGAATGGATAAAGAAGATGTGGCACATATATACAATGGAATATCACTCAGCCATGAAAAGGAATGAAACTGAGTTATTTGTAGTGAGGTGGATGGACCTAGAGACTGTCATACAGAGTGAAGTAAGTCAGAAAGAGAAAAACAAATACTGTATGCTAACACATATATATGGAATCTAAGAAAAAAAATAATGGTCAGAAGAACCTAGGGGCAAGACGGGAATAAAGATGCAGACCTACTAGAGACTGGACTTGAGGATACGGGGAGGGGGAAGGGTAAGCTGGGACAAAGTGAGAGAGTGACATGGACATATATACACTACCAAACGTAAAATAGATAGCTAGTGGGAAACAGCCGCATAGCACAGGGAGATCAGCTCGGTGCTTTGTGACCACGTGGAGGGGTGGGATAGGGAGGGTCAGAGGGAGGGAGATGCAAGAGGGAAGAGATAAGGTGACATATGTATATGTATAGCTGATTCACTTTGTTGTAGGGCAGAAGCTAGCACACCATTTTGGAGCTATTATAGTCCAATCAAGATGTTAAAAAATAAATAAATAAAATAAAGATGGCTTCAAAAATAAAAAAAGAAAAAGGAAAGGGAGAGAAAGATACTGTAACTTAATCCGATGTCTTTCCAAAGGGCTTTGCTCGCTACACCTCTCTTTCCCAAGCCAACACTTTCTATCCTTAAGCTCCATCTCCTGTCCTGTCTTTATATGTATTCTGCCCTCCTTTGTTCATGCACATGGCCCTAGACATTGTGGAGGTCTCTCAGAGGCTGTGACCAGGTCTGTATCTGTCACACTGGATGTCATATTTTAAGCTGCCTGGGGCTACACTTCCTAGGGTGGGGGTGGAAAGGTGAAGGTGAAGGTAAGGGCTCAATAAATGGCAGTGAGTCCAGTGTTCCTGGACTCACTCTTAGCACCTGCTCACACTTGATTTTAGACATTTCCACAGATTCTTAAAATAGAGATTCCCAGTCTTGCTTGTTTGTCTGTAGGCTTTCATTGAATCAGTACATATTTACCTGCATTTCCTACACCATAAATATCTGTCACCACACAATAAAATCCAATGTTTACCCTCCAGCACCTTACCCATCATATATTATTACCCATCAAAAATTGTCAAATTTAATGGGCAAATCATTCAACAAAAGCTTATAGATTGTGGGCTATGGGGTAAGCACTATTTGTGGTTGAATTTCTAGCATCTAACACAAAATAGGCATATAATAAATATTCTCTGAAAGAACGGATGATTAACAAGTGATTTAAAAAATTCATTTGGAGATGAAGTAAACTATCCTAAAAGAGTTCATTGTTCCGTGGGGGAAATGAACATGCTGACAAGGACTCATAATATCTCTCTGGGAGTGTTCTGGCTGCCCGACTCCACTCTCTCATCGCACCATGCAACAGGCTTTCCAGTGTGGATGGGTGTATTGTCCACCCACTGGATCAGTCCGCTCACCTCTCTGCAGGTGTGCTTTTGAATTAGCTCATCCTGGGGGGGTTCTCAACAGCAGTAGTGCTGACATTTTTGGATCTGATAATTCTTTGCTGTCCTGTAGGTCATTTGCATTATGGGATGTGTAGCAGCGTCCCTGGCATCTACCCACTTGATGCCAGCAAAAGCCCTCCTCCAGCTGTGATAATCACGTATGTCTGCAGACATTACCAGGGGTCCCCTGGAGGGCAAAAGCGCCCTCCATTGAGAATGATTGTGGTAAACCCACCAGACATCTCTTCTGCAAGGTGAACTGCAGATGCTGACCAAGAACTTGTGAAGTACTTGAGGATGAGTCAGTGCTTTTCACTCAGGGACACTGGCTCTTCCCAAGGTTTCCAGCTCATGCAGGAGGTTGGACTTCTCACTTGGTGAAAATATACATCTTATTCCTAAACTTTCACAACAGAATGACAGCTCTGCCTCCCTCATGTCTGGTTTTAAAGCATATAGTTCTCACTCTAACCAACAATCCCAAATCTTTGCACTAAGGCAGAGGTTAGAAATTCATTCAAGAATTAATGAAAAACAGGGGCCGCCAGGATTCACTGTAGGCATCTGATCTTTGAGAGGCAGGTTAATGACCATGTTTATGTCCTTGGGGACATTGTTATGCACAAACCTTACTGCACATCAGAATCATCTGGGGAGTTTGTTTAAATGCATGTTTTGGCCCCATTTCCAGAGATTCTGATTCAGTAGTTTTGGGGCAAAAGTCAGAAAGCTACATTTTCTAAAAAGCCCTTCCAGGTAATCCGTGGGCTACACTTTGAGAAATGGTATTTATTTCTTCAAATTATACTATTTCTGTGTGAAATTAGAAAATCATAAAGAAAAGCTCTTGTATCATATTATCTCAGTCACCTTAAGGTATGCCTTTGATACGTCACAACGTAATGCTATATGTTCAGACTTTATAAATAAATTTGGTGTAAAAAGTGCTTGTTTGTATTCAAAATTCTGGACTTTATCCAGGGTATCACTTGACGCCCCTGCATAAGGACACATGTGATGAATTTTTTCTGGGATTTAGTTAAGACAGTATTTTCTCCACAAATATGTGTGTGTGTATTTATATTTATATATTTAGTGGGAGATGGGGAAGGAAATACAGCTCAAAGTTTGTGATCTAATGCATGTCCCTTTTTGCTTCAGTGTCTATCAGCCCCTTCCTGGTGTGCCTAGTACTGCTGTGACTTGCTCCCAGATGCTCTGCTGTGTCCAAATCTAGAACCATGGAATCCCAGCTTGGTAGGAAGTTAGAAACTGCTCTCCATAAGGAGAAAATCTGAAGTTGTCAGACTGTGCTCCCTTATGAGCTTTTAATTAGAGCCCCAGCCTTTGTCATAGTTGGCCTTACTGTCTCCTTCCCAGGTCCTGGCTTTCACTCCAGTTCTTACCAGGACCAAGCCTGCCCCCAACCCCAGCCTGGCTGCTCTTTGCTTGCTTCTTGCCAGCTCTTTACCCTATCCCTTGGGAGCTGGATCATGTTTTTATTATCGATCCAGCTGCATTCCTGGCTCCAAAAACAAGATTCTGTGACTGTGAAGCCTCATCTCTGATATTTACCAACACCAAAATTCATGATGACCTGAAAGTCCCAACAAACCAGAGAGCAAGAGCAACATCGTTTCTCTCATGAACAGAAAATTTATGGGAAAATTTCACAATCACTGCAATTAATTTATAAGGTAACAGGCTTCCTTTGTGTCTTAGAGTTCTCTAGAAATTATCTATCTATCTGTCTACTATAAGGAATTGACTCATGCTGTTATGAATGCTGAGAAATCCCACAATCTGCAGTTAGTGAGCTGGAGACCCAGGAGAGCTGATGGTGTAACTCAGTCCTTCAACAGATTGGATGAGGCCCACCCATATAGGGAAGGGCAATCTGCGTTATTCAATCTACTGAACAAAATAAGTACAGTCTTGCCCTTGGGGATATTACAGACTATAGAGAAAGGTGACATTGAAAAAACAATGTAAAGTTCCTTAAGTGTGGTAAGGGTAGGGAGAGAAAAGGGGTTCAAAGGGACCACTAATCTTGTCTGACAATGGGGAAGGGAGGACCTAAGTTAAGATTTGAGATATCTAGGGAAAGGTAAAGAACATAAGTCGTGCAAGGTGTGAAGGCATATCAGTTCCAGAAACTGATTGATGACCAACCTGGCAGGTGATGAGAACGAGGCTAGAGATGCAGGCAGGAGCTGGCTGTGGGGAGCACTGCAGGCCTTGATAATTAAAGCCAGTCAGAAGTACCAAAGGGATTTAAGAAGAGGAGAGACATGATCAAGTCACTCTGGAGTCAGTGTGTAATAGTCCTAAATAAAAAATGAAGAGATACTAATTGTGTTTTGAAGTCCAGTTTAAGTGTGTTTTATTATATGATAACCTTAAAATTTCTATTGATTGGTATATTTTATTAGTCACAACACCAAACTGGGTAAATAGTTACCTAGTTTCTAAGAAATGGGAAATAATCCATGGCTAAGTGATGACTATGTCACGTTCTATTGTGGTTGTTTCTAATTAACGTTCCTAACATGCAAGTCTGTTGTTAAAACTGATGGGTTTAAAGTGATTGTATCAGCCTAGGGACTTCCCTGGTGGCACAGTGGTTAAGAATCCGCCTGCCGATGTGGGAACATGGGTTCGATCCCTGGTCCAGGAAGATCCCACATGCCACGGAGCAACTAAGCCCATGCACCACAACTACTGAGCCCACGTGCTGCAACTACTGAAGCCCGTGTGCCTAGAGCCCATGCTCCGCAACAAGAGAAGCCACCGAAAATGAGAGGCCCTTGCACCATAACAAAAGAGTAGCCCCTGCTCGCCACAACTAGAGAAAGCCAGAGCGCTGCAACGAAGACCCAAGGCAGCCAAATAAATAAATAAATAAAGTGATTTTATCAGCCTAATGAAATCCAGAGCAAGGGTTTTGTAAAGGAGTAAACCATGAAGATTACCTCTGACAGAGAGAGATGCAGACTCACTGAGATGGCAGCGTTGCCCTTAAGAAATGTGTTTTCATCTCTTTCTCTCAAACTCAGTATTAATTTCCCTCCTTTGTCCAGGACTGTTTCCTGAGTCACTGCTAGGTCTCCACAGCTTTAAGACAAAGCATGTCTGGACTCTTTTAGTTGCAAGTCAGTGAAATTCCAACTCAAAATGACTGGAGCAAAGATGGGAATTCAGGCTTGATGTTGGGTACGATGGGGTGTAGGGTCTCTTAAGAGCTCCCGCCCACCTTTCCTGTGGGTCAGTTTTGGCTCTAGGGAAGCACCCTGCTGATGATGGCAGATGGCTGTCAGTAGGTATGGCCTTACCAAGTCTTACCTTCTCAGGACGTCCAGCAGAATTTCCCTTCTCCAACATTTCCAACAAAAGTCTTGGAATTGAGTCCCATGTGTTCCACTTGGCCTGGGTCACAAGCCACCTCAGGGATTAGGGCTGGGGCCAGTCCCACAAAACCCAGATGGACCGAGAGTGGGGAGAGGAATTGATACAGGGAAGGAAAGACCACTAAGGTCCACATGAGCACTAAAGAGGGGCCAAGGTTGCAGCCTTTCAAAGGTCAAGTCTGCGTCTGCTCAATGCTGCGCCCACACCGATCTCTGGCTCACCTGAGCCCTCGGGAAGTGCCTGGTTGGGCAGCTTCGTTGCCTGTTGCCCTCCCAGCTCCAGACCTTTGGTTGTGATGGTGCTTTGGTTCCATTTGAGAGCCTTCAGGGCTCTCAGGGACCCTCCTGTTCTCCTTCCCAACTCTGGCTCCAGCAGTCACCCTTCTTCTCACTTGACATCCCCCAAGTTTTTCACACACCGTCCCTGACCTATGCACCTAGAGTTTCAAATGTGACTACCCAACACTGTGCTACAGTGTAGAATGTGCGAACTCTGGATACCATTCTGCTGGTATCCAAATATCATCCTTTGGATTCGTTAAATGCCACCACACATCTCCATGTAGAGAAAACAAGAACAGGGCAGAGACTTGGAGATTTGAGGAGAAACTCACCCATCCTGCCCCCTTCTCTTGGGTTCAGTGTAGGCACATCCTGCCTCTGGAGGGTCATAATGGGAAGTGTTATCTCAGCCACCATGACCTTCCATTATTTTTAAGTAGCTGTAGCCAAACAAAAGACAAATGAAAACTTTCTCTGCTTGACGTTGAAAAAAATTACTGGCATGTCATCTGGTAATTCATTAAAGAATTCTCATTCATCAAAACAATTCATTTTTGTTTGAAGAGGCTGAATGAGCAGCTTCTTGCTGATTTCACTGTCAGCCTCTCTGGCCACATGCGGCTCCAGTTCATTTGCAGTAATTTTATTCCTAAATATTTAGAGCTTTGGGGGGATATGTGGAATATTTTAAATCAAACTGGGCTATTTTACTTAGATACCCCTTTTACATTCTTTCTTTTACAATTCTAATACCCAGGACTGGAATTTAATCACTTTTTTTTTTTTTTTTTATAGGTGGGGAGATACACACCAAGTAGATTCTTTCTCTTTTCCGAAACTGAAATCCACCCAACTGATTTGAATCCGCTGCTGAACTGAGCACAGGAAGATGATTTCTGGCTAATTTTAAAAGATTTTTTATAATAATATCTCAAACCAGGGGGAATTGTTGTTTTGGAGTTTCTTACACTCCTGAACCCTAATTAAACTTTGTAAATGTGTGCTTTACAAAATCCATTATTATAAAGCACATCTAATTCATTCTTTATGTAGCTATGTTTTAGCACCACAGAAATATAGCTGTTGGATTTCTCCAAAATTCTTTCTCAAAATCTTCAATCAGAAGTATTTCCAACTATCTAATTTGTGTTCTTCATCTAAAAGATTTTAACTTTTAAAAGACTCCATTTTCTTTTTTTTAGCCTTTTAGCTGATTCTCCTATAAACTCGGTTCCCTTAGTCAAGTCTCTCAGTATCTCTTTCTCTTACCTCTCATCACTGTTTCTTTGCCCCTCTGTCATAGAATAGGGTTTGTCAGCTCAAAATGCTACCTGAGGTCACACAGGTATTTTAAATGGGTGAGTAGGTTGAGAACAATAGCAGGTGTGTGGGGACTCTGGGAAACCGGAGACTCCTGACTGAGGGGAAGGCTGACACCATTCAGCGAAGAGTCCCCATGAGAGAATTCAGCATGAGATTTGCCAGATCTCACACTTTCAAGGGAAACCAGAAATCTAGATTTTAGTGTGAAACATTCCAATGTTTGAAATGGTCAGTTATTTACAAATTTAAAGATCACTCCTCTCCCAAACCTATAAATATCCCATAAGCCATTAGAAATTTCTTTTATCCATGCTTTAACCAAATTTGCTTCCATTAACATCTGATTACGCCACACTGATTTTGCTCCCCAGCCGCAACCCCGTACTTGGCTCAGACTTGTGCAGTAAGCTGGTGAACTATCTAGTGAGGGAGAGCCCTTCTCTCCCCTCACGGCCACTTCAGGCGCTGGGACCAGAGCCGTTCCCAGGAGCCAGTGGATGCCCCTGGGCCCTGCACTTTGCCACGAGCCTCTGGACAATGACTTGAGGTGTGGTTGGTTAGGAGACAGGCAGCTCTGCCCACAGAGGCTGGAAAAGAGCAGCTGAATTCTAGTCTCCATCTGTCCACGTCTCCCTTCTTTTCACTTCTTACTGTCCCCTCAGCCTCTATTAGTCCAACGCCTCCGCTGCCACTACCAACACCAGGCAAGGCTGGATAGAGGCGCATCTCTGTTATACATGCAGGCTCACACACACACATCTACACATGGACACAGACACACATCTGCACACAGACTCACACACATTCACACACAGATTCACATACATTCATGCACAGACTCACACACACATACCTCTGCCATTTCTTGACTTGTTTTCTTCTTCTCACCTACTCTTAATGTTCATTTACTTGATCTCATCTGTACAAAATACGCAGTGTGTCTGAGCTTTCCAGTGCTGCAAAGGGACTAAAGAAGTGGTATATTCTTTTTTTTTTTAAATTAATTAATTAATTAATTAATCTATTTATTTTTGGCTGTGTTGGGTCTTCGTTTATGTGCGAGGGCTTTCTCTAGTCGCGGCGAGTGGGGGGCCACTCTTCATCGCCGTGTGCGGGCCCCCCACTGTCGCGGCCTTTCCCATTGCGGAGCACAGGCTCCAGACGCGCGGGCTCAGTAGTTGTGGCTCACGGGCCCAGTTGCTCCGCGGCATGTGGGATACTCCCAGACCAGGGCTCGAACCCGTGTCCCCTGCATTGGCAGGCAGATTCTCAACCACTGCACCACCAGGGAAGCCCAAGAAGTGGTATATTCTTAATTATTCCAGTCCCCCTGATCAGTCCACAAACTTGGATAATTGAAAGTTAACTTTACCATAAAAACTGCACCTGGGATTTATTTAGTATTAAAGGTTTTAAAAGCATTTTTGGAGTTAACATTTTATTTTTATCTTTACAAATAAACTCTGTGGTTCCAGTAGTGAGATATCATCATCCCCTTTTAATGGATTAGGAAACTCCTGTCAGGCTCAGGGATCAGACACATGAGGGTCTCCAAAGAAATTCTGATGTCAAATATTAAAATATGATATTTTCACTGCCACATGTATTTTCACTGAATTATATTTCTTCCAGTTATTTCACTCTTTTTAACAAAAGTAATTCATTACCACTGACCGGTATCTACCCACATGATAGAATACTGTAGGATAGTCGACTCTGCTGCACCAGTTTGGGTCTGGCTCATCTGGCCACTGTACGGATGATGTCTCTCAGCCAGTGAGTAGAAGGTCAAGGACCAGCATTTTTTTCCTGAGTTGGATGATTTGTTTGTTTTTTTTATAATTAGGTCAGGCCAAGAAATACAGAAAGAAGGGTAAATGTGAAGTTTTCAGGCAACGTTCCTGTTTGCATATACTTTGCTAACATTTTTAAAAGCACGACACAGCTAACTTATTGCTAACTTATGATCTAGCAAGGTCTTCTTTTGAGAAGCTACATCAATTATGGTTTTTTTGGTTACAAACCTCGCCCCCCGTCCGCCAAATTCAACTGAATATAACTTTAAAAAACATATCATCTCCTCCAATGACCAAAGCTGGAACAATTTGAGCAACAAAATAAAGTAGTGTTGGATTATAGTGCAAAGTATAAGATAAAATAAGTATCATGAGTCCATTATGGTGTAAAGAAATGATTGAGTAAATAAATAGATGATGAGGGAGAAGAGACAAATCTCCTGTACAGAAGAATTCCAAATAATTTATGTAAGTACTCTACCCTCAAGGGGAGCATTAACTCCTCACTCCTTAAGTGTGGGCTGTTCCTAATGATGTTTTTCCAAAGAGGACAGTGTGGAAAGGGAGGAAAAAGTACATTTACAGTGGAGAAACTTGACGCATGCTACCCCAGGCAGGTGGTCAAGGTTAGTATCAACAGTGTTAAGTTCTGTTGATAGTGTGTACCCTTGATATGACGTGATGAAAATAGCACTTTACTCGTGTGGTCTTCCTCCCCTCAAAACTCATAACCCCTGTATAACCATGAGAAGAACCCCAGAAAAATCCCTATAGAGGGGCATCCTACAAAATACTTGACCAGTACTCCTCAAAAGTGTCAAGGTCATCAAAACCCAGGAAAGTCTGAGAAACTGTCACAGCCAAGAGGAGCCTAAAGAGACATGACAACTAAATGTAACGTGGTGTCCTGGATGGGATCCTGGACCAGAAAAAGGACATTAGGTAAAAACTAAAGAAATCTGAATAAACTATGGACTTTAGTTAGTAGTATTGTATCAGTATTGGTTATTAATTGTAACAGAGTTACCATATTAAAGTACGATCTTAAAAACAGAGGAAACTGGGTGAGAGGATATATGGGAACTCTTTTCCATCTTCCCAATTTTCCTGTAAATCTGAAACTGTTGTAAAAAATATAGTCTATTTTTTAAAAAAAGTATCATTTCACCTAAAAAAGAGAACAGGTAGGACAGTGCAGAGTTGGCTAATTCAGCAGGTCAGATACATCAGCAACTCAGGTTTGTTCCATCTTCCCGCTCTGCTTGTCTGACGTGGGCTGACCTCCACGAGGCTGTGACACTGGCAGACATGGCAACAGCTGACAGAAGGAAGAAACTGGTTTTCACTATGTTTCTTTGTAAGTGTGGAAAGTGGAGACCGCTGGCCAGAATTGGGTGACATGTCTGCTCCTGAGCCACTCACTGAGAAGGGAACAAGATGACCATGGGGACCACAGGAACCGGGAGACTTCCCCCGAGTCTCCTGGGGGGGGGCATCTGAACCAGCTGGGCTCTTTGGGCCCCTAAGAAGAGGCTGAGCGACAGGCCATGCTCCTCCACAAGTGAAAGCAAAACTAATGGTCATGTCTGTTTCCCCAGGTTGAAAACACCACTCTGGTCCCTCTTGACTCCATTCTCATTGTATGTCCATTTCTCCAACTGTAATTCTGAAGGTTAGTCCATAAGGGTTCTCTATTAAGCAGCAGACATATTGTTTCCCCCCTTTCTCTCTCTCTCTCTCTTTTTTTTTTTAGTGGCTGCTGAATGGCTTTACCACTCAACCAGAACTCTACTCATCTATCAGACACAATAGGAAAAGCTGCTTGGCTCTGTTCCTTGCATTGGGCTAGTTTGGAGGCACTAATATGCAGTGCTTTCTTGATAAGCTCTGATAAGGCAAAAATATCTCCTCCCCACCTTTGTTTTTCATCAGAAATGTAGATGACATGTGCATATAACAGATCCACCATCATAATCCCTAAATATTTTCCAGTGTCTCAATCCTATTATGCTATTGAATCCTGTCAAATTCAGTGTCTCCAAATGGTGTAAATGTTACTAAGATGCTACATTTTCTAAACGGTTTCTAATAGGTTATAGAATAATTATTGGTAAATAATTACAATTACATTTGGGTCCTACAGTCTTTTTCCAGATGTGAGGAAATAAACAATGTAAGCCATATATATATAATTTTGTATTTTCTTAAAGTAAAAACAAAGGTAGAAAAATTTTTAACGGCTTTTTTGAAGTGTAATGGTTATACCAAAAAATGCACATATTTAATGTATATAATTTGGTGGGTTTGAACATATGCACACACTTGTGAATGATCACCACAATCATGGTAATAAATGCCACCTCCAAAAAAAAAAAAAAAAAGAAAACAAAACTAGAGTCAAGGGAGTACAAACATTGACAGAACCACAGTTGCCATCTCTCCTAAAACCAAGAAAAGGTAGGAAATCAGAGTGAGAACAGGAGTGAGATGAAGGTCTAGGTCCTACAAGAACACTTGTCAGAGAGCCGTGAGTTCCAGGGTGACATGAATCCACCAGGGCTTGGAAGTAGGTTACACTCCTGAGAAAGAACATTTTATTCATAGGAGATTTTGTTCAAGAGGAAAAAAAAACCCCAAAACAAAACACAACACAACAAAACAGAGAAAGACATTGAAAACCATACTATTGTCTGGCAAACAGTGTAAGCTGAATTTGGTGAATGAATATGGACTCAGGAAACCACTGGGGTACAGCTGGTTCCCCCACCATTTCTTATTTCTCCCTTTTGTCTATCAATGTAGACAGTAAGCAAAGAATAAAACAAACACATAACAAAAATGTTCTAATGATCATTTCTGGGCCTTCTGTTCCTCTCTCTCTTACCCAAACCCCTAGAGAGGCAATGATGTGGGCATGAGTCTCATGATAGCTGAAGGTACTGGTTCTGGGAGGGGTGTGTGAGTGCACGTGTGTCTGTGTGTGTGCATGTGTGTCTGTGTGTCTGTGTGGCTGTATGTGTTTAAAGAGGGGAGTGAGGGCAACAGAGAAACTACGGGGACACTTGTACCTATCTGATTTGAAAGGAGAATGTTTTGAGCAAAACACTGATGGTGGGGCTGACCTGATCCTTACCTCACCTAGGATCCACTTCAAAACCATAGGAGCCTGGGTCACCTCTATAAAGGGTGCAAGATGAAGACCCTTTTTTAGGATTACTTAAAATAGTGGGAAACGCTAAGAATCAGGAGGAGCTTGATTGCCAAGGAGCAGGTGAGACTAAGAGAATTCTGCTTCCCTCTAACCCCTCCCAAGTATCATTCCTTGGTTCCCTAATAAATCATGCACATCAATCTCTGTCTCAGAATGCATTACCTGACCTAAGACAGTTAATGCCAGGATGCAGGTCTAAGTGTACCTACTCTGAAATGGGATTTGTGAATTAGATCACCCAGAATCCCCTGGCATCATGTAGTGGAGTTACCAGTGGTGAACTAGGATGTTCTCAGGTGTCTGAGAAGTTTACGGTGTGGGGAGAGTAGTAATTAAAAGCATAATGACATCAGACAGCTCTTGCTGGTGCTACCAATGAACTGGAGAAAGACAATGAAAGGCTTTGAGTGAATAATCCCCAGTTTAAGACAAAGTGTGGGAGTTAGAGGACCTCCTTGGCAACATATAAAGAAAGAGTTCTTATCTCTCTCAGTCAGAAGCAAGAAAAAAAAAAAAGAAAAGAAAAGAAAAGAAAAAAGCTGAGGATCTTAGACAGGGCTTAATTTAATTTAATTACAAGGTTAATGAAGCTCCAGAGAAGATGGGATTTTCAATCCTATCAAGTTTTTTATGCCTAAATCATGGCCCTGATTGGGAAGAAGTGGGAACTTGAGATTTAGGATTTAGACATCTGGGTTGATCACTCTGAAAACCTGGATTGCACTGAATCCTAGGGGCCTGCTGAAGTGACCCATGCCTCCCTGTTGAAAGACAGGACTCTCATTTCCATAAGGATGATGCAGAGGTCTCCGCCTTGCAGGGCAACTTGTGCCCCCTCCCTACCTCAGGATCTAGCCCCACATCAACTCCCAATCAGATTAACAGCTATGATCAAGTCAGAGCATAACTTGATTGGGGAAGTGTTGGGCCTGGTAAGTGAGGAAGGGGACTATATGCTGAAGAAGCTGCAGGAACCAGCAGACATGCAGTAGCAAAAGTTGGGAAAGTATATGTGATGGTTAATTGCATGTGTCAACTTGACTAGGCTAAAGGATGCCCAGACAGCTGGTAAAACATTATTTCTAGGTGTGTCTATGAGGGTGTTTCGGGAAAAGATTAGCATTAAGTGGGTAGACTAATTAAAGAAGATCACCCTTACCAATGTCGATGGGCATCATCTAATCCACTGGGGGCCTGAACAGAACAAACATGCAGAGGAAGGGCAAATTTCCTCTCTTTGTTTGAGCTGGGACATCCATCCCAGCCTTTGGACACTGGTGCTCCTGATTCTTGGGGCTTTGGACTCTGACTGCAGTTTACACTATCAGCCCCCCATTCTCTGACCTTTTGACTCGGATTTACATCATTGGCTCCCCTAGTTCTCAGGCCTTGGGATTTGGGCTGGATTATGCCACCAGCTTTCCTCATTCTCCAGTTTGCAAAAGGCATATTATGGGGCTTCTCAGCCTCCAAAATTGCATAAATCAATTCCTATAATAAATCTCCTATCTATTTATCTATCATCTATCTATCTTGTCTATCTATCTATCTATCCTATTGATTCTGTTTCTCTGGAGAATTCTAAGTAATACAGCATATATGGAGCTGGATCTCAACATGCCAGATCTAGAGGGATAGAATTATAGTTCAATAAGGGAGAGTTTGTTGATATGGGAACACTCTTCCACGCTACAGAATTACATACCTTGGCAAGGACCCTGGGAGATTATACTCTGGGAATACACTGTCAGGCTGGCTCTCAGAAGCGTGAGAGTGATAAGCCACACTAAGTGAAGTAGAACTACTAGAATTTCCATGACAAATTATGGAGGAAGAGATCAAAAGGCTCAGACAAATGAGCATGCTAGAGTGGATATACTATGAAAAGCCAGAAAAATCCACCAGCCGACAATGTTACCTGGGAGTCCCTGGGAGACATTCCAGAAGGTAGGAGATAAATCCTATGATGATCAGATCCACATCAATGGATATATAGGGGTCCAGTACTCTGGGGGCATGCCAGGACATCCTCTCCTAAAATATGGAATAGATGCATAAAGGGGTTTCAGTAATGAGAAGTTCAGTGCTGGCTGTTCTCTGCAGGCTGTGGCTGATGGTGGGAGATGTTATTGCACTGGACCTCCTGATAGCATCAAGGATAAGACCCCCAAAGAACAGAGGTGTATTTAATCATTAGAATCAAGGTGGGTGCAATTATTAAAGTGAGCATCAAGGACAGAGTTGAGAGAAGGACTACCAGAAAAGAGATGTGGTGATGGTTATTAGAGCTTGACATTCTTAGGATCAAGACAGATGGGCAGCCAACAAAGGTATTGCTTGATCTACACATCAAACTAAATCAAGGGTGGGTGTTTAGGAGGCCAAGGTCAGCCACCCTAATACAGCATTGTGATCCTTTGTTCAGTTTCTGTACCTGGGCCAGTTTCCAGACCTGGAATCCATTGATTAAGGGAGGAGCTTGATCCTTAGGAGAAAGAGCCCAGCATTACCACAGCAATTGTATATGATAATGATTTGCCCAGTCTTTCCCCAAAGGGACCTAGAGCCCTTTACTCAGGTAATCATACAAAAGGGAAAGTGGATACCAAGACATTTCTAGGATTATTGGCCCTGGGGTCCAAGTTCACATTGATACCTAAGGATCTGAAGCAACATCAAGCTCCTTCTGTTAGGTTAGGGCGTGTTGGGGCCAGGTAATAAACGGAGACCTGTACCTGGACTGATTCACAGTGGGTCCACTGGGTCCATGAACTCACCAAGTGGTCATTTCCTCAGTCTCTAAATGTCAAATGGGAATGGGCATCCTTGGTCATTGACTAAACCTCACGTTGACTCCTTAGTTTGTGATTTTGTGGAGTAGTAACTATTGTAGTGGACAAGGCCAAACAGGAAGCCTCTGAAACTGGCTCCCCCTCCTTAGCCAAAATATTAAGTGAAAAAAATCTCGTATCCTAGGGAGGATAATAGAGATTAGTGTCATCCATAAAGGCCTAGAGTATCTGGGGATGGTGGTTGTCATCTCAGTCCCCATTTAATCCACCAGTCTGGGCCCTACTAAAACCAGACACATTCTGGAGGGCATGAGCTATTGCAACCTCAACCAAGTAATAGTCCCAATTCCTACTGTTATTCTAGATATGTTTTTTGTTTTGTTTTGTCTTTTTATCATTTTTTTTAGGGCAGAGAAACACAATCTCATACATGGTATGTGGCCTTGATCAGACAAATGTGTTCTTTTCCATTCCTATCTGCTGAGAATACCAGAATCAGTTTACATTCACATGGAGTGGGCCACAGTATACATTTACAGTCTTGCCTTAGACCTGTTAACTCTTCTGCTCTCTGCAATAATTTAGGCCAAAGTCAACGTGGACTATCTGGATATTTGAGGAATATCACACTGGTCTACTAATTTAATCGGTCCACATGAGCAAGATGTGGTAAATAGAGACTTTGATGACGCATGTGCTCTAGAGGGTGGGAAACAAACCCTGTGAGGATTCAGGAGCCCACCATATTTGTGAATATTTAGTAAAGGACAAGTAACTGCATTGCACACCTCCCTCCACTAAAAGGAAGCACGTCATTTGGTAAGCCTCTTTGGGTTCTGGAGGCAGTATTTCCTCCATTGGAAATACTATTCTGACACACTTACCAACTGACGTGGAAGGCTATCAGCTTTGAGTGGGACCCATGTCAGGAAAGAGCTCTGTGTCAGGTCTAGGTTGTGATGCAAGCAGCCCCGCTGCTTGGACCATATGACTAGCAGACCCTCTGTTATTAGAGGTATCTGTGGTGGGAAAATATGCCATGTGGAGTTTATGACAAGCCTGGTAGGAGATTCACAATGTAGACCCCTAGGGTTCTGGAGCAAGGCCATGCCATCTGCAGCAGAGAATTATATACCATTTGAAAAAATAGCTCCTGGCATGCTAATGGCCCTGGTTGAGATGAAGTGCCTAATCATGGGACATTGAGTAACCATGTGGCTAGAACTGCCCATGAGAATCTGGGTTCGGTCTGACCCACCAAGTCATAAGATCTGGCAGGCCTAGGAGCAATGCATCATAAGAGAGAAGTGGTGCATCCAGGATGAGGCATAAGCAAGGCAAGTGGGCAGAAGGAAGATTCATAAGCAGGTGGCCCAGACATTCGTGTCACCCACCACTGTCATACCAGCTCAACTCCCTCAGCTCACATCTGTGATGATCACTTGTATGCTCATGAGAGCTACATGGGCCCTTAATAATGAACTGAAAGAGGAAGAAAAAGGCTAAGTTTAGTTTATGGAAGAGTCAGGTTAGCTTATGGATGCAAGCCAAAAATAGACAGTGATTGTATTATAGCCTCTCCTGGGAGTGGCGTTGAAAGGCAGAAGGAAGGGGAAATCCTCCCTCATAGGAAGAACTTTGGATACACTCATCTTGATTATGTACTTTTGAGGAAAAGGAAGTAGCCCATGCAGAGACTCATGAGCAATGGCAAAAGGCTAGACAAGGGGCCTGGAAGAAGCAAGACAGGAAACATCAGGGACAAGGAATCTGGGGAAGAGTCATGTGTGTAGAGCTATGGGACTAAGACAAAGAGTGAAGTTCTTTCTGTTACCTTTTAATGCCCACCAGAGTGCACCCACTACAGAAGAGGCCCTAAATGACTAAAACAAGGTGACTTACTGGTCAGCATTAGCCAGCCTCTGTCATTGGCTAGTACAATTGGTGCATAAACACAGAAGCTACCGCCTCAGGGATGGAAGCTATGTATGGGCTTGGCAGCATGGGTCCCACTCGTCAAGGCTGGCTCAGTCACTGCTACTGCTAAATATCCAACCTGCAGGCCACAGAGACAAATGCTGAGCCCCAGATGGAGCACAATCCCTCAAAGAGACCAGACAGCCACTTAGTGGGAGCTTAATTACATTGTACTTTTTCCACCCAGAAAGGGAGGTGATTTATCTTGATTAGAATCAACACATATTCCAGATATGGGTTTGTTTTTCTGCTTACAGGGCCTAAGCTACTACCTGAAGGTCTACAGAGAGTTTGTTCCACTGACATGAGAGCTCATATTTTATTGCACTGGACCAAGCGATCCACTTTACAGCAAAGGAGGGGCAGCAGGAAGAAACATCTGACCATGGGTTCTACTAGTCCTAGCACATATTGCCCCACCTAGAAGCTGCCGGCCTGATAGAGAGATGTCACTGGCTTGTAAAGGAGCAGTTTAGTCACTGGCTTGAAGATAATTCCTTTTAAGTACGGGACACCATCCTCTAGGACCTTAAGTCAATGACTGTATTATGGTATTGTGTCTAGGACCTTAAGTCAATGACTGTATTATGGTATTGTCTCTAGGACCTTAAGTCAATGGCTGTATTATGGTATTGTGTCCCCAGGTAGGATACGCAGGTCTAGGAACCATAGAGCGAAAGGAGGAAAGAGCTCCCAGTGACCCACTTGGGGAGCTGGTGTCTCCAACCCCTTCTGTGCTGGATTCTGCGGGGTTAGAAGTTTTGGTTCCAAGGATGGGAATGCTTCCACCAGGGGGCAGAGCAAGAGTCTCACTGAACTTTAAGGTACAGCTGCCACGGGTTCTTCCAGGATCTTGGTGCCCAGAGACGATCAGGCAAGGAAAGGGGTCACTATCCTGGTGAAAGTAGTCGACTCTGATCATCAGGGGGAGGTAGGGTCGTTGTCACACAGCGGGGCAGGGGAGAATTTGCTCGCCACCCAGGTGACCTATGTCAGTGTCTATTGGTGCTCCCCTGGCAAATACTGATGATAGACAAGCACAGCACGTACAACCTGGGAAGGGCAGGGCAAGAAGGGACTGAAGCGTGGGGCTCAGGTATAGGTGTCTACTCCACTAGGTAGCCATGTGTACTGGCAGAGGTGCTGGCTGAGAGTGAGGGGAACACAGGGTGGGTAGTGGGGGCAGGCTTAGACCAACTACAGCTATCGTTCATCACACTCATCTTCCTCTTGAAGTTTCTGCAGGAAAAGAGACCAATGAGAATCCTGGTGGCCCGGTTCCCAGACTGGGTGAAGTTATTACACAACACAGACCCGAGGGTGTTAGGACTGGACTGGAGTGCACGTGTGATTCACCACCAAGATCCCTGCTCAGGGCCAAGGCACTCATCTCCCCAGCCTCCAGGAGCGGTGACGGCGATCAGTATCTGGAAGCCCCCTGCCAAAAGGAGCTGCCTCACACGGGCCTATGCCACCCGACCAGGGGCAGCCCACACCTGATGCCTGCTTGCTGTTGGGTGTGGACATTGAGGGCTCTTGCCTCAGTTCAGCCAACTGAAGGGACACCCCAGCTTCAAAGCACCCTGCACAGTTGGCTGAAGCCTCTGTTATAAATGCACCGAAAGTCAATTCCTCTGCCCAGTCCCCCTCCTCCCCTCCTCCCTCACGTATGGGTCCCCCACACTTTGCACTCCCCCATAAACTTCCTACAGGCACATCTCTGCTTCCTCGGAGTCCGTTTCCCAGGGAACCCTAACCTAAGAGAGCCTGAGACTTGGCTCTACAAGTGATAACCAATAAAAACATCACAAACATTGCTAGTTTAATCAGAACATTGAATGAAAGATTTTCAGGGCTGTTTCATCTTAAGCTGGAACATTCAGGTGAATGATGGAGAATGATATTTGCAGTTTATCACTGGAGAAAATTCTTCCAACTCAGACCCAAACATCTTCATCCTGCCCATCCCCCAGCCCTGCCATCCCACACCAACTCCCTGTGTACAGGAGTCATTTAAGAGAACAAACAGCTTTGGTTCAGCAGTTCACTTATGCTGCACCAAAAACAACAACAACACAAACAAACAAACAAAAAACCCAGAAGCCAAACAGATATAACAAAACCCAAAAAAACCCAACCACTGAAAAGCATTACTTTTCTAGCCACTCACGTAAACATCCATGACTAACTCATCTCTTTTTGTAGACTTTATGGATTTTTATATTTAAACACTGGTCACAAAAAGTGACTAGTAAAATCTCTGAAAACTTAAAGGAAAGGCTCAAATTCCACTTTCCTCAGACTTGTGTCCAATTTAATTTTCTGTGATTTTAACAGAAATTAAATGTTGGGGAGAACAGAGAAAAAGGATATTATTTAGCTTATATGGGAGGCTCAATGTGAACAGGTGTTTAAAATTCACTGGTAGGTAAACTAGACTCAGATGCAAAACTGCACTTTTGTTGGGTGATGCATATTTCAAACTTTTACCCTTTTTTTTTGCTGACAGAACCTTGTTTTTTTTCCCTTCTTTTTTTTTCCCCAGCAGGAAGGCACAATCATTTACAATACTGCCAAATATAACAAACATCTACAGATGGGTTGGTCTGCAGCTGGAGGCTTTAACTTCGTAGTATTTATTTGAAATATCCAAGCCAGCAGGGCAGGGCTAAAGCACAGTGGGCACAATTCACAATGTTTTGGCTCTGGAGCAAATAGCAGTTGAACTTAGTTTTTTCAGCGAAAATGGAATTTATGCAGATGTGCTTTGCACTAAATTCATTAAACAATTACATCCTGGTGCAGTTTTCACATTTTTGTAAAGGATCTGCATAAGCACTAATTAGATCTAAAACAATGTTACTGGGCAAATTACAGTGCCGATTGTCTGCCTCATCTTGCGACCCGCATCTGCTTTGCAATGATGATGATAATTTAGGTGCAAGCAATACAAATGCTGGTTTTTGTTACAGTTAATAGAAATATTTATTTAAAACACACTATGGATTAATTGATAATGTAACCAGCGTTAAAGAGCCTCCAAATGTTTTCTCACGGACTTTTAGTGGTAAAATTGAATATGTGAAAATACAGTAGCTGAAACTTCTCACAATTGCTAACTGGCATTTCCTCAGTGAGGTTTGCTATTGAAAGGCAACTTTGCATTTCATTTGGCTTCAAGTGCAAGCTGGGTAGCTGAATTACAGCAGTGCCTTTCAGAGTGCCGCATTTGATGCAAAGGCAGAAAGACTCTGCTAAACAGCTCTCAGCCACGGCTCCCCACGCCACCTCTTCTTCAGTCATAGGTTTAAAAAGACGACTTAGTGTTAGAAAAGTATTTCATTCTTATTTCAGACATTAGGGTATGTTTTCTTTTGTCCATATTCATCTATTTTCTATTTCATATGTCATTAAATGTAAGAAGGCATATTAGCATTGAACCATCAAATCAGTTCTGCAGAAGTGAGGACATTCAGACAGGGTTTCTATGGCAACTTTGAATGTACCAACTTAATTCAGGGCTTGCTCTAGTCCGGTCACCTCCATTATTGCTCTCATCCTAGACATTCTTTAACTTGCCTGACCAGCCATGCAGTCGAGAATCCTGAGTGTAACCATTCTGCTCTCACCCAGGACAACCGCTGCCACAACTACCTAGCCTTGCTTTATCCCTGGGAAGGAGGCCAATGCGGTGAATCAGTTTGGCTGCTGGTTTCCTAAAAACCACTCCTGTTTGACTTTTCAAATGGTTACTTTTATTGTTCAACAGAGCCAGCCGTAAAAGAGCAAGCTTAGTGCCAGCGCCAACAAAGATTAAGAGGCAAAATTAAACTCCAAATTTAATCATTGCAAAAGTCCAAGTTTGGAAATATCTCCTCTCCAGGCAGAATACTAATTATTAATGCAAAGCACAGCAAATAATAATGGTGCTCTTGAAATTCAGCATCCAGTTTCCTTTACTTTACTGAATTGCTTCCCTATCCTCTTTGTGGGCCTTTCCATTTCATTCTGCAGTTTTGCTAGGTAAGACATCATGACTAGAAGGGTGATAATTCCTTCTACTGACCTAATTGGTAGGCCTGAAAATGCTGTGCTGGTTGAATATGAAATTATATCCTCCGTGAAGGAAAACATAACTTAGCACTGGGGCTTGGGATAGTTTAAAGATAAAATGTCATTAGGACCGTGTAAAAAGGCAAAGTAAAATTTGTAACAAAAATGTATTTTTGAAGATTCAGAAGAAATGAATCATTAGCATTTCCTAACTTGAACCTCAAATTCTTGTTGTTTCATCTTGGGAAGATATTTGGTTCTATAATTCACTCCTATTTTGAGTTTAATTTTAAGGGGGAAGTACGATGATTTAACTTTTATTAAATTAAAAATAACATGAGAGTTATTTCTCAAAGTTCCAAAAATTGCCTTCAGACTGATAACAAATGGAGAAAATGCTGAACAAAAGGCTGTAATTTTAGAAAGTTGTGAACAACTGGAAAAGGGTTGTTAGGACAATTTTTTCAATTATAGGTGTTTATTGCTCCTATAGCCAATAAAATGTACAATAGTCTATGCAACTTCTGAAGAGATAAGTAAATGAAACAGTAGAGCTTTTGGTAAAACCAATTTAATTCAACTATTGTACCTTTTGCCAAATGGGATTCCATTTATATTTGGTTGGCATGGATTATACCACTTACTGTTCCTAACTTTCTCTGTAAGTCTCTGGATAGTGACTATCTTTGGCCCTGTAGGGCCTAAGATAATTCTTGTTTCCTTTATTCCTCTTCTTTCCTGGGCTTCTTCCTTCTCCCATTCAACAAGAAGTTCTGGGTTCTTCCTCTGGGCCAAGCACCATGTTAGGCATTATAGGTCCAGAAATGGATGAGCCTGAGGCCCTACCTTCATGGGATTCACAGTGTGGTGGGGAACAATTACCCATCTTTATCCAACATGGCGCACAGTTGTTGTTCTTGATTATCGAGTCTGTGTACTGGAAAAAAACCCAGAAGTTGTGGCTACAGTCATTAGGAAGTAACCTTAACTATCTGTGGGACCCCTGGATTGTTTTAGTAAAAATACAGTATCTGATAAAATATTATTACTTACATGACATAATATTATATGTGTAAATTGACCCACTAATACCCATCCAGGAAAAATACAAATTGCTATAATTGAGAACGCTTAGAGGTTCTACTGGCTCCCAGAATCTCTCTCCATACAGCCTCGTCTCTATATGGCTGACAATTTTTATTGCCAGCATTAAAATTTCTTCTTAAATGAATCTTCTTTAAGAAGCTTATCTCTTTAACCAGTTTCACTTTATATTAACCAGATTAACTTTAAGTAATCAGGACTCTCAAATACTTCTGTTAGAAATTTGCTATGGTATAAATATTGCTTCTGTACTGGGCAAGGGGCTAATTCTCTATTTGAGGTAGCATCATCTGTGTATCCCAGACAGCAAGAGCTCCTTGTTTGCATATGAGAGGAGATTTTTACATTTGAACTTCTGTATCAGGAAGGATGATGCTATAGAAAAAGGGACATAGGCTAAATTTTAGGCTATAAAGGGTTAAATGAGTTTTTGTTTAATTAGAAAGGAATTAATTTATTTAATAAAATCATTTCAACAGAAGGGAGAAGATATTGTGATGGAGAGGAAGCCAGGAGCCCATGGGTAGCTAAGACAATGCTGAGTATCTGAGGACTGGTGGCCTCACAAAGTGCTAGAGAAAGCTGAAAGCGTGGAGTGTGCCTGAGAGACACTAGGTAATGTCTTCATTCTGCTCATTAGCTCCGATTCCTCCTTTAAAACACTCAACAGATCACATGTTAAGAAGAAGTTTGGTACTGGGCTAAGCTGTCCTTTCTCTACGTGTTAGTCCTGGCTGTTTCAAGATTTTTAAGCACCTACCATGTGTCAAGCATGTGCTGTGTTTTGAAGATATAGAGACACCAGAGGTAAGATCCCTCCCTGTTTCCAAATTCTGCTTAATGGGGGGCAGGGACCATTATTTTTTCATTCCTGCTATGCCCTCAAACCATAACACAGTATCTACCACATAGTGTTTTCATCTTATTGGTGGAGACAGACCCCTAAACAGATAATTTCAATCAAAACAGTAGGTACAGAAGCAATGAAAGTCCATAGGAGAAGCCCCTAACCCAACCTCTTTGAGTAGTAAAAGATCAGTACATGTTGATTAGTCCAAGAATACTGGAAAGGGCTTCCAACAGAAGGAATGGCATGAGCATGTTGTAGAAATATAAAACGACTTGGTGTTTGGAAAACTACATACAAGCTACATGGGGTTAATAAAGCTGAAGCTCAAGGTGGATCCCTGAGAGAGAAAACCTAAGCATTAAATACAGACCAGACTTGTGCCCTGTGGGCCACACTGAGGACCTTAGGTTTTACACTGTAGGCAATGAGAAGCTGTTTCAAGGGTTTTTAGCACAAATCACACTTATGTACAATATTATCTCGCCCTCTGGTAATAATAGATAATGTGTATTGAATGCTTACTATTTGCTAGATGCACATCTAAGTACTTTACATGCCTTTTCTCATTTTACAGAAGAGAGAACCTCAACAAAGAGAAATTAAGTGACTAGCCAAAGTCACACCTGTAAGTGCAGAGTTTGCACTTGAACCCAGGTCTTAGTCACTGCAATGAGAGTCTGCAGGATTTCACAGAAAAGTATTATAACACCATGGATGTTTACTTTTCTCTTTCCCTTAAAACTAAACACTAGATTTTCTTTGTTTTTTAAAGATTTTATTTATTTATTTATTTTTGGCTGCATTGGGTCTTCGTTGCTGTGTGCAGGCTTTCTCTAGTTGCGGCGAGCGGGGGCTACTCTTCGTTGTGGTGCATGGGCTTCTCACAGCGGTGGCTTCTCTTTTTGCAGAGCATGGGCTCTAGGCACGTGGGCTCAGTAGTTGTGGCTCGCGGGCTCTTGAACATAGGCTCAGTAGTTGTGGCGCAAGGGTTTAGCTGCTCCGTGGCACATGGGATCTTCCCAGACCAGGGCTCAAACACGTGCACCCTGCATTGGCAGGCAGATTTTTAACCACTGTGCCACCAGGGAAGTCCAACACTAGATTTTCAACACCATGATTCTCTAGAATTTACAACTCTTTCGTTTTACTCCCTCACTCACATTTCTACCTTTCTTGGAGAGTACAGAGGGACCATTAAATTGTGAATTCCTTTTTTCTTCTAACATCTCTGTGATAGTTGTGGATACAGGCATTAACTGGATCATCTAATATGCTGAATTTGTTCTTTTCATGAATCATTTAAAAGTGGAAATACCTTTTTCTCCTCTCTTATTTCCCTCCAGCCCACAACTATAAATACCTAGTGGTTGCTTTACTGGAAAATCTAGAGCAACACTGTCCAGTAGAACTTTCTGTGATGATGGAAAAGTTTTCTATATCTGTGCCGTCCAATACTAGACATATATGGCTAATGAGCACTTGAAATGTGGCCAGTGTGACTGAGGAACTGAAATTCAAGTTTTGTTTAATTTTAATTATTTTAAATTTAAATATTCACATGTGGCCAGGGGCTACTGTTTTGGACAAGGCAGATAATAAAACATTTCCTCCTATCACATGAAGTTGTATCAGATAGGTTGCTCTGGAGTGTAATTTTACCTTTCCTAAGCAACAACCAGCACCTTCAATCCTAATGTTACTCCATATGAGAGTGTCCTCCATAATGACCTATTAACTTTTATCTTAGAGTTTGCATTGATGGTTTTCAGACTTTCTTCACCTTTCCAATTAGATTTCGGGTCTTATCTTATGGTCTACGAAAGCAGTAAGTTATTCTCTAACACGAATCTCATGAGATCAATGATTCTTCCACAAAGTCAAGAAGCTTTAAAGTTCTTATCCTAAAAAATCCACTAAAAAACCCAACAAAAACAAAAAGCCTCCCCCAAACTGTAAGGACTAATAAATAGGTTCAGCAAGGTTGTAGGATACAAGATCAATACACAAAAATCAATTGTATACTTATACACTTGCAATAAACAAAAAAGTCCAAAAATGCAATTGAGAAAACAATTCAATTCACAATAGTGTGAAAAAGAATAAAAATACTTAGGAGTAAATTTGACAAAAAAGTGCAAAACTTATACTCTGAAAATTACAAAACATATTTGAAAGAAATTAAAGATCTAAATAAATGAGAAAACATCCCATGTTCATGGCTCAGAAGACTTAATGTTAAGATGACAATATTCCTCAAAATAATCTACAGATTCAAAGTAATACTTATCAGAATCCTGCTGAATTCTTTGTAAACTGACAAGTTAATTCTAAATTTATGTGGAATTGGAAGAGACCTAGAATAGTTAAAACAGTCCTGAAAAAGAAAAACAAAGTGGAAAGACTCACACTTCCTGATTTCAAAACTTACTACAAAGCAACAGCAATCAAGACAGTGTGGTACTGGCTCAAGGATAGACATATAGATCAATGGAAGAGATTTGAGAGTCCAGAAATAATCCATACATCTGTGGTCCACTGATTTTTAAACAAGGATGTCAAGACCATTCAATGGGGAAAGAACAATCTTTTCAACAAATGGTGCTGGAACAACTGGATAGCCACATGAAAAAGAATGAAATTGGACTTTTACCTCACACCAGATACAAAAATTAACTTAAACTGGATCCAAGACCTAAATGTAAGAGCTAAACTATAAAACTCTTAGAAGAAATCTTCATGACTTTGGATTTGGCAAAGCATTCTTAGATATAACACCAAAAGCATGAGCAACAAAAGAAAAAAAAATAGATAAGTTGAACTTCATCAAAATTTAAAACTTTTATGCTTCAAAGGACCCCATCAAGAAAATGAAAAGACAATCTACAGAATGGAAAAAATATATATATGAAAATCACATATTTGATTTGTATCAAAGGATCTGTATCTAGAGTATATAAATAACTCATATAGCTCAATAATAAAAAGACAAATAACCTAATTTCAAAATGGGCAAAGGATCTGAATAGACATTTCTCCAAGGAGGATATATAAATAGTTGATAAATGCAAATCACAACCATGAGATACCACTTCACACCCACAAGGATGGCTAGAATAAAAAGTCAGATAATAACAAGTGTTGGAAAGGAAGTGGAAAAATCAGAACCTTCATATATTGCCAGTGGGAATATAAAATGGTTCAGCTGATTCGGAAAACAGTCTGGCAGTTCTCCAGGTGATTAAACATAGAGTTACTATATGATCCAGCAATTCCACTCTTAGGTATATATCCAAGAGAAATGAAAACATATGTCCACACAACAACTTGTACACAAATGTTTATAGCAGTATTATTCATAATAGTCAAAAGGTAGATGCACATCAGCAGACAAATGGATAAACAAAACGTGGCATATTCATACAGTGGAATTTTAACATGGCCATGAAAAAGAATGAAGCATTGATACATGCTACAACATGAATGAACCTTGAAAACATTATGCTAACTGTAAGCAACCAGGAACAAAAGACCACATACTGCATGAACCCATTCATATGAAGGTCCAGAATAGGGACATCAATAGAGACAGAAAGTAGATTAGTGGTTGCTTAGGGCTGGGAGGGAGTGGGAGTTAAGGGGTGAGAGCTAAAGAGTACAAAGTTTCTTTTTGAGGTGATAAAAATGTTCTAAAATTGATTGTGATGATGGTTGTACACATCTGTGAATGTCCTAAAAACCATTGAGTTGTACACTTTAAATGGGTGAATTTTATGGTAAGTAAATTATACCTCAATAAAGCTGTTTTCTTTTTTCTTTTTTTTAAAGAAGCTTTAAGGCTCTCTGAAAGGAGTCATATTAGAATGATTCCATTAGTCAACAAATTTTTAATTCCCCTCAAATGTGTCAACTTGATTCGGAAGGTGTTTTTCTTATCAAGATCCACCAAAAGGTAGGGTCAAGTAGGAGTCAGATTACTTGGATTTAAGTTTTAGCTTTATGGCTAAATTGAACAAGATACTTAATTTCTCTCTAAGCATCCTTTTCCTCATCTGCCAAACGGGAACAATGGGAGTGAGCATCCCCTTGGCAGGGTTGTTGTGAGGCTTCAATGAGACAACGGCTGTGTAGCACTCAGCACGCCTGGCCTCCAGTAGGGGCTCAGCGCACGTTGGTCATTATTATTCATAATAGCTGATGATAGTGTAGATTATAGTATCAAATAGAACAAGTAACTCAGTAAAATAGTCTCTGCAGATTCCAACAAAATAAATAGTTAAATCAGTTAAAAAAAATCAAACTATATGGTTTGTATTTGATTTTATCATGGACAAAAAAAGCAGTGGTTCCTCACATCCATTACGATGGCTTCTATAAAAAGGAAACAAACAAACAAAAAACCCCAGAAAATAACAAGTGATGGTGAGGATGTGGAGAAACTGGAACTCTTGTGCACTGTTGGTGGGAATGTAAAATGGTGCAGCCATTGTGGAAAACACTATGGCAGTTCCTCAAAAAATTAAAATAGAATTACCATATGATTCTGCAGCTTCACTTCTGAATATATACCCCAAAGAATTGAAAGCAGGGACTCAAACAGATATTTGTACACCCATATTCATAGGAGCATTATTCACAGTAGCCAAAAGGTGGAAGCAATCCAAGTGTCCACTAACAGATAAATAGATAAACAAAATGTGATATAAACATACAATGGGATATTATACAGCCTTAAAAAGGAAGGAAATTCTCACACATGCTACACATGGATGAATTCTGGGGACATCATGCTAAGTGAAATAAGGCAGTCATAAAAAGACAAATACTGTATGATCCCACTTATAAGAAGGACCTAGAATAGTAAAATTCATAGAGACAGAAAATGGAACACTGGCTGCCAGAGGAAGGGGGAGGGAGAAATGAGGTGTTGTTTACTGGATACAGAGTTTTATTTTTGCAAGATGAAAAGAATTCTGAAGATTGATTGCACAGCAATGTGAATGTACTCAGCATAACTGAACTTCACACTTAAAAAGTAGTTAAAGTAAGTTTTATGTTATGTGTATTTTATCAGAATTTTTAAAAAAGTACTTTCCTATGTTATTAACTCAGCATCTGAGAGGTAATGCAGGGTCATGGTGAAGAGCAGGCTTTGGACTCCTGCAGACCTGGGTCTGGATCCTAGCTCCACTGCATATTGACGGGGTGGCCCTGGGCTAGTTCTTCCATACTCCAAAATTTCCCTAAGATGGACACTCCATAAGGTTAAGAAAGATCTTTTCATCCAACTGTAAAATGAGAACTAAAGAAGACTGTGCCTGCACTGCATTTCTTTCTTTCTTTTTTTTCTATTAATGCTAATTCAAAAAAATGCATATTAGGTGTACATAAGCCCAATGACTATACAATTAGAATTGCCAGATAAAATACAGGACACCCAGTTAAAATTGAATTTAACACAAACTATGGAAGAATTTTAAGAATTTTTAGTATACTATGTTCTAAATATTGCATTATGTTCCATGCAATATCTGGGCTATACTTATACTAAAAAGTTATTTATTTTTTACCTGAAATTCAAATTTAACTGAGTGTCCTATATTTTATTTGCTAAATCTAACAACCCTACATATAACATTGTTTTTATCACTCAGCTAAGTGACAAAGTTTAGCTCAATGGGGTAGAAAAAACTGTTTTTCCCGGTGTCATGACAGTTCGCCATTCTTGTCCCAATTCTTGTGTTCAACTATTATCAAAGAGGCACGATGGGCACATGGCTTGATGACTAAAATGACAACTGATAATGGGTCTAATTTATTAATTTTCTATTTTGTCTCCTAATTACAATTGATTTGAAACAAACAAAAATATGAATGGGTTAAATGCTTTCCTGCTTTATTTCCTTTTCCACCTCTTATCAATATTTCATTAAGCATCTGTGAAATATCCTTTATTCTGTGCTGTGCCCCCCATTTTCCTCAAAAGCAGAGTTTTGTCTGAGAAGGTGGCAGCCCTTAATCACTCTATAGAAGACCTGCTTTGATAAAAATTAATAATGGTTAAAGCAGCCATCTAACAAAACTTTAATTAGGGAATTCTCCTTCCATCTTGGAGTGTCTATGATGTCTAATGTGATTTAAATACTGTTGGCCCTACTTGCAGTCACCAGACAGTCTCCTGCTGGGGACAGTGCTGTGTCATTAAAATGGAATCCACTGAGAGAGACAATAGTCACATTCACTGAATAGAAGCACTAAAGCCATGACAAGTATCTTTCAGGCCTTATTTCAGGATAGCTACATAATATGTGCTTATGGATTTATCCAATTTGCTAGATAGGACCCTTCTGCTTCTCCATTAAAGTTTGTGTTTGCTTTCTACAGACAGTGGAGTGTGCTGGTGACATTAGAACCAGGAACCACAAGGCACGGAACTCAGCTCAGGTTCTGTTGCCCCTGTCCTGGGATTTGAGTGTACATTATAGACTGTACATTTCTGTTCCCCCAAAATTCTTGTTAAAACCTAATCCCCAATGTGATGGTATTTTGAGATGGGGCCTTTGAGAGGTGCTTAGATCATGAGGGTGGAACCTTCATAAGTGGGATTTGTGCCCTTTAAAAGAGACTCCAGAGAACTCCCTTTTCCCTTCCACCACGTGAGGACACCATCTATGAACCAGAAAGTGGGCTCTTACCAGATGCCAAATCTGCTGTTGCCATGACCTTGGACTTCCCAGCTTCCAGAACTATGAGAAATAAATGCTTGTTGGTTAAGCCACCAGGCTCTGATGTTTTCGTTACAGTAGCTTAAGTGGACAAAAACAGCATGTCCTGAACCTCACAGAGCTTCATTTGCCACAGCTCTACAGTTGGATCTAATGAGTATCCTTGAGAGCAGATGAGACAGCACCCAGAGAAGAGCTCTGAGGACAAGGCCAAGCCTCTGTATGTGTAGAAAGGACACGTTTGATAAAAACCTCTTTCTGCTTCTGGACTCCAGCCCCCCTCGAGGTTGAGGGGAGTCGGGCTTGGGTAACCAAGCTTCCTCTGCTCCACCTCCTCCTCCCAGCCCCACTGGCCCCTCTTCTTGCTTCTCTGTGGCATCACCAAGCCATTGTTCCCACCGGAAACTTCCTGCCCGTGGCCTTCTTTGATAGACTCAGCCGTGTGGAGGCCCAGAGGGGAACCGTCATGGATGCTTAAAGGGTTGAGAGGCTGCCCAGCCCCCTTCAAGGAACACAATGGACCTGGGGGTTTAAATTAATATTCACCTTACTAAAATTACACATTTAAAAGCCCAATTTCCTAAAGCCTTTAAGTTTATGTTACAAAGCTAGTTATTCTGTTTATAAATTTAGCACATTTTATATAAAATAAAAAGAGACGTCTTTGATTAGTTTTTGATTGACTCAAGTTGAAAGGACTAAATTCCCCATAATCCATTAGTGCCATTTGCATTAACTATTAGTTTCCCTTAAAATGCAGTGATCAATTTAACACAATTTTCTTTCTAAGCAACTTCAAATGCCTGATCTTGCAAATTAATGACGCTGACAAGCAAAACCTTCCAATGATTTCAAAGTTTTTTAAACTTGGTAAATTGGGAATTTTAATATTATGACTTTTAAGTTCTATCAGACATTTGAATATTGTTTACAAACTTAAACACTTAAAATTTCCATTATAAGTCTTGAAGTTACTTTTAAGCTTGTAGTCAGTAGGGCATGGTGACTGGCAGGGTGTGGGCCTGGGAGGTCCAAGACCAAAGGAGACCCAGGTTCTGGGTTAATAGAGACAATGGCCTCAGAGGAGCAGGGGTGGGCACCTGGCAAGGAGGGTGGGGCTGGGGACGGGAAGGTGAACTGTGGCAGACAGCTGGGCATGCAGGTTGAAGGCTGGAGAAAAGATTCAATCGCTAGAGAGAGTGTATGGAGAGAAAAGAGCAAAAGCCCCACTAAGCCCAAGACTTTGGAGACCCAGCAGAGGCCAATGACAGACCCAGAGAAGGAAAAAGGAGAACAAATCTGCCAGTCTGTGGCCATGTGCTCTTAACTTTTAAAGCTGAAAGGCAACCCTTCAGGAGTTGTGGGCTCACGCTGCACTGCCATGGTCTTACGCTGTGTCTGTGATGAATCTTTAACTTTTGAACTTAAATTTCCCTATCTGTCAGATCATGATATAATAATAGTTTCTATGATGTAAGAGGAGAAAAGAAATTACTATCAAACACCCAACTTACTTCTAAGGAAAATGGCTCTCTTAAAATAGAAGTTGATGATTCACTTTGCTGTACAGCAGAAACTAACACAACATTGTAAATCAGCTATCCACCAATAAAAATTTTAATAAATAAATAAATAAATAATTAAAAATTTAAAAAATAAAATGGAAGTTGACAAAGTAGAAGCAGACCTGGAATAAAGGAGCAGAAACAGGGGAAGAGCTTTGTATAATCAAGAGGAATTCAGAATTCCCTGGGACTTTTTGTGGGGGTGTGAGGAAGGGATCAGGAAGAGAGGTGGGCTGGAGGGAAGACCAGGTTAGCCCTGCTCAATCCAATAAGGCAGCCACAGCCACATGTGGCCACTGAGCACTTGAAATGTGGCAAGCCTAAACTGAGATGTGCTGCTGATACCGACCAGAGTTCTTGGCCTTCCCCAACCAATAGAAATTGATAAGAGGCCAGTCAAGAAATTCAGGCAAGGTTTTACTGGGGCTCCTGTGGCCGTAGGAGAGAGTGAAAACAAGTAATAGGTTCGTTTGCCTGCTCCCCAAGTGGGGGCGAGCTGGTTCCTTATATGGGGTAAGGGTAGAGGTGCATCCAGGGCTCAAGCCCAAGGCGTGGCTTAGGCGGTTTGCCCACCCCTTTGGTGGTGCTGAGTGCAGGGGGCATGTGAAGTACAATGCTTTTGCTCCTGACACCCTGCTTTTGCTCCTGGCTCTTTAGAAGTGGCAGTTGGACTTTTTTGGTCTCTTTGTATCTTGTTGTCCATAGTTTGCCCCAACTGTGCCTGCACACAGTTATTTTTAGTCCCCTATAGTTTCTTTGTATTCTGTTGCTCTAGGAGACGTGTGTCCAGGTGCAAGCATTGCAGCAAAGGGTCCCAGGTCCCAGGTCCCAGCCTGTCTCAAGATTGGAGAACTGAGTGATGAGATGCAAATACAAACATGGCTTGTGTGGCAGTGGAGCCTTTCTGTTAGATCTCCATGTGGTCCTGGTCTGGCCGATGTTCTCTTCACACGCATCCCTGGGGTGGCCCTCTTACTCCTTAGCGCTAACTCACTGCCCATGGCTTACTGAGGAGGGAATAGTGCTGCTGCTGGGTTTGATCGTTTGTGCTTTCCATGTCCTGGTCCTTATCCAGCCACTCCTTGTAAATCTCTACAGCAGACATCCCTGCAGCAGTTCCGTGAGAAAAGACTTCCAGAACGATTCTAATATTTGGTCAAAGACTCTCATTCTTTTTTCCACCTTCTGGCTTTGAGGAGGCAAGAGAAAAGGTTCCATGGTGCTCACATCTCAACACTGGGGAGAGCTTAGAGTTCTCCATGACCTCCCCATTTCCAAACAGAAAGCATCACATGTGAGACCGTCTGGGTCCATAATCCCTTACCTGAAATCCTTGGGACCAAATGGGATTTGGAATTCAGGACTTTTCTAATTTTAGGAAGGTAACATGGTGCATGAATCATATAACATCCCAGCAAGGTCTGGGGAAGTACCCATAAAAAGGTGTATTACTGTTTCTGTGATAAACATATGAAGATTCACACTAAGAGGGATAAATAAAGACTCCATAGAGCCTCATCTTCATTCAGGATGAGTTTTGATGCTGAGTTTGCTTTTCCCTTCTTAAAAACAAACAGACAACATTTGGTTGTCAGAGCTTTCTGGATTCTGTAACTACAGATATGTGAGTGTGGACCTCCACTCCCAATGCCAGGACTCAGTAGCCCCTGTGCTGGGCTTGGGGTTCACTTCCACCAGCAGTGTCCCAGTAGACCCTGTTAGCCCTGGAAAATCTTTAGTCTAACTTTGGCATATTGGAGGGGATAATTCACCCTTATGTAATTACCCAAAGTCTGAGAGTCCTCTGAATTTGAGTTCCCCAAACAGCCAGTTTCTGTACCCATTGCTTTTTGGTGGCCATTATGGGTGTTGGCATGAGCAGCTTTTCCGCATTCAACTTTGGAATATTATAGAGAATCAAGGATTGGTATTTTTCACCATTTTTCTACTTCACAGCTAGTTTATGAATTCATTTTTATTCAACAAACACTATAATTACATTACTATATCAGGTACTGCTTTAAAGTAGGGACAATTATAATCTGCATTTTACAAGTGAGATGAGGCCCTGGATGGTTAAAGAACTTGGTCAGAGTCACACAGACAGTTAAGTGGCAGAGGAGGAATTAAAACCCACTTCAACTTCAGAGTCTATGTCCTTAACCACTATACCACAGCCCCTGTTAAATATCGGGTTTATAGTGGGTTAAAACATAGTACACACAAGAAGAAAGGTGCTTAATTTTCTTTTTTTTTAACAAGAAATACATGTGATTTACTTCTTCCAGGGTGTTAAACTATGCCCTGAAAGTATTAACGTTCCATCTGTGGTCACTTTTCTCTCACCCAAAGTAAGATTCAATATTGTTTTATTTTGAAAGAATTAGCAATTAAATATAGAGTTTGTTGCCCCAACAAGTATATATTTTAATGGAAGAATTTGAAATTAAGTAATGTTTATAAGGGTAAACTGAATTTCTAGCGCTTAGGAATAATTTACATTATAAAGAACTTCCTTACTCTCTTCTGTGCATGAATAGGCTTAAAATATGGTGATGACTATTATTGTTCCCAATACTATAGTTATTACTTTGAACATACAAAGTGCTTTAAAACCACAAATTAATTATTAATGAGAACATTGCTCTTGAAGAGTTATATTGTTCATAAGGAATATGATTGTTCCATAGAAAGGAGTGTGTCTTATGTTGTCACAATTTTGGGTGAATAAATAAAATTAGCATCTGCCCAAGTCATGAGGCTTTTCAAATCTCTCCTTTCCATTTCAGGTTGGTCTTAACTAAATGGATTCAGGATACAAGGATCAAAAACTATCCTGCCAATGTTATGGAAGAGGAGGATCAAAAACACTTTGGTTAAAAATCTATACTCAGCGAATCCATCTGTTTCCATACATTTGTACTTACTTTATCTTCATTTCTTAGTAACAAATTTTCACTTAGCAAAATCCAGTATTGCTTCCACTAAACTTAGAAGAAAAGAGGTATGAATACACTGAGACTGGAATACCTGGGGGTATCTGGGAGCCCAAGACACCAGGCATATGAGGGAGGCAGCAACTGTCACAGCCTAGCATCCTGGGACGAGTCGGTGAGGCTGGGGTTGATTGAGCGGGAAAAAAAACACAGGGAGAAATTGTTTTTTCCTTTGGGGCATTTATCTGTACTAGGTGAGTCTATTATTAATCCATAAAGTTCCTTTCATTTCTCCAGAGTCAGTGATTTCTTGTCTCACCTAGAAGTCCTAGGCAAAACATTTATTAGGGGGCTATACTGTAGTGAAAAACAGCCCCCAAGTCTCAGTGACTTAATACCACAAAGGTCCGTTTCTCACTCAGGAAGTCCACTGTGGGCTGGAGGACCCTCCCAGACGTCTGTCCACATGCTGTAGCTTAACCATCAAGGCTGCTCTTGCATCTCTGTCATCTCCTCATGAGCCCTCCTTGACTGTCCCAGCAAGGGAAGAGACAGCTGGAGTGTTGAGCATTGCTTCTCCTGAGTTTTGACCTGTAAAAGTCACATATTCACAGCCCATCAGGCGGAGCTGGTCACATGGCTCCGCCTAAGGTATGTGGCCAACAGCCCTGTTTCTGCTTGTACTCACCGAAATGACAATCATTATCCAAAAATGAATAGCAATGATAAGTATATAGATAGATGTTTCTCCCCTTTCCTTTAGGGGAAACTCAAGGACCAATATTTGTTGTGTGGAGTATTTGTTTACATGATGATGATGATGATGATGATGATGATTCGTCAATGACAGTAAGAATAAACGGGCCTAGAAGGCAGGGACAGTGTTGCGTGGGTCTCAGTACCCATCCTGCCTGGTGTGTACACACCTTGTGGAAAGAGTTCAACAGAGCTTTCTTGAACAAATGAATGAATGAGGCATCCTGCATCCTTAACTTCACAAGGCATTTCTTATTGCTATTCTCTCCCAGCAGACCCCAGTCATATGACATTGAAAAGGCATTCTATGGAATGCCTTATAAGCCTGAAATAGCTTCTGACTTGCTATAATTCATCTTGATGAGAATTGGAACCTATGGTCTTGCCACTCTGGTAGCAGTTAGGAAACAATAGGAACTCAGTAAATGCATTTCAGTTTTAGATGTAATCGCTGTTGTTGTTTGCCCCTTACCTAAATCTCTTTCGTAGGAAACAAATTAGTCTTCAGATGAATTTTGCATGTTAGACACCTTAGCCAAGTCTTAGCCAAACCAATCTGTAAGCCAGTCTTTGAATACAACATGCGCTGACCACCGTGTGCATTTGTGCTCGTGGCTGCTTTTCTCATCACAGCAATGGGCCTGTGTTAGCCACATGCTGTCTCTCATCGAGTGCGGTTGACAGCACACCCCTTGGGATGTGGTTTGGCGAGCAACCACTGCCCAGAGAATGGCCCGTCTTGTTATTTTGGCTTTGGCCTTCTTAGAACCCACTCATGGATGAGCAAATGGTCCTTGGCTAGACTCCTAAAGTTAACGTGTTTTGCCTGCTGCCTTGACATCTGAGTGCAAAGTCGGTGATATGTATTATTAAGTAAATGTGAATTTAACAAAAATGTGCTGTGGTTTATGCACTGTTAATCTTATGCTGTGGTTTGAAACAATGTCTGGATTTCTACTGACTCTTTTGAGTTTACATATGTGCTTAGATACACCCGAATACTGGGTCCTTTTACTTCTCTGGGTGAACTGCCTGGTCATATTTTCATCTGTGTGCAGGCTGCCCCCTTGGGGTTTGAACATTAGTGTTTACTGATTTCTCCTGCCATATATATTTAAATGCAAAGAGTTTCATTTAGATGCAAAAAAGCCTGGCGGTTTGAGGAGGTGTAATTTCTCAATAACGAGCTTAGTATGTATAAAAAAGGTAATGGGCACTTTTATATGGACTATTTATAAACTATTGAAGGGGAAAAAAAGCACACTCCATTCTTGTCATTAGGATAAGGCAAACTACACGAGAAGACTGCTCATTCAAGTTTAACTGATCTGTATCAAAAGACTCAGAATAGATGGAAATCAGTGTTTCAAAAAGACAGTGGGCTAAATAAAAAAATACCATACAACATTAATCCCAAGTAGTCCTTTTTTCTTTCTGTCTGCAATTTATTATAGCACTGGCAATAATAAAAGGAACCTGGAAAATGGTGATGGAAATGATCCCATTTTTTTTTAGCTATTTGATAGTCTCATAATTGCAATCCAATATTTTGACTTTGGCTTCTTGTTTGAAAGTATCTTTGGTTATAGACCAGATTGTTCTTAACTAGATATAATCTACTTTCTGGATTTTCTAAATGAAGAAAATCATATTTAATTGTACTCTAGCCTCTGATTTATATACTGAGAAATGCATTAATTCTTTTAATGGTATTAAATGAGTCTCCAGATTGTTAGTTATGGTTTTATAATTATTAATAGTCCAACTACATGCATTCAATCTTTCTTTTTTCTAGTGCTCATATGTTCACAGGAACTTAGTCCAAACGGTTAGGAATTAGATAGGTAAGTTGTAACTGTTTAACACAATGGTACAATATGAAGATGCCCAGACTATACCCCTTAGAGGTGGGGGTAGAGACTGCAGCAAGGTTAGCATTTTGCTCATGATCAAAATCACTGATGAGGGCTTCCCTCGTGGCGCAGTGGTTGAGAATCTGCCTGCCAATGCAGGGGACATGGGTTCGAGCCCTGGTCTGGGAGGATCCCACCTGCCACGGAGCAACTGGGCCCGTGAGCCACAACTACTGAGCCTGCGTGTCTGGAGCCTGTGCTCCGCTACAAGAGAGGCCGCGGCAGTGAGAGGCCCGCGCACCACAGTGAAGAGTGGCCCCCGCTCGCCACAACTAGAGAAAGCCCTCTCACAGAAACGAAGACCCAACACAGCCAAAAATAAATAAATAAATAAAATAATTAAAAAAAATAAAACCCAAACACTTTATAAAAAAAAAAAATCACTGATGAGCAAGGACATGGACTTAGTCCTTTTATATCAAGCTGGTGACCAAAAGCTGTGACAATTACACTCAAAGCCCCAATTAACACTCAGTTTCATTTAACGGCAGAGGTGAGGTGGACCAGAGTTTCTCAGTCTTTGACAAGTAACATTCAACAGGGAGGCTTTTTTAAGGCATACATCCCCAGATCCCATGTCCAGGACCCTCTTGGAGATTTGGATTCAGTAAGTCTGAGGTGGAACCCTGGCAATAATATGTTGGGTAAAGCCCCCAGATAGTTCTAATGAGTACTAAACGTTGTGAATTAGTGACCTGTGCCCGTGGCCAGACCGTCAAGCCTGAATACGTGGAAAAAAATTCGAGGGAAAAAGGATTAGCTCAGTTCTGGCTCCACACCAAAAAGCACCAGAAGGCTGAAGAATTCCTGATGGTTTTCCTAAACCTCAGAGGTTTAGAGCTGAGAAGTCTCTCCTTCCATAAGCCACAAAACACTGGCAAGTGCTTGGTGATTTCCTTGTGGTAGATAAGAGTGGACTATTCACTCTATTCACACCAGGAAAATTATTCACTACATGTCTTTAGAGATGCCGGAGTCCTATCTATCCAGGAGTGCTTCCTGCTGGGGTTGCAGGACTGGGCATCCTTGAAGGTCCTCTCATTTCTCACTGAAGGTGAAGACCACCCCAACTCTTGTCTCCCTATTCACCCTCTTCTTCTCCCAGAACTCTGGGGTCCTAGTCATTCACATACATTCATTCAGAATCTATTTGAGTGCCTACTACGTGCCAGGCTCATTAGACATGTAACAAGTAATCCTAACGTGTGGCCCCAGTTATCCTAAATCCAACAATCCTAAATTGGGGCTTCCTTGAAACATACATAAATTGATTGAAAGTCTTCTCATTTTTAACTTAAAATTCTTCCTGGTTTTACAAAAACATTTTTGTACCCATTTCCTCTTTTATTCTGTATGAACACCAATGCTTCAGATTTCTTCTGTTAACACAAAAATTCAAAATTCACTCTTATTGCTTCCAGTGAAGTTTAATCCAAAACGTTAAAACTTGCATTATATTTCACCTGGGAAATAGACAGATACTCTAAAATTTACCTTCTGCCTATCATATGCCTCAAACCTCTGGAAAAGAGCTGAACTACAAAATCAAACCATGAAAGGAAATAATAGTTTATAGTGACAACATCTTCAGGACAGTTCTGGAAAAGGAAGTTTCAAACTTTTTATAAAAATTTAAAAAGGATTCTCAAAATAAAATGTGATGAAATAACTTGTCCTATTATGCAGGCCACAAAAACTAGTAATTCAGTTGAAATGGGATCTTGGACTTTATTCCTTTTGAATCTATTATTCTTTATCTCAATCATGTTTCCTTGAATGGGTTATCATTAATAATTACCCAGAATTTGAGGAAAACGTTGGTTCAATGAAACCATAATGATTAATTTTCCAAGGAACAATAGAGTTTTATCTATCTACCTATCTATTCACCCACTTACTCGCCTACCCACACACCTAGCCCTATCTATCTATCTATCTATCTATCTATCTATCTATCTATCATCTCTCTCTCTCTCTCTCTCTCAATCTGTTTTTGGAGGGTCTAACCATATTAAAAATACCCTAAATGATCCTATTTTACACAAGTTATCAGGTAGCACATAATCACAAAGCCTACAAAATATACAACAGTAGTATAAGAGAAAATGGAAAAGCTCTGCCTTAATGATCCATTGTTATCTCCAGCACTATATTCCCAGACCATCACTTAAATGCATTTTAACTATTTTATTCAGCAGTATAAAGCTGTGGAGACTCTTCTTAATGTCTTCCATAGATGTTAAAGAATTACCTCTCATCACAGGAAAAGCACTTGAACAAGGAGAAAGAGCAATAGTAAGAATCAAAAGAACAATAGTGGCCAGGGCTTGTGATTGAAGCTTCACTGTTTGGGGAACTCCTCTTCCATAATCAGAAATGTTTGACTCAGATGTTTCAACATCAAAATGACCTATGAAGAATATTTTGCTACACAGTGAACTGTATTGAGCATGTGGTCCTTGTTTAATTTGGCCTTTAGCAAAGAAGTTAGAAACAGGGATATTGGAAGCTATATTTTCTGTGTATATTTTAGGTCAGGGAGAGCTAGTGCTCTTGTTCCTTCTCTTCTTCCTGGGAACACAGCTAAACTCCATTTCCAGGCCTTCTTGTAGTTAGTTTGGGGTCATCTGACTGAGTTCTGGCTAATGGAATGTGGGCAGAAGTGTCAAATGCTACTCCAGGCCTGGACTGTTAAATTTTTCCTATGTCTGATCCTACACGCTCTCTTTCTGTTCTGTTGAGACTTGGGAGGTCATGCATGGAAAATGGCCCAGGTCTCTGGTGGTTCAGATAGAAAAATCCTAGCTGTCAGAATAGCTGCCTGGAACAGGGGCCCTGCATCCTTCCTCCAACCCAGCCAGACCATAGCAGACTATTATGTCAGAAATAAACTGTTTAAAAATTAAGCCACTGAAGTTGGGGGGATTGGTTGTTTCAACAGCTAACATTACTTACCCTAACTAATATTTTTATATGTACTAAATATGTGTTTTGTAAGTATATTACAACCTACTATTTAAGTATAACCTTTGTTATGTTGCTATAGTTACATGATATTATGTTCCATTTTAAAGGTGCAAATCCTGGTGGTAATATACACCCTACCTTCCATTGTGCTTTAGGAAAAGGCATATGTAAAGCATCAGTTAGAATTAAATTCAGCTGCATGTGAAGAAACTCTCAATAACCAGACCTTAAACATGATTTCTCTCTTACAGAAACAAAGTTGAGAAGTAAGCAGTCCTGGGCTGATATGGTTACTTTAGGAAGTCATTAAATTCAGAAGCTTCTTTTAGCTCACCTCTGCACCCTCCCTGTAGTGTGGCTCTCATTTTCGTGATCCATTATATCAGCCCAAGCTCCAGCCATCACATCGATTTTCCAGACGGTAGAAAGGGGCAAAGAAGAAAGGGGTCAAAAGGTATAATAACTATTTTTATAGGGAGCTTTTTATAAACTGCCACAAAACACTTTTACTTGTATTTCATTGTCCCAGACTCATCATATGGATAGACCTAGCTGCAAAGGAAGCTGGGAAATGTAGTTTTTATTTTTAGCTGTCATGTACTTAGTAAAAGTTGAGTTTTATTGCTAAAGAAAAAAGAAAGAACAGCTATTGGGGTACACCTCCAGAAACCTTTACTACATTTAATAAGTACAAACTTCTTACTGTGAAGGAAGAATTGACTTATACAAAATGCAATTTTAGACATACATCTGCTTACATATACACAAATTTTTGTTTATATTTTAAAAATATGAAATCCTTATAGCTTATCATTTCCACCCTAGTCTCAGCCCATCAGAATTCCTCTGGAGCCAGTGAGTTAACTATCCTCCAGTGTTTTGGACATGAACATAACTGCATAAGACAACAAAGGAAGAATAGGGATACTTTACATCTGTGTATCAGGATGCATAGAAAGAAGTAATTACATGCACATATGAGTATAAATAACAAGCTCTGCAATTGTTTAAATTTAAGCAGGGCTAGTATTGTGATCGTGGTATTGATTTATGGATAGATCTATGTCTGTTCTGAGTCTGTTTATGTCTGTATTGTGTTTGAGGGAACAGCAAGAACTTGTCCTCCATTTCTATAATGCCCACTACTATATTGAATCATGGAGAAAGTCTAGTAGAACAAATAAAATATAAAATAAATAACTTTTTAAATTAGATATGTGGTAGACACCTTTCATCATCACGTTTCCTTTCTGTGTACTCTATTTTACAGACATATGACACATACACCAGATTTCCCCCACTTTTCCTATGACACTGGTGACACCCTTCCTCTGTGTCATACTGTATATTTGGTTTTAAAATTATAGCCACTTCTCCCTCATTCCTCATCCTCTGTGTAATACTGTATATTTGTAATACTGTATATTTGGTTTTAAAATTATATCCACTTCTCCCTCATTCCCCATCCACCCACGTACATTCCAACACTGTATTTTCCTGCACTACCCCCTAATGAAACGGAGGAAGAAATGTTTCATACCAAAGATTTGGAGTTTTGTGTGCCCTTGGGCATCAGGTGCTGGCAAAGGCCGAAAAGGGACTCCTAGGAAATGAGGGCTAATTAACTACCTGCCAGGCACTGTCTAAATGCTTTACAAAGGACTGTCTCTATAGGACTAGCACTATAATGAAGGTGCATGCTATTATTGTCATCCCTGTCTTTACAGACGTGGAAACTAAGGCTTGGACATGTTAAAGTAACTTGGTCACAGTTGCATAGCTGGAGGAGCCTGACGTCCAGTGCAAACGGTCTGTCCCCAGAACCCATGCTTGTAACCACTCTGTCCTGCTGCGTCCATCACGGCCCCTCCCCATATCCCTGATCCCATAGTGCTGGTTGCCAACGAAGTGCACTTGTGGAGGCTGCCGGATGTGGAGCAATCCCTCTCTGGGAAAGCCTACAGTCGAATTAAGAAAATAACATAATAATATAAAATGACACGAATATCAATACCCTATCCACCAGAACACATTAATCTCAAGTCTGAAGCGGCCTCATGACTGCAGAAGGGTTACACGTTCCACTCTGTGTCTGCTAACATCCTTTTGTGGACCATCTTGCCTTCCTCTGACAGAAGCACTAGTTTGAGGCAAAGGTTTTGTGAACGTTTTTCTTCAGGCGAATCTTCTCTTGCCATGAAGTAACCACCAGCCATTTTCATTTGCACTCCCTTATTTACCCTCACCCCTTTTATTTGCAATCACGTCCACACGTTCTGGGCACTGCAAGTGGGTTCAATTAACAAGGAAGAAGGACACTGATAAGGATATTGTTAATGGATCTCTTTGTACATAAAAAGAACTCGCATCTTCCCTACCACATGCTGTCCTGAATTCCCCTTTTCCTCCTTCTCAAAGTTTTACTTTTTCCCAGAATGTCTGTGTGAGCCATATGACAGTGATTTTCTGTGCTAATTGCTTTATTCTTCAATAAGAGCCTTTACAATAGCGAACTCCTACAACACTTATGTGTAAATTAGGGCTGTTCCAAGGCAAAAAGTGAATCTTTGAATATAAATCGGCACCATTTCTCCCTCCCCTTGAGTATGAGTGTGAGTATGAATTTTAGACTGGTACAAAAAACCAAAAAATCCTCTCCTTAAAAAAAAAAAATCATTCTTTTTCTGCATCTACAGTTTCACGTGTTTGGGTTTACAATACAGGATCTCAGAGAGGACAGATCATTCATTCATTTCAAAATAGCTCACCAAGAAAGAGTATATTTCATGCCATTGTATACAGAAGTCGGGTGGAATTCTATATACATACAATTTTAAAATTCCAGGGCTCTCAGGCTGACTAACCATGGTCCCGAACGGGCTGATTATAGAGTAGAGGGTGGCTGAATCCCCAAGCGGCAGGGCCAGACATGAGGAAAAGCAGCACACCTTATCAGAGGGGCTCCCAAGAAATGATCGTGGTGGCAGTAGTTCTATTTTGCTCACTCGCAATAGCAACAACAAAATGATGCCACAGACGAAAACTGTCACGTCCCACCCACGCCATCTGTCCTGTGCTGTGTACCCACAGCTCCCCTCATTCTACAAATTAATCTTTCACACATATTTTAACAAAAAAAGTGTTAATGGTATAAAAGAAAAAACAAGGAAAACAGAAAGGGCTGTGTAGAAAATAAATTAAATTTCAATTTGATAGCAGTTATGACTTTTTTTATTGACTATAAGAGCAAACAGTCACATCAAATTGGTGCCACTGGCATATTATTAAAATGACAGGGCACCCTTAATGATCTCTGACAATGATTGCGTGTGTGTTTTTTTAAATATAGCATGCACATTTTGTCCAATTTGGGCTCTTTTTTCCTGTTGCTTTTGTCCTCTTTCTGAGTGGATATTATTCATGAACTGAGTCTTTATTATCTGTTTGGCCATCTGCATAGCATTGGCCATAGTCCCCTGTATTGTAATTTTGAGTGAAAGTAAGGACTATTGGAGACTGCAATACTAAAAATAATAATAATAATATGCTTTAAGAATTCAAAAATAAAAGAATGAAAAGGAAAATATTTGTGATGAGGTGAGGTTTGAAGGCACATAGCATGGAGGTGGGAGAAAAACATAAATCAATCCTTTTACTCAACTAGGATAATAGAATCTGGATATTCGCTCTGACCAAACTAACATCTACTTGCCTTGATAACAGGCGGTTCAGAAAGTGATGCTCCTTCATGCTGGAATGTCCTTGAATGAAAACAAGTTTTTTTGTTTTCTTACTCGCTTCTCTCCTGTTTCGGATGTCCATGTACCTCTTAGTGGAGTGGCAGTCCAAAACAGTAGCAGAGCCCCTTTAGCTGTCAAGATTTTAGAATTAGACTCTTCATGTTTACAAGACATGAAGTGACTGTTTTTCATTTAATCAAGGGAGAGTTTCTTTTTAATTAAAATATTAAAGCATAGTTTTCCAATTAAAAATTATGTATTGGGAAAAATAAATTAACTGCAAATTTGTATAATTGCCTTATTCCTAAAACTTTGCCTAATTTTATTTGGTTCTCTCCATTCTTCATTTTTCTCCCCTTTTGATCTTTTCTTTTCTTTCTTTTTGAAATTCTCTTAGTGTTAGCTTACCATTTATTTTCCTTTCTACTTGTCAGATTTTCCCTGCAGCCACTAGAAGGCCATGAAAATCAGCTGATTGAAATGTGAATATGGATTAGTAATGAAACATCTTCCCAACAAGAGTAAATATACAAGGTTATAATATATTTATGACAACAACATTTTGGTTTCAAATGAAAATGTATAATATCCCATTTGTTTTTTAATGTTCCTTGTTTTTTATTTCTTGTAGTTATTTCTATTAAACTTGAGGAATATGCAATTAAAGCTATGCTTGCATAGACACACACACACACACGCACACAAACTGCTTGAGCTTACTACCAAAGCAAGATGAAGTCTACCAATTATCTTATTATATAGAAAATGAATTACTTGCTTTTAGTAGTGGTTTAAAATAACTTTAAAAATTTGTCTTTCCCCTCCAAATTGGTGCATGTATGTATATGGTGACACCTCTTTTCTAAAAATTAATTAATTTAATTAATTTATTTATTTTGGCTGCTTTGGGTCTTCGTTGCTGCACGCGGGCTTTCCCTAGTTGTGGCGAGCGGGGGCTACTCTTCATTGCAGTGCGTGGGCTTCTTATCGTGGTGGCTTCTCTTGTTGCGGAGCACGGGCTCTAGGTGTGCGGGCTTCAGTAGTTGTGGCGTGTGGGCTCAATAGTTGTGGTTCTTGGTTTCTAGAGCATAGGCTCAGTAGTTGTGGTGCCCGGGCTTACTTGCTCTGCCGCATGTGGGGTCTTCCTGGACCAGGGCTCGAACCCATGTCCCCTGCATTGGCAGGTGGATTCCTAACCACTGCGTCAGCAGGGAAGCCCTATAGTGACATCTTAAATGGCATAAAATTTTCAAATTTGGAAAGTTAGAGCTAATCACTTTAATATCTATATCGATTTACTTAAAAACAATAAAGAATTTCTAAAATCAAGAGGAATAACCCAGTTTCAAAAATAGCTACTTGCTCATGGTGGGTAAAATTTAGGCCACATGTTGTTATTTATTTTCATACTTTTTAAACTTATATGGAGAAGGTAAGCTAGTCATTTAAAAATGATTGAGTTAATTCTTTTATTTTCAAGACTACTTTAATCACAAATATTACAATAGCCTATTATTATAAAATATATGTTTATATATCAATATTTATATATTTTACCTCTATGAGATCTGCAGAAAACAAAGCTATATTGTTATTTTTCACAGCTCTTTTAAGTCATATAGCTCCATTTTCACTAAATTGGTGTACATTTGATAATATGGTACAGACTTCTCTTTAACAAATTTTATTTTAGGTCCGATCCTTAAAAAAACAAAACAAAAACGAAAAACATCCCCCCAAACAGAAGTCTTGAGCAGTCACAATTGAGAGCCAAAGTTTTCACTCTTGCAACATAACAAGAATAAAGTCATTAAAAATCCCAAATTTAAAAATATTCTTTTAGAATTATGAGCTAATAGATACTTTTAATAATCTTAAACGACACATGCCTCAACCCTGCTTTTGTATTGTCCCCCTTTGCTGTACCCCATCCCCCCAAAGTATTATCTTGCACTAAACATCATCCGAAAGCTAAACATTATTTCTTAACCATGGCTTATATTGCTCTGAGGCTTTCCTGAGTCTAACTAGGAATTCCGAGTCATAATAAAGAACAGGGCTTCTATCTTCACTCACTCTCGTTCTGTGGGAGTTTTAGAGTTGGTTAGAGGAGGATTGGAGACATGAGGTACTAATGTGCTTAGGTAATGTATGCTTATTCTTGGACATTTCTGTAGCTATTTTTAAGTGTTGCAGATTGATCATCTCAGAAGCTGTGTAAGAAGAAAGGATCTCAATCAAATTTCTGACCAGATCCCTCCTTATGGCCATGAGAGTTTGATTTTCATTTAAACAGCAGTAAATATAGGCGTAAGGGTTTGAGATGAATTATGTAAGCCTTTTAGCCGTAACTATTACATTCTGCCACCAAATGAGCTGCTGTTCCCACTTTGTTTTATGGGCTCTGCATAGCCTGTGTTATTGTATCTGCCAAATAAAACCCAACAAACCATGCAAATGAAAAATATAATCTTTTATCTTTCATAGTCACAGGGTGCACCCATATATACAGTTTTATAGATAACTCTGCACCAGATTTACTGCTTTAGGACCCTACTGTCTTAATAGGATGTCCAGAAAGGGAAAACATCTCTTGTTTGGAGGCATCTTCATTTATATCCACCAATGGCATATGCCTTTATTGAAGCTATACTGGAAAAGTCAGGAATAATCTCTTTCATTACATTTTTAGCTTGTCTGTGTGGTTCAATTGAGATCATGGACTTTTTCCTTAAGGAGAAAGACCCGATAGGCTGTATTCTTTCAAAGCTAGTAGATTTAAATTTGTTTAAAAACAATGGAGTTTTTCTTTTAGTTTCAGAGTGGCCTAAATATCTGAAGAACAGTGACTTAAGGAATTGATGACTAGCCCTGCAATGCGTCTGTCTTAATCTGGGGCCTCGGATATGCCACTTAGCCATTCTGTATCTACATTCTCCTCCAAGTAACAAAAATCACAACACATCCCATGCCTACGACAGATCTGTTGAGGAGTAACTCACTTCTAAAATGCCTCACAGATGGAATACTCTTTACATATGCTAGAGAACTGCTATGATTCCACTAGGAGTAAAGTCTCTACCACATTCACCTGGGTTATTTCTATACTGGGTCAGAATACCTCTAAGAAAGTAAATGGACACTTTTTCTGGTAGTCTACAGAACAAATTGTACTTCTCACTTTTTCCTGAGTTTGAAGGGAACAGTTGAACAGGTAAAGCACTGTTATTCCCTCTGGCCTCTGGAAAAATGAAAAGTTATAAGTTATTTCTTTTCACCTCTCCCTTCTTTTTCCCCTCCCTCCCTCCCTCCCTCCTTTCCTGCCTATAAATCTTTCTTGAACTCTTACTAGGTGCTAAAGGTACAGTTGCTAATGCTGTAGAAAAAATTCTCATCCTGAGGGAGCTGTCAAGGAAGATAGTGAACAAAAATGGAGTCGGTATCTTAGATCATGGGAATTTTTTCTTTATTGAAGTTGTTCAACCCTCTTTCTTTCTGGTGCTAATTTATGCATCTGGCTATGATTCAGGTCAGATGTTTTATATGGAGGTTGATATGCCGAGTACCAGGCCCCATGTATGTTATTTAGTGTCTGTTGAATGAATGAATTTCCGAAATGTAATTAGTTAGGTTAATGAATAGGTCATATTTCTCAGTGAAATGTCAGTACATCCCCACAATTCCTCTATAAGATCAACCTAAATCTAAGTAATAAGAGTGCTTGCTGTGAAGCTCTAACTCTATATTAAGAAAACCTAGTTTGTATTGAGCAGGTCTTATCAGAAAAACCAGCCAAACTAATGACCTAGATGCACATAAGGGCATGCACGCGCGCGCACACACACACACACACACACACACACAGGCACACACAGTTGCCCTGATTGTGGCAACACAATGTCTGGAAACAGTTAAATACCAAGTATATTCTAATCCTCTTTACTTTGGGGCTAGCTATTTCATAAAGCATTATTTAAGGACAATGAGCAAGATATGATTTGACAAATAATAGTAGCATAGGATCAGCAGAGCCCAGGAAGAAATATTGACATCTCTGTTGTATTTACCTTTCTTCTGCCCCCACGTCCACCAGCACCATCTCCACCACCCAGGCCTCTACCACAGACTTCCCGTGGCGACCGTTCCTTCTCTCCACCTCTCTTCAATCATGCTTCTCCACTGCCACCATCTTCTCACTTTCCTTTATCACCCTACCTCTCCTCTCTAAAGCTATTGTCTTTATATTGTTTGTCTCTGTCATTTGTCTCTGTCTAAAATGCTCTTCTGTGCACGTGTCTTTGTTACAAAGACTTTTGTTGCTGTTCTGTCTTAGTAAGCCTCTGCTCCTGCATCTGTCCCATGTTCCAAGTGCTAAGGCATGGCTTGGCAATGTAGATCAGCTGTCAGTTTTTTGCCCTTTTTTTTTTCTTTTGCTATGATCTTGCTGAACAGCCTTAGTTTTGTAAACCAACTTCAGAGCAAGGGCTACTCAGTTAAACACGTGCCAAAACAGTAAGGTACAGAGCCAGGGAACAAAGAAATCTTCAAGACACCTGGAAGGAATTTGAAATTTGTTTTCTTCTGCGTTCATATTCAAGAACCACTTTTCCTATTGTCTCCCATAAAGTCATTACTGCAGCTTCAACTTAAAATGCTTATTTTTTTTTACTGGGTTTAATTTAGATACACATTTGCATTGTAAAATGGGTACTTTAAAAATAATCATTTTAGTCTTAAGCATAAATGCTAGTTCTTTGTAAGGGAAGTAACTTCCTGAGTTGCATGTTATCGCTAAGGGTGAAATAAATTTCTGGAGTGAGATTTAACCTTCTGTCTGCTCTTATTACCAGGAATAGTCTGAATTCGGTATGTATCAAGACTTTTGTGTTAAGTTCATAAGGATTCCTTTATAAGAAAAGGTTTTTATCACGACAATTTTATATTATTATGATAGTTAGGGTTGGTATGCATTTATTAGCCATGAACGAAAAATGAAATGTTATCTTTGTCCAGTGGGTTCACAATGACATTTATGCATAATGAAGTCCTAAATATAAGGGGGGAGGATGATATTCTTTCATGTATCTTTAGCACCTAGCACATGGAAATTTTACAAGAACCATGAGATTGCAATTCTATATTTCTCTTATGTATTTGTAAGTTCTCAGCAAATAATTTTTGGATGTATCATTTTCCTTTCTGCCGGTTTAAAGCCCAAAAGGATTCTGCTTTTGAGGGTGGAGCAGGCCTAAAACGAAGGAAAAATTTATCCTTGTATTGGAATGCAGACAGATGAAGTCTCTGTCTTTTGGTCAGAAGCACAACAATTGTCATGTAGTAGGTATGCGGTGTCAATTCTGGTACTCTCTCTTACTGCACTTTTTCTAAGCTCATTTGCACCCAAATTTAAGCAACTGAATATAATTAAGAACATTTAAATATTTAGAAGTTTTATTCTTTCATTTTGAACAAAAACAAACTACCTCTCTCTATATATACTTTACAGAATTTTAGAACAATCAATACTCAAAGATTTATGTTATTTTAAAAATGGGGCATGAATATCATAGGTTCATATTAAATCTTTCTTTAACAGAACCTATTCATCTGGAAAAGTCATATGTTTCTTCAGATTATTTTAAAAAATTAAATCTAAAAAACCCACAGATAAAATGAAGGCATCTTTTAATTAATATAACTTCCAAAACAATAGAACAGTTCCAACATTTGGATTTTGGAGGAACTGTGTGATTTTTAAGGGTGGTAGACTTGTCTCTACAAATTTATTTTGTTTAGGATAGTATTTAAATACTTTTTAACTGATTGAACTGACATCAGTGGATGGCAGGAAGGCATTCTGTGTAGCAAGGAAGAGAACCAACCTGGGGTTCAAAAGTTACCTGGGATCATACGCCAATAGAATAATGAATCTATTATAGCACAAAGTTAACTGTAAAAAGCGTCATTGTATGCATTGTTTTGCCTTCCATGTGCCATGAGGCATAATGAATTTAATGGAGGGATAGAGAGAGAGAGAGAGAGGAAAGAGGTGTGGGTTGGGTGGCTGTTTGCTTTCTTCCTAAGTTCTCCGAAGGGGCCAGTCTCGGTCTCAGCCAAGCCTGAGCTATCAGCCTCCTTCAGCCATTATGCTGTCTCTGGATTTATGGTGGTCATGTAAAAGCACTGATTTACAGTAAGCAACTGAAAACTGGCTATACAGGAAAAGCAGTTTTGGGAGGACTGTATCTTTTGCTCCTCTCTGCCCTTTAACAGACCTCAGATAGGTTTGAATTACTGGTGTAGGCTCGTTCTGCTTTCAGTATAGGGGGTCTGTCCCCAGTGCTCTGTGTAAATCCATTAAGGACCTTTCCTCAAGTGTTTATAACATTTCTGTCTTCAGGGCTGAGAATCAGGATGAATTACCTCCTATTTATGGCTTATCATAGTTCATAAATTTAATAGATTCAAGTATTACAGAATTTATAACCTAAGAAATGATTTGGTATATAATGTGCTTGTGGAATTATTTTATATATGTGTGTGTGTATACACACACACACACTATGCTTTAGGAAATATGCTCCTTCATTTCATTACAGTGGTGTGTTGCAGTTTGCTCATCTCCTTTTTTTACTATTGTGTCAGCTGTGTTTCTGTGTCTCCTTCTCCCTTTAGGCCATTTCAACCTGTTCATTTCTAAAAGCCAGAAGAGAAAGAGAGAGAGGGAGAGAGAGTATCTAAATAAGTTAACAGAATTTCATGTGTGCTATGACATTGAAAGTGGACTTAATAGAAGCATCAACAAATTTTTCATTTTAGTGTATTTTTTCTCTAGATTCAAAACCAGGTTAACTTCTACTCACATTTTGTCACATTTTATAGTTCTTATATTTAAAACATTACACTTTAGAATAGCTGGTCTTTTATTATTAATGCTTGCCTTCCTATTTTTTTAAGAAAAAAATCCAATTACACTTGAAGTTTATAAAAAGTCAATATTCAAAAATTAATTTCACAGATAACTTTTTCAACATGATCTATTGCACAACGTGTAATAAAAACACTGATTTTTTTTCAGAGATTTGACCTGTGGTTCACATTTAAAAGTCAGACATTCATTTTATGGAGTTGCTCATCAAATTAAATTTTATTTGGTATGTCAATGTTTTATAGTGTTAAATTGTTATTAGTCAAAATGCATGTGTTAGTAAAATATAAATCTTGTTCTCTGGCAAGAAATCTAACCATGAATGGTTAAATTGACTGGTATCATTCTAAATTTCAGGACTCCCAGAAAAGTATGGATTAATCAGAACTGTATTAGGACTAGGAGTCCTCCAGAGGGAAGCAATGGTATATTTTTCTAATAGTTTAGAGACTATACTTTTTGCATTTTTTTCCACTGTGGGAGAGAAAAAAAAGAAAGATTATTGGCTCTCAAACTCTGGCAAGTAGCTCTGTATCTTACTAATTTGCTAAGCCAAACAGTCCCTACTTTGAGGAGCTTACTTGAAGGGGTGCTTTAGAGTCTGACTTACCTTCCATGGTTCCAGTGGGTGCCCAGTAAAAATAGTCATCATTCTGTATTATGATACCTCAGAAATCAGTCTTATTTTATTTACAATTTGTATGCTGATGACTTTCCAAAGATGATTAAAAGTATCATTTTTTACAGTAAGTTTATAACACTTAAAAAAAAAAAGTCAGAGTGAAAGAAATTGTCTTTAATGTAAAAAAAGGGCAGAGAAAATGCAATGGCAACCAGAGACCAGGGACAAGATGTTTATAAAAATTTAATATTAAATTTAGCTCTGACATTCATATCCTATTATATTGTTATTTAGTTTTTCCATTGGTTCAGATTTTTATATATTTATGCCATTTCTTTCCCAACTAAATTTAAACTCCAAGAAGGAGAGAAGATGTCTCATACTTTTTTGTTGTCTTCTGTATCCATCACAGTACCTTTCTTGAACACAGTAAATACTCCAGAAACATTTTTATTGGTTCTGACAATGTATGAATATTCCATGCATTTTCATGAATTTAGAAAATATTTTAAATAATTGAGGGACTACAAACTTGCTTCCTTAAGTATCTATTTAATCTACATTTCCTGGTTACACTACTCAGCTCTCAAAACGGATCCTAGTGATGACATTATATCTAAAAAACAATGTTCCTAACTTTTGATGCATCAGTGTCTCCCCCAGCACATCTCTGGGGATTTAACCTATCTGCAGGTGCTTTTTGTAAAAATTTTTGTTAGAGCTGTGGCTTTACATGCTACAGAGCTGAGTTTCTAAACTTTTTATGGATAATCTTAACATTCTAATTTTCTCATGAACTTCTTATTTCATATGCTGACACTATTAATTACTTTGTCTTTTTGTCCAGAGATGTTACTTTTCTTATTTTTAACTTTTAGTAGGTGAGAAACAACTTTGAGAATGCAGATATTTCTTTTTCCAATTCTTTCCTGAACTTGTTGGCAAAGCATGCACTTCTTTTCACCTGTTTTCAAAAGAGTGTATTTCCTTTATCAAGAATATTTATAAACTTCCCTAACTTTAAACAGGTCAGACTGAAATTGGGCCCTCTACCAACCGACTAAAAGATCTAGAATTCACCAAAAGCACAAATGGAATATAGTTCATGGAATAAAAAACTCTAATTGTCATAGAATGGCCTTGACCTCAGTTATCAATCATGAAGGTACATGAAAACGTTGAGGAAAGAGTAGAGAACATCACTCCTGCTTCTAACAGGATATTCCAATATCAGCCGCAGGAATTTTGTGTGCTCCTGTTTTTAACTTCATTAGTAATTCAATATGTCTGATTTGCCTACACAATACTTTCAACTTAGTTTACCCATCTGACCTGGAACAAAGTGAAAGCACATTCTGCCCAGTTGAAAGGTCTCCTGGCAAGTTGGTTAGCAACAGGCTTGCCAGTCTCAGTTCAGTTAGCAAAGAATAAACACATTTCACTTGACAATTACTAGTGTACTAACTTCCTCACTCTGCAGTTTTCTATTTTATATTCTTAGAACAGATTTCCCCCTTGTTATTCAACTTTTTACTTGTAATTCTTGCCTCAACAAGATTTCCAATTTCTTGAGGTAGAAGTTTCTACTTTTCTTGGTGGCCGTGATGAACACAGTTTAATTGCAAAGAACAGGAATCGAATAAAAGTTTATTTGAAGGGAGGGAGAAACGATACAACAGTCTTACATCTTCCCTCCATAGTTTAACTTTGTGGCTTGAGACGTACCAATTAAGAAATCAGGCTATGGCTTCTGCAAGTATCACTTCTGCTGTAGTTCTCTAGAATTTGGTCACTTGGGAATGGCTACTTGTAACACTGCAAATACACGTGACATGAGGGTTCTGCGAGAAATACAGGTGCTCCGCTGCGTCTGTGACAAGACGCCCTGAGAATGACGCCCAGAAACTGCCCGTCTAAGCCGGTGGCGTCCGCTGAGCCCGACGCGCACCTGCACCTGCTGACGGGGCAGCGCGGGACGGAGGGAGGACGTCCCTTAGTCCTACCCTCTGCGCTCTGGGAGACGAGGGCCTGGGCGTCGTCACCCACAGCAGCCGGAGCAGAGGGAGCCACCTAATGCCGGACTCAGGTCATGTGTGTCCCGGGTGCTCTGCCTCGGCGGATACCTCCGCAACTTCGAGCAGCCCAGCCCCACCACGTTCAAAACTGTATTTATGGTTGTCACGGCGCACACCGAAAAGCTCGCTCCGCACCCCCAGAGCGCGCGAGGCCTCCTAGCCTGGAAACAAGCCCCTCCCAGCGCAGCTGTCGCCGCCGCCCGCGGGCTCCTTTCACTTTCTCACGGCCAAGTCCCCCAGAGGGGCGCCGCTGCCGCCACCGCCGCTGCGCCCTCCCGCCGACTCCGCCCGCACCGCCTGGCTACCAGCCCCGCCCGCTCGGGCCCGCCCACCCCAACAGTTTCTGCCTGCGATTGGCACGCGCGAGCGGCAGCTCCGGTTCGCCCCTCCCATTGGCTGGGCCCTCTTGTCAGTCCTACGATTGCCCGCCACTGCCTCCGCCTCCCGGAAAAGCCGCCCTCCTATTGGAGGAGACTGCGTGCTGGGGGCGGGCGGGGAACCCGGTCCGGCCGCTTTCGGTCAATCGCAGCAGCCCAGCGCCGGGAGGGAGGGCGGCGGGGGGGGGAACATCTGGCCGGCGCCGCCGCGTGCGTGCGTGGTGCGTCCCCCCGCCCCTCCCCCCGCCCCCCCCCTGCCCCCCGGCCCGGGCTCCTCGCTCGCTCCTCGCTCGCTCGCTCCCTCGCTGTGTCTGGCAGGCTGCGGCCGCCGCTGGGCTGCTGCCATGGGGAGCCGTTGAGAGTGGGGCCTCTTCGCTCCGCCGCGCTCCTCCGGCTGCCAGCGGGGGTGGGTGGGCGGGAGGGAGGGGGCAGGGGGAGCGGGCGACGGAGCCGGGATTGGGGGGCGGGGGGGGCCGGGAGGGAGGGAGGGGGACCCGCGGAGGAGGAAGCCCACCAAGTCCGGCGGCGGCGGCGGCCGGGAGGCGGAGGACGCGGCGGCGGCGGGGACGCGGTGACTTAGGGCCGCTCCGTGTGAGTCCCGGCGCCGGCCCCCGGCCCCGACCCGGCGCCCCCTCCGGGCCCTGGAGGGCGGGGCGCCGGCTGTGCGGCCCCGGCCGGCGGGGCAGTGCGGGCAGGCGGGCGGGCGACCGGGCCCCGCGAGTGGAGTTAGTTTGTGCGGGTGGAGCTAGGGGTGGCGGGGGGCGCCGCAGCGGCGGGGGCCGGGTGCGGGGCCGGGCCGCCGCAGCTGCGGGTCGGGCGGGGTGCGGCCGGTGCAGCTGCGGCGCGGGGCGCGCTCCGGCCGGTGCAGCTGCGGCGGCGCCTCTCGGGGGCGGGGGGCGCGGGGCGGGGGCTTGGGAGCGGTGCAGCTGCACGGCGCCGGGACGGCCGTGGCTCCGGGGACCCTTGCAGCTGCGGCGGCGCCCGCGGGGAGGCCCCTCCCGGGCCGGGGCAGTTGCCGGGGGCTCGCGCCGCGGCGGCAGGGAAGCGGTAGCAGCCACCCTCCCCCGGCTTCTTACGACTTTTCTTTTGTTGTTGCCGTGACCCGGGTCTGTTTTCTCGTCTGTTGTTTAAGGTGTTTTCCTGCTGCACCGGCTCTACGCCCTCCACCTCCTTCCCTGTGGTTTAACCTTCCTCTTTCCCCTAGTGTTTTATGCACAGCCAACTACGTAAAGATTTTCATTTCTTCCCCCCTCCCTGCTCCGCACCCCCACCCCCACCTCCTTGAAAAACAAAACCCAACCTCACAAAACCTCTCCGGACCTGAGGCTGCGAGGCGCAAAGGGGTTGATTTGTGGAGTGGGAGTCGCTGGCCCATTGCGGTGCTCCGGGCTCATTAATCTGTCACTCGCCCCCCACCCCACTGGGTAAATGGGGTGATTAATGTCTGATATATTGGAATGAGGCGAGGGCATTTGTACAGAATAGGTGGTGTGGCTGAGAAGGAATTTATCCCCAAAGAGTGCCTCCTGAAATAGGCATTCATAATTATGTCATTCATCGCGAAGTTAGAGAAAGTTGGGTTTGCGACTTTGGGAAAGCAAGAAGCACAGGATAGAGACCTTGGTCTTTGTTACTCTTTATTTAACTCTTGGCCATGGTTTTCTAATGAGAACGGAGTGGTTATCACCAGGACTGTGACACTTGCGCCTCAGGCCCCAGCGCCTTTTCTGCTCCTCACTCCCACAAGAGTCTGTGGAGACTTCGACATTCACAGATGTCGCAGCCCCTTGCAGGGCACTGGTCAGGCCAGCCCGGGTTACATTACAACTTCATCAGCCATTCGAAAAGACCCGCAACTCTAACTAAAAAGTTCCCCAACTTGCTAGACCTGGCTTCCCACACCCCTTCCCCCTTTCTCCCTGAAAGGTTTTCTTGTGATCATGAACATTACAGAGTGACCCAAAAAAAGATTGTTATGGGACACAGATCAAGGGGAAGACCAAGTTCTCTTTCTGAGCAGAAAGTCGGATCAGATACGCAGATGGAGCATTCATTTTAAGTGGCTGTAGCAGGTTGTATTTGTTTATTAATTTGCCTCATTGAACTGAAGTACTTTCCAGGATTTCAGAAAGTGCAGTTTCAGCTTGTTGATATTGAGAGTTGAAATTTGCATTAACTGGCAGGGTGAGAAATTTTACTGAGAAGGTAGTTTTAGATAAGTAGTTATATAAGAGTTGAAATAATAAGGTGAACCAGGTTGAAGTAGTAGTTCTGAATAGTCTTCCAACGTTCTGAGACATGTATACCATTATCTCAGCAGAAAAAAAAAAAATTGAAGTGCCGTAATAATGTTGAAATGGGACTGGAGATGTCAAATGGGTTGGTTTAAAAATATCCCTAAGCTGCCTTTGAAACTAAACGTTGGAGTTGAATAAAAGTGAATCTGGATTTCCTGAATAGCACCGTGGCTTGAGTGTGCTGTCAGTATGTAAGCCAGTCCACCAACTTAAGACAGAAGTGTTGCTATTCCATAAATACAGTAGAACTCCATATGCTGAGTTTTTCAATTTCTTCTGTTAGAAAGTTTGGAAAAAAAGGGAGACTTTGAAGTATTTTGTTTATACTAACAGAAGAGAAAAGTTCTCCTAAGAAAAAGCTGGTGGCAGGAGTGTAGAGGAGTAGCATATGGCATTAAAAGGAGCACAGCTGGAGGTAGCATTTCCATCTGAACATGATGTCAGAGCAGCTGACAGCCTGCCATCCCTCAGCCTTTTATTCTAACACACAGACAGGGAGTTAGTGTGTGCGGATCTGTGGTGGAGAAGGTATCTCATTCCTCTCTAACATCATCTCCACTTTGCATCTGTCTCTTAGTCTGCTTTTTTTCCACCGATGTAACAGACCTGGAGCCAGCAAGACTCAGAGGAAAGGACTTAATCAGGTTTATGTGTCCTAAAGGTAGGAGTAGCAAGAGATTAGATTGAGCATATTTCTGTTTTGGTGTTTATTTAATTTAAAAAAATCACATTACTTTTCTAATCCAGTTTAAGAATAAAATATGAACTTGAGTATTAAATGAACATCTTACTGGAGTTGAGAGTCTTGGGCTTGTTTAGTTTTAATTTTTATCCCTTTTGCTCGATCGGGTAAATAACTTTAATATACAGAAATATTTCAAGTTTTGAAATGTTAAGAAAGGCTTTGAAATATTGCTTTTTGAGATCACTTTGGATTAAAATCCTTTTTTTGTTGTTGTTGTTCACTGCTATTTAGATTTCTTTTGCTTTTGGAGTCGGGGGGGGTGGTGAGAAATAGTAAACTGTTTGGAATCCAGCATTCAAACTTACATGAGAAGATTTTTCTAGTTAAGAAGCTAGATTGTTGTGTAATTAATTCCACTGTGAAACTTTATTCTTCAAAACATTCGGCAGCACTACTGCAACATACAGCTGTAGTGCTTTTATAACCGAAGGTTTTTTTAAAAGAAAAAAAAAAAACAACTTTTGTCCCCAGGAGAATAGTTTGACTGGTTTCCTCATTTCTCTTTCAAATATATATTTAAGAGATCTTTTATTTCAGCATAACGATAATTATTTGCAGGAGTTTTTGTGTTAGCGACTAATTTAGAACTTGTAGATTTGAGCTGCCTGAATTGGCCAGACAGCTGTAATCGCACTCCTCTATTCTTAATCTCTTTATCTGGGCAGCAGCTGCCATATGGCCACAGTCAGCTGGATCAGATGTTTATAAGCTTCCTTCTTCGTCCCTCTCTGTCCTCTCAGCCTCCTAATTTGATCACGGCTACCTTGTGAGCTGCCCTCCAATCTTTATTTTTAGCCCTCTGAAGGATTAGGATTGATGTTAGCTGTGGGGCACTTAAAGTGATTGTATTGTAAATCTTGGTTTATTCTAGCAGTGGCATCTTGCAGAATGTATTGGGTTAGGCTGAAAGTTTTAGCCCATCTTGGGCAAAGTGTAGAAGAAGCAGGGAAGTAATTTTTAAATATTAAATTAATATGTATCCATTCCCCAAATGCACTTTTTGAGATGGATGGTGTGGAACTTTGCTTCTGGTCATAGGAAAGGGGAAGTCAGGTTTAAGGAGTTGAATTTTGTGGTTGAATTTTGACCCTTTGTACATATGCGTCTCTCCTGCCTCCATTTTACTCTCTTTCACCAGAAAATAAGGGCAACAGTGCATATTTGAAAGAATAAAAGCTAGTGGGAAAACAAAATATATCAAATTATGTTGAAACAAAGTATTTTCTGTTGACTGAGGTATGGCAGGGTCAAAAGAATAGTTTCTCTTTTACTAGCAAGACTTTTTTTTCTTTTTTTGTATGTTGAACCTGTAAAGCTTTTGAGTTTCATTTGAATGTAATATGCCTTTATTTAAAAGTTTGCATTAATTTTAATATGGAACTCATTTTGCTTTGCAACAGATCAAAGTTTAGATGAGAATTTTCAGAGTTCAGCCCTTCTGGTTCTTAATATTCTAGATGTACAGATTTTACAAAGAAATATAACCATTTCTTTTTCTCAATTCATTAAAAAAAATTTGGATTTGTTCATAGTAAAGATGATCTTTTCCATCTGTTGGTGTAGTTCCTTCTGATCTCATACATGTGTGCTATACCTGCAAATCTTTAGGCATTAACATCTGTTTTTATACACAGGGCTTTTGTTGTTTTAACACTCTGACTTTAAAAGTAAGTTGTTTGCTAATTTCTGGACTAATTATGCGATTTCATTTTTTTTTTCTTGATTCAGCCAAATGTGCGTTTAAATTGTGCTTGCTAAGTGCAGTCAAGTATCAAAAGTAATAAAATAAAAAAGGATGGTTGAACAAGTTTTCTGAATCTTCCAGAATGTGTTTGGGACTTTTCTTTGTTCATTATTTGAGTTGTTCCCTTTGAAATTAAAGCTATTTTGTAGGTTTTGTAGGACATAATTTGATGATTAGAGTTAATTAAATTTCTTCTGAAAGAGACCTAAATTCTTACTCTCAGTAAGAGACCGTACTGAAATTAACGCTTTTAAAACTTGACTAAAAGTTCAAGGAAGGTGGAGATGCATCAGAGACTGTTTGGCTGGGGTAAGAAGTTTCAAAAGTGTACATTTTTCTTCTTGCATTTGGTTTTGTGTGTGTGATTTGGTAGTGCTTGGGTCATTAGCCTGATTAAAATTCAGGGACATGTACCTCCGTGGCCCAAGCTGATTTTTTTTTTTTTTTTTTTAATGGGGACTAGAGCCTTGAAAAGTTGTTCCTAAGCAGGCTCTCATGAGAAATTTCTCTCTTCCCAGGTTATGAAGACAGTATGGAGTTTCCAGACCATAGTAGACATTTGCTGCAGTGTCTGAGCGAGCAGAGACATCAGGGTTTTCTTTGTGACTGCACTGTTCTGGTGGGAGATGCCCAGTTCCGAGCGCACCGAGCTGTACTGGCTTCATGCAGCATGTATTTCCACCTCTTTTACAAGGACCAGCTGGACAAAAGAGACATTGTTCATCTGAACAGCGACATTGTTACAGCCCCAGCCTTCGCTCTCCTGCTTGAATTCATGTATGAAGGGAAACTCCAGTTCAAAGACTTGCCCATTGAAGACGTGCTAGCAGCTGCCAGTTATCTCCACATGTATGACATTGTCAAAGTCTGCAAAAAGAAGCTGAAAGAGAAAGCCACCACAGAGGCCGACAGCACCAAAAAGGAAGAAGATGCTTCAAGTTGTTCGGACAAAGTCGAGAGCCTCTCTGATGGCAGCAGCCACATGGCAGGCGATTTGCCCAGCGATGAAGATGAAGGGGAAGATGAAAAATTGAACATCTTGCCTAGCAAAAGGGACTTGGCGGCCGAGCCTGGGAACATGTGGATGCGATTGCCCTCGGACTCAGCAGGCATCCCCCAGGCTGGCGGAGAGGCAGAGCCACACGCCACAGCAGCTGGAAAAGCAGTAGCCAGCCCCTGCAGCTCGACAGAGTCTTTGTCCCAGAGGTCTGTCACCTCCGTGAGGGATTCGGCAGATGTTGACTGTGTGCTGGACCTGTCTGTCAAGTCCAGCCTTTCAGGAGTTGAAAATCTGAACAGCTCTTATTTCTCTTCACAGGACGTGCTGAGAAGCAACCTGGTGCAGGTGAAGGTGGAGAAAGAGGCCTCCTGTGATGAGAGTGATGTTGGCACTAATGACTATGACATGGAACATAGCACTGTGAAAGAGAGTGTGAGCGCTAATAACAGGGTACAGTATGAGCCTGCCCACCTGGCTCCGCTGAGGGAGGACTCGGTCCTGAGGGAGCTGGAGCGGGAGGACAAAGGCAGTGACGACGAGATGATGACCCCCGAGGGCGAGCGGGTCCAGGTGGAGGGCGGCATGGACAGCGGCCTGCTGCCCTACGTCTCCAACATCCTGAGCCCGGCGGGCCAGATCTTCATGTGCCCCCTGTGCAACAAGGTCTTCCCCAGCCCGCACATCCTGCAGATCCACCTGAGCACGCACTTCCGCGAGCAGGACGGCCTGCGCAGCAAGCCGGCCGCCGACGTCAACGTGCCCACCTGCTCTCTGTGCGGGAAGACGTTCTCCTGCATGTACACCCTGAAGCGCCACGAGAGGACTCACTCGGGCGAGAAGCCCTACACGTGCACCCAGTGCGGCAAGAGCTTCCAGTACTCGCACAACCTGAGCCGCCACGCCGTGGTGCACACGCGCGAAAAGCCGCACGCCTGCAAGTGGTGCGAGCGCAGGTTCACGCAGTCCGGGGACCTGTACCGGCACATCCGCAAGTTCCACTGTGAGTTGGTGAACTCCTTGTCCGTCAAAAGCGAGGCGCTGAGCCTGCCCGCTGTCAGAGACTGGACCTTAGAAGATAGCTCTCAAGAACTCTGGAAATAATTTTATATATATATATAAATAATATATATATACCTATATATAAATAGATCTCTATATAGTTGTGGTACGGTCTAAAAGCAGTCTTGTTTCCTGGAACTGAAAGGTTGGGGTATTAACTTGTTTTTGCACTTTAGAATAGCATGAGAATCTCACTAATTTAGCATTCTGGTAAAAGAAACTTTAGAGCAAGTCGGAGAATAGAGAGGTGTTTTTTCTTTCTTTCAAGGGGGGTAGGGGAAGTAAGCCAATAAGAACCTTTGAAACAAATCGTCCTATCACAAAATGCTTTCCTAGGGCCTATTTTGTCAGCACTGCGGTGTCTTTTGAGCTCTCTCTTTTTTTCCCACCTTTTTTTTTCTTAAGTAGAAATTCCCTCCAGTTTTATTAGCCTCTTTATATGTCTCAAATTGCATGAATCTTTTCTGGCTGTTGGAAACCTGAATGCTTTTAGACCCAAATGGAAAATTTCTGAAATGCTGGATTATCTATTTTTAAACAAGCAGTTGACTTAAAACTTTCTGTGGCAACTTCTGGTTTTCTGACGGTTCCCAATGAGGGAAATTCTGAAAGTACACTGGGATCACTGGGACGCTGTCTTTGTGAAGGTTTGCTTGGGATGAAAAAGGATATTGCAGCTTCAGCAGTGTTGAACTGTGTGTTGAAAAATGTGAATTACTGTTATTGTATACTGTAATTGATTACATGGGCTGGGGGGGTGTCAAAGGACTTGACAGGTTGTGTTGATGCTCTTAGTTGAGTCTTGAAAAGTAAATATTAACGCTACAGAAATGCATGAGTTTCAATATATTTTTTGTCTTTGTTTGCATTGTATAACTTTAACGAGTGAGTTTAAAATTATTTAATTTCCTTAGAAAAATAGCACCATTTGGAAAAAAAAAAAACCTGGTGTTATGAAGAACGTTAATGCACTGTTTTTATTTTATATAATTTAAATTGACTTTCCCACTGTCTTTAAGTTGAAACTGTTAAGCTGAATAAAAACTTAAGCTGCAAATTGATAACTTCGCTACATAACAAGGAAAATATAAATGTTTACAAACGGCTTAAAGATTTGCATGTGCAGTGTGCATTTTATAACAAAACTTCTAATTGCACAAAACCCAGGCCAGCTCAAAGTTTAGATGTACACATTTACCCAGTTGAGCGTTTTTAGAGTAACTACTGCACAAATTGACAATAGGTCATTCTCTTTTTTTGCTCCCCTTTTCTTTTTCTCCCCTTCTTCCTTTCCCTCCCTTCCTCCTTCCCTCCCGCCCCTCCCCCATCCCCCCCCCCCCCAAACTCATGAAAAGATTCTATGGACTGAAAAAGCCCCAGGCTGAAAGGACTGGACTGCCTTGATTGACATGGGGAAGGGGGTTAGTAGACTATGTGTATCGCGGCAGCAGAGGCTGCAGCCCAACGTGTGGTTTTAATGACCAGCACGCAGGGCAAAGCATTTTGCACAGTGTTTGTTTTCCTGTCTTGCACTTACAAATAAGGTCTATGGGAGTAGCATGGAAAACGTTTGCTGTTTTTCCCTTTTTTTTTTTTTTTTAATTGCTTTTGTTTAAAATTTGATCGCCTTAACTACTGTAAACATAGCCTATTTTTGTGCTTAAGATACTGAATGGAAAACTCCATTGTGTGTTGCTGGACTGTTTTGGAAATATTTGGTCAAATGTGTGTTAATTTGGCTGTAATGGCATTTAAAGCAAACAAACAAACAAAAAAAGCTGTGAAAATGGCCTTGGAGCATTATCTTTAGTTACTTGAAGAGTTTCTAGTTTTTTTTAAATACAGTTTATGTTGAAATAATTTTTATTAATTTAGAGAAGACAATCAATGTCTGTGAGAAAACGGACTTTCTTTTGGATTTTCTTTTTGTGGTCATTGTGAGTGATTGCTTTTTCCTTTTATTAGTTTCACATTCTTCCTTTGTTCTAAAACTTAGACTGACATCTAGCTTTGACAATCATAGTATGTTTTATTTTCCTGAGGGGGGAATAACTTATAATGCTGTTTAGTTTTGTACTATTGGTGTGTTGGTGAATTTTTAAACTGTGTGCTAACTGCAATAAATTATATGAACTGAGAATTTTTGTGCGTTTTTTAAATTGTGATTGTGTACTACATAGATCCTAAATATGTATCATACATGGCATCTTTCTTTTTAATACCAATTCTGTACAGAGCTTATGGATTATTAGAATGCCTTAAATCACTCAAATGTAAGTGTGCAAACATTTTGCTTCTAGTCAGTTAAGAAGATACTAAATGCACATTTAAAAAATGTGACCCATTTTCTATAGCCTAGATCAGGAATGTTAAGGTAACTCTCTAGAAATTTGTGAATCTGTGAAACCTCAAGTTTCATAGATTTTTTGTAATATGCTGTACAACTACTATTCCGTACACCATAAGTCATATTTTCATGGGTAATTTTATCCGAAGTTGATTGGTCAAATCTATTCTTCTGTGTTCTGGTTTAAGTGGAAAATTGAAGGAGACCGGATGTCTTAATTTGGAAAACTGCTTGGCTAACGACTGGAATTCTAGGCAATCGAATTAGCAGGCATTCGACTGTTCAAGAATAGCTGTATACGTCCTCTTTGTTCCTGGGAGAACTCAAAAGTTCCCAGGTTTTAATTCCTAAGTTTTAACTAAAATGTAATTAAGTTCATGCAACCATTTAAAAAAACTGTTCCGTAATTTTTGTGATCGTCCCAACTTCATGCTTGCCTCATTGGGCTTGTCAAGGTGAGAAACATTTGCTGGTTGACCTAAAGAACTGACAGCACTCACACGTGCCGGACAGTTCTATAGAGGAATTGTTAACACGCTGTCGTCCTAAGTGTGAGCAGGGCTGGCACCGACCTGAGAGTTTTTGTAAATCCTGGAATCTATAATTGTCCATAACTTCCAGCCTTAAAGATACCTATGAAAATACAGTTTTACATGATTATTGTCAAAATTAAATACGTTTATATTAGTGACCTATAGTAAGGTTAATATTCTTAACTTTGTTGGAAGTGGGATATAAGGTCTGGAGCTTGAAAATGTACCAGTTGTAAGTTCCCTGATGGCTTTGGATGGGAATCCCGAAAGATTGTCATAAAGTGCAATCAGTAATTTACTATTTGGGATCCTACTTTCCCTTTTTTTGTTCAAACAGGATTTCTGTTACATGAAACTCACTTGGTTTTAACTAACCAAACATTGTTTCACATGAAAGGGTCACAGCATCTCAAAGCTTTCTGAGGATATCGAGAGTTGTAATTTAGTTTCATTGACTAGCATCTAATTTTAAATGAGGAGCATTATCTTAACTGGATCCACTTATAAAAACAATATTTTGACATGAAATTTGGAAGAAATAACTTCTTAAAACATTCCTTGCAAAACTAGAACAATTACACAAATCACCACATTTGATAAGTGAAGGAATCAGTTGTTTATTCACTACATTTTTTAAAAAGGAAATTAATTTTTCACATAATCATGTTGGAAACCATTCAGTTTGCTCCCCCTTTTGACATCGGGCTGATACATAAGTATATTTTAAATATATGGTTTCATTTACTTTTGAAAACATCTGTTTCTTTTAGATAATCAATTATGCCCTAGATTAATGTGGGGCCAGCATTGTGTGCAAGGTGTACCCTAGGAGATCCAAGAAGTATGCTATGTTAAGGATTCTGGTTTTGGATTTCCTTTCTAGTTAATCATGCTACCAGATTAATAGGTGAATCAAGTCGAGTTTTGTTTTTTTTGTTGGTTTTTTTGGTTTTTTTAAAATACGCTTGTCGTGATGATCTACAAACAGGTTATTGGAAGACTAGAAAAAGGTAAACGTTTTATTAAAATTATATAAGCGCTCACATTAAAATGGCTGAAATATTTATTTTTCAGGTAAAACAAAAGTTTTGAACTGTTATCAAAGAAAACAATTGTTTTTTTAACCCAAGAAGTAATACTACTTAAAAAATCTTGAATCTCCCAAAAGTTTTATCAATAGAACACAAAACATATAAAAACTTGACTTTAAAAATCCCATTGTACCAGATTAGAATTAAAAAAAAAAAAAAAACCTCACCATCTCAAAATTTCCTGTATTGTATGACTACATTTTATTACACAGCTTAAAGCAGTCTTTGGTTTCTAGTATAATGAGGGAAACTTTCACATACATCTGGGTAGGAAACTCAGATAATTTTAGTTTTAATTTGTAGATATTGATCTAAATTTTTCATTATAATTGTTTCCATGTTGGAAACTTACTGATAAGGTACAGTGAATCCAGTAAGTGTGAATTTTGAAATCCAGGACTGAAGAACTCAATTTTTCTTTTTAAAGTCATTTGCCATTAAAATGCTAGAAATAATACCATTTTTTTAAAAAAGCAATAATTTTATTTTTAAAAGCAAATAACTTTTAGGAGTTTCATTTTGGCTACAGTCCAAGTTTATTACACTGATAGGATTTTTGTCTCTTATGTTAAAAATTTCCTACCTTTGGCCTGCTGAAACATGGCAAAGTATCTTTTGTATGTGATCCTTTGGTCCAAAATGTAGAACCATTTATCTTTTGACTTTGTCAATGTAGTTACATAGAAAGAAACATTTTATATTACTAGCCTTCCCCACCCCTTCTTAGATTTTCTTAGTTTTATAAAAGGAGAGCTAAAGCAGTCAGATCATACTGATGACGCTGGAGGTTTTTAGAAATATTCATTCATTTACAGAGACATTTTAGAAATTAAACTTTTAGCATTTTGCAAACTGATCCCTTGGACATCTAATTAATTTCTGTAACTTCTTGTGAAAGAAACTGAACTCCAAATTTAAAACATTGTAACAAGGAAGGGTGAGGTCATAGAAATGAAACGGTAACATGAAAAGTTTTTAAGCCCAACTACTTTATATAAGTATCTGCTTACACTAAATAATTTGTTGAATTAATTGTCCAGATAATTCAGGCTCATAGAATAGCTTTTTCCTAAAATATTCAAGCACTTGAAAGAAAGCAGATTTTTTTTTTTTTTGAGAGAGAGAAATGAACTATCTAGTTAACTTTCCTGATTCTATTCTAACATTTACTAATTTACTGTTACTCCTGATCCCTAGGATTAAGTGAGCATGGTACTTTCCTTTGGCTGAAGGGTAGTTTGCAAAACAATTCAGTCAAAACTAAAATTTTTCTTGAAGTTTTCAGGCACTTGTCCCCCTTTTCTAATTGTCTTCAGGAATGGGTTTGCAGTTGAGCTTGCATTTTGCTATAGGAGGCAATTCTCTCTAGTTCCTTTGGCAGGAGAGGAGCAAAAACCCAATTTGGCTTTAAAATGTAGCACATTAGTCAGTAACAGTTTCAGTGAGGATATTTAGAGTGGCTTTGAGAGGCCGTGTGACACAGATAGAGAGTCCATTCACTGAAATGACTTATTTACAGTTTATTATAATCTCTGTAGTTAATCATTAAATCAAGTAGCTTTTAGTCAATGTCAATATGCAGGCTTAATATGACTATATAGGAATTTTAAAAAGTCATATTGGCCTAAATATTCAAGTTTGTAAAAAGTATATTTGTAGTTAATATGAAGTGGTACATGGAAAAATGTATTTGAATATTTGTAAACATTTATAGGCTAGATTAACTCTGTTGTTTAAATACATAATGCATGTAAGTACAATGATACTGAGCTTGAAAGACTAGCATAGCCTTATTTACGGGTGCTGTGCCCAATCAGAGCTAACTTTTCATATGGGACAGAGCTTAGAAGAATTAACCACGTATAAGTTTAAAATATAGATTACTCAAAACGATGTATAAGTAAGGACAGAGTCACCTCTTTTTAAAAAATCATACTTAGTGCAGTGTGCACTTCAACCTTGAGGGGATTACTAAACACCCTGACACTTATTTGTGTATGTCTATTGCTCTGAAATGATCTGTGATCAAAGTAGAAGCATTTAAGGTTTTAATCTGAACCTTTTAAATTTGTTATTAAAAACAGACTAAAAATTATATGTATATATGTTTCCTGTGGACCATTTTTTAGAACTGTGTCATGTAAATGAGCTGTTTGGTAACACTGAAGTGCCTATTGCATGTTTACTAGACACACCACAATGCTTCCTAGGATGTCTATTTGGATAAGTTCTAGAAAAGCACAATGATACAATGATAGATAATTAAAACATTTAGGAAAAGCATTTATTGCTTGTGAACCATAGCCACAGAAGTTTGTGGCATCTATTAAAAAAATCCATTTCTTCTCTTTTATAACTATTTCTCTGTGTACTTAAAATCCTCATCAAATAGAAGAAATTTGAGCGTAGAACCATATTCCAAGAAAATCTAATTTATAAGGTTATTTCTATAACTAACTGCTTTTGAGAAAGAGGGTCTCTTACATGGCAGCAGGGAGAAATGGTATAAGTTTATATTCAAAGCATAGCCATTATACACATGCCCTTATTGTAAAATTTAGTATCTCTTCAGAAACCCGAAGATTTTGCAGACAAATAAATGAAAAAGAAACTGAAGGCTGGCAGATGGAATATCCTTTAGGTTTTTATTTTTGTTGAGACGCAAACTAAAATTCATATTTTATAGTCTGTTCTCTGTTTTTCTCAGTGTCCTTTTATTAATTATAAGAGGGTAAATTTTATGCAGAGTGATTTTTGATACCATTGCACAATGGAATTTTTCAACCAAGTTGTTTTTGTGTGTGAATTTCTACCATTTTGAAAAACTGAAATACATTTGAATGAAAACTACATTTGAGCTTGGCCCTATTTACCAGTCTGCACCAGCGAACCACATACATATATCCAGTGAGCGAGTCCGAAGCCTGCGGACCAAGGAGCTGAGGCATTTCCAGGCGCTCCTTTTAATAAACCACGTTGAACTCAATGAAATCCTTAGGTTAAGAGAAAAAAATGAAAGGATATGTTGAGGCACAATGAAGTTTTGTTTTTCATACTACGTGTGAAGTCTAGAAAACGTGGTAATTTCTCACATTCTATTTATATGTTATTTTACTTGAGGGATGCCTCAAAGCTGTACTAGAATCTCTTATGTGCAAAAGGGGGAGGGAGGGCGGGTTTCCCATCGTTTATTCAATTTGCTTTGTAAAGGTGCTTATCTTGCAGTAAAAATAATACTTTAGTCAAAATACAGGTGGTTTGAAGGCTTGACCAGCATGGAAGACTTTTAAATGATTGAAGTGTTTCTGTTTAAAAGTCAGTCAAACAACGCCCTCGAAGTATGAGGCAATCAATCCTCATATTGTTATCCTTATTTAATAATACATATATAATTCTTTTCTCTCTCCTAAAATAACATAATTCTTAAGCCTTATAAACAAAAACAATTCCCAGCTTACATCTGTATCCTGAATTTTAAAATTTGCATTCTGGACTGGTTGCTTTTGAAATAATGAGTTAATTTTGTTATTCAAATTGCAAAAATCTAATGGCCAGAATGGCCCAATTATTCCCCATTATTTGAAGACCTATATTGTGTGTCTGATATTCTCCCCTTACAAATTGCTGTATCACATGTTCTTCCTAGAAATCACAAAAACTTAGAGCTGGAATGGGCAAAAGTGACTTCCAGTTTATTCATCCTAAAAGTGGAAGAGCAGGGACAGGGCGAGGCATAAGGGAAGGGAAGAGCTCCAAAGCATTCTGCAAACGTTTCATACATTCCCCAAACCTTTAGGTGTCTATCATTCTAGACATGAGGGTTTTTTTCTCTTTAGAGGCACGTGGAGGTTGAATTCCTTGTTCGGGGCATATCTTTGATCAAGTCTGAATCTGAAATCAACATTCTGGTTATGCCCAAATGGTAAGGTTTGCAATATGTAAATATATATTTACCATGATTACCCTTACTATTGTCTGCTATATATATTTACAAGTTGACCCTAAGATTGGAATTATGCTGTTGAATATTTCTCTTCCTGACTTGGATCCTATCAACTATTAAAAAAATTATCACAGCAGAACACTCTCTCCTGAGAGTGAGGAGGGCATGTTTAGGCCCATCTACCTCGGGGTCCCCAGAGCTGAGACCCTGGCAGGATTCTACTGACTGACACACTCTCCCTCTCTGCTCCCAGCCGTGAAAGGGTTGCTTAGGTTTCCAAATATGTTACTAGTTCAACCACAACGAGGCACTGCTACTTGCAGGCCAGTAACTGCAGGGCTGACAGAGCTGTTGCTGGACGTGCTAAAGGGAGAGAAGAAACACGGATGCATGGCAGAGGGTGGCAGCCAAGACAGGAACCTCAAAACTTGTTTGCTGCTAAAAGGGGAAAATTGAATAACTTTCCACTTAATCTGAAAACTGGCCTTGCTTACTTGGAATGTCTCTAACCCCCTTCTCTCAGTATCATCTGCTTAAGAGAAAGGAGGTTCAAGAGAAAGTTAGGGAAGGTCTACCAACTCGCCACTGGAGGAACCCCACCCTGACACCTTCATTTCTCCGCTTGTAAGAAAGACCAGAAAAATAACGCCCTTCTCATCTTCTTTCTTAGAATAGCGTGAAAATGAATTTGCAAAAGCATTAAGCTCTCAGCAGAAAAGTGCTATGTACATTTGCAGTGACCTCACTATTATAATGATTATTATTTTTACACCAAGATGAAGTTTCTCCTTATCATAAAGACTTCTTACCAACGTGGGTTTTTTTTTAATGTGAATTTTTATGATTTAAATTCATCGAGCACTAACAGATTCAACTTTATCTCAGTTTTAAGCAGGCCCTGAGGAAAGCAATTTCTACACGAAATGTGAAAGTCCAAGTACCATAGGAATGAAAAAGATCCTACAGTCTCAGGTAGGTCTGTACGTGTGTCCATGTTTAGGTACGTACAAACCTTATAGAACGTACATCATACTTTTGGTTCTTTTTGACGAATCTCCCAAAGCCCTTTCAGCTCTCTATCTGATTAATCCAAAAACCTAAGCTGGACACATATTTTTTTCTCTTAAGGCTGGAGAGACCAAGACCGAAAGCTTCAGCTTATGTTTAATCTTGCATCATAATATAAAAAAAACAGTATGATTAATATATAGGATGATAACGAACAAGCACAACTCCCCAGAGAAGCACACATATTAAAATGATTTATCAGAGATTTAAATGAGTTACTCCGATCTCACCAGGAGAAGGTGGCACATGCCAGATCAGAGCTCAGGGCATCTCAATCTCAGGCCTCACGTCACCAATGTGCTATTTTATGTGTTAGAGCCATGTTATGGTACACTGCAAATCTATGGGCAAATTGCATCATAGCAAATACATCCATTTGGAGGAAGAGGCACCTGGTGAAAGTCCACGACTCGATGGAATGCAACGCTCTGTTCCTTATAAGGAAACTTTGAGTAAATATTGCCCCGATCAAGCTTACGATCCAACTTTTCCTCGTAACAGGCTTCAAAATCCCCATTCAGTGAGTCCACTCTGCTCTTTGATGCAATGCCACTTCACAAAAGCATTCGTGCCACAGTCATCTGGCTTTCTTTTCCTTCTTGCTCTCCTTGATAGAATGACACAAATCTCCCTTTTTATTTTATAATTTTCATGGATTTTTTTTACAAGGCAATGACTTCAATAGTATGTGTTTGGTAAAATAGTCCTTTTGGTTGCTATATTTAAGAGTTTCGTTTTTAAAAAGTTAAAAAACAACAACAAGAAGCAAAAACAAACACCCCCCCCACCACCACCTCCCTTTGCTTGGTGCCACAGACAAGAGTCCAAAGGACATTAGCTGCTCCATTGCACACATTGGAAGGGAGAGTTTGCTGTGAGCTCAGTCCTTCTAATAGACTGGCAATTTTGCAAAAGGTTTAGAGGATTTTGTTTAACCATTTCTGCATGTGGTTTTAATGAGCTCGTGACGGTTGATAACAAAGGCCAGGTTGTGTGTGTGTTTTGCAGCATTTTCTGACCCGATCCCTCCCTGCTGACCAGAGGAATGGGCACCTGTGCGCCTCTCCTGGCTCACCTATGGGAGTCAAGGTGGTGGGCTCATCTCCGGCCTGTCTTCATGCCAGGGATGAATCATGCGGTAGGCAGAGCGGAAGGAGTCTCTTTGTTGACAGCTTTCCATCTGGACTTTGGATACGGCTGATTGTTCACGTAGCGCGTGGGTTAGCTGGAAGGGGCTATGAGAGTGAGCTCCTCCATAAGGGATCAGGAGTGTATAAAACATCAGCAAACCGCGGCCCAGGATTTCACTTGCAAAGCTCAGAGGAGGAGCATGTCCGTCCCTGAATTTCAGGTCCCTGGTTTGTGAATGTGGATGACTGCAGCTTGGACAAGCCAGTGTTTCATAGTCAATAGGGTCGTTTATAGCCTCATTCAGATAATCCGACTGGAGTACACCTGAATAAATACATCAAGCTCAGGTGGCTAAAAGTAAGCCCCTTTGAGTTTAATAATTAAAATAGAGCTATTCAGATGAATTTCAGTTTGTCATGTATAAATGTAAGAGGCTCCGTAAAGGATGGTGTTTTGTGATTCATATAGGAATATGATGGATGTATGATACGTTTTCCACAGCTATTTAAGAAAAAAAGATTATCTTAGTCATGGGGTGAAGTTATGTGATGCATTGCACCATCCAGGCTGTGTCTGGGCCAGTACAGATTTTTTTTTTTTTTTTTGTGAAAGATTACTTCTTGGCAAACTAGATATGCAAACGCCAGAATACAGTAAAACCACATTTAATTGGACCTACTTGCCAACTTCTTGAACACAGCTTGGATTATTCCACTGGAGGCTGCTTCTGTTAAAAGCTGGGGGAGGAGGAAGTGGCATATTGACAAGGCTTCAGATCACTTTTTTTCACTCGGAGTACAATTATGCAATGAGCCAAGTTTGGAAGTATTTTACTATGTTTAATAATTATTATTAAAGATATTGTAAAACATATGCATTTGTTAAGTGGAATGTAATGGGAGTAAAATCATGTCATAAATTTTACTTTGGATTTATTTTCCTATTTTGTTTTTTATTTGACTGCCTTCCAAATTGATTCTAGCCAAAACTATGCACTCTAATACATATCATACTTGATATTAAAGTGAGAATATGAGTAATTTATAGAATCCGAGTGAGAACAGTTTTCTCCTCTTAGCCAGCCTATATGGAATTGCCATCTCTGTTCAGGTAGCAGCTGACACACAAACCGTACACAGAGAGGGGAATAATAGGGATTGAGAAATCCCGCACATTCTTCTCCACATAGACGCTCCAAACCCCACATGTCCTGGGCATATCTATTGTTCAATAGGATTCCAAGGCCAAGGAGAAGGGTAACTATTTCTCTGTGTGTGTGTGTGTGTGTGTGTGTGTGAGTCTAGAAGAATCAGACTCATCTCTGGAGATGTGAGTGGGGACTCACTGACAATTCCTAATTCTACTCAGGTGAGTTTTGGCTTCAGGTGATGCTAAATTACACCGCCATCCCTAACTTAGAAAGCTGAGAAGGCATGGCATCAGTTTCACGTCTTGAGCTTAAACAAATTTATATTGTCTTTACAGTCTCTTTTTCAAGGAAAAAAAGTGCCCCTGGAATTGCACTTCTTAAACCGAACAAAAGTGTCACCTCCAGTGATTGGCAAGACACTCTGCCTTTGCACTGAACTCCACCTGCTCTGTGAAAACCCCACGGTTTTCTCACGACCCCACTCAAGCTGCTTAGCAATTGGGCCCTCGTTTCCCAGCGTGGTGATGCGTCAGGCTGTCTTCTGTTTGCCCCGCGGGTTCATTGTTTTCTCTGCCGCCACAGGGAGCGACCAGGGAAGGAAGGGAGGGGAGACAGACTGACCGTCGCAGCCAGCCCGCCGCCCCTGCACTTCCCCCGGGCAGGAATTCTCGGCGGCTCCCTGGGTGTGTTCTGAACGCGCCCGGGGCTTGCGGGAGCCTGATGCGGCCGTGCCGCCCGCGCGGGGTGGACTGCAGCAGGCGGCCCAGCGTCTGCAGAGGGGACGTGAGGACATCTGGCCTGTGTCCCTGCGAGCAGGGCTCCGCTGCCGGCCTTTGAAAATCCTCCGCATCGGCCCCTAGCGCCTTGGAACTTTCTCCGTGGAGAATTTAGAAGAGCCAGTGTGCCCTTGATTTCTTGGACATCTAGGCCTCGGCGCGTGCAGTGCTGCCCGGGGGGCAGCGCGATCCAGAAGGCCCCGCGCTCGTTTCTCAGAGCCTGGAGCCAGCGCGGGGTGACGCGCTTCTGCTCTCCAGCCCTCTGCTCGCTGGCTGTGCCTCTTGAGCAAGTGACTGTATCTCTCTGGGCTTCTTTTTCTTCATCTTTAAAATAAACTCTTGGGCCAAATGACTCTGAGGTTCTTTCCAGCTCTAAATTCCTCGGGTATTTTAAACCTATTTCACTGAAATGCTGATTAAACTGGGGCTGATAACAAGGAAATATTTTCCAGTTAGAGTAGAAATGGTGACTAACGTGCCACTCAGGCTCGTGAGGCTCAGAGTGATCAAAGGCACACTCACTTAGACGGGGGGGGGGGGGGGGGGGGGGGGGGGGTGGGGGGGGCACGGGCAAGGCTGGTGAGTATTTCTACCTGCCTTTGGATTTTTAACATCCAGTTGTGTTTTCCCTCTCACGTGCTAGACACATGCCTCCTTGTCTTTGGTCAAGCCCAGTGGGTTTTGGGTTAATTTCTATTTTTTCATAGGAGAACCCTGAGAGATCCTAGCCAGATATCAGGCAAGAGCTTATCTAGTTCCACACATACTTTTGGGAAAGTGAATGGGATATCACCTTTGTTTTTGTCATTCACTATTTTAACTAGCAGTGAACAAGCGCTAAGGGCTCCTGGCTAAGGAGTCATCCTTGTTAGTCCTGAAAAGGTTGTGAACTTGTTCAGCTCCTCTTCGGAGTCTTGGTTGGACAGCTCCCTGCCACCTTCTTAGGACAGGCCTTGTAAATGAAAAGGCTAATTCTGGTAGACAGCGGCTTCCATAGCAAGGGGTGCACCACAGACCATTGCTGTAGACGTGGTTCACCGAATTTGGAGTGTCCAAGGGGACTGGTGATAGGTCTACAAATCAGAGGTCATTTGAGTTAAGTAGATCATCAAAAGAGAACACACAGCGCTCACAAATGGACTCAACTTAGGGAAGACCAAATTCTTAGTGACTGTCATAAAAATCCCATGTTTTGTCATTGGCAGCTAGACCACTGACCTAGTCATCCCCTGTATGTCTAGCTTGTACTTAATCCATTCCAGTATGGAGGAAAACCCTACCAGATTGTTGTGTGAAAAAAACAGTCCAAGAGAATGATGGCGGACTAATTTGTACTAGAGTCTAACTCAAATATTTTCACTTTTATTTTGTTTCATCCTGAAGTCACAAAGTAAAATGGTCGAGGAATTCAAGATTAGCATGTAAGTGAGACTGAAATAGGACTGCATTCTTTTATTAGTTAAAACTCTTTTGGTTGCAAGGAACAGAAATCCAACTTAAGCTAGTTTAAGCCAAACAAAAATTTTATTATAAGGCTACATGGATTCAATGGAATCCAAAAGAGGAATATGGACAGGCCTTGGGAGCAGCTAGAAGTGGGAGCTCAGAGGCTGTCAGGATTTGTTCTCCTTTCCTTGCCTCTGAACTCTTTCTGCTGATTGGCATTTTCTATTCCTCAGTCCACATGGTGGAACAAGACTGCCAACTGCTTCTGCATTTACATGTCTTCAATTTCAGACACCCAGGGAAAGGCTGACTTCTTTTGTCAGCTGCAGTTCCCATATCCTGGGGGAGATTTCTGATTGGCCTTTTTGGATTGGGCGCCCACTGCTTGACCAATGGGCTGTGCCAAAATCACACCCATTGTACCAATCTGCAGTCCACATGGTAGCCATATGCATGTGGAGGGCACAGGTATGGGAAGGCCAAGGGCAAACTCCCCAGGGGACAGAGAGAGCGTTCCCTGAAATGAAGCTGGTGCCGAGCTGACAAAATCATAGGGGCCCATTACATTTCTCTACTGAAATTAAAGGGAAACTGAAAAAATATTATTTATCTGCAAGTGAGAACAATATATTCTCCCCTGTGGTCTAACACCAGTTAATTTCTAACCCATGGCCAAGTAGTTAAATGAAATAATGTATGTTTTTTAAAGTACTGTAAAATATAAATTAATTTTCATTTAACTTAGTTCATCTAATTTCTCTCCAGTTACCTATCATTTGGTAATCTTGGAGCATGTTCAAGAAATCCTTACCTGCCTCATCCTGGTGAGGCCACAGAACTTAATTGCTGACCTCGCCTCTCAGCGATTTAACAGTGATCCACGTGCCCCATGGGCACGGCAGAGGCGTGATCGGGTAACAGAGCACTGTGGACAGAGAAGACGCTTCTCCCTTTCCCCTTGTTTGGGATGTAGGAAGGAGACGGTGCAATGAAGAGCTCTACAGCAGGCAAGAGCCATGTGTCCTCAACCTGGGACACAGGAATCCATGGGCGCAGAGCACAGAGGGGCCAGGGTAAGGATAGGGGCATAAATGTTGGTTACTGTGAAAGAGGTCCTCCAAGCCAGGGTGCTGGCTTCTCTCAAAGCTACGTTAGCCCTCTCAGGTGCTTCCCCAGTCACAGTGTCACAGTTGAGAAGTGCATCTGCCTGTTGGAAGGAGAGAGTAAGCCTCAGGGACATGTGGCTCCCCGACCTGAGATTGCTTTAAATGGCAGACACAGGCTGTTTGGACGTGTGGCTCGTCACTCCTTGGGTACTCGCTGCCCCCTCCCTAAAGACGCAAAACAATCAGAGTTTGAAGGAGGCTCCTGGTTAGAGTTAGGTCCTCAAGGCCAAGGTGGAGAAGCATAAGACTAATTGATTCAGGGTGTCACAGACTCAGTAGAAAACAAATATGAGTATTTTAGGCACCTTGGGTTTCATTGTTGCTGTTTTTGCTCAAATTACTGTGACCTGCATCGGGGGAACTTTGGGGACTGATAGAGGATGTTATCTTATTTCCAGCTTTTGTTGACCTCCCCCTCCTGCCTGCCTGTGAAGGCACCTGGGAAACCAGGAGAGGAGAAGAGTTTGTGCTTTGAAAGTAGACAGAGCCGAGTCGTGGCTGGGAGCTCAGGCAGGCACTGACTCACCAAAACAGAAGTTTCTGCAGCTCCCCCTTAGAAGGGCCATGTGGACCGGTGATATGGTACCTTTCAAGCAGCAGAGGCACTGCACCTGCCAGGACCGTTTCAGTCACGGGTGACTGGAAATAAACTCAGACTAGCTTGACAAAAGAAGAGAGTTCACTAACTCACATCTGGGGAGGTCTGGGGGTGGCAGTGGCCTCAGGGATGACTGGGCACAAGGACTCAGATGACAATGACATTTAGCTCTCTTTCCCTCCCCACCCACTCTTGGGTTTGCTTCTGTATTTATACCTCAAAATGGGCTTTCCTCACACGATGGGGGAATTGCACAAAGATAGTCCTAGCTGGCCTTGTCCCAGCCAGTGACCCCAAAAGGAAGAGGATGGCATCCTCTGAACATCTGTATTTAAATCCTAATAAAAGAACTCTAACCTGACCTAGATGGTGTGCTTATCCGCAAGACAATCACTGTGACCTGATAAAGGGGGTACTATGCTTGGGTAGGCTTGGGGCCATATAATAGCTTTCTTTTGGCCACGCTGAATAGCTTGTGAGATCTCAGTTCCCTGACCAGGGATTGAACCCAGGCCATGGCAGTGAAAGCCCGGAATCCTAACCACTAGGCCATCAGGGAACTCCCAATGGCTCTTTATAGCCTCTTTATGAGCCTTAATTCAAGCCTCCCAGAGCCGGAAGTAGAACTGTAGAAAATTTTGAGGGGCCCAAACACAGGAGAGAAAGATTGTACCAGGGCAACAAGGATAAGGATAATTTCTATTCATGGGTTCCTGCCTAGGAAGGCTAATTTGAGTTGGGTGTGGGAGGGGAGGAAAAAGTGATACGGTAGAGGGCAAATTTTTATGAAGTGACAACTGTGCACATGAGGGTACAGCGTTCCTGCCCTCATAGAACTTACTGGTTAATGAAACAATTAAACAAAAAATTATGGTAAAGTATCGTAAGTGTTGTGAAAGAGAAATATATGGTAAGTAGGAACACACGGTAAGGGACACCCAGCCCGGCTGATGTGTCACAGAAGCGTTTTCATAAGAAGTGATAGGAGAGTAGGAGTTAGTCACACACAATAAGGGGGTGGAAGAGTGTTTTGGGCAGAGGGATCAGCATGTGAAAAGCCCAGAAAGAGAACCAGGCAGCTTTCAGGAGCTTGTTAGTTCTTTCTCAGGCCAGTGAGTATGGCTAGAGCACTGTGGGGGAAGGTGTATGAGTTTCCTAGGGCTGCCATAACAAATTACCACAAACTGGGTGGCTTAAAACAATAGAAATTTATTCTGTCATAGTTCTGGAGACTGGGAGTCCAAAGTCAAGATTGTCAGCGGGGCCTCACTCCTTCCTTCACTCTTAAATTCCAGCTTCTGGTGGATCTAGGGATTCCCTGTGGCTACACGCTCCAATCTCTGCCTCCATCTGCACATGGCTTTCTACTCCATGTCTGTGTCTTCTCCTCTCGTGCTTTTTTTTAAAAAAAATATTTATTTATTTATGGCTGCGTTGGGTCTTCGTTGCTGCGTGTGGACTTTCTCTAGTTGTGGTGTGCGGGTGTCTCACTGTGGTGGCTTCTCTTGTTGCAGAGCACGGGCTCTAGGCGCATGGGCTTCCATAATTGTGGTATGCGGTCTCAGTAGCTGTGGCACATGGGCTTAGTTGCTCCACGGCATGTGGGATCTTCCCGGACCAGGGCTCGAACCCGTGTCCCCTGCATTGGCAGGCGGATTCTTAAGCACTGCACCACCAGGGAAGTCCATCCTCTTGTGCTTCTTCTTATAAGGACACTTGTACTTGGATTTAGGGCCCACCTGGGTAATCCAGGATGATCTCCTCATCTCAGGATCCTTAACTGGACTACATCGGCAAAGATGTTAACATTCACAGAGTCGGGGTGTTAGGATGTGGTTGTGGCACCGTTTTGGGGGGTCCCATCCAGCCCAGTACAGAGGGGAGAGTAAGGAGGGATACTCTGGACTGACAGGCAATGCTGGGTCCTAGGGAATCTAGATTCATCCTAGAGCAGACCAGTGACATTTCCATTTGCATTCTGGAAAACCCTCTGCTTGTTCTGTGAAAGCGGGCTGTGCGTGGGCAGTGAGATAGAAGCTGGCGGGGTCTGTCAGGAGACTTGCTGTGGTGGTTTATGAAGTGACAACTGTACACATGAGGGTACAACGTTCCTGCCCTCATAGAGCTTACTGGTTAATGAAGCAATTAAACAAAAAAATTATGGTAAAGTATCATAAGTGTTGTGAAAAGAGAAGTATATGGTAAGTAGGAACACACTTACTTGCAGTCCCTCAGTGGCTGAGCGAGGGACAAAGGTGGATCATAGATCCGCTCAGGAGAGCCGGTCAACAGGACTGATTGGCTGTAGGTGGCGGGCAGCAGGATGGAGGCCGAGGGAGCCTCGTGGACAATTCGCATTGTTATGCTCTGTGTTCTCCAGGAGGCAGCACTGGGAGAGGGAAAGAATGTTGGCTTTGGACTTGGCTAAACCTGGGTTCAAATCCCAACACTTCCAGCTTCTTGACTTTAGTTATGTGTCTTATTTTCTCTGAGCCTCAGTTTTCTTCTCAATAAAATGGAGATGATATACTGACTTCACAGGGCTCTGGGGAGACTAGATGACGACCTACACCATGTGGGCGCCCCCAGTGTGTGGGCTTCCCCTCCTCCCACTGCTCGACCACCCACTTCCCCCCGGGACTTCCCCCCTAGGCTTCAGCTGTGCCCACCCCCTCCTTCTTCCCCACCTGCTTCCTGGGCAGCTGGCTCCCCCCACCTGCAGTTCTTCTCTCCTGGGACCTGCACACAAGTTACCCTCTCCCTGTTCCGGAACCTTCAACAAATATTCTCTCACTTATCCCTCCTAAGCAGCGCAAGGTATGAAATGGTGGTCTTAGCCCCTTGAAAAGGGACCTGAAGTACTTGTTTAATTTAGTCCCGGCTGCAATTCATTCATTTGCTCATTTCTTCTTGTATTTATGCATCTGCTCACTCAACAAACATTTCGAGTGGGCCAGGCACCGAGCTAGCACTGGGAACATGGTAACTGATGGTAACTGTGGTTGCCAGAGAGGTTAAATGACTGGCCTAAGGTCACAGAGCTGGTTCGTGGTGCGGGGATAAAACTTGGTTTTGCCTGGTGTTCCTTTCACCATCTGAGCTACTCAGCACAGTAAAGGAGATGGCTCTACCCTAGTCACCTGTGGCCCATGGAAGTGCTGGGAATGATCACAGTCATCTCTTAGTCGACGGAGCAAACTGCAGTGCAATTGTCACAGCAGTTTACGTGCTCTAGGATACTCACGGCCAATCTCCGTGTACCCTCTGCCAGGAGTCAGACTTCCTTGGTGCCATGTCGGCAAAACCCGGCGAACAACCTTGGCCCTGTTTCAGGTCGGCTGCGCATTGAGGGATCAGTTTACGTTTAATTGACGTTTGGCATATTCTGAGCCCAGGTGGCCTTGCTTCGGCTTTCTGAAAGAAGCATGTGACTTTGGCCTAGCACTTTGAGTTTCATATGGCAGTTTCCAATACCTGAGGCAACTGGCCTATTACTTTCTAGGGTCTTTCTGAATTGAACATAAGTCTGTGTGTTTGCCTTCTTCTTTGTTGTTCCCTTCTCAGAAGCTACGGTTCCTCAGATTCCAAGGAGGTGTGGCTGGGAGAGCCGAGGCCTGTGGAGACCGGGTGCCTCCACTTCAGCCTTTTGGCAGCCCCTCTGCTGTCTCTGTCTCCGTCCTCAAGAGCTGTTATAGCAGGAGGTCCCTCATCCCTCCCTCCCTTGGAGTTGAGGATGAAGTGAGAAAGGGCAGTGGGCTTGGTGCCTGGCCCACGGCAGCCCTCCCTATGAATCCAGCCCTTACTACTGCTCTAGTTGCTGCCACTCACGACTTCCACGTCCATCCTCTGCACCACTCACTGCCCACTTTCCTGGGAATGCAAGGACCCGGAGAAGAGTGAACGGGATAGAGGGATGGAAGCGACGCACGTGAAGGTTAGTGAGGGAATAAAACAGCCCCCAGCCCTGCCATGCTCAGCTCCTTCTCCCCGCCTGCACAGTCCTTCCTCATGTCTCTGCCTCTGCAAATCCTGACGGCCCCTCAGACCCCCACCTTCTCCCCGGATCTGCATGACCTCTGTGTGCAGTGCCTATAACCGAGTCCTCTCCTCACTTGCTGCCTTCTCTGGGGCCCAAGCATGCCCTTGGCTGCTGAGACCCTACTATGAGTCAGGCCCTTGGCATTGAACATCTCTTTTGCTTCTCACATTGGCCTCCTGCAGTGGATGTTTCCCCATTGTGACAGATGAGGAAATAGGGTTCACAGGAGCTAAGTGACTTGTCCAAGGTCACCCACGTTGTCACAGTGCAGAGAGGCAGGCTCCGGTCCACTTACCCCAGTACCTGCTATTGGGGCCGCCACTGCTCACACTAAGGTAAGATGCGGCCACTGACCTTCAACTGCCAGTGTAGCTGGGGGACGGGTGCAGTTTTCTTTTCTTATGTGTACACTTCTGTTTTCCAAAGAACCTGCATTACTTGTGTCATCGAAAATAACATGGGTGATAGTTGAGAGTCCTTACTAAGCATTGGACATATGCCATCCCATTCGTTCCTCACACAGCCCTGGGTGGGGGTCCCATGACTGTCATCCTTTCTTTCTAGGGGAGGAAGCCAAGTTGTGGAAATGTTAAGTAACTCGCCCACAGTTGCACAGTCAAAAGTCCCTGCCTGACAGAGCTTACTTACTGCTTCCAAGGAGAAATGAAACTTTGTCTTAGGAATAAAAGAAGCATTCCATTTAATATGAAATGCCCAGAATAGGCAAATCCATAGAAACAGAAAGCAGATTAGTGGTTGCCAGGGCCTGGGGTGGGGGTGATGGATGGGGAATGACTGCTAATGGGTATGGGGTTTCCTTTTGGGTGATGAAATGTTCTGGAACTAGATAGTGGTGATAGTTGCACAACATTGTAAATGTACTAACAGTCACTAATGGTAAATTTTTTAAAAAATTAATTAATTTTTATTTTTGGCTGCCTTGCCGTTGCTGCGTGTGGGCTTTCTCTAGTTGCAGCAAGTGGGGGCTACTCTTTGTCGCGGAGCACGGGGTCTAGGGCACGAGGGCTTCAGTAGTTGTGGCGCGCGGGCTCTAGAGCACAGGCTCAGTAGTTGTGGCCCACGGGCTTAGTTGTTCCATGGCATGTGGGATCTTCCCGGACCAGGGCTTGAACCCCTGTCCGCTGCACTGGAAGGTGGATTCTTAACTACTGAGCCACCAGGGAAGTCCCACTAAAAGTAAATTTTATATTTGTAATTTTACCACAATTTTTAAGAATGTAAAAAAAAAAAAAACTATTACTAATCATTTCCTGGGGCAATTACATTTTGGAAGCTCTTTTTAAGGAGGGATATAATACCATGAATTAAAAAAAAAAAAAATAAGAAGAAGCCCTTGGGGATGGGGAACCATAAAGACCTGGAAAGGGAATCAGATGGCCATTAGAATTACTTACTCTGTTGAAGGGGTCTGCAGGTTGAGAAACCACACTATCTAAGTGCTGAATGCTAAGTGCTTTATGTGGATCATTTCTTCTAATCCTTGTAATAGCCCTGGGCATTGTTACTTTTATCCCACCCATTTCACAGAGAAGAAAACTAAGATGTAGAGAGCTTGAAAGACTTGCCCAAAGTCCCGATGCCAGTAAATGGCAATGGCAAAGCTGGGCTTTGATTCCAAGTGGTCTGACCTCCAGGTCCACACTCTTCACTGCCAGCATCGTAGACCTGTGTGTCCTGTGCTGTGATCTGTGAGTGTAGCACAGTGCCGTTGAACTCAGTGAAAACATTCCTGTCTTTAGCCTTCCTGCTTTCATCAGTAATAGCCTGTCCAACAGGGATAAGTGTTTCAGAAATACTGAGCTTGGTGAAACTGCTGAACACCTGAACCCCAGCGAGGCTATGCCGGATGATGATAAATCATGTTCCGATGAACCTTGTGCCCTGAAGTTTTCATTTGTGGGAAGCAGAGAAGACATGAGCTCCTTGCCAGTTCCACCCCGTGGAGAGCCGGCTGCTGGGCCTCCTGACTGTGCTCTGGTCTCTAGGGGGTGCGGTGGGCGGCTGTCCCCATGCCGGCTGTGCCACGGCGGCACACGCTCTGATGACTGCTGCCGCTGCCCAGGAAGGGTGAACGGGGGGAAGCTCCACTGCGGAGCGCTGAGCAGAGCATTTAAAGATTGAAAAACAAAACAAAACGCCAAACCCGCAATCCTCTGCCGTAGATATTCTTTACAGCCCTGGAGGGGCTGGGGACACGCTCTCTGTGTAAAGAGACACCAGCGCAAGCTGCTGTTGATTTCATCAGTCAAGTTCTGTTTGGGTAGGTAATAATAAAAACAGCAGTAAGAACCCAGTGCTATGCAAATATCTGCTCTCCACATAAGGGTTTGGGGCAGAGGCTCAAAGTCTCAGAGCCTGAAACTTCGGGGGACAAAGAGAACAGGTCTAAGACCATCCCTGGTCACCTGGACTCCCCCAGCCCCAGGCTAATCAGTTGATGGGGTCCGTCAATGTGATTTTTGCATTGTTTCTCCTCCCTGCGGCCGTCTCCCCGCCTGTGCGCGTGCTTGGCTGCCTCCTGCCTGGACTTTCCCAAGGGCCTGCTAACTGGACTTCCTGCTTTAGGAGTTGTCTGTCTTTATGAAGCCTCCAACCACTGTGCCACCAGGGTGAACTTTCTAAAGCACAGGTCCGGTCCTCGCTCTCCCTTGTTCCCAACCCTGCATTGGCACCACTTCCCGCACAAAATAAAACCCAAACTCTCCAGCCTGGCACTCAGTCAGTGCACACGGGCACCTAGTTTCCTCCAATCTTTCATTCATGACTTGCTCAACACATGTTTATTTCTCCATGTGCCAGCCACTGGAGCCGCCACTGTGGATGCAAAATGACAAAGTCCTGGTGCTTTCTCTTGAGGATCTGAGAGTATGGTAGCGTCCACGGGGGAAGTGTTGTGGAGCTACGTAGCCCGATCCCTAGGGCGACAGTGAGGGCTTCCTGTCTAAAATCATTTGCCGTCACCTGAAGAAGGCACAGGAGGGATCCAGATAAAGGCCAGGCTGGAGGGTGGGAGTGGGGGGCAGGAAAATGGAGGGGGCGCAGGGTAGTGAAAGGCCAGAGGCAAGAGAATACGAGCAGTGCAGTTGGGCTCTAGTCCATGAGAAGAGCATGACAGCAGGAGGGAGGTCGTCCCGACTATAAAAGGCTTGAAAACCCTGGCAGGGGTTCAGACTCAGTCCTGAGAGCAGCGGGAGGCCACTGAGGGGTGCAAGCAGAAGAGGAACGTGAACAGACTTGTGTTTTAGAAAGTCCATTCTGTCTGCAGTTTGGAGAAACGGTCGGTGAGAAGGGGGAAGAGAGGCAGGGCGACGAGTGACGGGGTGCGTCCAGGAACCCAGGCAAGAATTGTGGCGTTGGGGGTGGACAGAAGGGGACAGACGTGAGATGTTGAGGGCAGGTCTGGGCGATGATTTGAGGTAGCGGGTGAGACAGAGGGAGGTGACAAGTCCCTTCCACAGGTTTCTGGCCTGGGCAGCTTGTGGACAGTGGTGCCTTTCCTGGGCTGGAGCATCGGACGGGCAGCTGTCAGGTCTGGGCAGGGCTGGGCTGGGGTGTGAGATGCTGAGCTCAGCTTCAGACGTGATGAGAGTCAGTGCCTGTGACACACAGGAGAAATATTCATCGTGATTGGGGACAAGCAGGGAACGCCAGTGTTCAAGGCTGGACGTGGGAAGGAGAGCCTGCCACAGAGACGGACAGGGAGGAGGCCTAGAGGCAGGAGGAAATCCTGGGAGTTGGTCCTCAAAGTCAGGATGCCAAGGAAAATGGGGACCGCAGAGCACGAGCTGGTTGTTTTCTCAGCAAGGAGGTTGCTGACGACATTGACAGGAGCAGTTTCCTTGCAGGAGGAGATGGTGCTGGTGGGGGGAGAAGCCAGACTGCAGTGGGCTGAGAAGTCATCCGAGCTGAGAGGATGGAAACAGTTAAGGGAAGATGATTTCTGTCAAGAACTTCGGCCAAGAATGGAGAGAAAAAGAAAGGGCTGAGTCTGGAGAGGAAAAATCTTTCAAGGAGGTTTTCTTTCCATCCTCCCCTCCCTTCCTTCCCTCCCTCAGTAGGAATCTGAGCCTGGGTGGAGAGATCGGCCCTGCGGAGGAAAGGTCCCTCTTTCACTGTTGCCAAGAGGAAGACAGGAGGGGGCAGATGCAGGGTCGAGGAAGCCATTATATCGTCCTTTCTAGCCTTGCCTTGAATTGGTCCTGCACAGAAAGGGCCACACACACTCGTCCCATGTGTCCCCCGACCAACCTTTCTCCACTTCACTGCATTTGTCAGCAGCTTCCTCTTTTTCACATGCCCTTCATTCTTCTTTAAATGCAGTAATGTGTCCAGATTTTGTGGGACCTGAAGTGTACACAATTTGGAACAGCCTCTCTAAGAAGAATGCTAAAATACATTACTTTGGCAAATTTTACAGAAACATCTGAAAACGTGAACACTTGTCTATGGCTCCTCATAGGAGTCCTTGAAAGGAACCCGTGAAAACTTGGGTCCTTGAAAGCCAAGCTTCTTCAGCTTCCTGTTAAATCCTCCTCGATTCAAATGTTAAAATCATGCACAAACCTCAGACTTGAACAACAGCAACAACAATAAACAAAACAAGCAAAGAAACTCCCAAACAGAGAAAGAAAAAACTTCTCCCATGAAGCCCTTCCATGGAAGGAAGGAAGGAGAGCCTCAGTTTCCTCATCTATAAAATGGAGCTAAGAGCTTCTGTCTCCTTGTTGTGAAGATTACATAAGGCAACATATGGGAGAGAACCTGGCATAGTTCCTTTCCCATAATTGGGGCTTAATAAGAGATTGCTGAGGAAATAAAAGAACAGATGATCCTAGCTCCCTTTTCTCACTTACCTCACTTTGATTTGCACATTAGTTATTTATTTGTGTGCTCATCCTATTCTTCCCAATAGACTCCAAATACATGTCTTGTTATTTGAGTCCTTTCCATAGTCTATCAGTGTGTGTCTTGCATATAGTGGGCATTCAATACATTTGGTGAATGGAAGGGTGGATGGATGAACTGTGGTGTATGAATCACTTCCTTAAGAAGGGAGTTCATCGTTAGCAGACTTGCCTAGAACTCCGCCTAAAAGAGTGTTCCAGCTGAAGCTGTCCATTCTTGGTGCCCACACTGGTGATCAGTTAACAAAATACCAGGAAGGACTGCAGCTGTGTCATGGCAGATAACACATGGCTGAGGAAGCAGAACGTGGGGAAGACAGGGCTTGAGACTTTAAGCAACTTTCAGAGTTTAGCTGGCAGAATTAGGAACCTTTAAGAGAAGACAGTGTGGAGCGCCGCTTGGGCTAAACATGATAAATTAGAGCCCCCCAAACTAGGCGATATCTGTCAATTGAAACTCAGAAAGACAAGTCTAATGAATTTGTAGCATAATATGGGCAGATTTCTTACTTTATTCATTTTGAATACATTGCTGCTTAGGGAAAGCTCATTTCCCAGAGCTACCTTTATGGGGGAGAGAGTGCTTTACCGTTTACTTCTCAAAGGGTTGCTGCAAAAACTAAATGAAAAAAATTATATAAAACTGTAAATGCCACACAAGTGTATTTTATTATTGCTATTATTATTGCCTCCCTGGCCTGATCTCCTGGGGCCCGCTCTCCTCCCTCCCCTCTCTTCCCACAGAGTTTATGTCCCCCCAACTCCCTTGAAGTATCATCATTCCCCAGACGCTGGAGTGTATCCCTAGGGCTCACTGTTCCACGTGACCAGGGTAGCCTGCCCACAAACGTGCCTGCCTATTCCCTGGATTCTGAGGTCTTTGAGAACAGAGATGATGCCCAATTCATTTTTATTCCTTAGTCCCTAGAATAATCCCTGGCACATAGTAGGAGCTCAGTAAATGTGTGCTGGATAGATATTGCTCTAAGATGATGGGAAAATAGTTCTTGTGTACTTTCATCTGGATCATTCAGGTGTATGGCCTTCTCAAGGAAGGCAAATTAAGTTCCCAAGACACCAGCCTGCTTCATTATTCCTAAGAAAACAAGGCCATTAATATTTCCTGTTACTCTACAAATCTTGGAGAAAAAAATATTCCATTTCCTTCCGGAGGCCGTAATATTCCTTTTCTGATGTAATTTTTAAACCACTATTGATACCACGTGGAGGGAGGCAGCTCTCTGCAGTGGAAAAAGCTCCAACAAGATATCTAAGGATGGGGGGTTTAAATCCACGTGATCTTGTCTAAAACCCTTGACTTCTTGGAGTCAAGTTTCCTCTTGTGTGAAAATAACGATGCTGTCCTGCCTACCTGCTGGGGCTGTTTTCAAGATGAATAAATAATGCTCACATCTACCAAAGCCCTGCACCCTTATGCTCCCTCCTCTCAGGATAATCCTTTTAGACAGAGCCTTGGTAGACCCAAAAGACAGTTATTGACAAACATTGGTAAAGGATCACGAGGAAGGGAAATACTAGGAAAATGTGGAAAAACAGATCTCCCTGGGGGCAGATCAGTTGGTAGTTGTTACCAAGCGGATTGTCCTAAGACTGGCAAATGAGGCCATTAGGTGGGAAGAACGAGGGCGTAAAGCATAGAGGGGATCATTCTGGGGCCTGCACGTCTCCACTTGTCCCCGCCTCTAACAACAGAGACGCCTGGTCCCAGGAACCCATTCCTTCCTGTCTCCTCAGGATCCTGCGTTTTGCTGGTCAATTCCATATTCAACATCTCCCTCCAAACTCGGTCCTTCCCATCTCTGCCATCTTAAAAAATATCCTCCCTCGGCCCCGTAAATCTTTGCTTCTATCTATTTCTTCCCTTTCACTGGCCAGCGTTTTGATAGATTTGAATGCTATTTCCATTTCCTCATGTCGCATTCACTGCTGTTATTCTTCCATTTCTCCACAGAATCAGCTCTTGGTAAGAACCATGCTGTCTGCATTTCTAAGTCCAATGACTGGTCTTCACCTTATTTATGACGCGCTCTCCCTCCTCCGCAAAGCGCTGCTTTCCTGTGGCTATGCATGATGGCGTACTCTCCGGATTTTCTTCCTCTCTGCGGCTGCTCCTTGTCGGTCTCTGTCATGGGTTGAATTATGTTCCCTCAAAAGATATGTTCATGTCCTAACTTCCACAGAACATGACCTTGTTTGGAAATAGGGTCTTTTTACACATGCAATCAAATTAATGAGGTCATTAGGGTGGGTTCTAGTCCAATGACTTACGTCCTTATAGGAAGAGGGAAATTTGGACACAGATACGAACAGAGGGAAGATGGCCATGTGATGATGAAGGCAGAGATTTTAGTGATACACCCACAAAACAAGGAATCCCAAGGGTTGCAAGGAGTCACCAGAGGCTAAGAAGAGGCAAGTAGGGACCCTCTCCTAGAGCCTTCAGAAAAAGTAGGGACCCTCTCCTAGAGCCTTCAGAAAAAGTATGTCCCTGCTGACACCTTGACTTTGGACTTTTGGCCTACAGAACTGCGAGAGAATAACTTTCTGTTGCTTAAAGCCACTGAGTTTGCAGTACTTTGTTACGGCAGCCTGAGAAACGAATATAGTCCCCTTTCTGGCTCATCCTCCGTTTGATGTAGGTTTTCCTAAACACTTAGTTCTAGGCTTCTTTTTATTTCTCTGCATAGCCTCCTCCCTAGGGGACCATCTCTACATCTACGCTTCAGCTGTGGCTGTTAATCCTTCCTTCCAGAGCTTAACTCAGACCTGGCTCCCACAGGGAAGCCTTCTGCAGCAGTCGCTCTTGGAGTCCACCCACAGCCCTTGGCATGCCTCGCTACCAGGTCCAACTCTTCCTGTGAACTGCTACCCTCTGCCTGAGTGCTCTTGCTGGCCAGAACGTCGGCGAGTGAAGCCCTCCAGGAGCCACCCTCCAACAATGATGGGTGGGAGGTGGAGAAGAGACAGCCCGGCTTCCTCAGCCCACAGTGACCTAGGGCATCTCTCAGAGGCCCCAGCAGACTAAGCCTCACTTGCCAGTGGGTTAACTTGCCCATTAACTTGCTTCATAATGGCTTTTTTCTTTATCTCGTGTCTCCACTCTCCTACCATGTTTCCTGGGGTCACCCCCCAAACAGACTGTTACACTCAAATCCTTATCTCAGGGTTTGCTTCTGGGGAAATCTAACCAAGACACTGTAAATGAATGACCAGCTTGGGACAGGTCCTCCAATTATTCTTTCTAATAGCATGATGAGCATTGGCTGCACAGTAGCTATTATAGTCTATATGCACGTATTTCTTTTCGTGATTATTTCAGTAATGTCTGTTTCTTGTGCTACAGCAGGGGTCAGCAAACAACAGCCCTCGGGGCAAATCAGCCATGACTATTCATTTCCATATTGTCTATGGCTTCTTTTGGGCTCCTATAGCAGAGCTGAGTCATATCCACAAAGATCTTATGGCTTGCAAAGGCAAAATATTGACCATTCGACCCTTTGCAGAAAAAGTTTATTGATCCTCATGCTAGGCTGTAAGCTTGTATCAGTTGGCTCTGGCTGTATAAGAAACCACCCCAAAACTTAACTGTTTAAAACAAGTACCATTTATTTAGCTCATAATTCTATGAACTGGCTAGGTAGGTTTTCTGGTCAGCCGATCAGCTGATTTCTGCTGGGCACTCTAATTTTCCTGTGGTCGGTTGGTGGGTCAATTGGAGGCAATGATCCTAGGATGGCCTCACTCACATTTCAGAAGTTTGGCAGCTGTTGGACAAGGAGACAGCAACAATTGCGCCTTATGTCTCTCAACATCCAGCAGTCTAGCTTGGGCTTCTTCACATGGTGGTGGCAGCAGGGCTCTAAGAGCAGCCAGACAGGACAAAGAACAAGCATTTTACAAGACTCTGCTTGTATCATGTTGGCTAACGTCTCATTGGCCAAAACAAGTCACATGACCAAGTTTAGCATCAAAGAGGGAAGGCACTCAAAGGGCTTGTTGGGGGTGTGGATACTAGGAGGACAAGAGTCTGTGGCTACTTTTATGGTTCACCATGAAGCTCTGTGAGGGCCCAGACCTGATACGTATTTGCTCACTATTCTATGTTGATGGGTAAAGCATAGTGCCTGGCATGCAGTAGGTGCTGAATAAATATTTATTAAGTAAATAAATAAGCTTTAACTGTTTGAATAACAACTATCTTTTATTGGGCCATTGCTATATAATAGGTGCTGATTTAAATATTTCACATGCATTATCTAATGTGGATCATATAAGGTAGTCACTATTAGTACTATTTTACAGACAAGGACACTGAGGCTTAGGATTGTAACTTGCCCTGTATAACACAGGTAGTGAGCGAAGAATTTGAATTTGAAACAAGTTTGTTTAACTCCAAAGCCTATGCTGTTTAACCATTATTCTAGGATGCTCTTATTATTATTGTTAATCTTTTACTAAAAGCTTTACATTTTTTATAGTTTAAATTTTCTTCCTTTATTTTACTATTTTAATTTTAAAGCTGGGAACAGGGTGATCCTGGTTTCTGATGGCCTCCCCTGCCCCACTTCCTTGGAGGTCCAGTGGTCCTGTGAACTCCTCATGACAGATCTCCCATTCCAGTGCGAGACGGCACTTTTGAGTTAAAAAGTAAGTTTGTGGGGCAATTGACAGCCTCACACCTAAGATCACCACTCTTGACAGTTCAGCAAAGTTGAGGGCCAACATTTCACCCAAGAAGGCAATAAATCCAGCTCCAAAGGTAGCTGCTGAGGGGTGTTGAAATAGCCTTGTTTATCTTATCTCTTGACCTTTCAGTCCTTACATGAGGGAATCCATGGATCAAAATCAAAATGGTCTCTAGTAAACATAGACTTCTAATGACCATCATTAATTCAGAAGTCAGTAGCTAGTCAACTCCACAAACATTTATTTAATGTATTCCAGGCATTATGGTATTCACCATAGGGGAACATAAGTGTCCTTGCTGTCAAGATGCTCATCTAAATGTAACTATTTGACGATGTATTGAGTATATGGTGGAGACTTGCCCAAAATGTACAGAAGAGGGGAAGTGAACTCAGTTTGGGTGGTGGGGATTGAAGGGGGAAACAGGGAATTCTCTTATACAACCTTTAGAATCCAATTCAAGGTCAGACAAGGCTGGGCTTCCAAAATAGTATAATTGAATGATCGAGTTCATGGACTGAGGGATCAGGCAGACTTGGGTTAGTATGCTGTTTCTGCCAGTTGTTAGGTATGCAATTTTGGAAAAGATAACTTCTCTAAGCTTTAGTTTTTTCATTTATAAAATGGGCTAAGAATAGCATCTGCCTTATAAGGTTTTGTAAGAATTAAAAAATATATATGCCAAGTGCTTAGCACAATTTTGGACACATAGCAAATGTCCCAAAAGTGATAGGTGTTATTACTGGTTGAGGTAGTAGTGCTGGTAGAGCATCATCACCTCTATTCATCATTCCTTAATTCATTCAACAAATATTTGCTAAGTGTCTGCCATATGTCAGACTCTATGGGAGATACAAAAATGACAAGATACACATCATATCATGCTTTCAAAAGGCTTATGGTTCAGTGCAGAGACAACATATGTTTAAATAGCTACCCTCTTGTCCAGATCTAGGCTAGCACCTGATAAGAATGGGCCCAGAATTCTCCTGCATGTAAGGAGTAGTTTCTTCTTAACACAGCCATTCTCTTGAACCATTCTGAATATTTTTGATTTCAGATTTATCTCTCATTTTTCATTTGTAGTCTCACCTTTGTCTCTTTGTCTTGGTAGGTTGGTACAACTCTTTTTGTACTGACCTCTGGCTTTCATTTTTGGCCAGGGTTGATGTTCTCCCTTTGCATTATGTGCGTTGTGGGCCACTCCAGGCAAACATCTTACCTAATACAGCCTGAGCAGGAGCCTGATTCAAGCTTAGTCCTCAGAGGTCGACCAGATGGCAAATTAAAGGTAGAGTTTGAAAAGAATCTTAAGGGAGGAATGTAAAAGTGCTACGGAGAGCCCAAGGGAAAAGTCAGCCTAGCCTGGACTTCTTCACATCAGCTTCTTGGACAGGAAGCGGCCAACCTCTACGATGTGATTAATTCTGTGCAACACAGACCTCATCCTTGCAGCCTCATAACTGACCTTGTGTACCTCTGTGTGTGTGTGTGTGTGTGTGTGTGTGTGTGTATCTTGTTAACATTTGTACAGAGCCTTCAGACACTTGACTATAACTTGACATCTTCTAAAAATTCATCAATTTATTTATTAAGTTTAGCAAACTGGTTTCAGCCATAGGAAATTAGGAGCTAATTTTTCAATAAACCATGTCTCTAGGGATAGTTCATGAAATCCAAGAGGAAAATACCTGGTCAATCTAATTCATTATCACAATCAAATAATGTTAAAAGGTTATTTGTGGAATAAACTTAAATTGGGAAATTATATTAGCAGTTCTAATCATTATTGATTATTTCATTATCAACCATTTAAAACTTGTCTTCTGTTTCGAGGTTTTAGATCATACTGAGATTTACAGCATCCTTCTTTAATTCACTCTACCCTGTAACAAGATGTATTATAATGTTGTTGAATGAGCAGTGGACTTACCTGGATTCATGCCATGGCTCTTTCATTTAATGACAAGCTGGGGCAAGTCAGCTATTCTTCCTGAGTATTTAGGTCCTCATTCATGAATGGGGAAAATAATACTAGTTTAGCAGAACCAATGTAAGGATTAAATGAGATCATATTTGTGTCTAACAATAATAGCTAAGATTTAGTGAGTGCTTATCATGTGCTAGGAACATGTATGAGCTCCTAGCACATAATGGTAGATTATATTTATTGACTTATTTAATCTCCATACAACCATATGAAGGAATTATTATTACTCCCATTCTACAGATAGGAAAACAGAGGTACCAAGACCCTTAAGAATTTGATTGATGTTCTCATGATGAATAAGCACTAGAGCAAGATGCTGAGTCCAGTTAACTTGGTTCCAGGGCCTACACATTAGCTACCACAATCCGTGCCTAACCGCTAGGCAGCGTTGCCTCTTAATGCCTCCTAAACATGGTGCTCAGTGCATAGTGGGTGTTCAGAAACCCACAATGCAGCCAACTACTGGAGTCCTCACCAGACCGTAAGCTCTTCTGAAGAGAACATAGCATCTTATTCACCTCTGTATCTATCCTTCACAGATGCTAGCACTGGGCTTGGAATAATAGAAACTCAATAGTGTGTGTGGTGTGTGTGTGTGTGTGCATGTGATCTAACTGTAAGGATGAGATTGGGGGGAGGGGTACAAAGGATAAGATAAAGATTTTGCTAATTCTATAAGTAACCTAAAGTCTAAAGACGTTACAATCTTGACTCGGAGTCTTTCAGGGCAGACATCACTTCTAACACACACCAGTAGATCAGAGCCAGGCTAAACTCCCTAGATTACCTCAGGTCTGAGAAATCAAGCCTGGACACACTTTCTTGGAGAAATACTGCTGGGTAACAGAGAAATAAAGTCGGAACAGTTGGTGCGTTAATATCTGAAATGTAATTCAGATGAAGTCATATCTAGATTCTGCCAATTTTCAATTGCTTCCAGCATCTTAAACATCACATGCCAAAACCTTCTATCCACCTCACTCACTAAACACCTCTGCTTCCCAGTCACTGGGGCTCAAAATCCCCATCTTTGAATCCCCCTTCTCTCTGTGCACCCTCAACCCCACATGCTCGGTTTCCAAGGCCGCAAACTCAATCTCTGCCATGTCATTCCTCTGGAGCCGTGCTTCTCGTTCCTCCCTGCTGTCTGCTGTCGCCAAAGCCTCCTCACTGGCCTCTCTCCCTGTTCTTGTCCTTCTCCAAGTATCTATGCACCACTGTTGCATTTATTTTCTAATTGCAGTTCTAAGTACCTTATTCCCCTGTTGGAAGACTCTCAGTGGATCCCCATTGCCTGCTGTAGTGCATACTCCTTCTCCTTGAATTCATGGGCTTTTATCATATGACTCAATTGAATAACTCAGGTTTATTCCCTCCTCCCCTCTCACATTCAACTTCATACTCTACACTCTAACCCAAGTATGCTATTTATAGTTCCACGTCTTCCTTCCAGGCCTTTTGGACTGCTCTTCTCTTCAACTGGAACCTATTCTTTCTTACCTGCCTTTCAATTCAAGTAACCTTATTTCTGTTTACTAGCCAAACCCAAAGAGACATGTCATCAAGGGTCATCTTGACATGTCATCAAGATCTTTTAATTCCTCTTTTCAAAAGACACATTGTCTAACAGCGTACACTTATCAGCTGTCAGGACACATCAATAATTTCTTCATTACCTGCTATGCTTTTATGCTTGTTTCATCAATGGTTTATCCATCAAATCTGAACCTCATCTTTCTTGTGAACAGGGCTGTCTCAGCCTTACTTGTTTACTTAGTGGTCTGTGCTTATTATTTTTGAAGCAGCCTATCTAGCTATGAACATACTTCCGAAGAAGGAAAGGCAGAGTCAAGAGATAGGGGCCAGAGCCAGCAGCCAAGGGTCAAGAGCCAAGATCTCAGAGCACGGAGGTGGGAGGAGGGGTGGGGGAGGAATAACTGTGTCCTGGGGCCAGGTGCTCACTTATTATGACCCCTTAAGATACACGTTATTCTTCAAACACAATGAATAAAATGACTAAAAGTCAAGTCATTTTCCTCCCAAGGAAGATCAGGATAGATATCAGGAGAAGGTTTTGAAGTCAGCCAATAGAAAATGCATGTTTTTCAGATTTGGAGATAGGGTCATCTATGATAGAATGGGCATGACTATCATCCTATTGATAAGTGAGCAAATTATTTCATCCACTTCTGCATTTTGCAGACTCTAGGACACTCCCAGACGGGAATCCAGTAATCTTATCTGCTTTAAACAGATGATAAGTATATTACTTATTCCAGAAGTCTTTAACTTCTGTCCCAAGCAGTGGGTGCCATTCTTGCCAGGCTATTTATTTCAGCTAATCTCTTATAAATGGTTCACTTGAGAAGGACTTAAAATAGAAATCTCTCCTATATCCAAAATTGTTTTTCTGAAAGTACAAACCCCTTAGTTTGTTATGCATCCCTTAAGAACTCTATGACAACTTCTTTCTTAACAAATTTCAAGTCTAGGTCTTCAGTAATTGTCTGCAGATCATGAAGAATTTAGGTGTTTTAGTCCATGACCATTCACTGCTGTACTCTTTCATTTCACCGAGGAAAAAATTGAGAGTAACTTATAACTTTTGCTGGGTGGGGTAGTCTTTCATGTAACCACAATATCTCAACGAGACTTTGATTTCATAGGGAACCAGCAGTAAAATCTCAGAAGTGACAATTGGATGTTAATGTTTCTTCAAAAAGTCAGAATCATAACTTACTTCAGTTCACTTTCTTGAATACCACTGTACTAGGCACTGGGGGTAGGGGCAAACATGACAATGGGAAAATGAGAAAATTAATAAAACAGGGTCACTTCCTTTAAAGGAGTTAGAGGCAAATCTCTACTTACATTCTACAAAGCCACTGCAAACACTCAATTGAGCAAATACTGAACCATCTCTCCAAAGGGAATACAGGGTCAGGTTCTTGTGAGCCTTTGGTCACAACATTTTCATCAATCAATCAGTACATAATCTTGTTTTATGTGTGTTTTTGTTTAAAGACACCTTATTTAATAGATATTGTTGAGTCATTAACACTGAACTCATGGCCAACGCTATAACTTATGCCTGAACAAAGTTCAGGCTGTGAAAATGACGCTTGTTTACAGTATGAACTGAAACAAGAAGACAGAGTGTCCCTTGTCCCACCTCAGCTGGAAATGTGTATGTTGAGCCACTCAAATTTTCACCACGTCATGCATGTCTGTGAATGATTAGGCCAGGGCTGTGAACTTGGATTTGGGATTACAAATAAATGTATCGAGTAGGCAAATTTGCAATTATGGAATCCATGCATAATGAGAATCAACTGTTTTTTAAAGGCATGTTAACAACAAATTATAAAATTTACAAGGCAGAACGGAGGCAAAAGCAAACTATTATAACCAGAGCCAGTTACATAACTTATAAGGCCCAGCGCAAAAAGAAAATGCAGGGTCCCTTGTTCAAAAAGACAGCAGCAACAACAGAGCATTAAACCAAGTATGGGGCCTTTGTAAACGTGGAGCCCTTTCCAGCTGTACAGATCCTACGCCCACGAAGCAGGCCCTGAACTTAACACTGAGCTTAGTACAGGCTGGGGAGCAGGGCTTGGGACTGGACCAAGAAAAGTTTTATGATGGTGGTAGCATTTGAACTAAACCTTGGAAGGCTTGAAAAAGTAGCTTAGTGAATGGCTGAACACTAGCAATTCACCTAAGGCCTACTGGAGTTACAAACAGAACAGTCGGACTCTACAGGACAAAGGTTGGGTAACGTTTATCGGCCCTGACCCTCTGCCAGGTGCTGTGTCCATGCTTACCAGGCATTCTCTCATTTAATCATCACCACAACCCCATGAAGGGCAACGTCATTATCACCCCCATTTTACAGTTGAGGAAATGGAGGCTTAGTGAGGTTGAATAAGTTGCCCAGCGTTGCACACAAGGGGCAGAGAAAGGTTTGGAACCCAGTCTGTCTGATCCCAAAACTCCTACATCTAATCTCGACCATACCGTTTCCTTATCTAATGCAAAATATCCATTGCCCTATTTTTCACTGTCCGCCTTGGCAAGCTCACCACTGATGGGACCCAGTAAGCAGACACCAATTACAGAGGGGACAGCCGGAGCCTGAGAGGGTACCTCCTTCCCTGACCTGCTCCTACATCCTGTAGGTTCACACCAGGGACGAAGACCTCGCTGTGTACAGCCCCTTGGAATTTACAAGGTGCTTTCACTTTTGTTATCTCCTGCGTTCTCACACCAGTCTCATGAATTCCTTCCTCAAATTTGACAGTCGGGGAAACAGTGAGCAGAGACAAGTGACTAGTCCAAGGCATGCAGGCGAGGAGCTGGGGCAGGAGCTGGAATCCAGCTCTTCCAGCCCCCAGCTCAGCCCTGTCATCCTTGCCCAGGACTGTCAGGTGCTGAGCAGTTTACAGCTCAGCGGGACAGAAACGCACTGGCTCTCCATCTCCCCCGCCCGAAGCCCCTCACTGACAGGGCGCCTGTGTTCAAGTTTCACAGCAAATGCAGTCTCCTTTCGATTCGGTTCTTTAATAGTGGGGCAGAGCCTTCACTAGCGTAATTAATACTCTGAATAGTCTGCATGACGGGAATCTGCTGGCAATTCAGGCTCAATTTGTGGACTACTCAGCTGAGGGAGTTTTCTAGCTTCTCGGAAGAACAGGGTAATTAAGCAAGTTGCTGGAGGGTGCTCCCCTTGGTTTGGGAAAGGGAGCGCAGAACAGTGTTTGAAGAGTCAGACACAGACTGGCATCTTTACCCAGCTCTGGAAGGCTCTTTGGATGGAAAGAGGAGCCTTCCTCTCATCTTGCCGCCTGGGCTGCCATCACCTCCCTCCGTCTTGAAGCCTGTTCTCTGGGGCCCTCCCAGCCTCCAGGGCCTTCTGGGCCGTCTGTCCTTTCTCCTTCCAGCAGCGGCCAGGAAGGAGGAGGGCCAGGTCCTTTCTATTCCATGCTGAGCTGGACCGTGAGGGGAGGGAGGGAATAAAACAAGTCTCTGGCTCTGCTTTCCAGAATTAATGGTTATCGTCTGCTGAGGCTATTTGCACTGTAAACGAAAGCAAACAACAAAAAGCAGGGATGAAGGAAAACAACCCAAATGATCAAGAAACATTCTGGTGGTGGGTATAAAACTCGTTTTCTCTCGGTAGCAGAGGTCCAAGTATGTGGACCCACTGGAAAGATGAACTGCTGAAGAGAAGCCCCATGTAGTCAATTTTTCTCAGGGATGCACGCTTCTCTTTCAAGAAGAGCGTGCAGCCTGCTGCCCTCAGAAGTTGCGCACACCCGACTAGTAAATTGCCGGAGATTTGTGAAAATTATCAAAAGCGGTGGGTAGAAATTCAGCAATTTTATTCTGTTAAGTAAGGAATAATTCTGTGGTAGCTAACCATCCTTCTGTCTCATCAAGAGATTTTGTGGAAGACTCATTCTATGGAAAGTTGTGTCTACAGTTTTCCATCTGTTGTGATAATCGTTATTAATCAAGCTGCTGTCATACCATCTTGGGCTGTGATTTTTGTCGACCTCCCATTGCGAGGTAGGGTCACTCCTGGGGAAGGAAGATGTACCTGAAGGGCTCAGAGGGTGCAAACTCCCCGCATCATGTGAGAAGTCACTGGGCCGATAAATGCCATTTTCTAAAAGAAATGTAAAAGGGAGACTGCGAGCGTGTATATTTTCTGACTCACCCAGCAGATTTTCCCAAGATCTTGTTTTAGCTGGGAAGTCAGTTTCCTATCCCACAGGTATTTACACTGAGTTTACCCAAGTCTCTGATTCCACCAGGAAACTTCCTGTTCGCTGTCTACCCCATGACTCTGGGTTCCCTGGCCCTGCCGAGCACACACGTGCTAAACTCCATTCTCAGTGGGCAGAGGAGAGTCCTGAGTTCTTGGGAAGCCCAGCTTCTCTGGAGCTGCCCTGAGTTGGTAGCCCACAAAAATTAGATTGTGTGTTTTAAAGCGTTGTTTGTTTGTTTACTTTGTTTTTGTATTATTTTTAGAAAGTAGTATAGGCTAAACAATGTTTTAAAAATAATTCGAAAATTTCATGCTCTGCTTGAGTTAATTGGCTACACATGGAGTTATTTTAAGAACTAGAACCTTAGTATTGGGAGATAGACATAAAATAGAAAGTGGTAGTGGATTTCCATTTTATGTTAGGATAATGGCAAAAGATGTACAAATAGGACTTTGTGCCTAAATACGCTATAATTCATCGTATTGGAAATATCAATGAAAATTAACCTACCTCTCTGTAATCCCGGACTGATCGAATTCTCCCTCCCCTCCTTTCCTGACATTTGGGGCCAGTCTCCATCTTACTGTTCTGGGCAGGAGGGAATAAGAGACAAAGGAAAGGAGCCATCTGGTGAATACTGACGCCCACGGGCCAATGTCTTATAGCCAGCATCTTACATGGGAGGACAAAGGATCCTCCAAGAAGAACCCCAATATATTCCATTTTAAAGGCAGAGAGAACTTGAGCCTTCCAAGAAAACAAGTTTATAACAGCAATAAATGACATGGAAAAATATTTGGGTTAATGGATAGATCTTATACCTCCTCATACAGAGTGGAAATTATAATAATAAAACAACCACTAAGATTTATTAACTGCTTATTGTGTTCATTATCCATTATCTCATTTCATCCTCATGACCATCCTATAAATAAGTTACTATTATTGTCCCTGTTATACAGATGAAATTTAAGCAACTTGCTTATAACTAGTTATGTAACCATGACTCCTGCAACTAGGAAGGACAGAGCTAGCATCTGAACTCAAATGTGTATGACTCCAGAGTCCATGCTCTTTTTTTTTTTTTTTTTTTTTTTAATATTTTTGCCTTGTTTTGTGTCCTCAATTGGTTTTTCACTTCAGTTACTTTTTTTTTTTTTTTTTTAATTAATTAATTAATTTATTTATTTTTGGCTGTGTTGGGTCTTCGTTTCTGTGCGAGGGCTTTCTCTGGTTGTGGCAAGTGGGGGCCACTCTTCATCGCGCTGCGCAGGCCTCTCACCATCGCGGCCTCTCCCGCTGCGGAGCACAGGCTCCAGACGCGCAGGCTCAGTAGTTGTGGCTCACGGGCCTAGTTGCTCCGCGGCACGTGGGATCTTCCCAGGCCAGGGCCCGAACCTGCGTCTCCTGCATTAGCAGGCAGGTTCTCAACCACTGCGCCACCAGGGAAGCCCAGAGTCCATGCTCTTAAACACTACACTCAACTAGAGTAAATGGGCTTCTAGCAAAAAAATAAGGATTGAAACTAATGATGACTTGAAGTCAACAAGAATTCCTCAGTCTTTAAGGAGATCGTTAACTGTGTTAAATAATTATCTGTGCTTACGCAGACAGTTAAGGGTTTCCACGTTGAGCTTATCCAGTTCAGCTAACTGGAAGATGACATTGCCAAACAATTTAGACGAAGATTTAAATTCCTTTTGAATGATTTTTTTTTTTTTTTTTACTGTTCCTTGACTTTCACGTTTACACATTTAGATATCTAGATTACACTTCTGGTAGTGTTTCCTATGGTACTTCAGATTTTCTGACTTTTGTGTACCTCACACTTTTATCTTAGTGCCATACTCATTCTTTTCTTTGCTTGGAGGATTTTTTTCTTTGTACATCTTGATTTCCCTTTTTCCATACTTTTTCCTGAATAAGCCAAGAACTCTCCGGAAGAAGGCAGGTGAGATGCTTATTGCCTATTGTCTGTTCCTTTGCTCTGCGTAAGACTTTCATTGTTTTAAATCCTTTCTCTCTTTGCATCCCCACTGCATCTATTTTCTTTATTCCTTTCCCCCTTTCCTCTCCTTTTCTAAACTAAATGTTAAACCCAGCTCTTTTCACTGAGGAAAGCAGCCCCTCCAGGAAAGAGGAGATTCGGCTTTCCAAGCTGCCCATTCAGCATGGCAGTTGAGGAGGCAACAGAGAAGCGTACATTTAAAACCGCTGAGAGGCGTAGAAAAACCTTGTAGGGTGGCTGAAAACTGTGGAATCCATAAATTTTCTGGGGCCGCGTTCATTACTCACAGAACTTTGGCAGGTTGAAGCCTGCTCACCTCTCCCGGAGGATGACTGCTCTGGCTAATGGAATTCTTCTGTTTTCCTATGGCTCTGTTTTGTTATCTTTAGGCATTGAGTCAAGTGGCATGTGCCAGGGGGGTGGCAGCTGCCCCTGCTGTCACTGTCCTGGCATGGCTATGACCCTTCTTTCTGTATCAGCATCAAGAGGATGCCGTCATCCCATGGCACCCAGCAGAGCCCCCGCCCCACCTCACAGAGCACCAGGTTGCCTCCAAATCCTTCCCTTTTGCCATTAACTGTGAAATACCCACCACAGGAAAGGAAGGTGAAAAGACCAGTAAATGGATGCCTTTCTGCAACCTGACGGTGAACTTTCTTAATTTGGGATTTCTCTTTTGCTGACTATAGTTTCAAGTTCTAATGTTACTGTAACTAATTGCTGGCAGATGATGGATTTTTAAAGTATAATTAAATTAAAGCAGACTTTGCTTTTGGTAAACTATTTTTAGTAAAATGTATAGGATAAAAAAATCAACCCGACACTAAAAACATGCTCAATCTGGATGTGAAAGCACGCTGTTCACTAAAAACCCTTATATATATATATTTAAGAAATGAACCGGCTTATCAGTCTAATAGAAATTTAACCTTGTATAAATACGTATGAATACATGGCAAGGCATCTGAAATTTATATATTTAAATATACTGGAATGAAAGATTTTAAACTATTAAAAATGCTAATATGTCTGTAGACAAACTATTTGCATAAAATACTATACAGGGAGTCACTGTATAAAAGACACAAGGATGTGGAATCTAAGACATCTAGGCTCAGAAAACATCTAAGGACACATAGCGTGAACATCTTCAATTCTAAAGTCAATTTTAAGTCACATAAACAACTGTACACCCATTATCCGGCAAATACAATGTGGTTAAGAATTCAAGTACCTAATTACATGCTGAGCAAAGAGTGAAAAGGCAGAAGTCCCTTCATTAGAGGTCAGCTTGAAAATGAGCAGCATTTAACTGGATGTGGCCCCCAATTGGTTCATAATATAAATGGTCCTAAAGTTTCTTTCTCTATTCTTCTCTTTTCCACCAAAGAGAATTATTAGTGAGAAAATGCAACCCACTGAGAAGCAAATCCTCACTGCAAACCCAATGGTTGGAATCCCTGACTTGATTTATTGCCCTGACACACTCCCTTCTCCCTGGCAGCAGCATCCTTGCCCCTGCCCAGGACCACTGAGCCATCTCCTCTGCGCTGATCACCAGCCCTGCCATCCATTATCCCTTCCACTCAACAGCTGTTTCTTGCTTGCGCTTGGTGCAATGTGAGGCACTTCTAATCTTTTTTTTTTTTTTTTAAAGATGTCTATATACCTTCCATGATTTCCTTTTTGGGATCTAACTCAGTGCTCTTCTTTCTTCCTCCCCAACTACTATACTTGACACCACAAAACCAAGAATCTGGCCATCGCAGGCTTAACATCTCCGTGAATTGGACAGGTGAACTGGAGCTCCAGAGACCACAGACCTCTCAGCTTTTCCCGTGGAGCCAGCTCCGTGGCCGACACCGCGGCTGGAAGCTCAGCAGAGGGTGGGCGGCACAAAGTCTGCCTGGCTTCCCGTGCTCTGAGTACCTGAGAACCACCCGGATAGCGTCAGGCTCCAACTGCAAAACAGGCTGCTGCCTTCTTTTCCTTCCAGGCAATAACATAATGGGAACTGGAGATTCTTAAAAGGAAAATGAACAGCAGAAAGGTTGATACCTTTGCTATTTCCAGCAGGCTGAACAGCCTACACAGAGAATCCTCAGGCTGGGCAAACTTACAAAGCCAAAACGTAACTTTTTCACATCGACAGCAAAGTTCCCCTTATAGATAAAAGCGATTCTCATTATGTTGTGGCTAGACCTTTATATTTCATAAAGAGGTTATTCAATTTTTTATTAGTCTTTCCACAGTTTACCTGAAAGGTAAATAACTGACTGTTGTAATTCTCATCTTATTTCTAGCAAAATCAGAACACAGAGGAGTAAAATAACTTCTATCAGCCACAAAATTAGTCAGTGGTGAAATCTAAATTAGAACTCAATGTCTTTTGAGTACTCCACTTTCATTTTGTCCACTGAGCCACACAAACAAATATATTCTAATGTCCTAGGAAACATGCACTGCCACACTGTAAATTCTACAATCTTATAAATCTTTCAGGAAATTCTTGAAGCATCACAAACCATAAAGTCATATTTTGAGTAGTCTGCCACCAGATCTTCCAGGTCAAGACAGTTTCTGAATTTCCTTGTGGCCTATTTGTCATATTTTATAACCCCAAGTCATTATTTTGGTACTTTGGGAAATAATTATTAATTTGTATTTGCCATAAAACTAGAATTACAACATATGCAATATGTATGCCTTTGGGATTGTGTACCTTTTGTCTTTTGATGGGACCCGTCAAAAATCATATCCTAACCCTGCCTAGTTGACAAATACATTTTATAGCTGTCTAAGGGTTTAAAGCAATACAGATCGTCTGAGCCAATAAGTTGATTTGGTGAGAGCGGGATGCTAATGAGTCTTTGATCCGTGCAGAGGCCAGTGAGCTCTAGCACAGCCTCAGCCTGCACCCCTCACTCCGCCAGCTGTCTCGCAAATGCCTGCCATTGGTCACAGGGGGGACCAGGCAAGCTGGGAGTGGGCTGGAGCAGCGCGAATCCATCATCTCTCCAAATGCATCACTCAAGTGCTGGTCCTCCACGAGACAGACCAGCAGTGGTCTCCTTCTGCACAGAGATGGGCACGTTGCAATAAAGAAATATTCTTTACCACGATCAGTGTTGTTTTCAAGGGAGTCTTTTTCGTGTGTGCTGAAAATAAATGTAGACTGGCATTCACTTCACGACTTGGGTGTTTAACGGTATCGTGTATGGTGCTACTGTGGGTGGGGAGGAGTACTTGCTGAGACTTACAGCCTGACGATTTGGGTGAGTGATGTCGGGCACGCGACGGCAGCATGAAGCAGCTGGGCTGCAGTGGGGAGGCCGAAACAACCTGCAGCAGCTGGACAAACGCACGAGGTCAGGCAGTGTTTGCAGACTCTGACTTCTCCCTGAGCCTCCCTGGATGAGGAGACATCAAAGCCTGTCACCCAGGAGTAACAGCCAGTGGATTTTCTGTATATAAATCCCTCCCAAGATGCTGGCCCAGGAGAGACAGATCTTCTGTTAGCTCCAGGCCCTTCGAGATGGCCTCACATTGCTCCTGCACATGCTATTTCTGGAAGTAGGCTGGACGATGGAGAAGAAAATAACCCACATTACAATTGCATTGAGAAGGTAAAATGAAAAATAATTTTCCTTGGCTATCCATTTTCTTTTTCTGATGAAAATGCCTTTAACATTCAACAGATTTGTACTAAGCATCTACAGAAGTCCAGGCATCAAGGATAAGGGTAACAATACAGATCCTCACCTGGGTTGGGCTATCAAGGATCTCCATTTGGGCTCCATATCATACCCTTTTTCTTACTACTTTTAAGGTTTGGGTATATTTGATATGGTAGAATATAGAAGTGTGTAAGAAATTATTAGCCAAAAGCTAATCAGTGAGAAAAACTAGTTTAAAAAAAAGACAGGAAAAACATAGTCTCTAAAGTCTAGGAGTTAGGATTATTATTATTTTATATTGTTGATGTTGAAATTGATGGAAATGTCTAGAGAACACACCATTTCCCCATAAGACGAGGAGGCTTGATACACTGGGGAAAATCATGGCAAAAGCTAAAAAACAAAACCATTTTGTACACGAGAATGTTCCAGTTTTGTACACAAAGTGCTTGAATCCTAGATGGGACAGTGCCGTTTCTAGCCCATTTTGTATGGGCTCCAATGGCAGGCTCCCCTTTTAAAGTGAGTTAGGCTCCAAAAAATTCACTTGGAAGTCTCTCTTGCGGAATTTGCAATGCCCTCCCCCATAAGAACATAAGGAATTTCCACAATGGCGAGGTTCCCATGACCCTGGAAATGCTTTCCGTCTCCACCGTGGCCTCAAGATTCCCCACGCCCCCAGCACGTCTTGGGCAGCCTGGCGACCACTCTCCCCCAGCTGGTCCAGTGGCGTGGTGTTCCAAGATCTTGCAGGACCTGCTCCCTCCTCAGGACTTGTACTGGTTCCTTCTGCCTGGAAAGTCGGTCCCATCTCTGCATGGCTCCTGCCTTGCTTCCTCCAGGGAGGCCTTCCCAGACCACAGTCATCCCCCCTGCCACCCTCTGAATCACCCTCGTTGGCTTCATTTTTCTCGAAATCCTTTCACCTTTTTAAATATGGCACAAGACACTTCATTTTGTCTCTCCCACCAGAAGGTAGGCTGCCCTGGGCATGGATTTTTGTCAATTTTATACACTGCCTATTCTCAGCACCTAGAAAAGTGCCTGGCACAAAGTTGGTGCCCAACAAACGTTGGTTGAAAGACTATTATTATTATAAAGATGTTTAGTGACTACTTTGCAGGGGTGGACTTGGAGTGTAGAAGCCCTGCTGTGTGACCGTGAACAAACAGCTTGTCCCAAGTCTATTTTCTCACCTGGGAAGCATGCTATGGCAGCTCACCTCACAGCACCGCTGGGACGAACAAACCAAGCACTGTTTGTAAAATGATTTGATTTCTCTAAGGCATGGATTTTTCATCTTTAAAATCAGACTGTCATATTAGCTATTCTTTAAGATCGTTTAGAGCTCTTAACATCAATGATAACGATGGAGACAAAATCCTCTTTCATGTTGCTTGGTGCTCTCTGCGATGACTTCTCATGCCTCATGTGATGTGCTGACTGGCAATTACACCCTGAAGACTCAACATGGAGCCAAAGGTGGCAGAATTCTGACCAAGGTTTCTCTGGGGGCTTCCTCCTTACATTCCCTGGTGTCCTGTATGGGCAATGGGATCACCTTGAGTATCTGCTATGCTCAGATGCTGAGGTCTAACTTCTAACCCTGCTGGAATGTAATCGAGGGGCTTCTCAGATCCTACCAGAGAAAGATGGAGGCATTCTTTCCACCTACATCTACTGTAAAGCTATTCCATAGGCAGAGGTGTGGCTATTTTTAGTGGGGATGGATTCCCCAAGGACTGGGGAAGAGAACACATTGGAGACTGGTGGAGCCATCATCATCCTTGAAACCATAGTTTCGAAGCAGAATCACCTGCACAAGCCTAAGCACAAACATCTGCCTTTGAGTTCCTCCTGGGCCCCAGCAGAACCATCCTCAGAAAGAAAGCCTTCCCCAACCTCCACTGCACCGATCATTACCTGGAGTTACCTTTACACTTGATCTTAGCCAAAAGGCCGAGAAGCGATTGGAGTTACCTTTAGATGTCATCTAGTTTGCTCTCTAACTTTTGGGTGTCTGTCTCTGATTTCAAATCTGTATCATCGCCTTAAGCATACACCAAAATTTAAATTTCTAAGATTTATTTTAAATTGCCTTTATGTATGTCAAGCAGGCTTCCCTTTATAAATCCTGAAATTACCTTTGAAATTTTAGACAAGGGCAGATGTCACTTAATGTGACTGGCAAGTGTTCCACATGCCATTTGTTGCGTGTGGTCGTTGTTTTCCCTTTTGCTTCTTTTTTTTCTCCTTCAAAAAAATCACCATCACACTGTAAACCCAATTAAAACAAACTTTTCAAAGACTCTTATTTTGTGGCTGAGCTATTCCAACCTCTGACTTTTTCTGAAGCGCGAGATAAGACTCTCTGATTAACTGGGGGTGGGATGTTTATTCAATCTGTTCATTTTATACATTATGGATACTGCTTTTTAATTTTTATGCCATGTCAGTGGCATATACTTTCTGAAATTAATAAATACAATACATACCATCAATGTGTGAAATTTTAAAAAAACATATTTCCATAGTTTGACATACAAAAATGTACTCACTCACTTTTGAAATCCACTGTCAAATCATTTCACATCTGTACCTAAAGCAAACAGACATAATGCTAACAGCTTGTTAGAATTCAGAAATGCCACCCGCTAATCAGCCCACCTGTGGCATTCTCAGTCCATCTTGCAAGCTGCATAGCCTGCTGCCAAGAAGCTTGACAAGAAAATGTATATTAAATTATTGAATAAGATTGGAAATATTGTACAGTGTGGGATAGAGAGAATGCACAACGTGTGGCCAATGACATACTGTACCTTTTCATTCTGATGTCTGCCTGGAGGTGACCTAGCTTCATTCCCATTTGCCATAAATTAGAAGCTACTGCTAAATCTCTGGATGCAAAATCAGCAGCAAGGTTTTCATTGTTTCTGTCGGGTTTTGTTATGCGTAGTTGGCATTGGTTAAAACGAAAACCAAGGAAGAAAAGCAGAAAGCAAATTTTGAACCACATTTTGAAGAAAAGTAACCCCATTTTCATATCATTCAATCCTGTGGTGCAGAGTAAAACAAAAGAAATTTCCTGATATTCCTGACACTCTTTAGAAACCGTATTAGCAACGATATTAACCAAATCGACCCATTAATTATTATTTAAAATCTTAGGAAAATGATCTTTTGATCATTCTTAGCAAAAAGTCAAGTAAAATGCAAAAGTGAAATAAAGCTGTTAAGACCCTGGAGCAGAATGGGGTAGCAGATCATGGAACAAACCACGGGCTCGGCCCACGCCTGGAAGCTTGTAAAATCGGGGTAAGTGTGATGTTGTACACCACAGTTACATTCTATTAATTACTAATTTCTATAGAACAGAAACTAACATGCTCACAGAACTATCTTCTCTAGGGGTCTGTGAGTAAGAAATGTGATTTTAGCATCTGTTCTTTTAAGGCTATTTGCTCTGGGAAGGCAGTGTGTTTTGCAATAAATCTAGGTCATTAATTTGTATCTGTTCTTTGTTTATTTAAGAAACAGGACAAAAGGGCAGCTGCTGAAACATTTGGCTGTGCCGAGGGGTAGTGGGCTCAACATGCTGGAGTTCTGCACATGACCAGCTTGAGTTTGTATCCACAGCTACAGGACAGGACTTTATAGAGACACTTTGCCAAGCCATGTGGTGTTCTGCTTCCCTTTGCATCAATACCCTTTTAATTACCTGATCCTGAGGGGGAAAAGTTAGAGAAAAGTGTCAGTGCAAAAGCCTAGTAACCTGCCGAGAATCAGATTAAAAAAAATCATCATGATACAATGCCTGGCAAGTTTTCTACAGAATATCAATATAAATCCTGCAACTGGCCTGCATAGGTAACACTATGACCTATATAATTTGATATTTATAAACTGAAGCACAATAATATCCAGGAAATTGATTGTTAACATCAGTTAATGCTCTAAAATTGGCCATTAAGCAGAGAGTCATTTGAAAGGCATTATTGTTATTATGAAGCATTACAGAGGTTTTATTTATTATCATAAACCTAATGGACTCAGTAAATTAGGTGTATTTACAAAGGTCATTTGCTGCTTGTTGATACTGAATCCTAAGCACTTTAATTCAAATGAACCACAAAACATAGACGTGTTTTGAAGGATGATCTAGTTTAAGCTTTTCCAAATAGACAACATGGAAGCACAGTTCCTTGGATTTGGAAATAATAATAACAACAATAGTAATATAATTGACGAGAACTGTTAGAACTGCTTAAAAGGTTATATTTGAAAAACATGAGTTCTCTGTTCATAGCTACTTATTGGAAATGAAAGAAAAAAGTAAAATTCATCCAAAGTGAATTTTAAGACACAAAGAAAAATTTTTGCCTCGAATAGTACTTCTTTTGGATGAAATATAATGTTCCCTTTGCATTTTTCTAGAAATCCCTCACTGTGAGAGGGTGTGGCCACTTAATAAATCTCAGGAGTTTGCTTGTCTCAACCTGGGGCGGGGGGAGTCTGTTGGACGAAGCATAAATGACTCAAGGGTCCCAACAAGCCACCTGTGGTGTTGATGAGTTTGTTGAATGTATAGTGGAAATTTTATACTTTCTGGATAGAGATTTAAATTTTTTATCTGTTGAATGTATTTTCATGTGAGTAGAAATGGCTTTGTTTTTTCAAATGCTCTCTTTTGAGGAAGTCGTAACTGAAAATTTGGTCAGAACCTGGGAATGCTCTTTCAGTGCAAAATCATACCCTTCCCCGGGACACTCTGGGAACCTGAGGGACGTTGCAGACACTTGTGTTTGCTGAACTCTCCTGTCAGCGGCAGGCAGCAGGCAGTTGTCGGAGAGGGACCCGGACGGTCTGCATTCAGAGACAAGGATCTAAGACACTTAGGGGGAAACAAGACCTGTCTTTTATTTCATCTTACACGGTCTGTGCAGTCATCATTAGGGTACCATGTAGACCCCTGCAGTCTTGCTCTCGGAATAAATGTGAACTTGGTCCAAAGAAAAAATGTGCTTTTTCCCATCATTGCATTGTTTCGCGGTCAGGTGGTACAGAGAGAAACTTAACACGTGCCAAAGAACATGATTCCTAGGAATAGCTGAAAAGACTCTTCTCTCAACGTCAGTGAAAAAAGAAACACAAAATCAGTTAGATATGAGATCTCATAAGATTTCTAATACTCAAACTGCGTTTAGGGAACAAAACACATGAAGGATGCTTCCTGAATTTGTACGTGCCAGGAACTTGGTTTCACACGGGTGCTACTGTCTTAAGTCCATTAACAAACCACTGGATGTTACTAAACCAATATCTATTCAGCACCTACTACAGGTAAAGAAATATCTAATACTCTCTGTAAAATAAAATATTTCTAAAAAGTCTTATCTGGAATTTTGGTGTACTATGTAGAATACCTAGACTCATTCTGTAGGCTTAGATTAATTTAAAGCTATCTTTCTGGTAAAATAAAGGAAACTGAATTGAGATAATTCTAAAACAAAGGGGGGAAATCCTCAGAATTTATTTTTTTTTAAGAAAACTGATCACTGGTTCACTGCTGAGCCGGGCACAAAACACTTTGTACTTGTCCCATCCAGCCATTATGTTTTAGTTCTATTCATCTCTTGATTTTCTTCTTTTTGTCTGACCCCATTCAGACTCCTTTATTATCCCACACTGTTCCCTTCTCCCCAAGGGTTTAATGGATGAAAAACGCACACATGGAAAAATGCTGGATTCCCAACCCCCTAGGATAGCCAAAAGATATCTATTTAGTTCTTTACTGGGCTCTCAGTGGATATAAAGAATAAATATTTTGTATATGTATAAAGATAATATTATATTTATATCAGATAGAGACGATCTGAGCTTCTCTTCTGCTACCCATAGCTCTTCCATTCTCGAGCCTTGCTCACTTTTCAATTCTACTCCAACATCCCTTGGCTGCTAAATTCCTCAACTTTTCTCTGTGTCTTTTTCTCCTGAACCCAATTCAGATGCTCTCCATCTGATCATCTTCCCCAGGGTGGTTGTGGCCTTTGGGATGCAGTTTAGGTGTTAAGTGAGTGATTATTCTTTGTGATCTCCAAGCATGAGAGCTCTCCTCTCCTTATAGAGGCTCTACTCCCTAGAGAACAGTTTGGCAGCATTTTTCTCGAAGTGGAGTAAGAAAATGCATCACAGTTATAAAAAAAAACAAAAAACAAAAACCCACATGGCATCTCCCAGGAGGCTCCTGATGCAGGTTCCATTTCTGTCAAGAGAAGATGCATGCTGTAGTGGAAAAAACATTGAACTGGGATTCAAGAGACACCCACACTTCCAGTCCTGGCTCTATTAATTACTAACTGGGGGATCCTGTACAAGTCACCTACCTCCCTGGGGGCCTTAGGTCCCCAATGTGAAACTAGAAGCTGAAACCAGGGAACATCCGAGGTCCTCCCAGCTCTGATACTCCTTGAGTCTAGGAAATGGGACACTGAGACATTAAAAGGAGACTTTTGTCAAAACTAGGATTTGATGCCTCGCGACTAGGTAACTCAAACTTCTACATTTTTGGTACTTGACTTTCCAATCAAAGTAACTTCGCCCCCTTTGCCAGGCTTCTCTAGGAAGAACATCTAATAATTATTGAAAGTACAATTTACCTTCAGAAATGAATTTTTTTGAAAGTTTGAAACCAACATTCTTTCCTTTTTTTTGTCAATGCCTGCAGAGTAAGATGCAATAGATTTAAAAAATGGTCAACTTCATAATTTTGTCTACTTTATTGGTGAATACTACAAAGTATAAGGCTTATTCTGAACAATCACTTTACAAAAAGAAAAGTTTTCTTTCTGATTTGAGAGCTACAGCTAGATCAACCCATAATTCTACAGCTAGATCAACCCATAATTCTATCTATCTACCTACCTATCCATATGCATACTTATTATACTATTTAAAAAATAAAGTTAGGAAACCTTCCTTTTCTCTTGTCTCCATAAATATTCCATATTAAGTACTTTGTGTTGAGAAGATTTTCATCATTGGGATACATGTCAGATATACTTTAAAAAAACTGTAGAGTATCTGGAAGTAAATAATGAGCAAAACTGCTCCATATTTGCATGAGGAAAGGAGAGAAGAGAGGAAGTGGGGGAGGGAGGAAATAGGGAAAAGCAGACAGGCATGAATGATTGCTCTTAACTGTATCTGTACAGATCTGAGCAAGATCCATGTTCCCTGTGTTGGGGACAGACTCCATGACTACCCCTGAGCTCAGATACTGCACACTAAAAGTATTGTGCCCAATTTTATGAAGTAGTATAAAAAGTCTTTTAAAAAGTATCCTTTGAGAGTGGATGCTTTGGAAAGCTCATTCAGTCCAGTGTTTTCCTCATCCCCAGCTCAGCACGCACTGGCACACCATGAAACCCTCTCTGAGATGTGAGTATAAGCCAAGCTTTCCCCAACCCAAAGGATACCTGTGACCCTGTTCCTGAGGCTCTTCCTTTCTTCCATCCATTGGTCAACCCACATTTCTGACTGTCCTCCCAAATCAAGACCCAGCTCAAAGTCAGGCTGCTTGCAGCAATCAATCTCACCTTCCTCCTGGACCCCCATCTCATTGTAACCACACATCAACCCTTTCTTCACTCCTCACATTTCTAACTACATCTTGGAAGTCTCTTCTCTAAGTCTCTTCTCTTTCCCTTCTTTGCCCCTTGATTTGGTTAGGGACACTTTCTCATCTTACCCTCTCCTAGATTAAGTTAAAGAAAATGTTAACCTCTGTCAGTAAATAAAACAAACATTTGCAAGGCACTGGACTGGCCTAGAGAGCCCAAATCCCCATCTGTAAGTTAAGTTAAATTCATTGTAGATGGATCATGTCTTAGATCTCTTAGATCACGTCTGCTCAAAACTTTCCAAAGTACTAGGATACTGTTGGTGCTTATTTGTTATTATAATGTTATTAGGGAGTGATTTAGAATCACTCGATGTGAACCGATATTAAATCTCAACCTGGATATCATATGGGTCTTGAAGTTCCATAAGGAGGTTAACTTTTCAGGCCATGGTAATTCCCTAAATTTGTAACAACTCAACATCTAAATCTATAGTTTTGATAACCAAGCTTATAAATTATTGAAGTGATATTAACTACCAATTATTGAGTACTTACTGTGTTCTAGGCAGTGTGCTAAGCATTTTCTGTGTGTTATCTCACTGCATTTTCTCAACAAACTTCTGTGGAAGGTGTTATTAGTCCCTGTTGGGCAATTTGCCCAAGATCACACAGCTAATAAAATCACAGTCAGAATAGGGACCAAAGCCTGACACGTAAAACAGTACTTTCAATCATTATGTCAAACATGAAAATGTGTAGTTTAGATTTCTTAAAGTGTTAACCATGGAATATAGACTTTGAAGCACATCATTCATAATGGGAGCATTTGAGTAGAACTTTGTGGAGAGATCCCACTGCAGGCTGCAGGGCTGTTTGATCCTAGTCTTCATGGCCACAATGATCGCACACAGAGGACAGTAACATGTTATTCTTAAACTGGAGGGTAATAAATGAACATTTGCTGGAATAAAAATGATTTAGATTAGATGTATAAAATATTTTCCCACAGTAGAGAGCTGTGAGAAGCAGGAACGTGTCTTGAAGGAAAGTGACGGAACCTATTTCACTGTAGGATAGATTTTCCTTTGAACAGAAGTAGAGAAGATTCAAAGGCAGGGTCCAGCTTTCTTTTGCTTTAGGATTCTGCAATCATCACACAATTCTAAATAGCCTCCTGGCTTCACATTCTTTTAGCAACAAGTCATCTGAGATCATGGTAACCAAATATATGCAGACCTCAATAAGCGAAGCCTGGGAGTCAAAATTGGATGAGATTCCATCATTCTGAACCTTAAAATGACAGTTTAGATGAGAAATGAGTCATTGCTGAGGGAAGGGCATGAATCAAGTAAGAGGATTTTTTTCCTGATTTAATATTTGTTAATTGAATAAAATTAGACCTGTCTCTTTCCTGTTCTTCAGGTACAGGATTCAATCCTATAACGCCATTGAAAAGAGAAAAATATTCTTCCTTTTCATTGCTCCTATAAGGGAGGCAAATTTTCTAATCCTTGATAGGCCCTTAAATTTGTAGCTCACTTCTATTCTGAAAGCTTAAGAAATAAAATAATAGCTTTTTGAAACAATGAAGGTTTTAAGTTTATACTTCTTAAAGTAGTTAATCATTAATCAAAGGAAAAATCTCTATTCATGTGCCAGTTGAATCAGGAATTTGAGATCTACTCAACAAACATCTGTAGAAGGTCTGTTAGTCCCCCTGTAGCAAGAAATATACTTTAATTTGTGAGCATCATAGGGGTGGGTATCCTGGGGGGAGACATAAGAGAGCGTATCAGAGATAAATCAGTCTGTGGGAAGTAAGAATTTTAATAAAATTTGGAACTCTGATCCAAAGAACTGTTTCTTGGTGATATCTCAAGGCTCTGATGGCTTACTGTTACCAGATGCATCATTATTTTGACACTAATAAATGTGGGAAAACCTGGGAAAATCTGGTGAGCTGGAAATTGCCTGTGGACTAGGTCTAGCTTTTTAAACTAATTTACTGGAAAAGATAATCACTGTCTTTTTTCTTTCAGTCGTAGAAAATATTATTTCCTTTGTGCCATTAAGTGTGTTAGTCTATTTTTTTAAGAAGCAACAACAGTAACAATTTCCTAAAGCCCAAACACACTTAAACAGGTTATTTTAAGAGAAATATACATGAGTTATGGATTTGAGCAAAATCCATATTTAATCCAGATTATAAATTCCATAGCAGTTTAAGAGAGTGTTTGTTTTCATTTCATTACTCAGCTCTCCATTATGTCCCTTGGACTGTCTTCAGAGGTTCTGATTTGAGTGTAACTTTTCAATTGTTTTCTTTATTGATTTAATCTTATAATTTGAGGTTTGCAACTGATTATCCAGCTTTTTATACAGCAGTACATTTTTTTTTTTTCTCTGCTTAACACATCGCAGAGAACTGAGTGTCAGGTTTCTATCTCATATGTTCCGTAATTCTGTGTTCTGGTGTGATGCCGGCATAGCTGGTATAATTTGAGATAAATAGCGATCTTTCCAAGTTTCATAAAATAAATGCTTGTGATTTATAGGAATTAGAAATGCAAATATTGAAATGCTTTAGAATAGCACATGGTTACATTTTTTTTTTTTTTAATTTCAAAGGCAGAGAGAATTACATACAGTGACCTGCCCTTCTACAAACTACAGCTAGCATTCTAGATTGTTCAGGAATAAGTAGAATGAGTCCCTCAGAAGGACGATGTAGAAAGAGAAAACAACTGTCATCCTGTCCCATTGTCTGTTTCTCATTTAGAAAGATGAACACCATTCTCACACGGCCATGCACAGTTGTTCATATGTCCATTCAATGTTGAAAAATAAAGCAACATTTAGGTGGATGTAAGCGTCACTCTGTCAGTTGCTGAAGTCTCCACTGTTATACCAATTGTGTTTTCCCAAATGTCTTAAAAATCTGTTTAAATAAAAATGTCAAACACCCGTATGATTTCTAAAGTTGTGGGGGCATTTGAGGTGATCTACGTAGTTGAGGACAAGATCTTAATTATCTCTCTGTCTCCCACAATGCCTAGCACAGGGTTTTGCTCAATAATTATGTACTTAACAATGGAATAATTGAATGGATCTAGTTCAACCGATATCCCAACAAAGTCGTCGCTGCTTTGCACCCCTGAATATCGCCCTCGTCAACCTTAGTCTACTGTTGTTTACTTCTAATGGTTCCAAAGATTCCCCTGATGTTGAGCTAAAGTTTGTCTGGCTGTGATCTCCACCCACCAATCCTGGTCTGTACTTTGGGGAGAGTGTTCTTTTCCCTTTACTACAGGACAATCTTTCAAATATTTCAAGGCAGTTATCAGACAGATGTTTACTGTCTTTCTGTAAACATCTCCAGAATATATCCCAGTTCCTTCTACCATTTCTTGTAAGGGAGGCAGTGTAATAAAGAGGAAATTGTTAGTGAGTGCTCAGTAAACTTGCATTTGTGTCCCATCTTGGTTATATATGAGCCCCATGACATTTGGTGGGCCACTTAATTTCTCTGGGCATTTATAGATTCGTATATAAAACATGAATTATATTAATTACAAATTAACATTTGTCAGCTTACCTGAGAGTTCTGTTCTGGAGATTAAACCCTCTGAAAATTATAAGATGTTAAAGAAACGTAAGACATTATTATTATAATAAGATGTAGTTTCCAGCTACTTCACCAATCTAGCATCCTTCTTGCTGGCTGTACCTACAGTTTGTCATTGTGTTCCTTAAAGTGTAGTGGCCAAAATTAAATACACTGTTCCATCCATGACTGGCCTTGCACAAAGTACAAAAGAAATTAAAGGAAGAGAAAGGAAGAAGTGAACTTACATTATTTACAACTTACCATGTGCCAGGCCCTCATTCGCGATTTATTTTAATCTACATAATAACCCTTTCAGGTATGTATTAATAGGTAAGGAAATAAAACCTTAGAAATTTAAAATAATTTGCTCACATCACTTCGGTCAACTTGACTCATGGGCTTTCTACTCTGCCATGTTGCCCATAATTTCCATTATTCCCCTAATTAGGACACTGCTTCTGTGACTGGAGCATTAGATGCTGAGGACATTTTTACCTGGCTGGAATGTGAGGCTACCTTGTGTTAGCTCGCAGTAGGCTCAGGGCCGCCAGAACTGTGAGAGAAGAAATTTCAATTGTTTGAAGCCACCAAGTTGGTGGTTGTAGCAGCCACAGGAAACTAATACACTCCCTTATATTATTCTTACGTGTTCCTGAAGCTCTTTTGTAATCTCCTTGGGTTGTATGCTCCATCTTCCTTTTTTTCTCTATACATATTATTTATGTTTAAATGCACCACTTTCCATGTGTTTTCTTTTAACATCTGAGCTCACCAAACTGCTATCCATGCTTCACATTGGTTTCTTTAAATGTCAACGTTTAGAGGTCAGAAAATATAAAACATTGTTTGGACAGATATGTAATGATTTTCAAATGTCTTTCTTCTTGGCTTTTCAAATATCGGTGGTAGAAGGATGCTTACCATTTATTTTTAAAATAGAACATTTGTTCAGTAGATTAAGAATTTTGTGTTAGAAGCTCTATTGATGCCAGTAGACCCGGTGAGCTAATACTACCTGGGGGGAGAGACCCTGCTGGATGGGAAATGGGTCCCACAGAGACCATAGAGAACCTTCTCTGCAGTCAGCCCCTGCCCTCCAACATCCTGAGGGAACGCACCTAAATCTGCTGCCTTCTACTCAGGACAGACAGCTTAATGCCTCTTAATAACCCGATCAGTACTGGATAGTTAAGTGGGTCCCAATGTAACAGCAACAGAGAATTCATGTTTACTTATATCCCTTTTCCTATTCATTTTTAGTTGAAAAAGATATATATATTTCTTTGCCACTTGTCTAATGTTCAAAATAATCAAATCTTAGAGAAGTTACTACGTTTTAGAAGTGCCTGGAACAGCCTCATATATAATTATATGTTTGCTCTGCATAAAACGTATCATACATTGAAACGATTTAGAAAGGTATATATAGAGAGAAAGAATTTAGTGCTACCAAGGTTACTCAATTTTCTTGTGTACTGTTAGAGATATTAACCATATCTGGATATGTGAAAGGTGATTTGGGAGGGAGAGGAGAGGAAAGCAAGTGGAAAGGGAAGTGAGTGAGGAGGAGGTGGGACAGAAAAAGAAGGAGGCACAGAGAAAGGAAGCAGGTTTGACCTAGATTCCCAGCTGCCCATTCTTTGAATATCAGAACTCAATTAAATGCTGTTTGGGGGGAGGGGCAGAGAACAGAACTTTTAGAAGTATGAAGTTAAAGAGTCCAAATATCTGATTCTATTCATTTTCAAAACAGTGTCACCGAAGGCCGGCTCAGTGTGTAAAGTCTCACTCTCAGATTCCCAGGCTTATCTTCCAACATGGTATGTCTTCTTTCTTTAGTGAGATGAAACTAATTTATTCTGCCACATGCCTCAGAAATACTTAACCTTGTTATTTGATAGCCGTGGAGGTGGAAGGAGCTATTCCGACTTTTTACTGTGAAAGAGATGGACTGTTTGAATTGCAAGAGTCTCGGCAGTTGGGAGTGGCAGTTTGGGAAGTGACTAATGGGAGGGGACCCAGTACAATCCAGGGGTTGCTCAGACTCACCCCCAAGCCACCGTACCACAGGAATGGTGCCAATGCCTGTTTTACTTTTCTATTTATAGAAAAGGATTCTTCCAGGAGTCTTGATGAAATAAACCTAACCTATTCACAGATACTAGTGGAAGAATGTGAGGATTTTTTGTTTGCCTGTTTCTCTGATGTTCTCTGAGGCCAACATTCCTATTATTGCATCTTAGCTGTGCAGCTCTTTTTGTTTTTTAATTAATTTTTATTGGAGTATAGTTGCTTTACAATGTTGGATTAGTTTCTACTGTACAGCAAAATGAATCAGCTATACATATACATATAGCCCCTTTTTTTTGGACTTCCTTCCCATTTAGGTCACCACAGTGTATTAAGTAGAGTTCCCTGTGCCGTATATTCTGTTATGCTCATGGATCTTTATTAAGCATCCATTGAGTGGAGGGCAGGGTATTTGGTCCTGTGATGAGCATAGCAGAGGAGCCTTGGTCCTAGAGGAGGACCAAGTACCCCAAACCTGCAGATGACAAGTGCTCCCCCATGGCAACATGTAACCACGGTGCCCTTGACAGCAGGCAAGGGTTACATCAAGGGAGCTCCCAGCACTGAAAGTCTTCATCAGGGTTGCCCTGCAGGAGGAGCAGTGTGGGAGGAGAGGAAACCACTAAGCAGGGCTAGGGCAAGCTGAGTGAGGAATTTGCTCTGGTGCAAAATTTAAAGGGGTGCCAAAAACTCAGTAATTAAGGTAAATAATATTTTAGTGCACTATTTTAAAAATCACAATTCATATTAAAATTAAATTTGTATAATACAAAATTAGTAATGAACAAAATGTCAAAAATGTAAAAGACGAAAGGTGAAAAGGGGGAAAGAGATATGACAGTCATTGAGGGTGGGATGAAGAGTAACAGTGAGAACTAAGAAGCAAGATCTGTCATAGTGGATTATCAAAAATGGTGGGGAGTGGTCCATAAAAATAATTGTAGCAATAGTGTATAGGATGGATGGTAAAGGGCAGGGATTGCCTTTGGGAAGCCACTTAGGATAGATCTGGGGTAAACACAGGTGTCTGCTAAGGGATTCCTGTGGCAATGGAAAAGAAACATTTCCAAAAGACATTATAGATAAAAAGAACTGGCAGAACTCAATCATTTGGATGTGAGGAAATGTTAAAAGTAGAAGCAAAGACTAGCCATCTGCCAGGCTTCTGGGTGGATCTCAGTTGGAACTGCCCATGAGGACATCTTTGTCAGCAAATGGCGTGGAGGGCCTGGAGGACCACCGAGGGACAAAGTGGGAGAGACAGTCTTGGGGGTCTTATGTGTATGTGGGAGATTTGACCCCAGTTGAAGCAAAGTGCTCAAAGGTAGGGGCTCAGAAATATTAAATGAAAGGTCAAGAACTTGGTTTTCCCACTGAGTGTTTCCCCAAAGTGAAGTGCTATAAGAAGTCTTTGTCCTATGGAACAGTTCTGTGTATCCTAGAAAATTAGCATTCTTGCTCCTCTCCCCTCCCCCACCTCCCTCACATTACATGCCAGTAGCCCTTCACTGGACAACAGGAAGAGGCCCCTCATACATCCAGATTCTCTCCAGGATGTGGTTCCTGATCCTCCAACCCACTGAGAAAACCTCTGGAGAAGAAGAAAATCTGAATTCAGAGAAAGAGTTGTCCAAGAGATAGCAAGAGATAATAGTGTGGCAGAAAGTCCAAAGGCAAAAATGTTCCCAAAGGGAGGGTAATCAGTGGTGTCAAATGTAACTGAAAGACCAATGAATAAGGACACCTTGAAAAACAAAAGACAACCGGGGTGGTGTTTCTCATAACACCTTTAGTTATTCCAAAATAATTAGGTGTTGTCCTATATGGTAAGTGATTGGACAGCTGCATTTTTTCAGGCAGGGTACAATTTTTATGCTTCATTGTCATAATCATCTTCATACAGTTATACAATCTGAAAATCTAGCTCTATTAAAAAATATACATGTTTGTATATGTACATGTGATATGGCCTGATTCATAGGAAGAGCACAGTTTTTATAATAAAATGTTATCTCATTGTTATACATCCATTAATGCCATCTGTGGAGCTATCTGTAGGATGACAATATGCAGATATCAGGAAACTTAGCTAAAAATTTCCTTTTACTTCTTTCTAAATATAAAGAATATTTTTGTGGGTGTGTGTGGAAACAAAAGGGCAACACCATCATTTGAAAATGAACTTGTCCAACTATACATGATAATTTTTGTAATTAAATGCAGTCAAGAAGCTGATAATGGTCTCTTTCTTATCAGCCATGCACCTTCAAAGATGTTTGAGCTCTTGACCTGCATTTCTTTGTATATATAGTTTATCCTTGAAGTTGCACAAATGTTTTGTTATGGTTTCATCTTTTGGAATATTCTCTCTTGGAAGTAAAATGGAGAAGGTAATTTTCACATATTATTTTTCATTCTGTTTAGTCTACTCTTGCATTTGGACACTTAGTTTGGCATATGGTCTTTGCAATGATTATGGTTGTCCATTTCTACTGAGTTCTGTTGGTTATACTGAATCAAATCAGATAAAATTTTGTGAATTTCTATTTAGTGTTCTATCAAAGTCTTCTCTAAATTGTTGTTTTAGGAGTACCAACAGAAGATTGGAAAAGGAACTATGGAATAATATTTCTAAACATAAATTACTACCTTTAAGTGTTTTTAATTCCTCTTTCCAAATCTCATATTGTCAACAAAGGTCTTTTTTCCTCCTCATGATGTTCAAAACAATCTGCCCTTTTATGAATGCCTTGAGACTATCACACAAAGCTAACGGTGAGGGAGCAGACGCCTCATTCAATTCCAAATAGAAGGAAATCTGTTGTCTCAAATAATCCCTAAATTCAGACACTTTCAGACAGCTATTATCAAGAGACCACATTCTAAGAGCAGATGTGTTATTAAGGCTGAGAAATGTTATGAGGACTTCGTGATCTGACAAATGATTTCAATCTATCCAACATTCCAACATTTCATCTTTTAATAAATTGGAGATTAAAATATCCATCTTGGGGAGACAAATTGTATAAGGTAGTTGGGAACTGGAGTTGTAACTGATAAATCATCTCCATGTAAAACCTTCCTTAAATTATGCTTACAGATCCCTCTTATGTATAAAATCTGTTCATTTGACTAAAGCAATTATGATATATTTTAATCTCCATATTCAATCTTATGGCTCCTTCCCACAGCTATGAAACACAGCTCCTGCCTTCCAGGGAGGAATGAAAAACAAATACCTCCAGACTCCAGTTGTCCCACCTAAATGTGCTCAATCATTTCTTTATACCATTAAGTTTACCATTATGTGATTACTCTATTTAGAGCCTTTTCAGTGAGGCAATTACTGGAAATTCTGCTGAGGGCTAATACTCTCCTTTTCTTGTCTGATACTAAACCTCTTTTCTCTCTCTCTCTTAAGGTGCAATAGAGTTCTTACACTCCTTGGATAATAGATTCTTGTCTTGTGTTCAAGTGAATGTTTTTCAACCAGTCCTATTCAGAGCCACAAAGTGTACCATCCATAACAAAGTGTACATTCCTCAGCATTTGCAAAATGCTTATTATGCAGGGGTTGTACTTTGATCTCCCTGAAATACCTGTGGTGCCGTGAAATTTTTACGTAATCCTGTCATTGTCAAATATAATAAAACTTAGATCCAGGTGAACATCAATCACTGTAAATAACCTGGAAAGCAACAAAGGCGTCCAAATTCTCTTCAGCAGAGATGTCTCCAACTGTACCCATACGATAGTTTATATTCCACCTGCCCTTACAGAAAGTGGGTAATAAAATGGTCTTGACTGGTTTTCTTTAATTGTCTGGAATTGCTCTCCTGGCTCAACATTTGAAGAGGCTTCTTCAGTGTGAAATTTGGGAGCAGAAAATAAATCTTCTCCTGATATTCTCCTTTGGCAGGTAATAATCTTATCTTAGACCTTAAGGATCAGAATTTGGCAACCAAATTCAGAAAACAAATGACACTTACGTTGTAATTTTAAAATACCTTAAATTGTCAAAGTCCTCAATATGGAAATGCAGCCTGACAAAGAGAATGGAACCTCACAGTTGGGCAGAGGGGCAACTCTTCTCTTTATTAGCAGTCTTGTATCCTCACCTTGGCCTCCAGTGGGGTTCCCTCTGACCAGAACACTTCTTATTTTTCTACCCTTAACAAATTTAAGTTTTATGGTTGTCATTATCCAAAGCTTGTTCATTTATTCATTCATTCAATGTTTATTTAGCTCCTACTATGTGCAACATAAAATACAAATGTTTGAAAAGTCTTTGGAAAGTAGACATTTGAAGAAACTTGCTACAGACCACAAACATGATATAATTTCTATAATTTTGAACTAGTTGCAATGAACTTTTTAAGATTACAGATTTGTACAAGGAGTTGAAAGAGAACAAAAATTAGTGACAACTTTGCAATTTACCAGCTTTGATTTAGGGTACGTCTCTAAGAGCGTCCTGCCTCAGATTCCTAATCTCTCTAAAATGGCAATGACTATGTAAGTACCTACAGTGTACAGGCATGTGTTGGGCACTTTTGGGAGTACAAAGATAAGTCAGACACAGATTCTGACCTTATTTAGCTTCCAGTAGTTATGAGAGCAGACAGACACATAATTACAACACAGAGAAGAGGTGCTCTTGGTAGAAAGGCACAGGTCAATACGTAAGTTCAGGGAAGCAAGTCACTGTTTGCATTTGGGGACATGGGGAAGGAAAATGCATTTGGTTTGGGTCTTAGGAAATGGACAGGATTTGGATGTACAGAAATAGGTAGAATTTTACCCCATGCAGAGGGAGCGTGAAGAAAAAACTCAGAGGTGGGATGAAGCACAAGTGTCAGGCTCAAGTTCAAAGAAAGTGCCTTGTCGTTGCTTGCTTCCTTGCTTGTTTATTTTTGGTGAGGAAGACTCTTGATCTCATGTCTAGGCTCAGGGGCATTTGTCCAAGAAAATATTTTAAAGGTGGGTTGGGGGAGGGGTGGGAAAACAATAGCATAGAGCCTTGGATCAGGTGTGGGGCACAGGGACAAGGGGAGGGACACTGTGGGGAAAGAAGGTGAGGTGGAGCCAAGAATAAGTGTGTGCAGAGGTTCAGGCAGAGCTCAGGGGAGCTGGGAGTCCATACTTAACGGCATCCACGTTCTCTATGACAGGTTGGCATCTGTTGAGTCAAGGAGCCAGGGGGTGGAGGCTGAGAAGACTGATGAAGATTCAGAAGCTCTGATGAAATGGATGGGGAAAGGGGCCAACTATGGTTATGTAGAACTGCTGAGCAGTCCTGAGGATCTGGCTGAAATTGGAACCATACACTTGCAGTGGAACCAGACAGGGTGGTGATTTCCTCTAAAAATTTGAGTATGGGAAGATCCAGGAAAAGGAAACATGAGCGATAGAAGGCAGAAAGAGGAAACATGATGGAGCCAAGCCATGGAGCAAGCAGAAGGATCAGGCCTCAGTGGTGAAATGCAGGAAGTAAAAAGATGGAGGCCCGTGTTGGCTTAGCGGGAGGTCTTAGAGAGCTGAATAGACACTATTTTCTCTGAATAACAGGGAGGGAGGATTTTCAGCAAATTTTCTTTCTCTGAGGGTTAATACATTGAGGAATTTAATTGTGCCAGGTCCCATTAAAACTGACAAATAAGTAAATTTTCAAGGATATATTTTAGTGAACATTAAAAAATAATAACAAAGAAGCATGCAAATGAAGCTTTGTGCTCCCTTATGTGAATTCATTCCCAATGTAGACAACACTTGAAAATAAGTCTAACTCAAGGAAGCAAATAGACTTAAACTAATCAACCAATTCCACTTGCTTGATGGTGGCTGCTTGGAGTGTTTGTGAACAATTCTGAGGATCAATGTGAAATAGCATTGCAATCAGTTTATGATGGCAGGTAAGGTCCCAGAAGAGGAGAGCGGGGTCTATGAAGCACATACTTGCCATTCATGCGGTAGATAGAATACAAAAAGTTTTGTATTTTCTCATGTATTGTCACCAAAGTATTCAATAGTATAAAATCGTATGCAAATCACTTAATTTGTTTTTATTAGTTTACCTAAAATTAAATATAATATTTAACCATATCTATATGCATTGCAAGTATTTTTATTTGCAAAGCCCTTTGAGCTCTTGCATAGAAGATGACACATAGTTACAAATTATTACAATGTGAGCAATATATTTTGTCAAATACATATCTATCTTTTATCTGAACTAAATTACTAATAGGAGACATGTTTTGTTTAAGTGAACCCTGTCCATGGTCAAATCCTGGAAGCTTTAAAGGCACTTGTACTTTAACAGGCTGACAAAAATAAAGAGAAATGCAATGGTTATTTTATTTTACTGAGGACAAGAAGAGAATTACTGTTTACTGTTTTGGGTTCTGTATGTGTGTCCTTATTTGGGTAACCTGGCAAGTTGGGGAACGGAGGGAGGCTGAGGGAGGCTGTAATCTGCTCGGGGAAAAACAGCTGACAAGTGGCAAGGGCAGAGGCGAAATCTAGTCTCGCGGCTTCCAGTCTGTGGTCTTTCCATCACCAGAAAAGAAGTGGGGTGTTACCACCTCTGCACATGGATAATGTGTTTGAACTAAATGTTAAAACTATCAGTTTTGCACTTAATACAAGGCAGACATTATGATCACTATAATGCTGGACTGCACATCTTAACGAATTGCTCCTACTTTTTTATCAGCAGAAAGAGAGGTTTTCAAATTGCATCTATCTAGGTTTGCTTTGACTAAGGAAGAGAAATTTTACAAGTGGATATTGTCAATTGATACGGAAATTCCATGTGTGTGAACTAGAGTTGAGTGACCCTTGATAACACCCATCTAATCCTACTTGGTTCCTCTTCTCTTGTTCTATTAGACCCTAGATATGGGTTATGCTTTATTCTCAAAATCTTTTGGTGAAAGCTTAATGCCAGTCCAGGAGAGCCAGGGCCACACTAGCCAGCTGAGCATTACAGAGGTGTTGGTGAAGTAATAGACAAAAGTAGCAAGTGAAGTTGGTCCTCTGAAAATCCAAAGGCAATGCCAGCTTGCAATCCTGCAGAGGGGTTTCTGGGGTTCAAATATAAATAGTTTTTCTAAATAAAAAACAAATCTAACATATTAAGTGTTTCATTGAAGACCCCAATTATGCCTAGAGTTTTGCACTGAGTTTATTTTAAAATGTATCTGGAAAAGCTGGTGTCCAAATTTTCCCATAGACTTACACATGATGAGAATCTGTCTCTTTATATTTAGCTGCAGGCCACCTAACAAGTTCTTAAGCGAAACACGTTATTTTGCTTTTACAAGAAGAATAAATACTGTATTTGGAAAGTTCCAGTGTTCTTTAAAATGTTGCTGTTTCCATAGCAATAACATAATGTACTAAAGAGTAGAATAGTGTTTCTTTAGAAACCACGTGTATGGATGCATGTTTCCAAGAAGGATTTTGAAGCATCTCACCTGCCTGTGGTCCAAAAATGGAACAACAATGGTTAATGGAATCAATCATCATCTTATGAAATGGAACTTGGCCAGCATTTTACTGCCCGGTTATATGTCAGCCTTCTGCTTTTGGATATATGTACACATATGTACTTTCTTAGGCTCTGTGCTCTTAGACGGATGAGAGTAGACTTATATTCATTCATTAATTCATTTAGTCAACAAATATTTATCAAGCAAGTAAATGCCAGGTACAGTTCTAGGCACTGGGAACTCAGTGACATTATGGAGCTTACATTCTGATGGAGAAGACAAGGAAATTCTCTTTAAACACAAGAAATGTCACATGATGTACAAATATGTATATAAAAGTGCTCCTTGATGATGTTAGTGATGTTTTAAATACTTTGCAAGAATACAACATCAAAGAATAGCATATTAATAAGGTAAGGAATAAGAGAAAAGGAGAGAGGGCTAGGAACAGTTGTGACTGATACAGTGATTCCCAGGTTGCTCTGCAAGGAAACAGACCTAGGATGAGTCTCATCATATTAAAGGTAGCACAGGTGTTTTGGGGGGGTGTACAGTTACAGAGTTACAAAGAAATATAAAGACTGGGGAATGAGCTCTGTATGAAGGAATGCTCTTGGGGAAGATGTGGGGTGTCCCTTAGGATGATACTGTGATCTTTAAAACTCACATTAGGTTGGAAGACTCTTTCTGAATACCTCCCTCCTCTTTACTCTGACTTGTAGTTGGGTGCCTTTGCCTTCCCGTAACCCTCCAAATTTGTCTCCTGTGCTGAATTTTGCCCTGATGAGCCCCACTTTGCTCCGTACCCCTGGCTTCAACTCCCAAAGCTGGGAGAGTGGACGGGTGGCAGGAATGTCACTGGTTAACTAATGGCCATCTGGCATCTGGCAAGGGGGGATGCAGGTCACAAATGTCTCCATGCTCGGTCATCACCATTCAGAGAGAGAACAGTAAAGGAACAGAGTGTCCCCAACTCCTCCCTGAGGCCATACATCTTTGTCTCCTACACAGGGCTCCGCTTGTGCTTTCAGTAGTAAAACCTTGACATATTTAATGTCTTAAGAAACCCCTATCTATCTGCCATGTGCACAGTCCTTTTGTGCTGCTGCCTTGCTGGTGTCCTGGTCAGAAGCAAGCTGCAACCTCTCAGCTCTCCCAGACTTTGAAAGGTTTGGCTAACTGTTCACATTTCTCCAAAGAGCTCTTGGTTGCAGACACTTCTCAAGCCACCATGGGGACAGAAAGAGCTTCATGGGCCAGATGTGGGGTCATAGAGTCAAAAGGGCTCCCAGGGTGGCCAGCCTTTCTTCAGAATCAGACATATTGACCAGCTACCCCAGATGCCTTCTTAGACCCTGCTAATAAATCAGTAAGCAGCAAGGTCACAAAAAGAGTGCTGAAATGTAAGCACATATTTTCAAGTGAAGCATTTCAAAGTTTTGCTTTTGCCCCCAGCAGGGCCAGAAGTCCCAAGGGAAGGTGGTGGGAGGGCGGGAGAGGGGAAGGAATCTAACTCTATCAAGAAGGTGAATTTTTGGTTGCCAACCACCCAATTCTTTTAACCACTGTGATTCCGCCCAGATGTTCTTTCTTAAAAGCAAAGGCATCATTTTCTTGCCAAGAAATGGAACTATTGATGAAGCCTTCTTTAAATCATTTCATCTTATCCATTCCCATCTGAAAGAGAAGATATTGCATTAATATTAATATTCTTACTATCTCCCTTGAGAGAGAAATGCCCCTGTAACCCCCCTCCCAATTACTGCCAGCACCATGGGGATATGAAGTTAGAGGAGGAAGCTACCAATGCAGGGTCCACAGTTGTTTCATTGGCAACAGCTGGTGGCAGTCCCCTGCCCATTTTTTTTTAAATGCTATGTTTGTCAGATCCAGCTTCTTGAGACTGGATGGCAAAGGGTAAAACAAGAACATGGCATATTTCAGCTTTTGCATGCAGAAAAAGAGGATTTATGCTAAAGAGGACGCTGGCAACGTTCAGAAGCTGATTAAGGAACTTTACAAAAGAATATCTGTTCTCAATATTGTGTAGGTAACTTTTGAGCAATTAGACAAACATATTGACTAACTGAAACCACCTGTAGGATTTGAAAAAACACTCTCCTTCTCATTTGTCCAAGATACTTTTATAGGAATAAAAATGTGGGCTGCATATGTCTTACATTTATCCTCATTGTAACTTTATGTTTATGATCAAGGGTGGAGTTTGCAACACCAGGGCTCCTTCTAACTGTGTCGGAAACAGTTGACCATCAAAAGGAAATCTGTGCCATTTGCCCAGCAGGGAAATAAATCTTCCATTACTCACTTTTGCCCTGATTTTTATCCAAGAAGCCCAAAAGGACACCGTTTCATCTTATTTCACATTTGGAATTCCAGGTAGCATTTTCAGCTATATTAAATTCACATATGGAATGTACATTTAAAAGAAACTTTTGGCTGGTTAAACGAGTGTCCTTTGTAATTTTAGCTATTTCATTGTCATTTGTTTTTCTTTATCTAATCAAAATTGAATGAATTCCATATATATTTCAAATCTATAATTATATATATAATTTCATATGTATATATTTATATATGTATATGTGTATATATATATATACATAATTAATGAACAAATACCATATTGCCAGCGTTATGCAACCACTCTAATTTTATAGAATGCCAATTATATATCATGCAAATAAGAACACTTATGAATTTGCATCTGAAAACATGTTATAAGTAGTCATAGAAAAAGGGCATGGTTAAGAAATGTATTGCTTTTTCAAGTCCATAAATAATGACTATTGGGAAGAAAATGGTTAACATAATCCAAAACGTGCATCTATGATGTGCCTGTCTCTGGGAGAGAGAAACTAGAATAATGCCAAATGGAAAGAAATATTGGCCACCCTCCCAATTTCTTTCATGCGTAACAAATTTAAGACATATATTTCTTCCCTATGGATCAAATATTCTTGAAAACAAAAATTTCTAAATACAACGGTAATACTTATAGGACTAACACTTAATACTGCGACGGAATCTTAAAGACAGCCACAATAATACCGCTGTGAAATGCATGGTCCCTCTCCAGATAGTGCTGTTTCATGGACTGTGCACTCCCTGCTCTTCTTTTTATGGTCAGATCAGAGGAAAGTTCACTGCAAAGAAAGCAGATACTCCTGCTGTTGGCAGCCATGGTCTGTTTAAGTTTAGTTTATCTGTATATGATACCTGTACAGTAAGTCCCCTACATACGAACAAGTTCTGTTCTGAGAGCGAGTTCGTAAGTCCAATTTGTTTGTTAAGTCCAACAAAGTTAGCCTAGGTACCCAACTAACACAATTGGCTATATAGTACTGTACTGTAATAGGTTTATAATACTTTTCACACAAATAAAGCATAACAAACAAACAAACACAAAAAATAAAGAAAACATTTTTAATCTTACAGTACAGTACCTTGAAAAGTACAGTAGTACAGTACAACAGCTGGCATACAGGCACTGGCATCGAGTGAACAGGCAAGAAGAGTTACTGACTGGAGGAGGGAGAGGAGGTGGGAGATGGTAGAGCCGAAAGATCATCAGCAATAGGAGACGAGGGCAAGCTGCAATTTCACTCACACCTGACATTGATGGCAAAGGTTCTGGTTCCTTACTGGATTCAATTCTATCCACCCCCTTGAAAAAATGATCCAGTGATGTCTAGGTAGTAGCTCTTTTTTTCTGGTCATAGATGACATGGTAGCACTGGATTGCATTCTGAACAGCTGCTGCAACCTTCATGTACCGTTCTACATTCGGGTCCTGTGCCTTTAAAACAAACAGTGCCTCCTCAGGTAAAGAAAATCCCCTTGCTCTTTCCTGCATCGTGAATCTCTTCTGTTCTTCAGTTACTTCTTCCTCTTGTCTCTCTTCGTTTATTCTCTGGGCCTCGAATTCCACCAGGTCTTCATTAGTAAGCTCCTTGTGTTGCATAGCAAGGAGTTCAGTGAAGTCTTCCTCTTGCAGATCTAGCTCCAGCTTCTCGCTGAGGGTCACTAAGTTGCTGAAGACCTCTTTGGACTCCTCATTCACCTTCTCAAATCCACGAAAATTGTGAACAGTCTGCAAGCAAAGTTTCTTCCAAACTCCATTCATGGTGACAGCTGTAACCTCACGCCAAGCAAAGTCAATGTTTTTTATGGCCTCGTAGATGTTACAGTCCTTCCAAAATTGTTGCAGGGTTGTTCCTGATTTGCCACTCTCCTTTACTGCCTGTCGAAAAGTGTGACGTAAATAATATTTCTTGAAAGTCTCTATAACTCCCTGGTCCGTAGGTTGGATGAGCGACATAGTATTGGGTGGCACTACTTTGAAGTTGGGATGAAAGTCCTCCATGAATGGGGGGTGGCCCGGAGCATTGTCCAGCAGCAAAATAATGTTGAATGGGATGTCCTTCTCCAAGCAATATTTCTCTACCTCCAAGATAAAGTGGTAGAAAAACCAGTCCTGGAAAATGGCCTGTGTAACCAAGGCTTTGAGGTTACTCTTCCACACAACAGGAAAGGAGCCCTTGGCTATGTTTTTAAGGGTTCTTGGGTCCTCTGAATGATAAACTAAGAGAGGCTTCAGCTTCATATCACCAGAAGCATTGCCACTAAACAACAGAATTAGCCTATCCTTTGCTGCTTTATAGGCTGGCATCAACTTTTCCTCCTTACTGATGTAACTTCTGTCTGGCATCCTCTTCCAGTACAGTCCTGTCTCATCCACATTAAAAACCTGCTCGGGTAAATACAGGCCTTCATCAAGAATTTCTTGAAGCATTTCAGGAAATTCCTGGGCAGCTACCATATCTGCACTCACTGCCTCACCACTTACGTTGTGAAGGTTGGCTCTAGCCTTGAACCGATGAAACCAGCCATGGCTGGCATTAAAAGATGCGCCCTCTGATTCTTCGCTGTGTTTCTTCTTCAAGTCTTCATAAAGGCTTTTAGCTTTCCTTTGAATCAACATTAAGCTGAGCAGGACTTGATGCTGATGCTGATCCTGCATCCACACACTGAGAAGTTTCTCCATCTTCTCCATCACTTTTCCATGCTTCTCCGATATTATTGTCGACATCACTGGCACAGCAGACTTCACATGTTCCATGATCTTGTCCTCGTTCTTTAGAGTTGTGCCGATGGTTGAACAATTCATGTTATAAGAACAAGCGACATCTACCATCTTTTTGCCTTGCTCCACTCTCTCAATTATTTTCACTTCTGTTTCCATCGTTATCGCTTGGTGCTTCTTAGCAGTACCAGATACATCACTGCTGCTTTTACGCTTACTTCCAGACATCCTGGGCTTGAAATAAAGATACTGTACCACTGTACTACTGTACTCTATACAGTACTGTACAGTAAAGTACACAAAAATGCAACCACTTGTAGAGGATGCACGCACGTGACAATCTACGCCAGACATGTGAACTAACTTACGTGATTGGACATGCAAACACGTGTTCACATTGAAAGTTCGCAACTTGAAGTTTCATATGTAGGGGACTCACTGTATATGATAGTTTAGGGGGTGCAGTCCTGGGGATTCACTTGCTTCTTATAACTTATAAAACACTATTTGTTTTTTTCAGGAGGAGGAATGCACTGCATTCTAAATGAATGTTGGAATGTTATTTTTAGACACTAAAAATTGTTGTGGTGGGCAGAATAATGGTCCACAAAGAAGCCCACTTCCTATTCCCTAAAGCTGTGAATATGTTACCTTACATGGCAAAAAGAGGCTTTGCAGATGTGATGAAGTCAAGGGTTTTGAGATGGCGAGGTTATCCTAGATTGCTCAGGTGACCCCAAGTAGTCACAAGAGCCCTTAAACATGGAAGAGGGAGGCAGGGGAGGAGTCCGTGGGAGATGTGACTACACAAAAGGGTCACAGAGATGTGCTATGAGGATTCAGCCACTGTTGCTGGCTTTGAAAATGGAAAAGGGGGGTCATGAGTCCAGGAATGCGGCAGCCCTTAGAAACTAAAAAATGCAAGGATGTGGGCTATCCACTAAGGCACCCAGAAAGCAACAGAACCCAGCAGACACCATGGTTTCAGCCCAGGGGGACCTGGGTGAGACTTCAGTCCTCCAGAACAGTGAGGTAATAGTTGTTTTAAAGCCCTGAGTTTGTGGTAACTTATGACAGCAGCAATAGGAAACTAATATACTTGTGATACATGGTTTTTTTTTGTTTCTGAGGATTCTATTTGGAATGAATGACTGACTGACTCCAGAATGTTGTACCAGGAGAACTCTCCAAGACTCAAGCCCAGACAGAGAAGAAAATAGATATGGAAGGATGAGATTGTGCCCCAAATGAGTAAGTGTAACAACACTATTTATCATTTCAATTATGTTTTCTGACAGTCCCTCAGAGGAAGCTGTGATTTTAGTTTCAAGAAATGGTACACCTTGGGTTGGCATTACTGACATTTGGTTTTATTTAGAATTTAAAGAAAATGACAACGTGCTCTCGCGTTAATTATTTAGCAAGTAGCAATATAAAATCTGAATTTTAATGCCTTCACTTTTGATTAATATGTTTATCTCACAACAAACTAAAAAGACAACAGCAAAATCAATATCTTTAATGTTATTCAACGATCATCTTTTAAATCTGTGGGAGAAGTCTTGATCAAACAGTTCCTTTTTGTTTCATTCTCTTTCATCAGGGAAGTTAGAGGTAGAAAAGACTCACTAGATCATAAATTAATGAACCTGTGTTAATGCAGATGTCCCTGCTAATTAATAAAGGAAAGTAAAATGTGAAGCTTGAATATATCTGAATACCTTTCAGCCTGGGGAAAAGATTAAAAATTCTTTTCCTTATACCTAGACAAAATTTGTTCATGTTTTACACTAAAAGTAGATTTATAAAATCCTGACCCTAAAGCTTAATCTCTGTGATTCTTTTAAAACAGATTTTCTCCTAAACAGAGGGGCAGGCAGAATTGGGCAGAAAGAGGAAATTCCCACAATGCTGTGTCGTTAGACAGCATCCCCAAGTGTAGCCAGCTGCTGAAGCTATCTTTTGTTTTTCCCAAACCCTTTTACTGGTTACTGATTTCCTTTTAGTGGATTCCAGGTACCCAATGCATTGGGAGCTATAGACCTCAGAAAAGACGTGCCTCCTTAATGAGCATGTAATTTTATGAAATAGTACACTTAGAAATGAAAGAGAATAAGAATTAACATAAATAAATATGGAAGCCGAGTTTCTTTTATGTCCTAGCCTCAGAAATTACACACAAACATGTTTATAATATTGTATTGATTACACGGATCACCCTTACTTATTGCAGGAGGAGGCTACACAGAGGCGTGAAAACTTGGAGGTGACACTCATGGAGGGTCATTTTGGAGGCTAACCACCACACAACAGATTATCTTTCTTCAAAGACATTGGTTAGTTTTGGCCCTTTTGACTTCAACCTACAGAAGCATGTCCTCCAGAACTGGAAGTTTACATAATTGTCTGCCCTCATTCTCTTCTTCCAGAGTGGTAGCACCCATATAATGACGGCAGGGCCTTGAATGGAAAGACTGATATTGTTATTAAGAAAAAAAATATCTGCCAAGTAAGTCAAGCCCATGAACAATCTCCTCTATGTTCTGAGAGAAAGCCTTTCTTTCTTCTCAGTGCAAACAAGCAAATAACAACAAATAACTTCTGCCTGAGTTTCAACCAAATACTTCAAGACTTGACATTTGGGGAGTCACTGAATTTACATGGATAAAGGAAGAATGTCATATTCTCTTTTACTTCCTTGACAAAATCTCTTGACCAGTATCTATTCTTCATTATACATAGTTAATGGAAAATTCAAGGCTGTGACTCGGATAAAATTGACAAATTCTGCACAGCAGTGGACATGATTTCAAGATCGTTGGCCAAGTCTTAGATACGAGCACATGCCAATGTCAAAAGCAATAAGACACGATGGTATGTTGTGCCTCTTTATTTACTAAAGGAGCAAAACCAGGTGGGTTGATGCCAAGCATAACATGTGCTTCATCAGTTCAAGTATGGTACCAAGATTTTGTGTCCAAGTCAGACGCGTGCTTGGCAAAGGAACTTTTAACAGTTTTGAAGATGTCAGTGGCCTTTGAGGTTCCAAAAGGGACTCACAAAACTAGAGTTTTTTTGTATCAGTGTGTACCGAATGGTCAAAAACCAAGAGCTAGACGCATTGAAAGATGTCAGTAACTGTCTTCAAGGGAAATGGCTTATAAGCCAATTCTTCCATGACCTTCATCAAATGGGTAAAAGAGATGATTAAAGAACTGCTAGTGATTCTGGAATAGATAACTCTACATGACAGAGATCCAGTTTCAATATTTCTTCTCTGATTCAAACTAGAAGTCTTTTGACTATTTTCCAGGACACGTGGTTTCACAATTGTGTGTGGCTTCTTTTCCTTGATAATATTGTTAGCAGCTTTGAGAGATGCATGAAAACAAAGTTTTTTGTGTTGAAGCACTGCCACATTTTGTAAGGCTCCAACCAAAAGTATCTACCTTGTCTGATGTGTTGAGAGAATGGGCAGTTTGATTGGATTTGTGTTTTCACTGGCCACACAAGAACACTGTGGCTTTTGTAACCCATGATGTTCAATGGTAAAAACAGAAAACTTATTGTTTCTTTTCCATGACATTTCCCCTAACTTAACTTGGGCCTATATAAAAAGGCAGGGATGCCAGGGTACATTTCCTTTCATTATTATCTGTAGGAAGCTAATCTCAGTGCCATATCATGGTGGTGATGATGATTTTTGCTCTACCTGACCATGTACAATAGCATTGCTAGCACTTATTAGAAGCAGTGATATCATTACAACATGGTTGATATTAAACACAATTTAAAAAAAAATAAAAGCAATTATCAAAGTAATAGAAAGGCAAAACAAAAAAAAAATAATATTCTCTCAAGCTCATTCATGAATTCTGTTATGGACTGAATGTGTCCCTCACAAATTCCTATGTTGAAACCCCACCCTCTATGCGATGGTTAAGGAGGTGGGATCTGTGGGAGGTGATTAGGGTTGACTCACTCATGAGGGTAAAAGCCCTCATGAATGGGATTAGTGCCCTTATAAGAGTCACAAGAGTGCTTGCTTCCCCTCTTTGCTCTCCACCATGTGAGGACACGTGAAGTCACAGTCTATAGCTGGGAAGAAACCTCTCGCCAGAAACTGACCATATTGACATCCTGATCTCAGACTTCCAGCCTCCGAAACTGAGAGAAATAAATTTCTGTTGTTAAGCCACCTAGTCTCTGGTACTTCGTTATAGCAACCCAAATTCGTCCAAGACAAATTCCCTAGGAAACCTTGCCATATTTACTTGGTTTCTTGTCTTTTCCCCACTAGACTGGGTTCCTTGTGGTCAGGAACCATATCTTTAATCTCTTTATCCTGACAATGGTTTTAATTATAATAACCATGCAAAATAGCAATTACTATGCTTTACATACCATCTATCCAAGTCTCAGAGCAATTAACTAGTGGTGCTGGCCCCATAGCGAGTGTTCATTAAAAATCTGTTGAAGAAATGAATGAACGTATACCCGAGAAAAATAACTTGTTCATGCATCTCTACTACTAGCTGGGGAAAAGAGTCCCTTGATAGAGATATTCCAATCTAACTGGCAGGTCAACTTTTATATTGTCTATGAGCACACCACGCTATCATAATCTCCAGAGTGATGAACTTGGAATCAGAGGACCTGGGTTCAAATTACATCTCTTCCACTTATTTGCTGGGGAACAGGTTTCTACTGGTTAATTTACTCCTTCATTTTGTAAGTACTTACTGCTTGTCTATTCACACTCAATCATGATGCTATGAATATCAATGAACCTCTCTGACCCTTGATTAACTCATCTATAACACGAGAACATTAATTGTACAAGATTACTGTGAGGATTAAATAAGGTTGAGTGAAGTGACGTGTGAAAGTACCTAGAATCTATCACAGTGCTTGACATACAGTAGGTGCTTGATAAAATTTAAATCCATACTCAACCAGATCACCCACCTTCCTTTGCACTGATTATATTCACCAAACAACCTTCTTATGCTAATTTAATTTCTCAAGAAAACTTTTGGAGTAGAAATAAAAGATACTAATGACATGATGTAAGGGTTCTCATCTTAAGTGTAAATATGTTTTCATATAATCCTTGATTAAACATCAAGTTTTTGGTTTATTACGAGTCATTTTCTGGAGGCTGTCACTCCTGGGTGAACATTAATTCACTCTTCTTGACCTACAAAACTGAGGACCAGACCTGGACTTGTGAGGACTACATTAAGGACACATACCTTCTGAAGCTCAGACTCAAACAGAAGGGATAGTATGTTTCCCTGCCCTCTACTCTCCAGCCATAAACACTGAAAAAAATATATTAGCATTTGCCTGTAGCTATTGTGCCCACAGAGGAGGTGGAGCAAGACGTGGTGATGGAATCAGCCTGCACAAAGGACTTGGGTTCACTCATTTATCCAGCTGAAATTCTCTGAGCATTAATTGTTGCCAGCCTCTGTGCCAGGTTTTAGTAACAAACGATGCAAAAAACAGGGTCCCTGTCCTTGAGAGCGCGTGCTCTGAGATGTGCTTGTGTACCAGTTTGGAGAGTGTGTTAGGTGTCTACCTAGTTCACATCTTGCATGAACCCACCAAACAAAAATTGGCTCAAAGTGGGAGACTGCATGTATCTGTAAGTGTTTAGACATACATACACACATACTAGCCCATCATGGGAGGTCCTGAACTTTACAAAAACTGCTTCACAAACTTACTGTAATGCAGTTACTGACAGGTAGGTTTAGAACCTGACACATTGGAAGCTTCACCTGGTTGTCTGATCTATAAAGCTGTGTTGTTGAATATTTCATTTGGAAAATGTGCATATTTCATTCATTCATTCATTCCCTTATTCAGCAACCATTTATTGAGAGCCTGCTGTGTGCTAGGAATTGTTCTAGTTTCAAGACTAAGTTGACTCCATAGATTCAAATCCTCCCTATCAGTCTAATCCCAGCTTCAATTTCACTCTCTCCATAATGTCAGCCAGATGCCGGTGTGTGATCCTTCTGAACTCCTGTACTAAGGTCTCTATTACTTTTATATTACCTCTGGGTAATTAAATAAAATTTAACTGAAGTTTAACATGTATACAAAAATTATGCATAAGTTTACATTATTACAACTGAATATACTCATGTAACCAGCACACAGATTTAAAAAAAAACAGAATGTAGAAGCCCCTTAACCCCTACCCCCTCCCAAATGAGGGTAATTACTATTCTAATCTGTAACAGCATAGATTAGTTTTGACTGTTTTGTACGTTTTATAAATGGAGTCATACAGTGTTTATCTTTAGGCATTTATAACATACTGCCTAGATCGCTGTATTTTATAAATTTTGTGTTTTTTTTAAATGACGAGAATACGAGTTTCTTTATGTAACTTCCTGGTAGAAAAAAACCAGAATCTGGAACATGTATTGGATGGAATACATCAAAGAGGGTGCTCCTCAGCCTATTCAATTCACTCAAGTCATGGAGATGTGGACGTGGAAATTTGTCTGAGAATTGGATCTAGTTTTTTTATTCCAGTCATCATTCTAGGACTCTACTTTGAGTGTGCACACGTGTAAAATTATTCTGGGTCAATTTATCACTGCCTAATTTAAGCAGCATTTCTGAAAATGTGCATGAGAATAAAAAATAAGGGTTTTTCTATCCTGATAGTATTAATGGAGAGTTCTCCAGACTGGAGTTAACTTACTGCTGACATTTTGGATTTATCTTAAACACTGTTCTTAGCCTCATAGCTTCCTTCTTGGGACTTTATTGATTGACAAGAGAAGAGTATCACAGGGTCCCATTAGAGATGGTGTGGCAGGTGACTTGTCTTCCTCTCCAACCTAGGAAACACCAAGCAGCTATAATGCAATTGAAAGATCCTTATATCTATGGCCTATTCTCATTTTCCTTTTTGTTTTCTTTTGTTTATTTAACTCTTGCTAAGAGCCAGGCAGGTTCTTTGTCAAGAACCAACATGCAACCCTACTGAGAATACTTTTCTATATAACTTACTTTCATTTTCAGCCTGTTACCAGTGTAACAGGTCTTCTCAATCCCCAGTATTCTGGTGAACATTGACCTCTACTATGCACTCAGGACCCTAGCAAATGAGTTGTTCAGAGACATCAGGAAAGAAGCCCTTGAAATGTAGCTTCCTAATGGAGCCATTCTGGGAAACACTGACCTAGCAAATGGCCCCAGTGTATTCACTGTGGATGTCCATCTCCAAATAGCCACAAACAAATTCTGTAAAGTCACAGAAGTGCAAGATGCTTAAAGGGCATCAAAGGAGTAGGAAGACAATGGTTGAATAATAAGGAAAATCCAGCTGACAGAAGCCTGCAGTTCAGGAAGCAAGCTCCAGGTTGTGGTGGGTGGAGCTCAGATCTGTTGAGCTTGAAAGTCACATCCAAGATTGTCTGCTCACTGCTTCCATTGTTAGCTTTATTGTTGCCAGCTCAGTGTTAGATACTACACCAAACCTGGGACTGATATCCCACATTCTAGATCATTAGTCCATCTTCTGACTCCCCATTATAACATCAACATCAACCCCTTTAGAACTCTATCTCTTCTAGGCAACACTTGGAGACAATCACTTCAAGACCCACAGAGTTACTTCTGACCCTGTCCTCCCCTTTTCCTACACACTGATACTCTTTCCTCTTATTCATAAGGAGATGGCTCACACAAATGCTATCAAGCAAGGGTGCTAATAAACCAAACTGCACCTCCAGCATATTAGTTCATATTTTGTTGCTTCCATTTGGTTCTAGCTGCAGTTTTCCCATTTTACCAACTAGAAGAATGGAAGGGCAGCAGACCACGGGGAGCTCAGGGGCAGATTCAGAAGCACCTTGTCTTATCACTTGCTTTTGTTGGGATGGTGACCATCAGTGCCAACAAGTGACCTGCCCGTCTTCCTTAGTTGCCATGGCAGTGACTAACAGGATCTCCAGTTGGACACAAGGCCTTTCTCCAGTTTAAACAAAGCAATGGGAAAATATGTTTTCTTGATCCTTTGCAGGAAATCCTGCCCAACACACACAAGAATGCAGCATTTCCTGGACTGTCGGTTGCTCCGGTCCAGCCATCAAGGGTGGGCTTGAGTAAACCTGGGAAAAGATGCTCACATTCTCACTGAATGAGAAAACCTGAAAGTCATTACCCAAGTCTGAATATGACAACATGCAGCAAGACCCCAGCATGAATTAGTTGGCCCTTTGGGATATTAAAAAAATGATATGAATGTTTCAAAATAAACTAAAAGAAGGGAAAGATATACATTTGACCCTGACGTTGCCCACTTGCCCTGCTTAGTTTTAGACTTCTTACAAAGTTTCTACCCACCAAGAGCAACAGGGTAAGATACTGGTCTGAAAGAGAAGAAAGGGAGGTCTGTCTCCTGACAATAGAAACAAATGATGGCTCAATATCTTTATTGTAAAAGCCGTGGTCTCTAAATTAAGGGGAAAAAAATGCAAGCTACAATTTCCTTCCCCGTGTCCTGAGGAAGTCACAAGAATAGATAATGCACAGCTGTCTTGATCTGCACTGGCCCTCTCAGGTGGTGACATATCAGATCAGCAATGGTGTCTACAAATAAAAATAATGAGAGAAACATCTGTCTTCCTGCTCCTCTCTTTTCCAGGCAAATGACACTTGAGTCTCATCTTGGACTTGTAAGTGCTCCCCCCTGGAAAAGCAGCTTCTGTGTTAACCACATCTCCTTCTTTCTTTGAATCTGTTGGTCACTTTTCCTTTATTAGTATTTTAAGATAGTTTAAAAACAAAGAAGACAACAACAAAATGCATGCATATCACTGGCACTACAGGATTAAGAAAAAAGAGGTGAAGAATCCAGTGGAATGGAGTGTTACATGGGCACAGATAGTTTTTTCTTCCTTCTTGAAAGAAATTAGGAGAGGCAGTGTTTTGGAAATGTTTGTATGTAAAATACTGTAGAGGTTTAGAAATTATAGTCAATCAGATCAGGAATGGAACGGTGATGGGAGTGGTGCCCTCTTACGGTCAGGATAATAGGCCAAACGTGATTTTCTCTCTCTCTCTCTCCCCCACACGTACGCACCCTGGCCCATATACAACTAGACTCACTTTCACAAGGCATGCAGACAGTGTCTTTCACATTAAAGAATGGCTTGTGAATTGATGTCTAAAGCAGCGAGCTGGAAACACAGGCCTCGTGTTTTGCTACTGGGTTATATAGAAGAACGTATGCGTAAGGAGATACCATTCTTTCTTTATTTTGGCTTCACATAGAATCAAGGTAATTTAGAGCTGGAAGGAATTTCAAAAATTAAGCAGTTCAGCCCCTAAATGTTCCTCATGAAGGAATCGAGGCTCAGCAAGGTGCCCCAGGGCCGCGAAGATGGCAGCAGGGCCTCGGCCCTCATCCTCTCCTTCCAGGGTCGCCTCTCCACCTCCTCAGGCATTTCAGATTCACCTCCTCCTCCAAGCAGCTCACCATCTCTTCCCAAAGTACTCTGCTGCTGCTGTTATGTAGAAAGCAAAGAGCACAGAAGCAACGTATTTCTGCGGGTATCTCAGTGTAAGGACTCGCAGCACATGACTAACACGCCCAGGAACACCAGAGGGCGGAGGCTGCTGGCACCCAATCCATCCAAGGTCTGCTGGCGGAGCTCCTCCCAGCCCTCCTTTTTCATTTGTAAATGAAAATATTTCTGAAAAGGTCCATCTCTTTTAAAAGTTAACTTAATTTGGGCTTCCCTGGTGGCGCAGTGGTTGAGAATCTGCCTGCCAATGCAGGGAACACGGGTTCGAGCCCTGGTCTGGGAAGATCCCACATGCCGCGGAGCAACTAGGCCTGTGAGCCACAACTACTGAGCCTGCGCGTCTGGAGCCTGTGCTCCGCAACAAGAGAGGCCGCGATAGTGAGAGGCCCTCGCACCGCGATGAAGAGTGGCCTCCGCTTGCTGCAACTGGAGAAAGCCCTCGCACAGAAATGAAGACCCAACACAGCCATAAATAAATAAATAAATAAACCCAAGAAAAAGTTTTTTTAAAAAAAGTTAACTTAATTAAATAAATTAATTAAATAGATTAAGAGGTAATTAAACGGATAACCATTTAATCAGATTAAAGACGGCCTAAAAGGAAGACAGGAAGAGTAAACCAGTGTAGATTCAAATTTATTCTGGGTTTGGTTAGTATTACAAGTTGATGGTCTATCTGTCCATCCATCCATCCATCCAACAAAAGTTTATTCAACCAACATTTCATTCAAAATCATTTTTTGCACACGTTCTAAGTGCCAGTTATCGGGTATACAAAGTCACATGAAACATAGTCTAGTTAGGAAGATAGAAATGTATAAGTCATGATTACACTACAGTATAATAGATACACAATGTATCAATACACATAGATTCAACATTATGTACTTCTGACAAAGGTTTATGCAAGGCTCTTGATGAACACTATAAAAGACACAATAATAATAATAATAGTTCCTGCCCATTACGAACTTTAATTAGATAGAAACCATAAGACAAAAAATCCTAATGCAAAGTAGAATAGTATCATTTACTCTAAATTACTCTGTAATTTACAGCATTAAAAAAATTAGGGACAGAAGCTCCCTACATAAATACAAGGAAAGACATAGAGTGGTTATTATTATTTTGGAATAGAACAGAAAAAGATCTTGAGGGTCAGAGTATCTCATGGATTAAAGATAATAATCAGCAAAGAGCCCCACAGTTTAAACAAAGAACTTGATGTTTGGATGCCTAAACAAAGAGAGTTCAGCAAATATGAATCATAACGGAATCAGTGCTCTCTAGACTAAGATTGGTCTTCATGACTTAAGGGAAAATTGGAAGAGATAGAGACTTTTCATTTAACAGATGAAAATGAAGAGAGGGTTTCTAATAAAGAAAGGCTAAAGTAACGTACTACTTTACTGAGTGAAGAAAAGACAGATGCATTCTTATTGCTTAGTCACAGAGGAGACTTGAATGAGGAATTTAGGAGTCCCTTCCTGACAACAACTCCTCCTGTGCTTCTTGTAGCTTTTTAAAAGAGGAGGGCGGCATTGGCTGAGCAAGCTGAGTTTGGATGTGGTCCTTCCTGGAGATTAGGAGATTGACTTCTTAGGTGACTTTCTTCTTCCATTTTTTTTTTCTTTTTTTCTTTTTTGGTGTTATCAAATACTGTAACTGATCCCTCTGTAATTATATTTTACTTCATCGTGTGAGGAAGAGGAGAACCATTACCTCCACAATGATATGAAAAATTTCTTAAGGGGTGAAGCCTTCAGAACCTGTAGATTTAAAAAGAATCCTTTTGTTTAACTGAGTACCAAGTTGTTGCTAAAAAGGCCTGCCTTTTCAAAGTCTTCTACCTATAAGACCCATCTAAAAATGGGAAAGCATTTTCTCTACTTTTCCTCATGCATGTTTCCTTGAAGAGTGTTTTCTATCTCCCCTCAGTGCTTTAATAGGTCACATTTCCTTTCTTGCTTTGATTTTATGGATTTATCTCTATGATTCATGCCTAGACTGTCTTCCTTCACTCCGAACCCTAATGCTCACTTCATTTTGGTTATTTTTGAAGGGTTTGCCCAGACAGCTAGGTTTTTCCTTGTCCTCATGCTGAGGTCAACCTTTCCAATGCCCATATTGTACTTCCTTGAAGAAGATTCAGCTACTCTGGGCTGACGTACCAATCAATGAAACCAAATCACTATGTAACAGCTAAACCCACTCCCTATCTACTGTCTTAAAAACAGTCATCAAGAATTTTGAATTATCACTTGACCATCAGTTAGGAGAGAGAATGCTCTCTCTACAATTTTCTTCAAATCCTTTCTCTTTTGAAATAAACTAATGAAAATAAAGGCAACAATTAAAGTGGAAAAACATAAATTCTTCTAAGTAACACTATGGCTATAATCCTGTTTTCCACCTTCCACATTCCACAGAACCTAATTTTAATAATATTTTAATTGATTCTTAAATGTTTGTTTATTGTTGTTTTTAATTTTGGCCCACAATCAGTTCTCTAAGTGAATACTTTTCTCCAAATCGTGTTAAGAAAGGGGCTTGACAGGAAGTTAAAATAAAATTTCAAATTTGAACTTAAAATAATTTTGAATTATTTTAAATAATTTAACACTATTTAAGGCATTAAAGATCACAATGTAGAGAGTCGTAAAACTTTTAAAGAGGTATAATTTTAAAAATATGTACAGTGCCATGATGAAATTGTGAAAGCTGGATGATAGAAACAGCACTTTAAAATCTGAACCTGACTTCCACATGTGGAAACATCTGAACTGAGCAAAACTGTCCTTCTCAAACTGGGCTCATTGTTTTTTTTTCCCCCTTGGCTGTGCCGCACAGCTTGTGGGATCTTTGTTCCCCAACCAGGGATTGAATCTGGGCCCTCAGCAGTGAAAACACGGAGTCCTAACCACTGGACCTCCAGGGAATTCCCTGGGCTCATTAGTTATTTAAGGGGCCATGGGTAGATCATGAATAAAAAACCACTTGTGGTGGTTTTAACACATGGCTGCAAATTCCTTGGCACTTCTCCCATTGAGAGGTGGAGTTTAACTCCCTTTCCTTTGACTACGGGTTGGCCTTACTGACTACCTTCTAACAAAGAGAGTGTGACAGAAAGAATGCTGAGAGACTTCTGAGGCTCAGTTAGAGAGGTGATAATGTTTCCATCTAACTCTCTCCTGGAAGTCTCATCCTCACAATGCAGCTGCCATAATGTAAGGAAGCCCAAGCCACACGGAGATGCCACATGTTGCTGATCTGGCTAACGGCTAAGGTCTCAGCTGTTTTAAAATGTACCCAGGATTTATTTTAGTCGGGTGTGTTAAGGCTTGCAGACACAAAAATGAGTCACTTCATGACTTCACAGCTCCCTATAACAGAAGACGTGACATGCCACACAGGATAACATGGAAGTACCAGGAGGCAGTAGGAGTGAGGGGAAAATGTGGGCAAAAATGGAGGCAAATGTGGCCTCCACAAGAAGGAACAGATGAGGCAGGGTAAGCAGTCTTAGCATTGGCTAGTTTGAGTAATTTTGATGGACTCTGGGATGTAGGACTTGTCTCTAGTTGTCTGATACCTGCCCCTGGGTGACAGGCAGGTATCTAGGGGTCCAGAGTGTGAGAGCCCATAAAGGAGGTGGTTGGCTTGCATATGAAAGTAATTTACTCTCTAGGAGCCAGCTAGGTCTGAGAGGGGTGGTCCCTCCAGGGTCAGCAAGGCCCCAGATGTCAAAGCATCAGAATAAAAAGGTATGGTTAACACACCAACTGACAGCCGGCATCAACTACCAAACATGTGAGTGAGGAAGACTTTAAGATACCCCAGTCACTGTTGTCTGATTATAGTCATAGGAGAGACCCTGAGCTTGGTCAACCCCCCAAACCTGTGAGAGACAATCATCATCACCATCATTTAATAATAATAATAAAAATGATGATTGTTCTTGACGTTTTATGTCACTAATGGGTGGTTTGTTATGTAGCAGTGGATAACCAGAATATCCTCTCTTTAAGGAATTGACGTTATTGCATAAATCACTTTTGGATGCTATTGCTTATACTTTAAACATTGAAAAGAACTATATGTACACGGCTAATGTTATATATTCTCATATAGAAGATACTCTCCCATATAAGACATTTTAAAAGCATAATTATGACACTTCTAGAATGATTTAAGCACATAGATTGTCTTATCAGTCACAGCTTCTATTTTGAAGCAAATTACTCTCATCAGTTACTACATACAAATAAAGACATCCTTTTTAGTGATGTTCATTTTAGCTAAGGACCAGTGAATATGAGAACATGCCTGCTTGAAGACACTAAAATTCTAGAGCAAAAGCTTTGATTGGGCTCCTACCTATAGGGCATTGATAAAAATTTTTCCGGGTACATAAGAGGTTATTGTAGCACCCTTGGGAGAGCAGCGCAGGACTGCAAGATTCTTACCTGGGCTTGCTGAGAGGTCACTGAGGCTAACCTCTGTATGTAATCCCATATTTATTCACTATTGCAAAGAGCAGTCTCTGTGGCTTTCGGACCCATTCATCAGTCTGTTTCTGCTATTAGCTAATCCACTAGCAGCACAGAGGCCTAACCCTAGAGATAAAATGCTTCATCTCACCCCCAATAAGAAGGTACATTCTTTGAGCTGATGATACTGAGGTGTGCAGTTGCAAAATAGCAAGTCTTCAGAGGGTTTGGGTGCTAACGCCCATCAAACGCCTCACCAGAATCAGGAAGGGCAGCGCGCTCTTGCAAAAAGAAGAGAGGAAACCACATATTTTCCTACTGTCTTCCTCTCTAAACATCTCTGATGACAGGACCTGAGGTAAACCAGGTGTGGGTGCTGCAGAGTACCCTGGTCTCCCTTACAGTTCCTCTGTCTCTCCCCTTTCCAGGTTTCTTCCCCTGTCCCCATCCCCAGGTGCCCCTGTCCCAGTCTTGGGGTTCTATAGATTTCTTATTTAAAAGGGAACTCGATATCATCTCAGCCTCTGAGACCCAAACTTGTGATGCTCTAGTGATGAAAAGACAGGTGAGAGTTGGGGATTTGGAGACTAGGGAGCTGTGCCTTGAATCTCTTCAAATCAGACCAGACTGGATCTCACCAGCTCAGTGCGCTATGAGGCTGGCCTGTTCTGTGGGACTACCTCAAGAGAAATCCCAGTTCTACTTCTATTATGTTAAAAGACAACCTGGGAAAATATAACTCAAAGCATTTCAGGGAACATAATTTTAAATGCCACAAACCAGAGGGTAAAATAAGGGTTTTTTAAAATCCTAGGATTCTGACATTAACATTTTGATAAGTTGTTATGAATACATTTTCAAAATAAGACCTGAAATTATCAGTGAACCATAAAGGAAATCTCTTTGGAGGCAGAGCAAGGAGAATTTCCTTTGATTCCATCTAAATGGCCTTGAATGTCTACCTTTTAAGGTTCTGCATCATCTCGTATCCCCAGTTCCTAACTATATAGTGGGTGCTCATTGTTGAGTGAGTGAGTGAATGAATGGGAGAGAAAAAGAAATGCAGAGAAGTAACTTATGCACTCAATCAAACAGACCAATGATGACTGATACTTCTTTTAACACCAAATACTGGAATGAAGAACTATTTGAGGCAGGATCTATACTACTAATTAAATTGACAGCAGCAGCCAATTGCGTCTGAATCTGGCTGCTCTGTGATCAACAACTTCCACCCCCGCCACACCACAACGTCCTGCCAAGTGAGTAATCTTCTCATTAATTCAATTAAGCTGTTTAGAAATTGGTGTCTTGTTAGATGCAGGGTCTGGTTCTCTAGAAAGCTTCGCTACTCAATTAGGTATACTCTTTATTTTGATATAGGTTAGGATTTTGGTTGAAGGCAAGCCAAAAGTTTTGATGGCTACCTTGGTTGCATCTTGTCTTTTAATTTATGATTTCAGCATTTACTACCTGTTTGTAAATTTGGACAGTTTTCTTTGATTCTCTTACTGCTATTCTTTATGAGTCTATAACTCACCACAAACTAAAATGTAATCCTCTGAATGATTTGCATCTATATTAAATGCAAATATTAGCGTATATAAATGCATTTATAAATAATTCATTAAACAATCAATAACACTATTGAAAAATCTGGACTATAAATGCAGGCAAAAACCACTGCATGAAAATGTGTCCAGTCAGCTAAATAAATGCACAGTAAAACATGGGTACTGCATACATGTCCTGAAAACCAACCCTTTCAAAAAAGGAAGAAAGGAAATGAGTAAATACAGAGACCTGACCTATACAATATCTCCTAGGCTCATCTGTATCAAGATTTGAAATGGCTATTTAATTACTTATATACAATGAGCATCTTTAAAAAGGGGGTGGAGGATTTCAGCAACTTTTAATGAAAGCAGAGGTACAATAATACCCCAAACCATTAACAGAAGATTAAAGCAAAAAGATAGTAATAACCAAGACGAGGGATGAGATTAGGTCAAGAAAAGCTATACCAGCTGAGCATAGAGGTTGGCTCTGAGTTTCCTGGCAGGCCAGGCATACGTGGTCATTTAATGATGTTGAGCTATTGCAGGTGACCAAAGGAAAGGAACAGTAGTACACTGTTCTTTCACCAAATATTTATTGAGCACCCAAAACAGTGGTGAACAACTCATTCAAAGTGTCCTTCGTCATAGTCATAGAATTTTAAAGCTTCCGTGAGACATATCGATCAAGCGTCACAAGACATCTCTCCAAGGCACTTGAAATACTCAAATAACATGATGTAATGCTTAGTGGTCCCTCAGATGGTGAGAATTAGTTTCCTACTTTGAAAGGTAGAAAATCCACAGCTGGGGAGCTCAAGATCTTATAGGAAAAATAGGATTACTGGGACAGAGGTCACAGATTGAATTTATAAAAACTTTGTACATATTTTTATATCCCCTAAAACAAAATAGCACAGCAAAGAATGATAAGCATTAATGGTGTTTTTCATAGCTCAAACCAGTAATAATGAATATTATGAACTTAATTTTTATTTATAATGCTTTGTTTGCTAGGATTTCCTTCTCAAACATTTAATCAGATGGCTATATTTTCATATCTCCTTACAAATAATAATGATACTAATTCTGTATCTAATTCTCCATTTAAATACTCAAACACTTTAAACTTTATCATTTTGATTCCCACATTCTAGGTTTTGCTGTGTTTATAGAAATTAGGATTATTGAATTAGGAAAGGCGTTACGCAAGTTGCTGCAACACATCTGGTTATAGGGTCATAACACTGGCTGTGAAAAACTCACAGCCTCATAGACACAGCTTGTTTCTCTCCTTTCCAACAAAGGAAGTCTAATTTTAAGAACCTAGTTTCCTTTCTCTTAGCTGTCTTTATTTCCTAAAATTTTGTTGCAAAATCTCTACTCTTGTATCTTTGTTTTAAATTTCTAAACTTTCCTTCTTTTCCAATTATCCTCTGAACAAATGACTCACAATTTTAAGGTATTAGAATCAAACTCTTCAATTGTTGAAAAGATATTCAGAGAAAAAAAAAACATCATGTGCTGGAATTGTTTAAGAGGAATTTGCGTTGAGCATGGTGAACTCTATTATTTGCCCATATTGAGAGCTCTGGAAGTTGGTGGGGATGGGATAAACATGTATTAATTACCAACAATGAGCCAGACACTGCTCTAGGCACTGTGTATATGTTATTTCCTATCATCATTACAACTCTCTAAGCTATTTGACATCCACTACACAGAAGAAAAATGGAGGCTCGGGAAGGTCAAGTACATTTGTTACCAAGTCCAAGCTCGTACTGCTCACCACACGACAGGCCAATAAATCGAGAGACGAGTTGTTGGGACAAGGAATAGCGACTTTATTTGGAAGGTCAGCAGACCAAGAAGATGGTGGACTAACGTGTCAAAGAACCATCTTGCCTGAGTTAGAATTCAGGCTTCTTTTATACTAAAAGGGGAGGGAGGAAAATCAAACATTTCCTGGTTCTGCTCAGCCTCTGGAGGGGATGTGTTAATTTCTTCCTCCTTGCAGTCATTCGCAGGTGGGCCTGGTCAGGATGTTTCCTGTGAGCCAAACAAAGGTATTTTAGCTTAATGCTCATTACCTGGGAGGCAGGGTTCCCAGAGATGAGCCATTATGTATTTAAGCTTATAAGCAACACTCCTTTAGTGATTAACTTGTAATAGAATACAAAGGTTCTTCCCTGTTACACATTCTCCAAGGTTTTGCTGCTGGTTAGTAGTAGAGCTGCAATTCAACTATACTTTTCTCTGGTCCCAATCTTCCTTAGATTTCTTTGGAACCTTTTTCTTTAATACATATTAAGGTATGTCTTAAAGTATTTGCTGCATCAAAATGGCCACGCATGCTAACAAAACCACTTTTAAATGCTTGAATCTTTTCTTAGCTATTTACCTTAATGAATTAAGTTATATAGACTGTATAGTCACCCTAATTTATTTGACCATTTAGAAAACATAAAAATATACAACTGACAGTTTTTGATAGACACGAACAATTTAGTATTAGTCCACCTGAGTGTTTCATTAATCTTTATTTTAGTGCCCATCTTTGGCATGAAGGAACAGTACAGCAGTGAGAAGTGTAGCTTGCCTGGATTATTTAACAGTTGTGTGACCTTGGGTAAGTTTCTTTAACCTCTTTATGCCTCAGTTCTCTTTCATAAAACATGGATAATAATAGTACCTATCTCATAGGATTGTTAAGAGGACAAATGAGTCAATACGTCCAAAGTACTTAAAACAGTGCCTGGCACATGGTAGTTCTGTCTGGGTCTCTGCTAAATTAAAAAAAAAAAAAGCTTAATGATAATGTAAATTCCCACATTAGTCCTTAGAAAAAAAATGAATCATAAAACTAGACTAAACTCTTTTCACACATGTATCTAGGTTGTTGTTAAGAAAAGGAAAATGTAGGTCATTTTGGTCACAACATTGTGAATGTAGAATGGTACTCTTACAAATATCTCATTTGACAAGACAGACATTGAAACCCATCTATATTAGCTACTAATTTCTTGTTTTATTTCAATGCAATAAATGTTTGTGAAAGTCACATTTATTATTATGATGCCAATATTTGACCTATAAAAAATGGATGATTGAAATAGTTCAACATAATATTAATGGATATGAAAAAACAGTGCTCACTGGAAACTAAACAACTTTTCAACTTCCACTTTGCTCAGAATGAATGCATCTGGATGTTTTAGACACTGGGTGACTTAGGGGAAATTGTGAGAATTTTCCTCTGTGTTTGTCTTTCAATCTTGAATTATGGGAAACCATCCCCCTAGATTTAGCCACAGCATTTCTTGGAGTTTCAGACAAAATAGAAATTTTTTCCATTATTCTTTACTTTGTAGGCTCAAGAATGTCAAACCAGCTAGTCAGTACAGGAATAGACTCCATAAATGATCACCACAGACTTTTCAAAAAGGTTTGACAGGGGCGGTGGGGGAGGGATGGACTGGGAGTTTGGGGTTAACAGATGCAAACTAGTATATATAGGATGGGTAAACAATAAGGTCTCACTGTATAGCACAGGGAGCTATATTCAATATATTGTGATAAACCATAATGGAAAAGAATATGAAAAATAATATGTATATGTATAACTGAATCACTTTGCTCTACAGCAGAAATTAACACAACATTGTAAATCAACTATACTTGAATAAAATAAATTTTTAAAAAAGCTCAACAAACATTTACTGAATGCTTTCTAAAAGCCAAAGCCTAAGAATATAAACATCAGAAACTTTGTAAACATCATAATAAGCAGCAGCATTTGACCAGGTACCATTTCATGAAAACTACATGCCAGTCACTGTGTTCAGTACTTTACATACATACCTCTTTCAAACCCCTGGGAAGTAGGATCTCTGTGCCTAGGAAGATGGCAACTCAGAGAGGGAACCAGACAAGGAACCATAAAGTCACGCAATGGGCTGTCTCCCTGTAAGGTTCTTCCAGGCTGACATCCTCTCTCCACAGCCCATCTGAACCTTAGACCAGCTGCCTCTAGAGGCTGCTTGGGCTACTCTGTGTGTCTTCTCCAGAAGAAATCAGCTCCCACAGAAGAACAGGAGTTGGTGCTTTATTGTGAATGGGGCCACATTGAAACCCTGAGAGGGTAGGTAAATCCCCAAGGTGTATAAAGAGTGTACAATAAAAATTAATTTAGGGCTTCCCTGGTGGCGCAGTGGTTGAGAATCTGCCTGCTAATGCAGGGGACACGGGTTCGAGCCCTGGTCTGGGAGGATCCCACATGCCGCGGAGCGGCTGGGCCCGTGAGCCACAGCTGCTGAGCCTGCGCGTCTGGAGCCTGTGCCCCGCAACGGGAGGGGCCGCGATAGTGAAAGGCCCGCGCACCGCGATGAAGAGCGGTCCCCGCACCGCAATGAAGAGTGGCCCCCGCTTGCCGCAACTGGAGAAAGCCCTCGCACGAACCGAAGACCCAACACAGCCAAAAATAAAAATAATAAATAAAATAAAAAGTCTTTAAAAAAAAAATTAATTTAAAAAAAGAACGTACAATAAATCCAGATCTTCCTCTCCCAGCTAGATCTAGATTCCCAGTTTAGGCCATGAGATGTATATAGAAAAAGGTAGGATGGTAAAAAATTAAAAAAACCCTCTACATTTTAGCTGCAGCATTGGGTAAGCATAGTCACAATCCTAATTAGCTATCACTTATCAAATGCCAACAATGTGCTAGGGGCTCTGCACGCACCTAGGGGCATCATCTGCGCAGCAAAGCTCTGATGTGGGCACCGTTGTCATTTTCACTTTATTGTTGGAGAAAACAAGGTGTAGGGCAGTTAAGTCACAGCTGCATGGGGGTTTGTACCCAAGTCTGTCTCACTCTAAGGCCCATGGTGTCCCTAAGACATTAAGCCCCTCTAGCCTGGGTGCAGCTTTATTTTCTGCCTCTCTTGGTCTGCAATCTTCCCATTTTCTCCACTGCTTTAGCCTCTTCCTTACTGTAATTTCAGCCTGTCACTGGCTTCCAATGGCAATTGCGGCAAGGGCACCACCTGGCCAGAGATGCCCAAGAATGGAGGAGTAACATGAGGTTTTATCCAGAAATGGGATGAGGCGCTTATGTGGAGGATGTAAGAAAACACTAGGAGGGCTCATGTCCTGGAACCCTTCCACATTCCCTAAGGAGCAGGTGACAGCGTGCTGAGGCCTTCCCATCCATCAGTTCAACAGCAACACGTTACTAATATTTACCAGCTGTGCACCCTTCCTCCCCTTTTACAGATGTGGATGCCGAAGAAGAAGGAATGGCAAGAGGCTGACCTAGGGTCACACACAGCACAGCAGGGATTAAAACCCACAAACTTTGAATTTCTAGCTTCTGGCCTAGCCTGTCAATCTACCATACATGCCAACGTGCATGGTTGGCTAGGTGCCTCATGTGATGGAGCATGACTGTACTTGATCTGCTCTGATTCACCCTTCTGAGAGGCGACAGTGGAGAGAGCTTGGACTCTGCATTTACCTCCAAGGCACATGGGGAAGCCTCACAGAAGGAGACAGGCTCCAGAAGCCAAATGTAAGTTCAAGCATCACAACCCCCAAGGACCCAGCAGGCTGTGTGGGTTTTCTATGCTTTGCTTAATTATCCAAGTATCTACAGGTGCACCAATTTCCTCTGGAGAGTCAGAGACTCAGGTAGGGATTCTAGCTGAACACGTTCAGCTCAGCACCAGCTCTGTTTCTCCAAATTCTGTGCTGCGCAAACGGGAACCACGCCCACTCCACTGAGGCCAATGTTCTGACATTTCAAAACCCAACTCCTCTTCAGTATGACTAAACAAAGATACGTGCACGACAGTGACTCGAGCGCCTTATCTTTGGAAAGCCCACACTTCTCAGAAAATGGCAAATAGGTCTCCTTTCTCCTTAGGCTGTGAACGCAGCGTGTAGGGAACATCACGAATTCCGAGTTCTGTTTGCTATTCCACAAGGCAAGTGGGGATGGCCATGGGTTTTTATTGGCATCTTGGCCTGAATTAATACGACCTCTGCATAGAGTACACACAAGCCACAATTTTCACATTTGGAGGTGCTTTCCCCACTGGGCCCCTCGTCCCCCAGAAACCACTTCCCTGCCAACAGTTGCAGCTGGAATGGGAATAGTGCACAATGAGCCCCAGACTAAGGGTGACACTTTGTGCCCCTGGCTCCACCTGGTCACCCTCTTACTTCCTGCCCCCACAGGGAGGTTCCACGATACCAGGGTCTCAGGATGTGATCTGTAGATGGCCACATGTGGCCATCTGAAATCTGAAAACAGATTTCAGGTTTTGATTTACTCTTAATGTTTGTAATAATGTAGGAATATGTTTTATGGAATTAGTCATTTGCTAATATCTACTTAATTAAAAGACATAGCCCCTCATTATTGTCTTTTGTGATGTAATAGTACCATATCAATAAATTCTGATGAGATCAGTTGCTTTAGAAGGCCAGGGATTATTGGTGGAGCAGATGTCCCATGGATTCTTTTCTCATGGGCCATAAAATTTTCAGAAGCACAGAAATACTAAAGCACAATACTAATGTGATCATAAATAAACATTCAAAGGTGATTATGATAAAAACCAGAATGCTGTATAGTAACTTCCAGGTACTATAAATCAGAGCATCGTAAAATCATAAATCTGGCAATAAACTTGAGAGGACACATTCAGACTAAGGTTAAGAGTCAGAAGACCCTGGTGATATCAACCATGTTTATACAGTTGGTATTTTTTAAAATGTTACTATAAACCAGAATATAATAAACCTGGCAATAAATTTGAGAAGCTACCTTTCATGTAAGGCTTGGAGTCAGAATTCCCCAGTGAAAAAAATATTTTTTCCTACAATTTGTATTTCTTTAAATGTAATACCCAAAGTAATTATGCTGAATGTGTGTAATAAATGTTTACATAAACCATTGGGGTTAAATTACTCATAGGCCCTACATTATACTACCACTTAAAATGTTTCCAACTTAGTATTACTTTTAATAATTTTGATAACATAATTCACAAAGTATTTACTTTTCTTCTGATTGTATTGAGAGTTGCACATAATGTTCTAAGAGTTGCCTAGGCTCTCAGATCTAAAGGCTGCCCTCCCCCATCTCCTTCCTCCTATTTATTATAGCTTTTAAACTGACACCTTTGCCTTCATTCTAGAAGGTTCTATATACCTTTTTATATATAAGGCAAAGTAAGATAAAGGAGAATACTGAATTGCTGATTTTGAGGCATTTGCTTAACTTAAAATTATTTCATATATAATCCTCTACTCTTTGAGATAAAACTGAATACACACATACCATACCATAATTATTCCCATTTTACAAATGAGAAAACTAAAGTCTTAAGATTAAAAGAGTTGTTTGAGATCTCCCTGTTTATTTACGGTGAAAGGTGTCTCAATACATGATTTGCCTGATGCTGAAGTCAAGGCTTTTAACCACTCTCACCCTTTCACACTCTACTTTTTTCAAGCTCCACACGTGCTTGAGAAAAATCCAGAGCACCACCGTAAGGAACACACTGGATTGTCTCCACCTTGAGGGACCTGTGCTGCTCACCACTTTCATTCATTAATTCATTCAGTCATTCCTAGAGTCTTTCATTCATTCACCTATTCAACAAATAGTTATTGAACACCTTTTCAATGCTGGACACTGTGCTAGGTGCTGGGGATTTATCATAGAACAAGAGAGACAGGCACGGCCTAGTTCTCATAGAGTGGGAGAAACATCCAAGTACCCATATGATTATGCACAAATACACATGAATCACATGTGCGATTCTTATGATTCAAGGAAGACATAGAGCCTGAGAGTGTATGAAAGGGACCCTCACTGAGTGTGAGAGAATAGGAAAGTCCCTCCTGAAGAAGTGGCCTTTAAACTAAAGGAGACGACCTTCAGAAGGAGTGAGAGTACAAGTCTGGCTCTTGAATGTTCATAACAAAATGACAGCTTTGTCCTCCTACCCACCCCAATACAGCTGTCATTCAGAAATTTCTGTTCTCACTTCAAGCAACAACAAAGAACATCTTCCTACAGATACTTGTAAAATTCAGCCCAAATTCAACTGTTTTTGAAGCTTGCTTAAGAGATTGGATATTGAAAAATATAGATTCCTTTTCTTTACCCTCCAATCTATCACCATCTTGTGAATTTTACCTCTTGTATATGCATGTATTTGTCCCCTCATTTGTGTATAACTGCTCACTGCCTAATATCATTTCTCACCAGGAATTTTGCAACCATCTCCCTGCCTTCATTCTTGTCAAATAAATTGTCCCCATTGCTGCCAGGGTGTTCTCTCTAAAACATGGGTTTAACCAGTTTGTTTCCATTCTTGCTTTGCTAGCTCCTGTTTATCAGGCTGGGTTAGGTAGCTCTCAGCCATGGCATCTGTGCATTTCTACCTTTGCTTTTGCTGTGGCACATTGCTGCCATTAGCAGGGCTGTGGTTGTGTGCACGGAATCAGGCAGGCAAAGACTTGGGAGATATTCAGGATCCATTAAGATGATACTCACACACGTCAAAAGAGTTAAAGAAACAAATCTAATTGTGGCAGCGGAGGAAATTAGTTACATATTGGTTGGAATTGTAGATTTGAGGAAGTAGACAAAAAACTAAGTAGTATAGAATTTAAGTCTTGGGACATGGGCAAGAGGCCAATCCCTTTATCAAGTTTTGAAGTACCTTTTATAGTGACAACAAAGAGATATCATTGTATCTCATCATGACTGCAGCAAGAATCAAGCCAAGGATCTAACAAAGGGTATCTCTAGGTCAGGGGTCCCCAACGCCTGGCCTGTTAGGAGCCAGGCCACACAGCAGGAGGTGAGCAGCGGGTGAGTGAGTGAAGCTTCATCTGCCTCTCCCCATCGCTCACAGGACCACCTGAACCATCGCTCACATTACCACCAGAACCTCCCTCCCCACCCCCCGCCCCATCTGTGGAAAACTTGTCTTCCACAAAACCGGTCCCTGGTACCAAAAAGGTTGGGGACCATTGCTCTAGGTCTTTAAGAAACTTGAATATATTTGCTTTGGTCAGGATGACAAAGTTGTTACTTTAGTTAGTTGTTCTGTTTTGTTTTTTTAATCCTGAGAAGATATAGAATTAAATATTTAAATGTTGAAATAATAAAATGTATTAAGATTTTAGCTAAATTTGGAAATAATATATGTATATTTGCTGTATTGAATATTTGGAATGTTTAAGAGAAATAGGCGTATTTCAATACATAACAGGATGTCATTCTAATTTCAAACTTCATTTTAAAATATGAAGTTTTGTTAATTAATTTGAATTATGATTTTAAGGTGAAAAGTATAGGAGACTGTTACCAAGGTTCTAAACAATATGGTTAATAGTTTATAAGAGCTTAAGATTTATCATACATATAAATTTCCTTTTACTAGATTTAGAGGAGCAATGTAGGTACTTGAGAAATTTTTGTTTATTAATCAGACAATTGAAGCACTAAAAAAAGAAATTGAGGGTATAATTTTTATAAATGCTGTTTAAAAAATTAAAAGCATTCAATTAAGTAGTGAAAGGTTTCTGAAAAGTGGTTGCAAAATGTAGTAGATGTGTAAATAGAATGAAACGATTTTAGTTGACCCCAAAAGCTTAAAATTAGGTTTTTGAACTTGTGAATTTTTAATTTTAACAAATCAAGTATTAATTGTCTCTACAAGGACAGAAAAATTCAAATTGAGAATTGCAGTTATCAATAATTTATCATATTTTTCCTTTTTGCTGTGAATACCTTGAAGATAAGGGTCAAGTCTCACTAAAATGATAATTTTTTTATTGATATGGTCTTTCATCAATTGTTTTACCTTTTTATAACTGGGTGACCTCCTTTTTAATCTGCAGATATATAGTTCAGGATTATAACATTAAGTTAACATCAGTTTTCTTATTTTATTCAGGCAGTGTTTAAGATATAAGTGGTCTTGAAGCTAACTTGTTTTTAAAAATTGGCTCCAAAATTCTAGGGAGATATTCTATTTTTCTTTTTTTCAGCTTTACTGAGATACAATTTACGTATGTGTACGTTTAAGGTGTACAATGTAATGATTTGATACATGTATATATTGTGAAATAATTACCACAATAGGTTAGTTTGCATATTATTACAATTTTTTAGGTGTGGTGAAAACTTTTAAGATCTACTCTCTTAAGAGTACAAATATACAAATATACAATACAGTATTATTAACTATAGTCACTATGCTGTACACATATAACTTATTCATCTTATAACTAAGATCTTCATCCCTGCCCTGATCTGCCCCTGGCAACAACCACCAATCTTCTCTCTGTTTCTATGAGTTTGGTTTTTTGTTTCTGTTTCTGCTTTTAAGATTCCACATATAAGTGAGATCATACAACATTTGTCTTTCTCTGTCTGTCTTATTTCACTTAGCATAATTCCCTAAAGATTCATCCATTTTTAATATTTTAAGGACTTCTTTTCCCCATTGAGTATTCTTGGCTCCCTTGTTAAATATTAGTTGAGCAGAGACACATGGGTTTATTTCTGGATTGTTTAGATGACTATAGCTTTGAAAGCAGGAGGTGTGTTGCCTCCAGCTTTGCTCTTCTTTCTCAGGATTGCCTTATCTAATTGGGGTCTTTTGTGGTTCCATACAAACTTTAGTTTTTTTCTATTTCTTTAAAAAATGCTATTGGAACCTTGATAGGGATTGCATTGACTCTATAGATGGCTTTAGGTAGTATAGACATTTTTACAATATTAATTCTTCTGATCGATGAATGCAGAATATCTTTCCATTTATCTTCAATTTCTTTCATCGAAGTCTTAAGAGTTTTCAGTGTACAGATCTTTCATCTTGTTTAAATTTATTCCTAAGTATTTTCTTATCTTGATTCTATTATGAATGAGATTTTTAAAAAATTTCTTTATCAAATGTTTCCTTGTTAGTGTATAGAAACACAGCTGATTTTCTGGATGTTGTACCCTGCAACTTTAATGAATTTGTTGATTATTTCTAACAGTATTTTTTTTTGGTGGAGTCATAAGAATTTTCTATATTATCTTCAAACAAAGAAAATTTTACTTCTTCCTTTCTGATTTGGATATCTTTTATTTCTTTTTCTTGCCTGATTCCTCTAGCTAGGACTTCCAGTACTATGTTGAATAGGAGTAGTAAGAGTGGGCACCCTTGTCTTGTTCTTGGTCACAAAGAAAAAGTTTTCAGCATTTCACCACTGAGTATGATGTTAGCTGTGGGCTTGCCATATAAGACTTTTGCAATATTAAGGTACCGTCTTTCTATACCTAATTTGTTAAGAGTTTTTGTCATGAACAGATGCTGAATTTTGTCAAATGCTTTTTCTGCATCTATTGAGATGATCATGTGATTTTTATCTCTCATTTTTTAATGCAATGTATCACATTAATTGCTTTGCATATGTTGAACCATCCTTACATCCAAGGAATGAATTCCACTTGATCACAGTGTATGATCCTTTTAATGTGCTACTGAATTCAGTTTGCTTGTATTTTGTTGAAAATTTTTACATCTCTATTCATCAGGGATATTGAGATGTAGTTTACTTTTCTAGTAGTGTTCTTAACTGGCTTTGGTATCAGGATAATCCTGGCTTTGTAAAATGAGTTGGGGAGTGTTCCCTCCTCTAATTTTTGGAAGGATTTGAAAAGGATTGGCATTAATTTTTCTTTAAATCTTTGGTAGAATTTACCAGAGAAATCATCTGGATTTTTCTTTGTTGTTGGAAGATCTGTAATTACTGATCCAACCTTGGTAAAGTTAAGTTTTTTATTTGAGATCTTTCTTTTTTCTTGATGTATGCATTTATCACTTTACACTTCCCTCCTAGAACAGCTTTTGTCTGATACAAATATAGTTACCCCTGGTTTCTTTTGGTTACCATTTGCTTGAAACACCATTTTCCATTCTTCACTTTCTGGCTACCTGCATCCTTAAAGCTAAAGTGAGTATCTTGTGGGCAGCATATCATTGAATCTTGTTTCTTTTTTTTGAATAAAATTCATTCAGCCATTCTATGTCTCTAATTTGGAGAACTAATCCATTTATGTTTAAATTTTGATAGATAGGGACTACTATTGCCATTTTGTTAACTGTTTTTTGATTGTTTTGTAAATCTTTTGTTCCTTGCTTCCTCTTTTGCTGTCTTCCTTTGTGATTTGATGACTTTTTTGTGGTGATATGTTTTGACTCTTTTTTTTAACATCTTTATTGGAGTATAATTGCTTTACAATGGTGTGTTAGTTTCTACTTTATAACAAAGTGAACCAGCTATACACATACATATATCCCCATATCTCGTCCTTCTTGCGTCTCCCTCCCACCCTCTCTATTCCACCCCTCTAGCTGGTCACAAAGCACCGAGCTCATCACCTTGTGTTATGTGGCTGCTTCCCACTAGCTATCTATTTTACATTTGGTAGTGTATATATGTCCATGCCACTCTCTCACTTTGTTTCAGCTTACCCTTACCCTTCCCTGTGTCCTCAAGTCCATTCTCTACATCTGTGTCTTTATTCCAGTCCTGCCCCTAGGCTCTTCAGAACCTTTTTTTTTTTTTTTTTTTTTTAGATTCCGTATATATGTGTTAGCATATGGGATTTGTTTTTCACTTTCTGACTTACTTCACTCTGTATCACAGACTCTAGGTCCATCCACCTCTCTACAAATAACTCAATTTCATTTCTTTTTATGGCTGAGTAATATTCCATTGTATATATGTGCCACATCTTCTTTATCCATTCATCTGTTGATGGACACTTAGGATGCTTCCATGTCCTGGATAATGTAAATAGTGTTACAATGAACATTGTGATACATGACTCTTTTTGAATTATGGTTTTCTCAGGGTATGTGCCCAGTAGTGGGATTGCTTGGTTGTATGGTAGTTCTATTTTTAGTTTTTTAAGGAACCTCCATACTGTTCTCCATAGTGGCTGTATCAATTTACATTCCCACCAACAGCACAAGAGGGTTCCCTTTTCTCCACACCCTCTCCAGCATTTACTGTTTGTAGATTTTTTGATGATGGCCATTCTGACTGGTGTGAGGTGATATCGCATTGTAGTTTCGATTTGCATTTCTCTAATGATTAGTGATGTTGAGCATCCTCTCCTGTGTTTGTTGTGAATCTGTATATCTTCTTTGGAGAAATGTCTATTTAGGTCTTCTGGCCATTTTTGGATTGGGTTGTTTGTTTTTTTGATATTGAGATGCATGAGCTGCTTGTAAATTTTGGAGATTAATCCTTTGTCAGTTGCTTCATTTGCAAATATTTTCTCCCATTCTGAGGGTTGCCTTTTCATCTTGTTTATGGTTTCCTTTGCTGTGCAAAAGCTTTTAAGTTTCATTAGGTCCCATTTATTTATTTTTGTTTTTATTTCCATTTCTCCAGGAGGTGGTTCAAAAAGGATCTTGCTGTGATTTGTGTCATGGAGTGTTCTCCCTATGTTTTCCTCTAAGAGTTTGATAGTGTCTGGCCTTACATTTAGGTCTTTAATCCATTTTGAGTTTATTTTTGTGTATGGTGTTAGGGAGTGTTCTAATTTCTTTCTTTTACATGTAGGCTGTCCAGTTTTCCCAGCACCACTTATTGAAGAGACTGTCTTTTCTCCATTGTATATACTTGCCTCCTTTACCAAAGATAAGGTGACCATATGTGCATGGGTTTATCTCTGGGCTTTCTATCCTGTTCCATTGATCTATATTTCTGTTTTTGTGCCAGTACCATACTGTCTTGATTACTGTAGCTTTGTAGTATAGTCTGAATCCAGGAGCCTGATTCCTCCAGCTCTGTTTTACTTTCTCAAGATTGCTTTGGCTCTTCGGGATCTTTTGTGTTTCCATACAAATTGTAAAATTTTTTGTTCTAGTTCTTTGAAAAATTCCATTGGTAGTTTGATAGGGATTGCATTGAATCTGTAGATTGCTTTGGGTAGTGTAGTCATTTTCAGTGTTGATTCTTCCAACCCAAGAACATAGTTTATCTCTCCATCTGTATCATCTTTAATTTCTTTCATCAACATCTTATAGTTTTCTGCATACAGATATTTTGTCTCCTTAGGTAGATTTATTTCTAGGTATTTTATTCTTTTTGTTGTAATGGTAAGTGGGAGTGTTTCATTAATTTCTCTTTCAGATTTTTCATCATTAGTGTATAGGAATGCAAGAGATTTCTGTGCATTAATTCTGTATCCTGCTACTTTACCAAATTCATTGATTAGCTCTAGTAGTTTTCTGATAGCATCTTTAGGATTCTCTGTGTATAGTATCATGTCATCTGCAAACAGTGACAGCTTTACTTCTTTTCCAATTTGGATTCCTTTTCTTTCTTTTTCTTCTCTGATTGCTGTGGCTAAAACTTCCAAAACTATGTTGAATAATAGTGGTGAGAGTGGACAACCTTGTCTTGTTCCTGATCTTAGAGGAAATGGTTTCAGTTTTTCACCATTGAGAACGATGTTGGCTGTGGGTTTGTCATATATGGCCTTTATTATGCTGAGGTAAGTTCCCTCTATGCCTACTTTCTGGAGGGCTTTTATCATAAATGGGTATTGAATTCTGTCAAAAGCTTTTTCTGCATCTATTGAGATGATCATATGGTTTTTCTCCTTCAGTTTGTTAATATGGTTAATCACATTGATTGATTTGCATACATTGAAGAATCCTTGCATTCCTGGGATAAACCCCACTTGATTATGGTGTATGATCCTTTAAATGTGCTGTTGAATTCTGTTTGCTAGTATTTTGTTGAGGATCTATGTTCATCAGTGATATTGCCCTGTAGTTTTCTTTCTTTGTGACATCTTTGTCTGGTTTTGGTATCAGGGTGATGGTGGCCTCGTAGAATGAGTTTGGGAGGGTTCCTCCCTCTGCTATATTTTGGAAGAGTTTGGGAAGGATAGGTGTTAGCTGTTCTCTAAATGTTTGATAGAATTCGCCTGTGAAGCCATCTGGTCATGGGCTTTTGTTTGTTGGAAGATTGTTAATTACAGTCTCAATTTCAGTGCTTGTGATTGGTCTGTTTACATTTTCTATTTCTTCCTGGTTCAGTCTCGGAAAGTTGTGCTTTTCTAAGGATTTGTCCATTTCTTCCAGGTTGTCCATTTTATTGGCATATAGTTGATTGTAGTAATCTCTCATGATCCTTTGTTTTTCTGCAGTGTCAGTTGTTACTTCTCCTTTTTCATTGCTAATTCTATTGATTTGAGTCTTTTCCCTTTTTTTCTTGATGAGCCTGGCTAATGGTTTATCACTTTTGGTTATCTTCTCAAAGAACCAGCTTTTAGTTTTATTGATCTTTGCTATCATTTCCTTCATTTCTTTTTCATTTATTTCTGATCTGATCTTTATGATTTCTTTCCTTCTGCTAACTTTGGGGTTTTTTTTTGTTCTTCTTTCTCTAATTGCTTTAAGTGTAAGGTTAGGTTATTTATTTGAGATGTTTCTTGTTTCTTGAGGTAGGATTGTATTGCTATAAACTTCCCTCTTAGAACTGCTTTTGCTGCATCCCATAGGTTTTGGGTCGTCGTGTTTTCATTGTCATTTGTTTCTATGTATTTTTTGATTTCCTCTTTGATTTCTTCAGTGATCTCTTGGTTATTTAGTGGTGTATTTTTTAACCTCCATGTATCTGTATTTTTTACAGATTTTTTCCTGTAATTGATATCTAGTCTCATAGCGCTGTGGTCAGAAAAGATACTTTATATGATTTCAATTTTCTTAAATTTACCAAGGCTTGATTTGTGACCCAAGATATGATCTTTCCTGGAGAATGTTCCATTAGCACTTGAGAAGAAAGTGTATTCTGTTGTTTTTGGTTGGAATGTCCTATAAATATCTATTAAGTCCATCTTCTTTAATGTATCATTTAAAGCTTGTGTTTCCTTATTTATTTTCATTTTGGATGATCTGTCCATTGGTGAAAGTGGGGTGTTAAAGTCCCCTACTATGATTGTGTTACTGTCGATTTCCCCTTTTATGGCTGTTAGCATTTGCCTTATGTATTGAGGTGCTCCTATGTTGGGTGCATAAATATTTTCAATTATTATATCTTCTTCCTGGATTGATCCCTTGATCATTATGTAGTGTCCTTCTTTGTCTCTTGTAATAGTCTTTCGTTTAAAGTCTATTTTGTCTGATATGAGAATTGCTACTCCAGCTTTCTTTTGATTTCCATTTGCATGGAATATCTTTTTCCATCCCCTCACTTTCAGTCTGTGTGTGTCCCTAGGTCTGAAGTGGGTCTCTTGCAGAGAGCATATATACATGTCTTGTTTTTGTATCCATTCAGCCAGTCTATGTCTTTTGGCTGGAGCATTTAATCCATTTATATTTAAGGTAGTTATTCATATGTATGTTCCTATTACCATTTTCTTAATTGTTTTGGGTTTGTTATTGTAAGTCTTTTCCTTCTCTTGTGTTTCCTGCCTAGGGAAGTTCTTTTAGCATTTGTTATAAAGTTGGTTTGGTGGTGCTGAATTCTCTTAGCTTTTGCTTGTCTGTAAAGGTTTTAATTTCTCCGTCGAATCTGAATGAGATCCTTGCTGGGTAGAGTAATCTTGGTCGATCTTGGTCATGGGATTTTCCCCCTTTCATCACTTTAAATATGTCCTGCTACTCCCTTCTGGCTTGCAGAGTTTCTGCTGTAAGATCAGCTGTTAACCTTATGGGGATTCCCTTGTATGTTATTTGTTGTTTTTCCCTTGTTGCTTTTAATATTTTTTCTTTGTATATAATTTTTTTTTAATTTATTTATTTATTTTATTTTTTTATATTTATTTTTTGGCTGTGTTGGGTCTTCGTTTCTGTGCGAGGGCTTTCTCTAGTTGCGGCAAGCGGGGGCCACTCTTCATCACAGTGTGCGGGCCTCTTCACTGTCGCGGCCTCTCTTGTTGCGGAGCACAGGCTCCAGACACGCAGGCTCAGTAGTTGTGGCTCACGGGCCTAGTTGCTCTGCGGCATGTGGGATGTTCCCAGACCAGGGCATGAACCCTGTCCCCTGCATTGGCAGGCAGATTCTCAACCACTGCGCCACCAGGGAAGCCCTCTTTGTATATAATTTTTGATAGTTTGATTAATATGTGTCTTGGCGTGTTTCTCCTTGGATTTATCCTGTATGGGACTCTCTGTGCTTCCTGGAGTTGATTAACTATTTCCTTTCCCATGTGAGGGATGTTTTCAAGTATAACTCTTCAAATATTTTCTCAGTCCCAAATTTTCTTTTTCGCTTCTTCTTCTGGGACCCCTATAGTTCGAATGTTGGTGCATTTAATGTTGTCCCAGAGGTCTCTGAGACTGTCCTCAATTCTTTTCATTCTTTTTTCTTTTTTCTGCTCTGCAGTAGTTATTTCCACTATTTTATCTTCCAGGTCACTTATCCTTTCTTCTGCCTCCATTATTTTGCTATTGATTCCTTCTAGAGAATTTTTAATTTCGTTTATTGTGTTGTTCATCATTGTTTGTTTGCTCTTTAGTTCTCTAGGTCCTTGTTAAACATTTTTTCTATTTTCTCCATTCTGTTTCCAAGATTTTGGATCATCTTTACTATCATTACTCTGAATTCTTTTTCAGGTAGACTGCCTATTTCCTCTTCATTTGTTTGGCCTGTTGGGTTTTTACCTTGCTCCTTCATCTGCTGTGTGTTTCTCTATCTTCTCATTTTGCTTAATGAACTGTGTTTGGGGTCCTTTTCGCAGGCTGCAGGTTCATAGTTCCTGTTGTTTTTGGTGTCTGCTCCCAGTGGCTCAGGTTGGTTCAGTGGGTTGTGCAGGCTTCCTGGTGGAGGGGACTGGTGCCTGTGTTCTGGTGATGAGGCTGGATCTTGTATTTCTGGTGGGCAGGACCACGTCTAGTGGTGTGTTTTGGGGTGTTTGTGAACTTATTATGATTTAGGCAGCCTCTCTGCTAATGGGTAGGGTTGTGTTCCTGTCTTGCTAGTTGTTTGGCATAGGGTGTCCAGCACTGTAGCTTGCTGGTCATTGAGTGGAGCTGGGTCTTAGCATTGAGATGGAGATCTCTGGGAGAGCTTTTGCCGTTTGATATTACATGGAACTGGCAGGTCTCTGAGGGACCAATGTCCTGAACTTAGCTCTCCCACCTCAGAGGCAGAGGCCTGATAGCTGACTGGAGCACCAAGACCCTATCAGCCACACAGCTCAAAATAAAAGGGAGAATGAAAGAAAGAAAAAAATAAAATAAAATAGTTATTAAAAAATAAGAAATTTTAAAAAATATTAAAAATTAAAATGTAATAAAAAAAGAAATAAAGAAGAGAGCAACCAAACGAAAAAACAAATCCACCAATGATAACAAGTGCTAAAAATTATACAAAAAAAAAAAAAAAAGGGCTTCCCTGGTGGCGCAGTGGTTGAGAACCTGCCTGCTAATGCAGGAGACGCAGGTTCGGGCCCTGGCCTGGGAAGATCCCACGTGCCGCGGAGCGGCTGGGCCCGTGAGCCACAGTTGCTGAGCCTGCGCGTCTGGAGCCTGTGCTCCGCAGCGGGAGAGGCCGCGATGGTGAGAGGCCTGCGCAGCGCGATGAAGAGTGGCCCCCACTTGCCACAACTAGAGAAAGCCCTCGCACAGAAACGAAGACCCAACACAGCCAAAAATAAATAAATAAATTAATTAATTAATTAAAAAAAAAAAAAAGTAACTGAAGTGAAAAACCAATTGAGGACACAAAACAAGGCAAAAATATTAAAAAAAAAAAAAAAAAAAAAAAGGACAGACAGATCCCTAGGACCAATGGTAAAAGCAAAGCTATACAGACAAAATCACACAAAGTCCACCACCTCAATTTTGGGATGATTCGTTGTCTCTTCAGGTATTCCACAGATGCAGGGTACATCAAGTTAATTGTGGAGATTTAATCTGCTGCTTCTGAAGCTGCTGGGAGAAATTTTCCTTTCTCTTCTTTATTCACACAGCTCCTGGGGTTCAGCTTTGGATTTGGTCCCATGTCTGCAATTTGGTCGCCTGAGGGCGTCTATTCCCTGCCCAGACAAGTTGGGGTTAAAGTAGCAACTGATTAGGGGGCTCTGGCTCATTCAGGCCGGGGGGAGGGAGGGGTACGGAATGCGGGGCGAGACTGTGGCGGCAGAGCCCTGCATGACGTTGCAACAGCCTGAGGCACACTGTGTGTTCTCCCTGGGAAGTTGTCCCTGGATCACGGGACCCTGGCAGTGGCGGGCTGCACAGGCTCCTGGGATGGGAGGCGTGGATAGTGACCTGTGCTAGTACACAAGCTTCTTGGTGGCTGTAGCAGCAGCCTTAGCTTCTCATGCCTATCTCTGGGGTCCACGCTGATAGCCGCCACTCACGCCCATCTCTGGAGCTCATTTAGGTGGTCCTCTGAATCCCCTCTCCTTGCGCACCCTGAAACAATGGTCTCTTGCCTCTTAGGCAGGTCCAGACTTTTTCCCGGATTCCCTCCCGGCTAGCTGTGGCACACTTGCCCCCTTCAGGCTGTGTTCACGCAGCCAACCCCAGTCCTCTCCCTGGGATCTGACCTCCGAAGCCCGAGCCTCAGCTCCCAGCCCTCACCCGCCCCGGCGGGTGAGCAGACAAGCGTCTCAGGCTGGTGAGTGCTGGTCGGCACTGATCCTCTGAGCTGGAATCTTTCTGCTTTGCCCTCTGCACCCCTGTTGCTGCATTCTACTCCATGGCTCCAAAGCTTCCCCCCCTCCACCCCACCTCTTTGCCAGTGAAAGTGTTTCCTAGTGTGTGGAAACTTTTCCTCCTTCACAGCTCCCTCCCAGAGGTGCAGGTCCCCTCCTTATTCTTTTGTCTCTGTTTTTTTCTTTTTTCTTTTGCCCTACCCAGGTATGTGGGGGAGTTTCTTGGCTTTTGGGAAGTATGAGGTCTTCTGCCAGGGTTCAGTAGGTGTTCTGTAGGAGTTGTTCCACATGTAGATGTATTTCTGATGTATTTGTGGGGAGGAAGGTGATCTCCACATCTTACTTCTCCACCATCTTGAAGCTCTTTGACTCTTTATCATAATCATTTGCATACCTACTGCAGACTTTTCCTTTGTAGTCACCATAATGCTTACATAAAATATATTTATAAAGTCATATTTTAAACTGATAACACCTTTGATAGCATACAGAAACTTTCTACTTTTACTTCTCTCTTCCTCACATTTTATGTTATTGATGTCACAATTTACATTGTTTTCATACTGTGTGTCCAATAACAAATTATTATAGTTTTGGTTATTTTTAATATGTTTGTTTTTGTAACTTTTAAACTAGACTTGTAAGTGAATTACACACCACCATTACAATATTAGGGAATCTGTCTTTGACTATATATATATATTTATCACTACCAGTGAGTTTTACACATTCATATATTTTTCTGATGTTAATTGGCATCTTTTTATTTCTGCTTGAAGAACACCTCTTTTTGTCTTTGACTTTTGACAATTAAATTATAAAAATTCTTAAGCCTAGCCCTTTTCAGTTTCAACTTATGTGAGGTCCTTTGAGCCTCATCAATCTGGATGGCCATTTCCCTCCCCAAATTTGGGAAATTTTCAGCGATTATTGCTTTAATTTGATGTTCTGTCCCTTTCTCTTTCTCTTCTCCTTCTGGGATTTCCATAATGAGTATATTGTTTCTTTTGATGATGTCCCATGAGTTCTGTATGCTTTCTTCTGTCTTTTTTATTCTTTTTTCATTGTACTCCTCTGACTGGTTATTTTCAAATGACCTATCTTCTAGTTCACTGATTCTTTCTTCAATTTAGTTAAGTCTGCTATTGAAGCTCTCTATTGAATTCTTCAGTTCATTCACTGTATTCTTCAGCTCTAGGATTTCTGTTTGCGGTTAGTTTTTTTATGGTTTCTATTTCCTGTTGAACTTCTCATTTTGTTTATGCATTATTTTCTTAATTTTTTTTAGTTTTCTGTGTGTTCATATAGTTCACTGAACTTCTTTAAGAGGATTATTCTTTATTCTTTGTCAGATAGTTCATAGATCTCTATTTCTTTAGGGTCAGTTATTGGAACTTTATTAGTTTCCTTTGGTGCTGTCATGTTTACTTCATTCTTGATTCCTTGTGTTTGTATCTGTGCATTGGAGTAAGTGGTCTCCTCTTCCAGACTTTACAGGTTCACTTTGGCATGGAAAGGCCTTCACCAGTCAGCTCAGCTTGGGTTACTGGATGATCTGTGGGCAGGTGGGACTTGCTACTGGTGTCTTTAGTTGGGAGATGCCACTGCCCATACTGTAACATTGGGGGTGTGCCACTGGCTGAGCTCTGTGGTTGGGTGGGTCTGATGGCTGGGGTCCATGTTCAAGTAGGGCCACTGAGTGGGTTCCTTGATTGGGCAGGGCTGGCTGTACTCTGCAGTCATGCAGGGCCACTAACTGGGCTCTGCAATCACCTCTGGTTGGATGAAGTTGTAGTCTGTGTTCCTTGGCATGGCAGTGCCACTGGTTAGACTCTGTGATGACGCAGGGTTTGGGCTCTGCAATTGCTTCTGGTTGGGTGGTGTCTCAGGCCATGCTCCCTGACCAGATGGTGTCACTGGCTGGACTCCATGTTCAGTCAGGGCTACAGGTGGGGCTTCAAAGTTGGATGGAATGCTCTATAGATCTCAATTAAGTCCTTCTGGTCTAATGTGTTATTTAAGGCCTGGGTTTTCTTACTGACTTTCTGTCTGGATGATCTGTCCATTGATGTAAGTGGAGTGTTAAAGTCCCCCATAATTATTGTGTTACTGTCAATTTTTCCTTTTATATCTGTTAACATTTGCCTTATATATTGAGGTTCTCCTGTGTTGGGTGCATACATATTTACAATTGTTATAACTTCTTCTTGGATTGACCCCTTGATTATTACATAGTGTCCTTCTTTGTCTCTTTAAATATATCATGCCACTCCCTTCTGGCCTGTGGAGTTTCTGCTGAAAAATCAGCTGATAACCTTATGGGGATTCCCTTGTATGTTATTTGTTGCTTTTATTTTGTTACTTTTAATATTTTCTCTTTGTCTTTAATTTTTGTCAGTTTGATTAATATGTGTCTCAGCATGTTTCTCTTTGGGTTAATCCTGCCTGGGACTGTCTGCGCTTCCTGGACTTGGGTGACTGTTTCTTTTCCCATGTTAAGGAAGTTTTCAGCTATTATCTCTTCAAACATTTTTTCAGGCCCTTTCTCTCTCTCTCTTCTCCTTCTGGGACCCCTATAATGCAAATGTTGGTTCATTTAATGTTGTCCCAGAGGCCTCTTAAACTGTCCTCATTTCTTTTCATTCCTTTTTCTTTCTTCTGTTCCATGGCAGTGATTTCCTCCTTTCTGTCTTCCAGCTCACTTACCCATTCTTATGCCTCACTTATTCTGCTATTGATTTATTCTAGTGTATTTTTCATTTCAGTTATTATATTCTTCAACTCTGCTTGGTTCTCTGTATTTTCTAACTCTTTGTTAAAAACTTCTTGTAACTTCTCACTCTGCATCCATTCTTTTTCCGAGATCTTGGATCATCTTTATGTTCGTTATTCTGAAGTCTTTTTTGGTAGATTGCCTATCTCTGTTTCACTTAGTTGTTCTTCTGTGGTTTTATCTTGTTCCTTCATCTGGAACATATTCCTCTACTGCCTCATTTTGTCTAAATTTCTGTGTTTGCAGACTCAGTTCCAAGGCTGCTGGATTGTAGTATTCTTGCTTTTTATGCTTGTCCCCTGGTGGGTGACACTGGTCTAGAGTCTTGTGCAGGCTTCCTGGTGGGAGAAGCAGGTGTCTGCCTACTGGTGGGTGGAGCTGGGTCTTGGCCCTTTGGTTGGTGGGGCTGTGTCATGTGTCTATAGGCTGCTGTGGGCTCAGGAAGTCTTTAGGCAGCCTGTCTGCTGATGGGTGGGGCTGTGCTCCTGCCCTGTTGGTTGTTTGGCCTGAGGTGTCGCAGTATTGAAGCCTGCAGGCTGTTGGGTAGGGCCCAGTCTTGGTGCTGATGACCCAAGCAAGGTATCTGCCTCCTTGACATTCACATAGCTGAACACTCCCCAGAGTCTCCACCACCAGTGTCCATGTCCGCAGGGAGAGCCAAAGCCACACCCTGCCTCCCCAGGAGACCCTCCAAGACCAGCAGGTAGGTCCGGCCCAGGCTCCTATGAAGTCACTGCCTTTGCCCTGGGTCCTGGTATGCACAAGACCTTGTGTGAGCCCCTCAAGAGTGGAGTGTCCACTTCCCCCAGTCCTGTGGAGCTCCTGCAATCAAGCCCTCCTGGCCTTCAAAATCAGATACTTTGGGGGATCCTCCCTCCGATGCCAGACCCCCAAGCTGGGGAGCCTGACATGGGGCCCAGAACGCTCACTCCTGTGGGAGAACTTCTGCGATATAATTAGTCTCCAGTTTGAGGATCGCCCACCCAGGGGGTATGAGATTTGATTATATCATGAATGCGCCCCTCCTACTGTCTTGTTGTGGTTTCTTCTTTAAATCCTTGGATGTAGAATATCTTTTTGGCAGTTTCCAGTCTTTTTTATTGATGGCTATTCAGCAGTTAGTTGTGCTTTTGGTGTGCTCATGAGAGGAGGTGAGTCCAAGGTCCTTCTACTCTGCCTTCTTGGTTTTTGCCTCTCAGGGCTTCACAGTTGGATGGGTACTCAGGCTCTTCTCTGCAATTAGATAGGGCTTCATGCTGTGCCCTGAAGTTGGGCAGGGCTGCAGGCTGGGCTCTGTGGTTGAGAGGGGCCTCCAGCTATATACCTCAGTTGGGTGGAGCTAGAGCCCATGCTCCACAGATGGGCAAGGTCAGTGTCCAGGCTCCCTGCCTGGGCAAGGCTACAGGTTGTGTTCAGTAATCTAGCATAGCCATAGGCTGTGCTCTGTGGCTGGATATTACCACAGGCTGGGCTCCAAGGCTCCCTGGCTATGCATGGCCAGACCAGAGGTCATATTAACAGTTGGGCAGGGCTGCTGGCTTTGTTCCCTGCCCAAGCAGGGCTGCAGGATGGGCTACACAGCTGTCTGTGTTCTTTGACCAGTCCTTTTGGTCAAGCAGTACTAGAAGCTATATTCAGCAATTGAGTGGTGCTGCAAATTTGATTCCCTACTTGGGTGGAACCATAGAACGGGCTCCATGGCCAGTACACCTCCTTAACTAGGGACCCAAATCAGGTAGAACTGACAACCAACTTCTTTGGCTATATGGAGCTACTGGCTTGGCTCTACAGATGGGCAGAGCCGCTGGTTGGGATCTGGGAGGTAAGACCCAAGTAGGCCTCCTGGGAAGCATCCTGTAATGATCAGGGAGCTGGATGTCCACCTTGTGAGGCTCTGTTTTTCACACTGGAGAAATTGAGGCCCAGAGAGTTTATCTTGATGAAACACTGTGCTGGCCTGAGGGAGGGGCAATGCAGTCAGAGTGTAGCTGTTCCTCTTACCCTTCTAATGTGGTCCTTCTCAGTCTCTGTTGTCCAGGGGAGAGGATTCAGCCTCACTCCTGGGTTCTGGGGTTTTCACAATGCAGGCTTGTCTATGGATAGTGGATAGTTTGTCTTTCTGTGAGGGGAATTGAAGTCAGAATGACCTATGTTGTCATCTTGATAGTGTCACTCTCTCTGAAGAAATATTTTCAATTCAATATACTATAAATATACTTTTTAGTCCTCAAGTCAATCCTGTACAAAGAGTGTATATTCTACAGTCCATTATAGACATAAAGTCCATGGAGAAATTTTTTTATCTAATTTATAACTTCAGCCCATTATTCTAGATTAGGTAAAAACTGAGTTTGTTTTCTAGCCCTCTTCAGTGAAATGCCCCACATAGCCAGTGATGTACACACATTATATAAGATTTTAAATTTTCAATAAATTTTGTTGTGCAGTCAAAAAGTTGTTTATTAAGAGGCAGAACCTTTAATTAAGGCAAGATTGCATTTGAAGACCATCACCACTAAATGCACCACCAAAGATCAGCTGGGAGGTGGTGAAGCCAATGCGCTCCCTAGGAAACAGTGTGGCTCCTACCAGCCGATTGCTCATGGAGGGAAGATTCTGAGTGGTTTTTGCAGCAGGAGTGACATGTCTCCATCAGCTCAACTCTATTCTCTTGACCAGTCTCCCCTGCAATCAGGGACTCACATTTATGAGGTTCCTTGGTTAGTTGAACCTTCTGGAGTCACAGAACAAGTGTGGGCAACTAAGCAGCTCCCACAGACATCAGACTCATGACCTGGGCCTAGGCAATGCTAAACAACTGGCAGAAAGGTAGCTGCCATTGTTGGACATTAGATATGGTCACAGTGGACAGCAAGGCGTGGCTTAGGCAGCCTCCCAGAACTGAAGGGCACTCAGCCCATGCTGTGTTCTGTGGGCAGGATGTGTGTAGGGGCCCAGCAGCTGCTCTGTGCCAGCACAGGTGGAACAGCTGCAATGAATGGGCCAAAGAGCCACCTCAAAGGCACACTGTGCCCAACTTCAAACACATGGCCTTGCTCTGGACAGCTGAAAAACAGCAGCAGCAGTGGCAGCAGCAATAGCAACAAACGGACCGCCTGACCCCAGCCTTGGTGGGGAGGGACAGAATGACTCCCTATTGTGCAAAGCAAGCCAGCAGGTCTCACAAAGCTCTGTCAATAGCAGCTGCAACCACCAGCCAAAAGTTATCTTTACATGTGAATAATTTGGACAGAGCTTCTGGTCACACAGGAGTTCTTTCTCAGCTCAGTCAGCATAAAAGACATCTTGAAAATCCCATCAGTATCTGTCATAGGTATAGAGGCAATTCTGCTGTTCCTCTTCTACTCAGCTCCATTAGAATTCTTTCCACATCTGCATGGTCCTATTTCATAGTTAACAGTCACTGATAGGGCTCTACCTCTGGTAGTTGTCAACTTAAGTAGAGAGAGACTGGCTATATACCCTCTTTGAGTTCTCCCGCTGTGCAGCTCCATCTGACTGCATTCTTGGTTCCTTCTCCAAAGCCAGTGTCTCCAGGAGGAATGGACATCATAGATAGATTCATGTGTATTGTCCCTCTCCCCACCTTATGGGGGGTTGTAAGAGTTTGTAGAAACAAGGCACACGGGCATCCCACCACCAAAAACTGATTTTGAATTTTACTAGCTCTTTCTAAATGCGTACCCACCCTGCATCTTGGTTGTTGTCATGTTACCTAACTCTCAGAACTCTATCCCTGGACAGTGAACTGGTTGATGTTAGGTGGAATGCTCAAAATTATGCTCAAAAACCATCAGACAGTTTTCTCTCAGTCCCCCAAGCTGTGTTCTTCCCTGATGTCATTTCCAAGGGTACCAACCACAACTGTACTTTGGGACATATTTCTTTTTTTTTTAAAATTAATTAATTTATTTACTTATTTTTGGCTGTGTTGGGTCTTCGTTGCTGCGCGCGGGCTTTCTCTAGTTGCAGCGAGCGGGGGCCACTCTTCGTTGCGGTGTGTGGGCTTCTCATTGCAGTGGCTTCTCTTGTTGCAGAGCACGGGCTCTAGGCACGCGGGCTTCAGTAGCTGTGGCATGTGGGCTCAGTAGTTGTGCACGGGCTTAGTTGCTTTGCAGCGTGTGGGATCTTCCTGGACCAGGGATTGAACCTGTGTCCCCTGCCTTGGCAGGTGGATTCTTAACCACTGCACCACCAGGAAAGTCCCTGGGACATATTTCTTAAACTGAAGCACTGTTTTTCTAACTAATTCCAATTTTGTTTGACTATGATGGTGATCTTGAGAAGCTCTACAGCAACATTTCCCAAATGTAGAGGCCTCCTCCCTGATGAACTTCAGGGGAAATTGAGTTGGCTCCCTTGTGTACATAATCTTAATCACTACAAGTGAATGTTTAGAATAGGCTAATGTACTAACTGCTTAGTGTTATTTTAAAAAAAAATAACACTAGATATTTGAAAAGGAAAAACTTTTCAGCTTCTCTCCAAGGGATTAAGAAAAAATGTATAAGCAAGAAACTTCTAGTACTACATATAGAGCTTCTAATATTATTCCACAGCTAGTTTCCTTATTCAGTTTTCGTCACTGTATTTCTCATTGCTGATCCTTTTCTCTTATAAAACTCAGGTATTTTTTACTCTCTGTATTTTAAACCCTCCCATCCCCCACCTTCTTTCCTCAGCCATAAATATGCAACAATCTAAATGTTTCAGGAACAGCTTACTTTATCTCTCTGTTTGTGCCTAGTTCACTCTGGGAATCCTGAGTCCATTTTGTGAGGTACAGTTTAGTCTATTATTAGAACACAGAGATACAAAACAAACTTCTGTTCTTCAGAAGTTTTAGATGCAAAGAACAGGTCCCAGATAGTGAGAGTCAAGTGGTACCTCTTTGGTTTCTTCCTCCCTCCCTCCCTTCCTTTTTTCTTTCTTCCTTCTTTTTTTCTTCCTTTTTTTTCTTTCTTTCTTTCTTTCTTTCTTCCTTCCTTCCTTCCTTCCTTCCTTCCTTCCTTCCTTTCTTCTTTCTTTCTTTCTTTCTTTCTTTCTTTCTTTCTTTCCTTCTCTCTCTCTCTCTCTCTTTTTTTAGTTGTGGTAAACTATACATAACATAAAAATTACCATTTTAACCATTTTAAAGTATACAATTCAATGGCATTAAGCATTTTCATAGTGTTGTATAACCATCACTACTATCTACTTCCAGAACTGTTTCATCATGTGAAGCAGAAACTCTATAACCACTAAACAGTAACTCCCCTCCCCCAAGTCCCTAATAATCTTGATCTTTCTGTCTCTATGGGTTTGCCTATTCTAGGTATCTCATATAAGTGGAATTATAAAATATTTTTCTTTATTGTGACTTGCATATTTCATTTAGCATAATGTTTTCAAGAGTCATCCATGTAGCATATATCAGAATTTCATTCCTTTTGATGAATAATATCCCACTGCACATATACCACATTTTGTTTATCCATTCATCCATGGACACTTGGGTTGTTTCTACATTTTGGCTATTGTGAATAATGTTGTTATGTCTGATGGCTTTTTGAGCAGCTTAGATCTAACAGGTAACAAAGGTGTCTGTTTAAAATATGGAGGATTTTCTGAGGAATTTTTAACCTAATTCAAAGTATTCAGAGACTTTGGGCCTATGCAAGTGCCTGTTAACTCAGTTCTATACGACCTTAAATTTCAAAAGCTAATAAAAAAAAAATCAGAGAACACCATAGAATTTATATCAAGGATTCTTAGTTACAATCTCACAATCCCATGCTTTTATTTATTTACTTATTTATTTATTTATTTATATTTTTAATCTTTAATTTTATTTTATTTTGGCTGTGTTGGGTCTTCATTGCTGTGTGCGGGCTTTCTCTAGTTGTGGCGAGCAGGGGCTACTCTTCATTGCTGTGTGCAGGCTTCTCATTGCGGTGGCTTCTCTTGTTGCAGAGCAGGGGCTCTAGGTGCATGGGCTTCAGTAGTTGCAGCACTCGTGCTCAGTAGTTGCGGCACGTGCGGCCTAGAGTGCACAGGCTTCAGTAGTTGCGGATCGTGGGTTCAGTAGTTGTGGTGTGTGGGATCTAGGGCATGCAGGCTTCAGTAGTTGTGGTGCATGGGCTCAGTAGTTTTGGCTTGCAGGCTCTAGAGCACAGGCTCAGTAGTTGTGGCGCATGGGTGTAGTTGCTCCGCGGCACGTGGGATCTTCTTGGACCAAGGATCGAACCCATGTCCCCTGCATGGTCAAGTGGATTCTTGACCACTGAAGTCCCTCCCATATCTTTTAGATGCACCCAATATTGTAACAAGAAATATCCAGAGATTACACATAGGCCCAGAGTGTTTTATATGACAGTAGGTAAGAGGGAATCACTCTTTTGGCACAAATATCACATTTTTTGCGTGAATTACCATTTACCGTACTTTATCCTCAATTTTGCATTCTGTGATAGCTGTAAAGCCACATCAGAGATGAAATACATATTCATTTTTAGAAATTATGGGAATCAAAAATAACCAAAATTACCAATAAAAATTATCCCTCTTTCAATAGGAGTCATTAGATAAGAAAAGTTACTATTTCTCAACTCAGAGATTTTTCTTCTCTAAAGCCATATCAGATTCCATCTGTAATAAGTATATAGGTGATTTTGTCACACTCCTGTCCACCTTCTTTACCTACCTTCTCTCTCTCTCCTTCCCCCCTGCACCCCCCTTCTCTTCTCCTCCATCCTGAACTCCTAACAAATGGGATGCTATGTATATTTGCCAGGATTTTCTTACCTACCTGTGAATCTCCTTGTCCAAGAGATGTAGACATATCTACTTCTCATTCAAAGTTAGAACTATAACCTGGAAAGCTTTTTGCTGGGGCCCAGTCAAAGAAAAGTTCCTCTTTGTGAGAAAATGGAGAGTTTTCTGAGCAGTCTATGACTTCAGGCCTGTTGAGGCTTTTGCTGGGAATGCAGCAAAATTTGTGCGGCAGATGATGTAAATGTGTGCTGAAAGTGGTGAAATAAGGGTAGTGGGTTCTCAAGCATGTACTTTTCCTGTGAGTTTAGGGAACTGAAGACAAAATGCGTTACAAATTGTCTCTCTCGTGGTGACAGTGGCCTGACATGGTCCTGTGAACCCTCACGCACTGGAATTAGCAGTGAAGCAGGTGGGCAGCATGTATGAGGGAGGTTGGAGAGAAACAAAGCCAGTGATATTCAGAATAGGTGTCTTATTCCAAAGCTATGCCTAATTTGGAAGTCACAGTTCTGGTCAAAATTCAGGGTCTTAATATATGTGTTCCCTACTCTGTGCCCAAACCTGGGACCATCACCTATCTGTATCCCCTGGCTCTTGACCCATACAGTATAATCATATACTAACTACAGTATACTAACTAACATTTTGAGATATAATGTTCCAGGCACTATTTTACAGCACTTCACAGTAATTCCACGAGAAAGTTATATTATTTTCATACCCAGTTTTATTGATAAGATAGTTGAGTCTTGACGAGATTGAGATATCTGTGGTTACACAGCTCGTGAAAAGCAAAGATAAAATCCAAGCCAGACGTGTCTCCCTCCAGAGCCTACTCTTCCGGCCGACATGCTTCACTGTGGTGGAGGCACCGTCTCTGTGGCTTGTTACAGTTTGAGGGCCATTGGCAATGGCTCCATGGGTGTCTCGAAACTGCCTCTCCCCGATGCCTCATGTTGATGTCCCCCAACTCCTAGTGAAATGATGAACCTACTCATCGGAGAGTATTCATTCTTGTTTTACACCAACACATTGCTGGCCTCGATTCTTGTCAGATGGATGTCAATCTTTGCAAGTGGTCTTGATCCTAAGGACTTCCTCTTAGTCCATCAGCCCGGATGGAATTCCTACTATGTGGAGCAACCCTACTAGGTGCTGTGAAGAGAACCCACACTGTGACAGCCCTGGCAGCCCTCACTCACTCCAGTGTCTGGCACGTGGCATTTCTGGAAAGAATGAATCCCTCATTCTAGAAATCACCTAAAAAAAAAAAAAAAAAAAAAAAAAGCTGGGTGTGCAGCTGAATGGAAGCCCTTGGGATGAGAGAAACTACACTTCTTAGAGGAAAAGAAAATGTATCAACTCTCTTGACCCCAAAGTCACTTTCTTTGGCCTGCTCCCAAGACTGTGCTGCAACCCAAACTGACCACTTATGTCTCCCCCTCCGCCTTCCTTCCTTCCTGTCCAACTATTTGGGCTATCTATCGAGTTAAAAAGCCCGTAGGAAGAACTTAAAAACCACTAAAGTTTCACCACACTCTTCATGCATGGAGTATTCTTAACTATGGAATAATGAAAAGACAGCACAAAAACTGTTTCCCTGCGCTCACTTTCTAGAGCACAGGTTGTGGGTGCAGTTTCTGCCACATGCACACATACCTGTGTGTGTTTCTAAAGCAGGGACAATAACGTTATTACCTAATATTTGCATTCCACACACTAAAGCAAGTGATTTTTGTCTCTACTTAGAGTTGGAGAGAGAAACTTGCATCAGGGTTAAGGGTAGTCCTTTGACCTACAGCTCTGTGGGTGGCCTGAGTGGGGCTGGGGCTCAAGTTTTGCCAGAAGATGGAGGGGAATAAAGAGGAAGGTGGGAGCCTATGCTGAACTTAAGCTCGAGGCCCTCCAGAAAAAGGCCCCTGAAGCGTATTTCTTCCTCGGTTAATTAAGCTTGGACAGGGAATTTGGGAAAATGTGGGGCAAGCCAGCAGCCATTTTCCATTTTTTCTTACCTATGACCATGGCGCAAGAATATGGTGGGAGCAGGGAGTCCATAAATAGTCTGGCTCTGGTTTAAAAGAGACAGTTCCTTTCACCATCACAGCTTTAGCATGTGCTAAAAATGACAATGCCATCCACTGTCAATAGTTCCAGGGAGACCCTTCATTCCTAGTTACAGCAATAAACCCGCTGGTGGGTGGTCCCACTGCTGGTCGTCTTCATTATCATTTCATTGTGCTTGTGTGAGGCCTGGTGCCCTTTGGAACTCTCAGGCATTTAAAAAGGCTTTCAGGCGTTGGAGTGGCTTGACATTCATATTTATATATCTCACTTGCAGGGCAGCAGAATCTCTATTCTTGGGATCCTCATCCTTTGTGCGTTCAAGGTCACACCCCATTAAAGTGGGAATCCTAATATACCCTGAGAAAGTCAAGCCATCATAACTCAACTCTGCAATCAAGAGTCCTCTTGGGTACTCAAAGCTCCCTGCCTCTTGATTCAAAGTCAAAGTGAAACCTAGAATAAGCTTGTCCAATCAAAGTATTTGAGTTTACCTTAGAAACTATAATATTTGGAAACTTGGGAAACTTTTTAAGTTGACTTGTCTCCATTAAAAAATATCCTTCAATGGTGCATTTATAAGCAAAGTGGGCTTCTCTAAATCAGAAACCTGGGCATCATAGCCAACTTCTCTTCTCTCTTTATACTGTGGGTAATCAATTCCGGGCACTTCTATTCATGAAGTATCTATCTTTCAATCCCACACTTTCATCCTCATCCTAAACCTCTAGTATTGCTCCTCTCTCTTCTGTCCCTATACTGCTACCAGGATAAATTGTCCAAAATATAAGCCCAATCATACCAGGTTCCCCAGAGTAAATGTCAACTTTCTTAGTATAGCCTAGAGGGATCTTTGTTGCTCCGTCCCTGCCTACCTCAGCTTCTCCCAAGTGCCCACACCCACCCTCCCCTCCAGCCACATCTCTGAAAGGGCCTTGCTCCCTCACACATCCAAACCCCAGCATCAGTTCTTCCTGGTCGTGGGGCATTTTCTCCTAACTTCTATTTCTCCTTGAAAACTCAGCTTCAGCATCTTTACCTTTACCCTGATCTGTACCCCCACGACATACTGTGCACACCTCATAGACAACATGGCCCACAGAATTGTCATTGTTGATTTGCTGCGTTGGGTTTCTCACTGACCATGAGCTCCTTGAGAACAGGAGCTGTATTTCTTCTTTCTCTGGATCCCCGGGGATTCCACAAGGCTGACCCATAGGGAGCGGGCAAGTGGTTGTTGAATCAGCTACGTTTTGCTAAATCACACTGGAAATAATCTTTCAAGGTGACAGCACACATTAAGAGTCCGAACCCATCAGAGTGATAAATAGCTTCTTATCACCCCTTGACATTATATGAGGAACAACTGAAATTCTAAACAGGAGGCTGTGAGAGGTGGACTTGGGAGGACCCTTGAAAGGCCGGGTGAGGTGGGGCAAGGGGCAAGTGCTGCTTCTCCTCCACGACCCTCCCGGGCGCTGTTTGCTCAAGCACGTGTTGACTGGTTTGCTTGCTTTCATGGTTAGTTTCCCATTTCCTCCTGAGGAGATCGCGGTGGCATCGGGATCCTTCCCTCCACCCAGGCCACCGATGGTTCACATGAGAATCTCATAGCAAATGGCAGAATGAGTCACAACCCCTCCAGGGCCAGGAGGAGGTATATTCAGGATTTATCCTTTAAATAGAGCTCCCCAGCGTTCACGGAAGTATTTTAGTTGATAACTTCGTGAAAAATGAAAAGGGGTTCTTCCTCTATTTCTGAGAGTGAGTTTGAGATTAGGTTGGAGAAAACATTCTGAGAAATGAGACTAGGGTAGAGTTCGCTGAAATCCCCCGATGGGCGATCTCCGCACGCCCTGGGCCTCCCCACTCTGCTCCTGACCTCCCAGGCACGCAGCACTCTGCCGCCTGGCAGCCTTCCCTCGTTTTTAGGTGGCCTCTGTTTAAGCATTAGATGAATGTTTGCAAAATTATTTAAGTGATTTCCCACAATTTATTCCAAGCATTTACCGGAGTTGGCTTCAGGAATTTTAAGTACTATGTAAACTACAGATCACCTCCCTAAATGCACTATGTCCAGCATTAGTTTTACATTTTAAAAGATAGGATAAGGCATAGTTATCGAACTACTGCCAACTCCCCAGAAAGGCCCTGGGTACATGGGAAATGCCTTCAAGGGCCCCTCCTAGTGCTGTCCAGAGCGGCTGCCCCTCAGTGTGGCCCCCGACCTGTTCCTCCCTCCACAGCTATATTCTCCTTAAGACCCTTCCCCAGACACCTTTTCTAGAATTCAAAGACAGAACCTGAAAAACATCTGAGAATTTTTTGAAGCTCAAGGATATAAGCTAAGCCTCTTACAAAATACGATTGTCCTCCTTCTCCAGTGCTGTAAGCAAGCTCTGACTCACTTCCCCTCCTAGATAGGATTTCCTCCTGCATGTACTCCCAGCGCAAAGGGATTCTTTGCATGCCTTTGCCATTACCCCCACTTCTACAGTTTGTGTCTCTTAATATTCTTAGGCCTTGCTGAAGGTGTTTCTAGCCACATGACACCATCTCCATAGCTTTTGGCATTACCCATACTGACCTCACTTCTGGGGTAGTCCCTGGGGATTAGTCACCCAGCATCTTCCACAGGCTTCACTAGGCATAGATTAAGTTGTTCCATGTCTAAGGAATCTCCATCGTCAGAACGCAGGCTCCCCCTAGCCTAGGCAAGCAGGCCTGCAGCAACACCCAAACCAGGGAGAGTTCTGCATCTTTCAGGAAGTATCAATGACAATTGACCCTTCATATCCACAGGGAATTTGTTCCAGGACTCACCAGATACCAAAATCTGCAGATACTCAAGTCTCCTAATAGAAAATGGTACTTGCTATTATATATAATATATATAACACTATGGTATTTGCATATGACTTACACATATCCTCCTGTATACTTTAAATCATCTCTAGATTCCTTATAATACCTGATATAATGTAAATGCTATGTAAGTAGTTGTAAATATAATGTAAATCCTGTGTAAATGTAAATGCTATGTGAAGAGTTGCCAGTGTGCATCAAAGTTTGCTCTTTGGAACTTTCTGGAATTAAAAAAAAATATTTTCCAGCTGTGATTGGTTGAATTCATGGATGCTGAACTGACGGATATGAAGGGCCAACTGTACATTTAGTGTCAGTCTGAATGAAAGTTACAATTTAGAAAGTGAGCAGAGCAGACTTACAGGAGTACACAGGACATACCCATCCTAATCATGTATTTTAAGTATTCTCACGTGATCGAGGCTAAACTAAACTGTATACCTTACTAAAGCCTCTCAAGGAGGTAGTCACAACTCTCCAACATCTGTTCTTGACAATTAATCATCACGAAATACAAAAAATATCAATTACACATATATAGCTATGTCTATGATCTATTCATATTTCACCCTGAGCATTGCAGGGTAGTACATGCGGTGTTTTTTGATGTTTTCATGAGTGTGAGAGTTGCTGGTGAGAATGATCACATTAAAGAAGTAAGTTCATTTTATTAAATCTTACAACATTTTTCTGTGATAAATGAAAAGAAACATAATTTTAGCTTTTAGTTTGTCAGACATCTTACATTCTAATTGAGGAACACAGGGAACAAACACAAAAAACAAACAAATGTGATCATTTCAAGTAATTCTAAGTGCCCTGAGATAAAATAAGGCTCTATAGAAGAAAGCACCTGGGGATTGGGGTTGGAAGGCAGGGCACTGCTTGAGCAAGGGCATGAAGAAATCTCCGCCGAGGGGCCATTTGAGCTGAGGCCTGAATGAGAGGGAGGCCGGCACACAAAGATTTGAGGATCTGAAGAGTCCTCCAAGCTGTCAGGACAGCAGGAGCAATGGTCTTGAGATGAGAATGAGTGTGGCTGAAAGGCCAGTAAGGCTGGAGTGTAGAGAGCAACAGGAAGAGGGGTTTCAGGGGTGGTCAGAGGGAAGGCAGGATCCAGATCGTGGTGGCCACTTTGAATTTCACTTTAAGCATAATTAAAAGACATAAGAGAGCTTTGGGGGTATGTGTGTGACATAAATCTGATTTATGCTTTAGTAAATTTACTTCTGCTCTGTGCAAGATAGACAATAGGGGTCAGGGAAGCAATTCAAATGAGAGATGATGGGGCCTTGGACCATGATTGGAGATATAGTTTAGAAGTTGTACAATAGATTAGATGTAGAGCTTGAGGGAAGGAGAAGTATCAATAATGACTCCAAGGTTTATAGTCAGAGCAATTGAGTGGATCATGATGCCATATATAGAAAGGGAGAAAGTTTGGTCATGATGGAGAGGAAGTGATCTGAGAGAAGGAAGAAAAATCAAGTTCAATGTTGACACTGCTGATTGTGAGGTGCCTGTTAGTCATATGAGTGAGGATGTTGAGATGAGTATTTGAATCTGGAGCTCAAAAGCATGTCAGAGCTGGATAAATAAGTGCAATGGTCAACAGCAAATAGGTCAGTCTTAAATCTATGAGACTGGATGAGATCACCTTGGGAGAATGTAGATGAATTAGAAAGTCAAGAACAGAGTCCTGGGGCACCCCATCACTTAAGGAGAAGTGGAGAGAAGGAAGCATGAGAAGAGCCCAACGCAGAGTCACTGGGGTATAGGAGCAGTCCCTCCCTCCAAATGCTGCTGAGAGCTCCCCCAGGAGGAGGGCAGAAAGCTGACTCCTGGCTTTGGCATTGGCAACCTTGATCAAAGCCTTTCTAGTGCAATGAAGGGGACAAAAGTTTGATTGGACTGGTTTTAAGCGATATTGAGAAGTGAGAAAAGGGAAACGATAAGTCATAACAATCATTTCAAAGATTTTCCTCTGAAGGGAAACACAGATGTGAGGCTGGACTCAGAATGGGAAGAGGTGTCAAGAGACTTTTTAACATGGATGCTATTGATTCTTGTTTGTTCACTGATGGAAGTGAATATAAGACATAGAGAGAAATTAAGGAAGAAAGACAGAGATGAAATAATTGCAGGAGCAAAGTCCTTGAGATGAGCACAAGGGCTGAGATTCAGATCATAAATGGAGGACTTGGCCTTATAGAAAGAAGCAAGTACACTTCCTTTTAAAAAGAAGCAAAGTGATTTCAGTTCAGTAACTTTTAGCTCTTGAGTCCCAGCGAAGAATAAGCGGATAGGTAGGTTGAGCTAGTATTGGAACTTTAATAAGCATGCATGATCGAGGAAGAAAGAGGCACAGTTGTTAAGGGTATTTGCAAAGGAGTGTTTATGCTGCTGGGCCAGGAATCTCAGCTAAGAAAGGAAGTGAGAATATGTGTGTGTAGGAGGTGGTGGTGGTGGTGATGAATAGTGAAAAAGTGGAGGTGGGCCAATAGATTGTCAGTCATGCTAGTGTCACAGTACTATTTGAGGGGGATAATAGAACAGTAACAGGAAGGATAGCAGATGGTGGTCAAAGAGGAAGGTGCCTAAACTTGAGATTTTGGAAGTTGTTCAGTTGCTGTTAATGACAAGGTCTAACGTATGGCCATGAGTGTGTGTAGCCGACCTCTAGAGGAAAAGGTCTTTGGAGCAAAGGGGATCAAAGAAATAAGAGGCCCGGTTGTTAGCTGGATTATCAACATAGAGGATGAAGTCACCATGAATGATAACAGTGGGAAGGGGGTCAGTAAGCAAGGTGCCCAAGCCATCTCTGAATGACCGAGAGAAACTGGGAGGTCAGTAGGCTCAAAAAATGAGGAGGAGTAATGAGTAATGAAGTCTGATGATATTTATTTCAAAGTAGGGTTTTGAAGAAGAATAGAGGAAGCAGCAAAGAGAGCAAGGACACCCACTGCACCTCTAAAACTTGTGATATGTAGGGTGTAGAATAAAAATATCTTCCTCCTTGCGAGAGCTGCAAGGAAAGCAGGAACCTCAGAACAACACCAGATGTCAATGAAAGCAAAAAGGTGGTGGGAACTTTCAGATGGGGAAAGAGGAGAGGAAACTTCAACAAGTTACTTAATGTTTATTAATGTTCAGGGGGACAGCTAAGATGTACTCCAACCTTTTGCTCCAGTCTCATCAGGGTTATTTGCCTGGGATCCAGAAACCTTCACAGCATTCCACAGAGCCTGCCGTGTTTGTGTTAAGTGAGTCCTAGGACTAAGGACCACACTATAGAGATGGTCTGTCCGGAGATCAAATGGCTCTGAAAAATTTGTAATTGTAAACGGTGCCACAAGTCTGCCTACAAAGGGCTATAATGTGGGACTCACGTAACACATGCTGTAACCCAACTAAAGGATGCCTGCAATGAAGGGAAGGCCCTATGGAATGCTGGGGGTCCTGACAGCCCACTCTCTGGCCACACTTCTCTCCTGGAACTGATCCTGGTCACCTGAACTCAAATATCATGTTTTCAAAGAACTCAATATGTAAAGGAAGAAACCCAGAAGCTATTAGGTTTGAGGCCAGAAAAGTTAAATGTTCTAGGAAGGTTCTGAGCCATTTAGTAAAAGGACACTTCAGTCTTCAAGACCAGCCCCCCTTTATGTTTTGTGGTATTTTTAGAATAGTAATAGTCACTGCTCATGCCTAAATGAGGAATCTCAAGGTCATTATGGCTGGATCCTAATATCTGTGATAATAAGCATGTGAAACTAGCTACACTTCAATAATAAATTGTAGGGAAGATTTCATAATATTTTATACTGACATAACATTTTCAACTGACAGAAAACAAGTGGCAGAATTCTGAGGAAGTATTTGCTCCTAGGTGGAGTATACAAAGTTTTAGTATAAAGGAAAATATTTTGTCCAAAAGTATTAGTTTAAAAATGGGCTTCAAATGGAAGTGATTTCAGTACTATGATTGAGCATATATACATAATTGGTTCTATTTTCTTGATTAAATTAATCGAGGCATTCAGGCAAATGACCTGTTAATTCTGTCAAATATTTGATTTTTTAAAAACTCTGTTCGAGTTAAAGGATTTGATGACTTGAGTCCAAACATGCACATTATCTTGGTGGAGGCACCTACTTGCTTCATAGGGATGAAAACTTTAGTGTACATAACTTAGACTGATTTAGAGGAATTGAGGGGGATTGGTGATGTTTAATATACATTTATGAGAACAAATTTCTGCCATTACAGAAAGTGATGAGAAACCAGAAGTGGGAACCAATATAAAAGTAACAGCAACTGACATTTGTAATGATTTTAAAAAAGAGAAAAAATAGAATTGGTGAAGTTAACTAAGTAGTGATGATCAAAGAACAATGTTCTTTTGTCCAAGGTTAGCATAGATTTGAAAATCTGGTGGAGAACTCAACTGGCACACAAACGCTGCATTGCAGATTGCCCCCATTAGTTAGTCGTGTCTCTGTGGTAGTGATGCTCTTATTGTTCTTCTGTGTTCTTTGTTACGTGTGCAATCATAGAGAGCAGTAAATATCCGTATTTGCTGACAGAGCCCTTTCCTACTCCTTGGTATATTAGAGCTTACTTTTCTCACATCTCCAGAAGCTTTCAACTCAAGGAAATAGATAAATTTGGTGATTAAAAGAGTTGTGTATATATGTCCATGCCACTCTCTCACTTTGTCACAGCTTACCCTTCCCCCTCTCCATAGCCTCAAGTCCATTCTCTAGTAGGTCTGTGTCTTTATTCCCGTCTTACTACTAGGTTCTTCATGACCTTTTTTTTTTTTTTTTTTTTTTTAAAATACACTACCAAACGTAAAATAGATAGCTAGTGGGAAGCAACCGCATAGCACAGGGAGATCAGCTCGGTGCTTTGTGACCCCCTAGAGGGGTGGGATAGGGAGGGTGGGAGGGAGGGAGATGCAAGAGGGAAGAAATATGGGAACATATGTATATGTATAACTGATTCACTTTGTTATAAAGCAGAAACTAACACACCATTGTAAAGCAATTATACTCCAATAAAGATGTTAAAAAAAAAAGAGTTGTGAAATATAACACCTGAGAAATTCAGGGAAAGAAATTCTTCTTTTCCATGCCCCACGGGTATACTAAGAGGCATTCAAAGAGCCAGTGGAATTCAGAGATGAAGGAAAATCCTGTGTGAAGTCTTCCAGGAAAACCCAGGTTTTCTGTAATAGAAACAGAATTTCATTCACCATTATTACAATTGCACAGAAAGGTATCCTAAGCCTTGATTAACTGCTTGCTGTATGAATTCTTAGTGTTTTCTGAGAGCAATCTGCCATGACTTTTTAAAATCCCAAATAGAGTTTGTGAAAGAACTGTTCATTTTATTGGTAAGGCTTTGATATGTAAACATACATTTTACCTGCATATCTTTCTTATTTGAAGGCATACCAAAAAAAGTAAAGTAATGGTTTTTTACTCTGGTTTGGTTTCATAGCATGAGGCAGCATGCCTACCTGAATTAGACATTTATAGGTTGAAATTCTTTTTTTTTTTTTAACCTATGATATGGGGAAGATAACTCCTAAGTCAGGTTTCTTTTTTTGAGCCTCACCTAATATAAAGCATGACCAGCCCCAAAATCACAGTAAGCACTCAATAAATGTAGGTATTACTAGCATTATTATCTGAAACCATCCATCTCACTATTGCGACAACCTTCCAACTGGTTTCCTGCTTCTACTCTTCCTTCTCTACAGAGTAGCCAGAGTGACTCTTTTAAACATATAAATTAGATCATGTCATTTCTCCACTTAAAACTTCCAGTGGCTGCCCATTGCTCTTAGAACAAACTGCGAGCGCTTTGCCGTGGCCCACAGTGGTGCAGCACCTTCTCCATGATCTAGCCCCTGCTTACCTTTCTCATAGGGCCTCTTGCCGTTCACTCTTCTCCTGACTCTCTGCTATGATATCTAATGTCTTTTTGTTCCTCAAATGTGCCAAGATTATTCCCACTGTGGTGCCCTTGTACTTCCTCTTCCAGGTCACTGTTCTCCCAGATTAGCTGGCTCCTGTTCATTGTCATTTAGGTCTTAGATCTAATGTCGCTTCCTTGAATAATCCTTCCAATCAGTCTTAAGTAACTCTCCTTCTACCCCATGAACACTTCATCCAGTGACTCTGTTTTATTTTCCTCATAGCACTATCACTACCTAAAATTATCTTGTTAACTGACTTGATAATTGTTTTATTGCCCAGCTTCCCCAGTAGAATATAAACTCCATGAGCAATATTTTCTGTTTAGCAAATAATAAATGTTCAATAAAAAGCTGCTAACAATTGAATCAATGAAGGAGTGAATGCACTCATGAAATTCTTATAATCCTTAAAACAAAAATAAGTTATATTTTAATTAGGCTGTGGGTGTGTTTGTGTGTGCAGGATATAAAGATTTTTAGTGGATTGTCATGGGTAAAAAAATCAATGGTGACAGGGTTTCACAATGTCAAGAAAATTCAATAGCCTTTCCCAGGAGGCCAGAGCCTTAGGGAACACTAATGGAAGTGATCTGGCTTTGATATGTGTGCTTAGTTCAGATTAAATTAAGACTTAATGTTCATCCTTCTTTCTAGGTATGGTAGAATCCCATACTCATATGCGCAATAATATGGAACAGGAGCGAAGATGAGAGGAGCTCCATCATGTGTGTTTATTTCCTCAGCGTTTGATTCACTGAAAAGACAAAAGAAATGGAGGTTTTACTGATCTGAGGAAGTCTGAGCTCTCCCATGTTTCTGTCTTTCCAGGTAACCACACAGCCTCATCCTGGCGGACGGAGAGACGATGAAACATAACTGGCCTCTTTCCAAGCTCCTTAGAATAGAAGTTCATGGAAAGACACACAGACATGTGTAGACCCATCTTCAGAATGCCATGTCTGCTGTCCAAACACACATTGACCTCTGCCTTTTCAAAGGCAAAATTTGATCCATTAATGTTCTCCAGTGTTGGTTTCATAAAGCATTTGGATGGGCCCTTCTTCACAAATGAATAAAAATGAGTAAAGTCCTCAGAATCAAAGGAAAGCCAGGACTGGCTTCCAGAAGCACGAGGCAACCCAGAGAGTCCATCTGCAGCCAAACCATGCAACAGACCCAGACACAGCTTAGAGGCTGGCAACAAGTCTGCCTGCAGGATCTGCCAAGGAGCCAGATGCTGTTGCTTCCAAAGCTTGGCATCAGGGCCCCTGATTGCCATCCAACAAAGAGGAAAAATAGGAATGATATAATGTGGTGGGATAAAACACATCCCACCTCAACCTTTTTTATTACTCACTGGAAAAAAAATATGGAAGATATTTATGGGAAAGTACCAATGTTTTTGGAAATATTGTACATACATTAGCTACAACACTATTTTTGCCAAATGGGAAATATATTTAAAATATGCAGTCTGCGTCTGTCTAAAAATAAATTGTCATCTTTTCTGATCAATGTATATGTCCAGGATATGGAAATGACTCTGCTAATTGAGGATGCTGTCAACTAGTGCACTTGTAAGTTACCAAGAAGTAAAGTTGTGAAGAAGCCTGTCTGTGTATGTGCATAAAATAGCAATTAATGTTGTTGTCATCTGAAGTGAGTTTAAGAAAGATTGGGCTTTGAAAAAGAACTATCCAATGAAGGTGGAGTGTTGGATTTCATGGTTATATAAAGTATTAGGAGTTATGTTAGGTTGGATGAGATAAGATGTTTATGAAAAAGTAGAATGTGGTGAAGAATAGTGTTTGCCAAAGCTCCAGGGTGATATTAATAACCCACTATATATGACAAAGTACTGGTATACAGTGAAAATTCATTGTCATTCCTCTTCATCTGTTTAAATTAGCAAATTAATATCACTTCTGATAATCCTTGTGAAATTTCTATTGTTTTGAGAGTGACTCAGAATTCCACATCTAAAAATTAGAAAAAACAAGGCAGAAAAGGGATTGTATCTTCTTTGTCTGTGAGGTGAGGATGTAACCAATACCAACGTGCTTCCACTTTTCCCTGGATTCACGCTCACCTGAAATTCCACCCCTGAAGTCACTGCAGGCTTCGGCAGTACAAGCGGAGTTGATTCCAGGCTTCAGCTAAAATGCATATTGCCTCAGCACATTCTCACAGGCAAATTCGTCATCTTAGCTTGTTGACAGGCATTTGAAAACAAGGGACAGTCTGTGGGTGAGCAAGGACACGGTGAAGGCATCAGGTAAGGCAATCCTGGAGCCCGTTACTGACTGAGGGATGTAGGGGTCAGTGCTCTAACCACGTGCAACCCTGGGGAAAATTCACCCTCTTCATTGTTTGGCCAGGTTGGAGCATCATTTCATTTTCTGTCTCAAAACTGAGAATCTAGGACAAATACCTAAAAGAAACAAGTTTTTGGTATAAATTGCAGCTGTTTTCTTTCGGAGTTATCCATTTAAATGTAATCATTGCAACTCAAATATTATTTCTTAACCCAAGATGCTTGGGTTTCTCAAATGAATGAAAAAAAGGCAATCAATTAGAATATGAAAGATCATTCCAGACAGGAAAAGACAAAGTTTTCCATTTTATTTTAATTTTTTTGATATTTCATACTGCTCTCACACTTCACAGAAAGGAAAATAACCCAAAGACATATAGCATGTAGAACCTCCTAAAGACCTTCTCAAGTCCCTAGACCCTGTTTCAGAGAAAATCATTGCTTTAAAGGGAAACCTGAAAAGGCTTGGGCTCAATTGCCTGCCTCATTCTTGGGAAAAATGTATACACACAGACACAAACACCTGTCCACTAGATCCCACACATCCTTCAAATAAATACCCAGGGAGAGATTAGTAGACTCTTCTTAATTTTCAGATTTTGAAAGATCAGGCTATCAGGGCTCTCTTCCTTGTTAATCCTCCAATCAACAAGGATGTCAATTGCTGGAACAAGGCAAGTCTGTACCGATCTTTTACTCACTATAGTATTTACGTGAAAAGAATAACAGGTAAGGGAAAACTGAGAAAATGTTTTTATCTCAAATTTGACCTTCTCACTATTTACTGATTCTCATTAGTTCCCCCCAAAAGTGGAAAAGAGGGTCAGACTATAATACCAGTAAAACCAAAGAGATTTTCAAAAGTTCATGTTCGATACATTTCCAAATTGAAGCAGGAGGTCAGGTTTAGCTCAGGTTAAAAATGTTATGATATAGACACAAATTCATCACCGTTACAGTCTGCAAATTGTGCGTACATTCCAGAGGGTCAGGCAAAGGCTCATGATTTGTGTCACTGCAGAGAATGATAAATCACTGCTGAAGACATAACAAGCAGAATCACCGCCACCGTGTAATAGATCATGATGCACCCCAATCTCTTCCAAACACTATTTACAGTTATCAGGGGTTGAGGACGGCAAAGCACAAATGGATATTAATCTTTACACTCCCAGCCCTTGGCCAACTCAGGGTTCCTGCCTCTTAGAGCCTGCCCATGATTTCCAACAATGTGATAAGCTCTAGTTATGTGCAGTCTGTCCAAACGGGATCAAATATAAATATTTCCAAAAAGAAAGTGTTTCAAATCCCATAAATCAAAGCCTGTGAGAACTCTGTCACTGTAGCATTCTGGAAGGGATTGCTTTGTGAGAATTTGTTCCAGAAAGGAGCTGCTGAAGTAAATGAATGAGGCCATGTTATGGGGAGAAGACGGGGGAGAGGTAAGGGTGGAGCCAGCCACAGGGAACTGCAGCAGAGAGGCTTTCCCACCACAGAGCCCTGGCACTTGAACTGGAACCTTTTCTCTAAAGCCTATAATGTAACTGCTATTTTATCTTTATATACCCTGGCTTCCTAACTACAGATTAAATGGGTGTCTGTCTCCCTGACATCCAACATATGGCCTCAGGTCAGGTCTATGTTCACACCTTCTTAGTCCCTAGACTAATTTCTGAAGATTCCAAACCCCGTCCTATACCACATATATCAAAATGTACCCACATCCCACGTTTGAAGGTATTTTTTTGCTATAAAAATAAAGTTTAGAATTATACTTTTGCTTTTGAAATTATATGGCTATGAGTAATTTAAATCATGATTGGTGATGGTTTCCTGGCAGCTCCTGTGTCTACATAGGAATTCTTGTAAAGAGAAAATCTATACATTGTGTTCAAGTGTAGTGTAATTTTTATTAATACTAAATTTAGCGATTAAAGAAGTGGTGGTTATCATATCATGTTCCGCAAAATAAGTATTTATTAACTTCATTTTTATAGTTTTCTTTTGAGAAAATACATTTTTCAGTTCTCAGATATTTTCTTGGCCCCTAAATACCTTGTCGAGTGGTTAATGTTTGGAATTAGCTGTCCCAAATCCTGAAGAGTAAAAGCATAGCTTGAGGGGATTCCATCCATTAAACTCTGCATCCCTATGACCTGAGTTCCCCCAGATCTCTGGTTTCTCTGTAGGTCTCTGACAATAGAGCACACAAAACTCATTTTGGTGCCCAAGGAAACTATCTCATGGTGGAAGGGGATACCAGGGGGCAGTATGCAGGCCGCTGTAGTGGTCTGTCACGAGGATGGCTCCAAAGAGTCAAAGAACAAGACAGTCCCTTTTGTGTTGCCTATTTTTTGATATCCTTTTCAATAGACCTTTAACCTTGAGATGACGGCTTCTTCTGGCAGAGGCTTCATCTTTGTCTTTCTAGGCCCAAGACATGCTTCTGAATTTACACTCCGTCTATTGGCTCAGCAGTGAGATTTAGGCTCTAGGCACAACATTTCCAACATTTCTAACCTTGGTAGAAACTAAGAGAATGTGCCAGCACCTCCTTCTCAGCTCAGTTCGGGGGAGTATCTCTCTGATTTGTCTCCCTAATTTATTCTGCTTTCAGAACAGTGCAGAGAGATACAGCCTAAGATGTATATTTTAACTACCCCCTCAGTTAAAATAGGCAGAACTAGGAGTTCTTCCTTCTGCCTTTTTTTTTTTTTTTTTTTTTTTTTTTTGTCTCTGGTCACACTGGTGGGCTCCACTCTCCTCTTCTGTACTGTGGAGGCCCCACCTTGGATCAGGCCCATCCTTTTTGCCTTAGTCTGTTCATGTGGGCGTGAGTCTGAGCATGCAGATTTACCTCTCTTGTCTTCCGGAGTGTTCTGTTTTTCACAAAAACACCTCTGGCTTTGAATCAATCCACCCGTGGGCATTGCCACACTCTGCCCAGTAGCTATGTCACTTTTCCCCTCTCAGCACGCAGACCCACACTCACAAAGCTAGTTCGCAATGACCAAATCACACTAAGCATTTTATTTATTTATTTTTATAAATTTATTTATTTTTGGCTGCGTTGGGTCTTCGTTGCTGCGCGCGGACTTTCTCTAGTTGCGGCGAGCGGGGGCTACTTTTTGTTGCGGTGCGCGGGCTTCTCATTGTGGTGGCTTCTCTTGTTGCGGAGCATGGGTTCTAAGCGCATGGGCTTCAGTAGTTGTGGCATCAGGGCTCAGTAGTTGCGGCTAAAGGGCTCTAGAGCGCAGGCTCAGTAGTTGCGGCACATGGGCTTAGTTGCTCCATGGCATGTGAGATCTTCCCAGACCAGGGCTCGAACCCATGTCCCCTGCATTGGCAGGCAGATTCTTAACCACTGCGCCACCAGGGAAGCCCACGCTAAGCATTTTAAAGGCAACCCTCAATGATTTCTCCTTGGACTTTTTAAATACTCAAGACAACATTTTTATATTTTACTTTCTCTTGGTTTTCTTCCTACTTTCCTGGTCATTCCTAGTAAGTCTCTTATCGAGCTGTCATATTCTGACGAGGCCCACCCTGACACCCTATTTACAACTGCAACCTTCACCCTCACCCCCCCCCCCCAGTGTTTCTGCCCCTAAGGCGGTTCAGTTTTTTATTCTTTAAAACACCTGCCACCTTTTAACCTACAGTGTAATATACTTATTTATTTTGATGTTTTATTACACAATTAAAAAATCTTCTCACCAGAATGTAAGCTTTATAAGGACAAGGATTTTTGTCTGTTTGTTCTCTGATGTAACACAAACATCTAGAACATAGCATGGCACATAAGAGATACTCAACAAATATTTGTTGAACAAATAAACAATACTTCTTCCATCCCCTCAGGTGGGGGATTTGATAAAAATTTCTCCCAACTGGTGCTATAATCTCTTGATTAACATTTATAAACATATCCAAGGTATTTCATCTGAAAGCCTTTTGGGATTCCCAGGTCCTTGACTTCCTGGTCAGACTGAAAATGCAGCCACCTCATTAGCTGTGTAAACATTGCAGATGGGAGAGAAGCCATCATCCAGGCAGGATTTAGGGATGTGTGTTACCTGTGTCTCAGGTAACTAATGTATTGAACAAGCATACCCAATAGGTTTCTTACTTCATTGGAACACGTTTTGTTTGTTTGTTTAATTAAGACTTCACTAATAGCAGGAATGACCACAACAAATGTAACAATACATTTATTTTTCTCAGAGTGCTCTTCAAATTGTGCCTCAAACAACTTACAAATATGGCTATAAAAGAGAAGTCAAACTAAAGAGTGGAAATTCCATCTATTTGGCTTTGCTTCAAAAGGCAGAACTAAGACCAGTAGGCAGATATAACAGAAAGGTGTTTGAGTATAAGGAAAAAGGTTCTAACAATTAGACTTATTAGAAATGAAATGGTTGCCTTGAATATGGGGGGCTCCAGTTCCTGGAAGAGTTTACACAGGGACCAAACACCACGTGTCATGGACCCTGTGAGAGCATTCCTGTAACAAGTGGACGGTCAGACAGAGTGACCTGGGAGGTCCTTCCTGGGCTGAGAGTCTGTGAGATCATGGGTTATAATGGTCACTTCCATCACTCACTTCTCTTAGAGGACAAGGACTGGAACGTTACCTTAGCAGGACAGTGGGTAAACTGAGGCACAAAAAAATGAACAGATGACCCACATTTTCAGAGTGAAAATTCATGAAAAGAACACCCATATTTCTGAATCCCATTTTCCCTTCACATCAGATATAATTAGCTTTCAAAGTGAAAAGTATCAATCAAATGTGAAAGGCAAGGCAGAAATGTTTCCATATTCTTTCCAGTTGGGTAAAAAGGAAACAGCTCCTAGCAATCAAAATTCACTTCACAGAACTCAAAAGTAAGTTGAGATCACCTGTGAGGGATAATCAACAATTTTTAATTGCCTTTCAGAGTAGTCAACAGAGTTCCAATAGGGAGAGAATTGGGAACCGATAAAGTGAGTATCAGAGGTGCTCACATGAGCAGTGTAGACTCACAAGCTTAAAGCCTGAGACACTGCTGTCTCTGGGCATGGAAAGAGCTGATCTGAAAGCTTAGAATTATACCCAATACCACCAGCATGATGCTTCTCAGTTAGGTGTTTGTAATAGTAGGAATCCGCAGTCCCTTCTACAAGCTCTTGAAAGAGTCATGAAAAATTATTTGTTTTGAACCTATCTATAAATTATACTTGTGTCCCATGAAGTGGTGCATCTAGGGAACCTTAAAATCAATTCCAAAATACCCAATACCACAGTTGCTGCCAGCACTCACCTTGCTTCTCCTAGACATAGTGACAAGGGCTGGAAGATTCAAGGAGAGCTTTGTGTCTTCCAGGCTCCAAGAACTCTTAGTAATCTCCAAGATGGGAAAACAAGAAGTTGGGAGAGGCTAAAATTATATAGACTTTACTTTCAGAACTGGAAAGACCCAATAAGATTTCTTTATATTACTCTTTACATTCTAGATATTTCCAAGTGAATCAAACACCATGAGACTATGAGTTCCTTTAGAATCTTTTCTCTAGGAAATCCCAAGTCTTAAAATTTTGAGGGGCATTCTTCTTATGTAGTAGAGGGATTATATAAGAAAGATATAAATTCTAAAGACAAAAAGATGCCATTAAAGAAACTCACTGCTTTGGAGATTTATCCCATAAAAGATCCTAGGATTCGAAATTGAAAAGTCATATAGGTCTTCCCTGGTGGCGCAGTGGTTAAGAATCCGCCTGCCAATGCAAGGGACATGGGTTCGAGCCCCGGCCCGGGAAGATACCACATGCCATGGAGCAACTAAGCCCCTGTGCCACAACTACTGAGCCTGAGCTCTAGAGACTGTGAGCCACAACTACTGAGCCCATGGGCCACAACTACTGAAGCCTGCGCGCCTAGAGCCCGTGCTCCGCAACAAGAGAAGCCACGACAATGAGAAGCCCGCGCACCGCAAGGAAGACCCAACAGAGCCAAAAATAAATAAATAAATAAATTTGAAAAAAAAAGAATTGTTTAAAAAAAAAAAAAAAAAGAAAAGTCATATAAACCCATCACTGCAGTCTTGAGGAAAGGAGTTTTTCTCTTTCTATGTAATACACAATTGTGTTGAGTAAAGGACTTCTTGGGTTCACACTACTTCTCCCTCCATCTCTGCTCCCTGAATGTTCTTCCTCCCCGCATGGGCTAAAATGTAACTTGGCCAGACACCCTTAAGTGTTTGAGTGAGGTTTCTAAAAATTTTTTTAGTTTTCTACAATTTTTAAAGGTTACTTTCCAGTTACAGTTATTACAAAATATTGGCTATTTTCCCAGTGCTGTACAACACATCCTTAAGCCTATCTTATATAGTTTGTACCTCCCACTCCCTCCCCACTGATAACCACTAGCTTGTTCTCTATATCTGTGAGTCATCTTCTTTTTTGTTATATTCACTAGTTTGTTGTATTTTTAGATTCCACATATAAGTGATATCACACAGTATTTGTCTTTTTCTGTTTGACTTTTATTTCACTTAACATAATGCCCTCTAAGTCCATCCATGTTGCTGCAAATGGCAAAGTTTCATTCTCTTTTTATGGCTAAGTAGTATTCCACTGCATATATATATATATATATATATATATATATATATATATATATATATCACATCCTCTTTATCCATGCAACTCCGGATGGACACTTAGGTTATTTCCATGTCCTGGCAATTGTAAATAATGCTGCTATGAACATGGTGCATATATCTTTTTGAATTAGTGTTTTTGCTTTTGTGGTATGTATATCCAGGAGTGAAATTGCTGGGTTATATAGTAGTTCTATTTTTAGTTTTTTGAGAAACCTCTGTACTGTTTTCCACAGTGGCTGCACCAATTTACATTCCCACCAACAGTACACAAATGTTCCCTTTTCTCCACATCCTTGAGTGAGTTTTCTTTTTTTTTTTAACCCATTTGCCCTTGAGTTGGTAAGAGAGATGGTCCTGAGGAACAATTATCTACCTATTTTAGTTCTTCAATCAGTTATAATCTGAATCCCTTCTAAAATTGAGAGGCTTGCTGGAGGTAAATTGGAAAATTGATACGCATTTCCTTATCACTGGCCATCACCCCTCATTAGTGATTCTCTTTGAGCTAGTGAGTACTAATTGTCAGGGTTCTCTCACCTCACTCTTTCTTTCCTCGAATGATCACTTTTTGTTCAAGTTCACAAAGTTGATCCTGTTTCTTTTTGTTCTTTGAAGGATGCAGCACAGGGGCTTGGCTGCTCTCAGTACCTTGAATTTTGGCACTTGGAAGACAAGGCTCTGTCTTGCAGACTATCAATCACTGGCACTGAACTGTGACCATTTCCTTACATGGAGGGTATGTCTGGAAAAGGGAAATATCTAGAGCAGGTGTCAGCAAACTATGTCTCGTAGACCAAATCTGACCTGCCACCTGATTTTTGTTTTGAATTTTATTTTATTTATATTTTATACAGCAGGTTCTTATTAGGTATCTATTTTATACATATTAGTGTATATATATATAAATCCCAATCTCCCAATTCATCCCACCACCACCACCTACCCCCCACCACTTTCCCCCCTTGGTGTCCATACGTTTGTTCTCTACATCTGTGTCTCAACTTCTGCCCTGCAAACCGGTTAATCTGTACCATTTTTCTAGGTTCCACATATATGAGTTAATATACGATATTTGCTTTTCTCTTTCTGACTTACTTCACTCTGTATGACAGTCTCTAGATCCATCCATATCTCTACAAATTATCCAATTTCGTTCCTTTTTATGGCTGAGTAATATTCCATTGTATATATGTACAACATCTTCTTTATCCATTCGTCAGACAATGGGCATTTAGGTTGCTTCCATGACCTTGCTATTGTAAATAGTGCTGCAATGAACATTGGGGTGCATATGTCTTTTTGAATTATGGTTTTCTCTGGGTATATGTCCAGTAGTGGGATTGCTGGGTCATATAGTAATTCTATTTTTAGTTTTTTAAGGAACCTCCATACTGTTCTCCATAGTGGCTGTATCAATTTACATTCCCACCAACAGTGCAAGAGGGTTCCCTTTTCTCCACACCCTCTCCAGCACTTGTTGTTTGTAGATTTTCTGATGATGCCCATTCTAACTGGTGTGAGGTGATACCTCATTGTAGTTTTGATTTGCATTTCTCTACTAATTAGTGATGTTGAGCAGCTTTTCATGTGCTTCTTGCCCATCTGTATGTCTTCTTTGGAGAAATGTCTATTTAGGTCTTCTGCCCATTTTTGGATTGGGTTGTTTGTTTTTTTAATACTGAGCTGCATGAGCTGTTTATGTATTTTGGAGATTAATCCTTTGTCCAGTGATTTGTTTGCAAATATTTTCTCCCATTCTGAGGGTTGTCTTTTTGTCTTGTTTATGGTTCCTTTGCTGTGCAAAAGCTTTGATGTTTCATTAGGTCCCATTTGTTTATTTTTGTTTTTATTTCCATTACTCCAGGAGGTGGATCAAAAAAGATCTTGCTGTGATTTATGTCAAAGAGTGTTCTTCCTATGTTTTCCTCTAAGAGTTTTATAGTGTCTGGTCTCATATTTAGGTCTCTAATCAATTTTGAGTTTATCTTTGTGTATGGTGTTAGGGAGTGTTCTAATTTCATTCTTTTACATGTAGCTGTCCAGTTTTCCAAGCACCACTTATTGAAGAGACTGTCTTTCTCCATTGTATATCCTTGCCTCCTTTGTCATAGATTAGTTGACCATAGGTGCATGGGTTTATCTCTGGGCTTTCTATCCTGTTCCATTGATTTGTATTTCTGTTTTTGTGCCAGTACCATATTGTCTTGATTACTGTAGCTTTGTAGTATAGTCTGAAGTCAGGGAGTCTGATTCCTCCAGCTCCGTTTTCTTCCCTCAAGACTGCTTTTGCTATTCGGGGTCTTTTGTGTCTCCATACAAATTTTAAGATTTTTTGTTCTAGTTCTGTAAAAAAAATGCCACTGGTAATTTGATAGGGATTGCATTGAATCTGTAGATTGCTTTGGATAATATAGTCACTTTCACAATATTGATTCTTCCAATCCAAGAACATGGTATATCTCTCCATCTGTTTGTATCATCTTTAATTTCTTTCATCAGTGCCTTATAGTTTTCTGCATACAGGTCTTTTGTGTCCCTAGGTCAGTTTATTCCTAGGTATTTTATTTTTTTGTTGTTGCAATGGTAAACGGGAATGTTTCCTTAATTTCCCTTTCAGATTTTTCATCATTAGTGTATAGGAATGCAAGAGGTTTCTGTGCATTAATTTTGTATCCTGCAACTTTACCAAATTCATTGATTAGCTCTAGTAGTTTTCTGGTGGAATCTTTAGGATTCTCCATGTATAGTATCATGTCATCTGCAAACAGTGACAGTTTTACTTCTTCTTTTCCAATTTGCATTCCTATTATTTCTTTTTCTTCTCTGAATGCCATGGTTACGACTTCTAAAACTATGTTGAATAATAGTGGCGAGAGTGGACATCCTTGTCTTGTTCCTGATCTTAGAGGAAATGGTTTCAGTTTTCACCATTGAGAATGATGTTTGCTGTGGATTTGTCGTATATGGCCTTTAGTATGTTGAGGTAGGTTCCCTCAATGCCCACTTTCTGGAGAGTTTTTATCATAAATGATGTTGAATTTTGTCAAAAGCTTTTTCTGTGTCTATTGAGATGATCATATGGTTTTTCTTCTTCAGTTTGTTAATATGGTATATCACATTGATTGATTTGTGTATATTGAAGAATCCTTGCATCCCTGGGATAAATCCCACTTGATCATGATGTATGATCCTTTTAATGTGCTGTTGGATTCTGTTTGCTAGTATTTTGTTGAGGATTTTTGCATCATATTCATCAGTGACATTGGTCTGTAATTTTCTTTTTTTGTAGTATCTTTGTCTGGTTTTGGTATCAGGGTGATGGTGGCCTCATAGAATGAGTTTAGGAGTGTTCCTTCCTCTGCAATTTTTTGTAAGAGTTTGAGAAGGATGGGTGTTAACTCTTCTCTGAATGTTTGATAGAATTCACCTGTGCAGCCATCTGGTCCTGGACTTTTGTTTGTTGGAAGATTTTTAATCACAGTTTCAATTTCATTACTTGTGATTGGTCTGTTCATATTTTCTATTTCTTCCTGGTTCAGTCTTGGAAGGTTATCCCTTTCTAAGAATTTGTCCATTTCTTCCAGGTTGTCCATTTTATTGGCATAGACTTGCTTGTAGTAGTCTATTAGGATGCTTTGTATTTCTGCCGTGTCTGTTGTAACTTCTCCTTTTTCATTTCTAATTTTATTGATTTGAGCCCTCTCCCTCTTTTTCTTGATGAATCTGGCTAAAGGTTTATCAATTCTGTTTATCTTCTCAAAGAACCAGCTTTTAGTTTTATTGATCTTTGCTATTGTTTTCTTTGTTTCTATTTCATTTATTTCTGCTCTGATCTTTATGATTTCTTTCCTTCTACTAACTTTGGGTTTTTTTGTTCTTCTTTCTCTAGTTCCTTTAGGTGTAACGTTAGATTGTTTATTTGAGATTTTTCTTGTTTCTTGAGGTAGGTTTGTATTGCTATAAACTTCCCTTTTAGAACTGCTTTTGCTTCATCCCATAGGTTTTGGATCATCATGTTTTCATTGTCATTTGTCTCTAGACATTTTTTGATTTCCTCTTTGATTTCTTCAGTGATCTCTTGGTTATTTAGTAACGTATTGTTTAGCATCCATGTGTTCGTGTTTTTTACATTTTTTCCCCATTTTGATCAATTACTATCAAGATAGTAATTGATTTCTGTCTCATAGCATTGTGGTCAGAAAAGATGCTTGGTATGATTTCAATTTTCTTAAATTTAGCAAGGCTTGATTTTGACCCAAGATGTGAGCTATCCTGGAGAATGTTCCATGTGCACTTGAGAAGAAAGTGTAATCTGCTGTTTTTGGATGGAATGTCCTATAAATATCAATCAAGTTTATCTGGTCTATTGTGTCATTTAAAGCTTGTGTTTCCTTATTAATTTTCTGTCTGGATGATGTGTCCATTGGTATAAGTGAGGTGTTAAAGTCCCCCACTATTATTGTGTTACTGTTGACTTCCTCTTTTTTAGCTGTTAGCTGTTGCCTTCTGTATTGAGGTGTTCCTATGTTGGGTGCATATATATTTATAATTGTTATAGCTTTTTGTTGGATTGATCCCTTGATCATTATGTAGTGTCCTTCCTTGTCTCTTGTAACATTCTTTATTTTAAAGTGTATTTTATCTGATATGAGTATTGCTACTCAGCTTTCTTTTGATTTCCATTTGCATGGAATATGTTTTTCCATCCCCTCACTTTCAGTCTGTATGTGTCCCTAGGTCTGAAGTGGGTCTCCTGTAGACAGCATATATATGGGTCTTGTTTTTGTATCCATTCAGCAAGCCTGTGTCTTTTGGTTGGAGTATTTAATCCGTTCACGTTTAAGGTAATTATTGATATGTATGTTCCTATTACCATTTTCTTAATTGTTATTGTCTTGTTTTTGTAGGCCCTTTTCCTCTCCTGTGTTTCCCACTTAGGGAAGTTCCTTTAACATTTGTTGTAGAGCTGGTTTGGTGGTGCTGAATTCTCTTAGCCTTTGCTTGTCTGTAAAGCTTTTGATTTCTCTGTCGAATCTGAATGAGATCCTTGCTGGGTAGAGTAGTCTTGGTTGTAGGCTTTTCCCTTTCATCACTTTAACTATATTGTGCCACTCCTTTCTGGTTTGTAGAGTTTCTGCTGAGAAATCAGCTGTTAACCTTATGGGAGTTCCCTTGTATGTTATTTGTCATTTTTCCCTTATTGCTTTCAATAACTTTTCTTTGTTTTTAATTTTTGTCAGTTTGATTACTATGTGTCTCAGCATGTTTCTCCTTGGGTTTATCCTGTATGGGACTCTCTGCACTTCCTGGACTTGGATGGCTATTTCCTTTCCCATGTTAGGGAAGTTTTTGACTATAATCTCTTCAAATATTTTCTCCAGTCCTTTCTCTCTCTCTTCTCCTTCTGGGACCCCTATAATGTGAACGTTGTTGCACTTAATATTGTCTCAGAGGTCTGTTAGGCTGTCTTTCTTTTCATTCTTTTTTCTTTATTTTGTTCCGTGGCAGTGAATTCCACCATTCTGTCTTCCAGGTCACTTATCCGTTCTTCTGCCTCAGTTATTCTGCTATTGATTCCTTCTAGTGTAGTTTTCATTTCAGTTATTGTATTGTTCATCTCTGTTTGTTTGTTCTTTAATTCTTCTAGGTCTTTGTTAAACATTTCTTGCATCTTCTTGATCTTTGCCTCCATTGTTTTTCCGAGGTCCTGGATCATCTTCACTATCATTATTCTGAATTCTTTTTCTGGAAGGTTGCCTATCTCCACTTCATTTAGTTGTTTTTCTGGGGTTTTATCTTGTTCCTTCATCTGGTACAAAGTCCTCTGCCTTTTCATTTTGTCTATCTTTCTGTGAATGTCTTTTTTTTTTAATATAAATTTATTTATTTATTTATATTTGGCTGTGTTGGGTCTTCATTGCTGCGCACGGGCGTTCTCTAGTTGTGGTGAGCAGAGGTTACTCTTCATTGTGGTGCATGGGCTTCTCATTGCAGTGGCTTCTCTTGTTGTGGAGCACGGGGTCTGGGTGCACTGGCTTCAGTAGTTGTGGCACACAGTCTCAGTAGTTGTGGCTCACGGGCTTAGTTGCTCTGCAGCATGTGGGATCTTCCCAGAGCAGGGCTCGAACCCATATTCCCTGCATTGGCAGGCGAATTCTTAACCACTGTGCCACCAGGGATGTCCTGCCACCTGATTTTTAAAAATGAAGTTTTGTTGGACATTCATCTATATAGTGTCAGTGGCTGCTTCAGGGCAACACAGCAGAGTTAAGTAGTGGCCACAGAGGCTGTATGGTTCACAAAATCTAAAATATTTACTATCTGACTCTTTACTGAAAGAGTTTGCTGACCTGTGGTCTAGAGCATGGTATGCTAGAGGCAGTGCATGACAGGAAGTTGAAAAATCAGCAACCAAGACTCAGCTATATCCTAATTGCCTCTATGACTTTGGATAAGTCACTTTACCTTCCAGTCTCTTCTTCTGTAAAACAAGAGAGGTGGCCTATATGATCTCAAAGTTTCTCTCAAAAACAAAAGCTCTGTGATCTGTGAGTGACACATGTCCTGCCATCTCTAGGACTGGCTCTAAGTGAACGGTGATACTTCTGCAAGTTCCTGGCACCGTCCTCTTTACCTGATGTCATGAATATCCCTCACCTCTGGCTCAGTAACCCAGGGTCCTCCCACCTCTCCTGGCAACCTTCCTGCTGGTGTGTGCACTCTCAGGAGGCCCTTCCTCTCTCTCCATCAGTATTTACATGTCCTTTCTTCAGGTACTTGCTCTGTGACAGATTAGGTAAATCTAATAAACTAATTCGAGCTATAACCACTCAGATAGCTTCAAGTTATTTCCCCCATCGAGGAACGTAGTTCAGAGCTCAGGTTCTCCATACACTCTCCTTATATAAATGAACAGAAACCAGAAGCCAACAAAACAAAACTCAAAATTATCCTTTTGATCAAGAATCTCAGTTTGGCTGGTTGATCCCTCCATGGAAATTCTCTTGTTGAACATTTTTGTCCAAGTCTGGGGGTCCAGTTGCATGATCATCAGTGGAACAGCTGCCCAGACCCTCCCATCTATCTTTGGGGAATCTCGGCTCCATGAGTTCAAACACTTGCTAGGTCCCGAACTAGTCATGAGACCCGGCATGGGTTAGTTAACCTCTCTGGGCTTCAAGTTGCTCCACGTGGAGGGTGGAGATAACATGCTCCCCTGCAACCTCGTTCTAAGACCGCAGACAATGGATATAAGATGCCCGAGTTGTAGCAGAGACTCATAAAAGTATTCTTTGTAATGAAATTTCTTTTTTTTTAATTAATTAATTTTTTTTTGGCTGTGTTGGGTCTTCATTGCTGCATGCAGGCTTTCTCTAGTTGTGGCGAGCAGGGGCTGCTCTTCGTTGTGGTGCGCGGGCTTCTCATTGCAGTGGCTTCTCTTGTTGCAGAGCACAGGCTCCAGGCGTGCAGGCTTTCTCTAGTTGTGGCAGCGTGCAGGCTGCTCTTTGTTGTGGCACTCGGGCTCAGTAGTTGTGGCTCACAGGCTTAGCTGCTCTGTGGCATGTGGTATCTTCCCGGACCGGGGCTCGAACCTGTATCCTCTGTGTTGGCAAGTGGATTCTTAACCACTGCGCCACCAGGGAAGTCCTGTAATGAAATTCCTTTTTAAAAACTGCTTCCTCACAGCTAGTTGTTACCACCCGCTCTTCGCATTTCCTCCTTGCTGATGGAAGGGCTGGTGTGCTGGATTCCACGTCGTGCTCCTCTCTGAGGTCCTCAGGGACTAGGAGAGCTGGGAAAGCCTCAGGTAGAAGTCACCAGGGGAACCAGGGAACTGGACTCCCATCCACTCCAATTGCAACTCCTGTTGCCTCTCTGAAGGCACAGAGAGGTATGAGGATGGTCACATCAGGGGACAATTTTCTTGGGGACTATGAAGTAACTAGAATCAGCTCTCTCTTCTGACTCTAATAGTGGTTCACAGATCCTTGTTTAATTATTTACTTGCTGAAACTGATCTTTGCTTTTAACCTCCAAGATTAACAGTCTAGAAACTCCTGGAGGGAGGTATTGTTTCTTATTCATATTTGTGCTGCATATATGGTGCCTGGCACAGGGCTTGACATGCAGTTGGGGCTTAGTAATTGATGTCTGATTAATGGACGAATTAACAAATGAATAAGTTAATTGACTGGATATTGGGGTGGGGGATCCTTGAACATTTAGCCTCATCCTTTGTGTAAGACAAGGATGAAAACAGAAGGAAAGATAAGGGGACCCAGAATGGAGATGGTTCTGAAAAGGAAAAATAGCATCCAGCAAAAGCCGGAACTAGCAGCAGCCCAAAGTGGCCCAACTGTGAACAGTCCAATTGTCCAACTCTGGGGCTCTCGGCGCCAAACCCCACTCTCCCCGCCGCCAGGCCTCCCCGGGCTCGATGTCAGAAGGCATGCTGCTGCCGGGAGCAGTCATGCGTGTTGCCTCAGCAGCCCAGGCCTCGAGGAGCCGTGCCAATCTACCTTCCATGAGCAGGGCCAAGTCGCTTCATCCAGCAACTCTCCAGACCCCTGTCCCTCTCTGACACTTGGGGGATGGCAGCTCCCAGCCCACAGTGAGCAGTTTCAAAGAAAAATGCAAAAGCCATTTCTTTACTTTTGGTTCAGGTGGTCCCCAACTGTGTCAGGGCTACTAGATGACTATTGATGCATCTGAGTTATTAACAGTTTCTGCCTGTGCTTCTGTGTTTTGTAGGGCTGTCTCTTCTCTCTCAGGGACAACACACAGGCCCACGGCCTGTGGCAGGACCTACCCTCGCAGCCTGGGCACTCCCTCTAATGCCAAACCACGGCACCCATTTCTTGGGTGCTGCCCGTTCTGCTTTTGCCCTTTGAGAACGCCCACTGTCATCTAGGGCTAGGCAGAGACCACACTTCCCCTGTTCATTCTCACTTATTCTGGTTCAGCTTTAAATGCCCTGTTCTTCTCTGTTCTGGGGTATTCAGGGCTAAACATCACAAAGCCTTCGGATATGCGGACCCAGTTCCTGTATCAGCCTGTCCTGCCTCTGTAGGGAGGCGTTCCCTTGATTTGGGGGGGCCAACTCTGACATCGTCCTCAAAGAAGCAAGCAGACCCTCCACCCTCCAGAAGCCACGTGATAACCATGAGCACATGCATCTTCACCTTTTCTTGGAGATGTGTGGTTAGCAGTTCAGGTCTAACGTCAGACCATCTGGGTTCCAATCTTGCCTCTGCAGCTAACCAGCGGGGTGACCTTGACCAAGTTATTCTTTTCTCTGTACCTCAGTTTTCTCATCTGAAAAATGAAGATGAGGGTAGTGCCTGCTTCATAGGGTTGCTGTGAGAATCAGATGAGTTAACATCTAGCACATTAGTGCCTAAGCAATGTTAGTTATTATAACGATCCCTGGGCCACTACAGTGTCAGGGACCTGGTCCTAATCCTTGATGTTGGCTGCTTATGGGAAATACTGGACATTCGGATCTTGGCTTTGCCTCTTGCTAGCTGTGTGGTCGAGGAGAGAACATGGCTGCTTTGCAGCCCATTTACCTCATCAATAAATGCAACAACACCTATATCTACAAGTTGTTACAAGACTCCAATGAGTAATGCAAATATAAATGCTCAGGAACCACATAAAGCTACACGATGCTACATGGTGTTTGGTGATTGGGTGATATAGTCTAGACAAGGTGATTGGTCTGTTCTTTCTTTAAAAGTCTCCTGGGAGAGAGATTCCAACACTTACCCCGGGTGCAGTCTGATGCTATGTTACCCTGATGGTGGGTAAGTCCTTTTTTTAAAAAATTGAATTGTAATTGACATATGACATTATTTTAGTTTCAGGTGTATAACATAATGATTCAATATCTGTATATTTTGTGAAATGTATATATGAGATGATCACCATGCAAGTCTAGTTAGTATCCATCACCATGCATATAGTTACAAAATATAAGTTCTTCTTTATGTTGCTTTAATTTCTCAAAAATGGCCCTATAAAGTATGGGCAAGAATTAGTCATCACCACTTCATAAGACAGGCTAAGAGGAAAGAGCCTGGCCAGGAGGCAGAAGGCCTGACTCTCGTCTAGGCGTCCAGTGAAATACCCACGTCCCTGTTGCCAGCTATTGAACTTCCCCTGACCGAAGTCTTCTCACCACTAAAGTGAGGACACTAAGGACATATTTGTTTATTCACTTGTTCCACACTGTTTATTGCACCCTCTTCCACCGTCCGCCCTGTGTGGGGTACATAGTGTGGTGGACAGATCCGAGGAGGCGTTTACAGAAGAAGGGGAAACCTCTGGAGGGCTGCACCAGCTGCAACTCTGCAGGTCCAACGTTACCCACGTGGTCTACTTTGGAAGTCTAAGCTGCTTTTTCCTAAAGCTCCCACAAATTAAATTGCTTAGATTGCACATTTATGGACCTCATCATAAACCCACAATTACAGACAAATCCAAACAATACATGGGTACCAACGGGTACCAAGGAGCCTGGCAATGTCATTTCTAAGGTGTTTGTTTTTCTTCACTTTATCACGGCCTGCTCGTTGGTTGAATCCCAAAGTGATCAACTCTGTGAGTGACGGATTACGTGATGTTCTCAGTAGATCTAGAATCCTGGGAAGGCACCACACTGCAAGAAATCTCTGGTTTGAGTACTCTCTCCAGGGCCCTAACTCTTCTCCCTCCACATGAAAAAAAACACCCTGCTGTGTGTTTTCAGTCCTGTAGAGTGTATGGGGAACTGCTTGTCCCCATTCGTCTCAATGGGAGCAGTGTGCCTGCATCGGCAGGCTTACCTGGCACATGGGACTTTTCTGAGCAGTGAAGCGTGGGACAGCCAGATCCCTCTGGAAATCATGTCATTCCTGCCCCCTGCCTTTCCACATCCAAAAAGGTCAGCCAGGGGACCTGAGCCGTGATCAGTGCCTCACCTCTTACCCCTACCAACTCATCAACCACACCCTGAAGGTGAATTTTGGAAAACACCCAGCATCTAGCAGAAGTGAGGAGGCCTTCTTGCCTGAAAATTCTGCATCTGGAGATCATGCCTTGTGTGTGGTTGTTTAACCGCCAGCAGCCCCTTTCTAGGCCGGTCTACTGGGCAGCTGGTGTGTCACCAGCCATTTGCCAAATGCACATGGTGCTATACACCTCACTAAACGACAAGTTGTGAGGAGAGAAATCAGGATAGACATGAGGGTGGTTGGAAAATATGAGTGTCTGGGAGAAAAGGCAACTAGAGCAAAAAAGAAATGGAGGAAGGCAGCCTTCCCAAAAGTAAATGAAAAATGATAAAAACCTACGTTGATCCTTCATTTGCATAATGCTACCAACACTGTGCATCAGGGTTAGGTTTCTGTTTCTTGGAGAACCAAGTGGTAGTAGGTAATAAGGACTGTGAAAGATTTATATTTTTGACCTGGTAATTGACGCTCTAAGAATATAACCCAGAGGAATGATGCAAAAGAAAAGGACTAGCACGAGAAGAAAATTTTTTAAAGATACATACATTAAATATATATATATATATATATATATATATATATATATATATATATATACACACACACATATATACATACACACACATACATATATACACCTTGGGATAAAATTATAGATATAAATATAGAGATATTTAACCCAAACATCCAGAAATAGTGGAATGACCAAGGCCCTTAGATATCACCACAGTGACTTATTTGATGGCCACTTAAAGCGATACACATGGAATCTATGCTAATATGTGGAAACATGTTTATAAATCACATTATGTGGGCAATACAGAGCATATATGCACACATTGATGGAAAAAAATATGTCCATGTACAATTTCAAGGCTCGGGGATAAATTTGGAGCCATGGAAATTGTTGAAACTTAAAGTTTGCTTTTGTTTTTTCTGTCAAATATTTAAGAGCACATTAAAAATTTTGAAGTTAAAAAGAGAAGTGAGGATGTGGTATAGTCAAAATAGAACATGGAGAGCCCTGAAAGAAACAAAAGAGAAACAAAACTAAAGCTCAGATCACAGTGGAGTTCGAATGAAGATCCCTACTCTCCCCATCTCCCTTCCCACCTCCCCCCATCACTGTAAGGCCGCCCACCTCGACCCCCTCTTCTTTTAAAGTGTTGCCTTCCTAATTCCTGCCTCATCTCCTCATGGGTTAGAAAGACTGAATGCCTGGAGCATTTCTGAGTTCTTCCCCAGTCTTTCCCAGGTCCCTGCTCCCAAGGCCAGGCACCGATGATGGAGGCCCTAGAGTTTCCAAGAGATTGCACCCTGCATTTTGCTGCTCCAGCTCTCTCATGGCAAGCATGTGAAGGGAGGGAAGGCATATTCCACAGCCCCAGAGTCCAAATTTGCCACTGGCAGTAGGTCTCAGAGCCCCAGGTCCAACATTGGACTCCCCTGGCCCAGCCACAAAACATTTATAACCACTCCAAGCAGTCCTCTGGCAGAGAAAAGCAAACTGTGAGCTCAGGAAGCTAATGACCTTGAAACTATCCATTTATCTTGGCCTTTCCCCTCTGTGTGAGATGCCACAAAAAGTGCCAGTCTCTCTCTTTCTCTCTGAAGAAGAATGGATGTAGCCAGAAAGCCACGCATGCTTCACCTTGGCTTTTCCTCCTGGGCCAAGCCCAGGGCTGGGCTACCAGTGGGAACCAGAGAGGAAAGGGAATCATTCTTGATCATCCGAACCGCCTTCCTGAATCCTCCACATAGGGGAGAGAGCTCACCTGAGTTCTGCTTCACAGCCTAATGTTCGTCAGCTTCTCCATAAATCTTCATAAAGAGACAATGCTGATTCCTAACAAACTTCCTGCTTGGAGCCAGAAGCTGGGGACACATCTCCCAACTCGAGCTGTGCTGGCAGCCAGCGGTGGGCAACACAGCTCCCAGCTACCTCCGCCCTCCCACTGAAGGGAGGTGGGTGGCCACCCTGAGGAATTTGAGCGTCTGAAATCAATAGTTCTTCTGAGTTGCTCAGCATCTGCTTCGGTGGCTGCCCTCAGCCTGGCACAGGGACTCCAGCTCCCCGCTGGGCCCATCTGAAGCCAAGAGTTGGCACAGCGAGGTTCCCCTTTGTTTATGGTGTGGGCCACTTGGGTGTGAGATGTTTCCTCTTCTCTTTCCTGCAACTCTCAATTGGATTTGGGTTAAACAACAAATTCATGGACTGTGGCTGGGTTGAGAAGGCAACTTGTCTCAAGCTGGAACACAAGTAAACAAACCAACCAATAAGACCAAAATCCACAAAGAAAAATACCATTACTGTGCATCTGAAAAAGGCAAAGCTGGTTTTAAGATCAGAAAGCTCCATTCCCCCAACATCTGTATCTTTCATTTTGTGAGATCTCCATTTTCTTGATAACTTTCCTTTTCTTTTTCTCCCACCAAAGCTATATTTCTTTCCTTTAGCTGGATCACACCAGGGGCATGAATGTTCTTCCGGACCAGAACATGCCAGGCCTCCTTTGCACTTAGTTTCCTCCCAGAGGGCAAAGTGAAGGAAGGACATGGGGGGAAAACATCTTGAGGAGGGAGGAGGAGAACTAGGGGCTGATGTAATGTTCTACCAGTCAAATTGCTAATTTGAGGCTCTTTCTCTTTAGGTTGTTTTTTTTTCTTCCCCCAAGTTTGGCTTTAAGGATGAAAATGTATTATTTTCAGGTAAATCCACAGTGGCATTTAAAATTTCCAGGCTGCCTCGGATACATGAAAAGGTAGTTTAGTTTGTTTTCTGCTGTATTAATGTGTGAAGTAGCTGAATTAATCCTTCCATATGATGTCTGAATAGGTTATTATAAGGTGCTTAGAGATTTGGCAGGCTAAGCCCCATCTTTCTTTCAAGACGTTAAGAAAATAAATGTAAATGCAGGAAACACTGCATGTGGGGCATCTGCTGTCCAACTTTACAATTTGAATGTCAGTGTAGAATTTAGGAAAAGTTAACCACAGGAACACGGGCACAATCACTGGGCTTGATTCTTCCTCTGAACCTCCATTTAGTTACATTCAATCCTGAGAGACTTGAGACTGGATCGCTTTCCAGTTTACCAGCCCTGTTGTCTTAGTTAACACTCTTTTGTCTTCTGTCTAACAAAACCCAACTTGACCTAGTTTGAACCAAGAGGGGAATTTTATTAAGAAGCTACTGGCATATCTCACAGAAGCCAAAGGCAGTGGGACTACTCAAGGATCACGAAATAGGAACTGGGAGGAAACTGGAAATCCAGCTGTGCTTTTGCTCCTTCTCTGTGTTTGTTGTTTACTCTGCTTTCTCACTCTTCTCTGAAGGCTGGCTTTCTTTCATGTTGCTTTCACAGGGGGAAGATAGTAAACCCAGCTCCTGAATTCTAAAATATTTCTTAATTCCATCCCGCACGGAGGAAAGTGCCAGCTCCTAAATAGAATTTTACTTTGCAATTTTATGGTTAACACAGCAGTGTTCTTTCTTGTCTCATTTGCACTGCTTGTCTGTTTGCTTTGTTCCTTTCTCAAAGCGTTCTGTTCTTTTTATATGAATTCCATACTTTTCACATCTCACTTATTACATTCTATTGTGTTTTATTGACTTTTCAATTTTTTCCTCTTAATTATCTCCCTTTTTTCAGGATCAGTTTATTGTGTTTCATTCTGTTTTGTCTTGTTTTCATGCTACTCATTTTATTCTGAGGTCTGGTTAGCTTTGCTTGTCTGTTTATAATTAGGAATGGGAGGGTGTCTTGACTTGTTTCAGGTTGCTAGGTGGTTTTTTCTGCTGTTTTATGTATATGTCTGTATTTCTGGTCTTTCATAAATAGGATGATTGGGAAATTTGTAGATGTGAGCAGGGCTCAACAATTGGCAGAATAAGCAAAGGAGGAGTTGGCAAGGAGGAGCACCAGGTTTGGGGCTAGGAGGGCCTCTGAATGCAAGCATGGAGAGGTCTTTACCCAGGGGCACCACGTCTGCCCCATCAACCCTAATTCCCTTAGCATGGGCCCCCTTTGTTTTGCTTATGTGTAGAGAACTAGGCTGCCTTCCTAGGGAGGGTGAAGAGAGAGGAATGGAGCACGCCAACACAACTGGTACAGTCATTGAGTAAGTAGAATTGTGTACCTACCAACTGAGCTTGCAGCATTTCCAGCTTCTGTGGGGCAATTTGCTTCTCTGTGTAGTAGTCTCCCGGCTTTTCTGGGTTGAGGTTTCCTCACTCTGTTTTGTCTGTTAATAGGCTCCCAAACTCTCTTTATACTCTAGAAATTTGTTGAAATATCTCACCTTCTGATGATTCTCTCATATTTGTGGATTTATTCCTTTATATTCTATTGAACTCTCAGGAGAGGATAAAAACAAATACTTTGCTCATCCTGCCATCTTGAACAGGAAATTACTGAATCCAGGAGAGAGAATCTGATTGGTTCGTGTCAGATAATGTGTTCAGCCCTGTTCCAATAAACAGGGTGGGAAGAACTCATGGTTGCTAAAGGCAACAATGTGGTGGGAGCGATTCTCATTGCAAGCTGGAAAGACTACTTGAAGGCAGCCACTGCACCATGAGAGTTAGGATTTGGGGTTTTGTTGTTATATTTGTGGGCTATCTTTTTTCACTGTCTTATCCCAACAGAGCCTAGTCCCATGTAACTCTCTCATCGTATCCTAAAGCAGGACTAGGTCCAGTGGCAAGCTGGTAAATGTTGAACAACTGGCTCTCTTGGGGGAAAATTCCTGATTTGCAGCATTTTCTGATTTTTGTGTGTAAATACTTCCACCGTGACTGATTTCAAGCTATCTTCATGACATCATTGAACACCAAGTTGGGAAGAAATGCACAAAACTGACTCTCGCAAGTGTGTGTAAGCCACCTCCAGCACACCACCAACTAGGTCGGAAGCTATCGTGCAGTCTTAGCCAAAGCTCGGCCAACCAACAAAGTTGGTTAAATCCATTAAGATTCTTTGGTTAAAAGGAACAAATCCCAAACACAGTTAGATGAAGCAAAAAGACAAATTTACTGAAAAGAGCCTGGGATAGATCATGGAATTGAAGGAAGAGCTGAATGTCCAGGACTTGGGAAGAACCAAGATTGCTCTGGTGACTTCAGAAGCAGCATTTTCTGGACCTTCTCTCCATAGTTCTCCCATTTTTGTGACCTGACTCCTATTCCCAGCTTCGGACTTTAGTGGAAGTTCCTAAGAGAGAACCTGATTACCCTCATTTAGGTGTCCTCACCTGGTAAAATGTAGCTCTAATTTGAGTTGAGTGACATTTAGCAAAAATATGCCTGCTTGGGGTACAGGACTTGTTATATCATTTGTAGGGTTCAGTGCAAACTGAAAATATGGATTCCTTGTTCAAAAATTATCAAGAATTTCAAGATAGTACAGCAGAGCATTAATCCAAGTGTAGGGCCCTTCTAAGCCCAGGGCCCTGTGAGACTTCACAGGTCATATGCCCATGAAGCTGGCCCTGTGTGGGAGCTCACTCCTGTGGTCAAATTGTGGCTGCTGTCTTGGTTTCTCTCTTGAATTGCTCACTTGGGGGATGTTGTAAGGCAATTCCATTGAGAGCTCAGCTGGAAAGGGACTGAGGCTTGCCAGTCACCACATGAGTGAGTTTGGAAGTGGATAACTTGCCTTTCCCTCTCCCTGCCCCCATCCCAGCAAGCCTTCAGATGACACTACAGCCCTGGATGGTACTTCAACCTCATGAGAGACCTTGAAGCAAAGGCACCTCATGAATCCAAGCCTGGAATTCTGACACACAGAAACTACAAGATAATAAATCTTTTAAGCCACCAAGTTTTTGAGGGCACTTGCAAAAGGTAACTAATATAGTGTTATTCATTACTCTGATCTATTGAGGTATACTATAATTTACACATGGGCAGTTGAGTGAGGTTATGGATTATATCATCTAGTTTTATCTAAATTCATCCTCATAAAAAAGTGGACAAATTGTTTAAAAAGATTCCTGCAAAGAAACTGGAGATTGAAGTTAGTGCTGATAACACAAACAAATGGACCCCAAGAAAACGGCTTTTCATCAGACATATTTAAAGGAAAAAAATAATCATGACTAACCAGGTCTGTCAAGATGGTAACCAGAAAAGTCAACATTTTTGAAATATGGGTTTACATCCACTTGAAATGTTAGTTTATAATGTATAAAAATTATAAATAAGTAAATATTCACACATTTGTGCAAGCTCAACAATACCACACTGATAACTTGCAAGATCAAAAATGCTTGGTGAATACTGTGCTTGGAACGGGAGTAGTGGAGAGCACCCAGTCCCCTGTTTTGAGGCCACCCAGTTACAGCACCATCACTGCAAGGGTGGGCGGTAGTCAGGTACAGGAGCAGCCTGCGGCAGCAGTTTGAAATAAAAGGCCACTTAAAATGACCAGGAGACTAGTCTCCCCACAGTCACACATGATGGAGACTTATTATTCTTATTTGATTATGCAAGGGAAGAGTAATCCCAGAAGACAGGAAATCCTTGGAAACACACAAATTATACATAGAATTAAAAAAAAATTTTGCTGTGATAGTCATTCAGGAAAAAAAACTTTAACATATGTACAGTTTAACACGTAATAATAAAGTGAACCTATTGTAACTGCCACCTGGGTCAAGAATCAGAACGTTGCCAGCAGTCTGAAAGCTCTCCAGGCACCCTTCCTCAATCATATCACTCTTCCACTACCCTAGAAAGAGCTACTGTTCTGACTTTTGTAATAATCCTTTTATGGCTTTATTTGATAGTTTTACCACTTCGGTATGTCTCCATAAACAATATGGTTTGGTTTTCCCTGTTTTCAAATTTTATATGAATGGAAATCAGATTGTATGTATTCTTTCATTTTATGTCTTTGTTCAATGTTATTTGAGAGTCATTTGTGTTGCAAATAGCTGCATCTATTTTTATTGTTATATGGTCTTCTTTTGTATTAATATCCCAATCTATCCACTCTGTAGAAGAACATTTGGCTTATTTCCAATTTTGAATAATTACAAGTAATTCTGCCTTAAACATTCTGGCATATATTATCCTGGTGTACACATACATGAGTTTCTCTAGGACACGTGTAGTGATAGAGGCACTGAGTTATAAGTTGTATACATCTTCAGCTGTAGTGGATAATGCCAGATTGTTTTCCAAAGCAGCTATACTAGTTTATACTCCACCCTCCTCCCCCGAAGTATATGAGACTTCTCATTATTACACATCTTTGCCAATACTTGGTATTATCAAACTTTTTAATTCTTGCCAATCTGGTGGGTGTGTAGTGTTATCTCTTTGTGCTTTTAGTTTGCATCTCCCTCATTATTCATAAAATGCTTTACCTATATTTATTGGCCATTTGGATTTATTCTCTTGTAATTTGTTGGGCTGTGCCCATTTTTCTTTTGGATTGAGTTTTTCTTATTGATATGGTGTAGTCTTTTAAATATATTGTCAATTTATTGTCAGTTATATATTACAAATATCATAACTTGTAACATTTATATCTTCCTCCACCCTAAAGTTTGATCTTTTATTACTTTTATGGTATCCTTTGATAAACACGTTTTTATTTTAATGTAGCCAAATTAATAAACTTTTCATTTTTGAATATTGTTAAGGAGATATTGCTTATATTTCTTGTATGAAAATATTCTATATTATGATCTAAAAGCTTGTAGTTTTACCTTTCACATTTAGACCTTTAATCTACTTGGAATTCATCATTGAAAAGGCATTCCTTTCCTCACTGATCTGCCATTCACCTCTATCAGATATCAAGTGTCCACACATATGCATATCCTTTAATTGTTCTATTTTGCTCCATTGGTCTATTTGTCTATCTCTGTGCTAATACCACCTTGCCTCTACTATAACTTGAAACAGATTTGGAAGTAAGTCAGAAAGAGAAAAGAAAATATCGTATATTAACGCATGTATGTGGAACCTAGAAAAATGGTACAGATGAACCAGTTTGCAGGGCAGAAGTAGAGACACAGATGTAGAGAACAAATGTATGGACACCAAGGGGGAAAAGTGGCGGGAGGGGGGGTGGTGGTGGTGGGATGAATTGGGAGATTGGGATTGACATATATACACTAATATGTATAAAATAGATAACTAATAAGAACATGCTGTATAAAAAAATAAATAAAATAAAATTCAAAAATTCCAAAAAAAAAAAAAAAACAGATCTGGTGTCTGGTAGAGCAAGTCCTCTTATTTCATTGTTTTTCTTCAGGAGAGTCAGGTATATTTTGTATTTACATCTAAGTTTTAGAATCAACTTGTCACATTCTACCAAAAAACTTGCTTGGATTTTGACTAGGATTAAGATTACATGGAATCCACAAATCAGTTTGGGAAAATTAGTATCTTTCCAGTATTGTGTCTTCCCATCCATGAATATGGTATATTTCTCAATTTGTCTAGGTTTTCTTTAATATCTCACAACATGGTTTTAAAATTTTGTCTGTAGAGGTCTTGCATATGTTTAAAAAATTTACATTGATTGTTCATATTTTTATACATTTTGTTGCTAATTTATACAAATACAACTGAGTTTTGTACATTGCTATTGTATCCAGCTACTTTGGTAAAGCTCTTTATTAATTCTAATAATTTATCGGTAGGTTATTTTGGATTTCCTGTGAACATACTCTTACCTCCCACCCTCTTTTCCTTGCCTTTGTGCACTGTCTAGGATCTCCAGTAGAATGTTCAATATTATAATTTTTATGCATGTATCTTATACCTTTGCGATGCTCTAAGCTCAATGAGGAGTGGATTGCTGTGCAAAAGAGATGTTCAATAAGTGTTTGTTGAATTAGTAATTGAATAAATGAGATATTCCATCACCCAGATGGCTAACCATAGCAGATATCATAGGTCATCACAGAGGATGGGGACAAATTGAAAAACTAGGTTAGGAATCAAAATCAGAAGTGATAGGACAGAATACACTCCCGGAGCCCAAGACGAAGGTGCAGAGTACATAGATTAGCCTAGTAGAAGGACCTAAGCTTAGAACAGAAAGAGGGAGAGTGACTAATTTTCTTAAACCTCAGGCATAGTGCTAGGTGCTTTTAAACTCATAATTCTCCTCCCCAAACAAATTCCTTTTTCATTTTTATTTTTTGAGTGTGTTATTACGCTTCTATTGCTCTTATCTTAAAGCCCAAATCTTATATGATCTGGTTCCTGCCCACCTTTCCAGTCCTAGTCTTAAGACACTAACCCACCTTGCTAATCTCTCTGGCTTCTTTTCAGTTTCTAGCAAATACCAAGCTTCCTCGCCTATTAGTGCCTTGTATATCTTTTCCTTCTGCCTGGCATATTCTTTCCACCATCTCTCCTGGCTGGACTCTCTACTTATCTGTCAGATCTCTATTCCAATGTCACTTTCTCAGGGAAGCCTGTCCTTACTTTCAGCATGTATCTTAGCTCCCCTACAAAGTATATTCTTAAAGCATCTGTACTTTTCCTTAAAGGCTCTTAAAATAGCAAAATAGCAAGTTAATCCCTGTGTCATTATTTGATTACCATCTCCCAACTTGATTGTAAACTTCAAAAGTGTGATAACTGTGTCTAGCTTGTTCACTTCTGGATTCCCAAACACCTGGCCAGCATCTGGCATACACAAGGCAGGTGATAGTTACTCCCCGGACTGAAAACTGTGGATCTTCACTATTGGTTTTCCTTCATGCCACCAACTCTGAGTTTTTCCCATTGCTCCCAGGTGCTCTCAGATGCTCTCTCCTTGCTCCCAAAGCCTTGTGTCCTTAACTCTATTATACCACTTAACCAGGTTTAACCCATTTTACCTCCACTTTGTGCTCTGAACACCTGCACAGGTGCCAGGCCCATAGTAAGTGCTAATATACATTAGCTTGAGAAATTAAATAAATGCAAATGAATAATAAATAATGAATAGACTGTGTATGTGTACACAACAAGTATTTGAGTCTTTCTTACCATGGGGCAGTCTCTTAAATGAAGCTAACTAATTGCAAGTTCTTTATGATAATTCAAGTAATTAACCTCCCTTTGAGAAGCTCTAAGATAGAAACACTTTATACTGAATTACAGTCAGTAGTGAATACTGTTACAGAGAGGGTCTGGTGTAGCGTATGCATATGTGGATGTGGATGTAATATAATATATATATATATTTCTTTCTAAAAAACTTACAGAAATAAAGAAAATGTCAAAGCCTTTTAAAGGGCGCGATCACGCTGAGTAATACAACCCTTCCTTGATTTTTACATTATTTCAGTATGAGATGTTTTTATGGCTCTTGCTAAAAATAAAAGACATTTCAGACGTTCTCAGTAAATGAAGCACTGCAGACTTTTCAGTTTTGTTGTTTCCCCTAAAATTAATATAATTAATTAAAATGCAACGTTAGTCTGATTTACAATCTGTGAGTCAATGAGTCACAGACTCTTTATGCTAATAGGGCAGTTTAGTTTTCTGAGCTGTTAACAAAAAACTGTGTCCCAGCACAGGGCCAAGCAGAACGTGAGTGACAGAGAGGCCCACAGAGAAAGACCTTCCTAACCTGATCGTAGTATATTTATATTGTGTTTGGAATAGAAGAGTCTAAGAATAATTTGGAAAGACAACTGCTTTTATCAAGTGTAAGAAATTAGTTGAACTGAATTTAAATGTAATTACAGGAGCAGCTGGTGAAGGCTAATTTCTGTTCATTCGCTTTCTCAGGAACTGCACCCCCATTCTGTTCCCTAGGAAAGGATCAAGTTTCAAGCTGTATATCACTGATACCAACTCTTTTTTTTTTTTTTAACATCTTTATTGGAGTATAACTGCTTTACAATGGTGTGTTAGTTTCTGCTTTATAACAAAGTGAATCAGTTATACATATACATATGTTCCCATATCTCTTCCCTCTTGCGTCTCCCTCCCACCCTCCTTATTCCGCCCCTCTAGGTGGTCAGAAAGCACCGAGCTGATCTCCCTGTGCTATGCAGCTGCTTCCCACTAGATATCTATTTTACGTTTGGTAGTGTATATACGTCCGTGCCACTCTCTCACTCTGTCACCGCTTACCCTTCCCCCTCCCCATATCCTCAAGTCCATTCTCTAGTAGGTCTGTGTCTTTATTCCCGTCTTGCCCCTAGGTTCTTCATGACCTTTTTTTTTTTTTCTTAGATTCCATATATATGTGTTAGCATACAGTATTTGTTTTTCTCTTTCTGACTTACTTCACTCTGTATGACAGACTCTAGGTCCATCCACCTCACTACAAATAACTCAATTTCATTTCTTTTTATGGCTGAGTAATATTCCATTGTATATATGTGCCACATCTTCTTTATCCATTCATCTGTTGATGGACACTTAGGTTGCTTCCATGTCCTGGCTATTGTAAATAGAGCTGCAATGAACATTTTGGTACATGACTCTTTTTGAATTATGGTTTTCTCAGGGTATATGCCCAGTAGTGGGATTGCTGGGTCGTGCAAATGAAGCAACTGACAAAGGATTAATCGCCAAAATTTACAAGCAGCTCATGCAGCTCAATATCAAAGAAACAAACAACCCAATCCAAAAATGGGCAGAAGACCTAAATAGACATTTCTCCAAAGAAGGTATACAGATTGCCAACAAACACATGAAAGAATGTTCAACATCATTAATCATTAGAGAAATGCAAATCAAAACTACAATGAGATATCATCTCACACCGGTCAGAATGGCCATCATCAAAAAATCTAGAAACAATGAATGTTGGAGAGGGTGTGGAGAAAAGGGAACACTCTTGCACTGTTGGTGGGAATGTAAATTGATACAGCCACTATGGAGAACAGTATGGAGGTTCCTTAAAAAACTAAAGATACCAACTCTTATAGGATGGTCTTGGGCTAGAGTCGGTGCCAGGAGCCACAGAGGAGATTACCCCTCTCCCGGTGTTTGCTGTCGCTTTCTCCTCCCCTACCTTTGAAATGACACTGCCAGGTGTGAGTATCACATTGACCTTACTTTGAAAGTCTTGAACTCCGGTGCATTCTGATGGAATCTCTGTCTATATGGCACCTGATCCAGCATCCAGGGTGCTTAGCTGCTTCTCCAGGTTCGGAATGATGGATCCCATATGATGAGGAAAATTGTTGACTTCAAGAGCTGCAAAGTTCTTAAATGTCATCTACCTGGGCCAAATCACTCACTTTACAGATCGGGAATGGAGACCCTGAGAGGGAGGTGGTCTGACTGCCCGTCCAGTGTTTCCTCCACCACCCCACACCACATAAGCACACCCCAAAAACGCTGTGCCCATTCCTTTCACATAGGCTTAAAATTCTGCCCCTACCCCCAATCCAGGTCGATTTACAAATCTGTATATCCCCTCAAATGTGCTAAATAGAACACACAGGTGTTCAGGTCTTTATATTTGACCCACCAAAATTGCCTTTCTTTGGGTCAAGGTTTTGCCCTTCTTAAAATATCAATCCTTCTGGAATATGTAAGACTTCTCCAGCATTTGCACCCAGTATAAGGAACTTACAAAATTGTTTATAGGAGAAGAGATTTCCATAGACAGCAGGGAAGAATGAGATAAGGAATCTGGAAAACTGGAGAGGTTTGAGGAAGCTGAGCAAAGGAAGAAAGGCCGGGGACTCCACGTAAACGCTCAGCCCGTCCCACACCTGAGAGCCTAGCGAGCTCTCCTTGAAGCACCAGCGGTGCCTATGAAGTCATAGCTTCCCAGGGGTCATCTGGCTCCAGCTCTGGACTGGTGGCTGCAGCTAGGCCCGGGGTTTCCTTTCTCATGGGCAACTTTCCAGGAGCCTCCACACGACAGAAATGCTGTTGCGGGGCTTCCCTGGTGGCGCAGTGGTTGAGAATCTGCCTGCTAACGCAGGGGACACGGGTTGGAGCCCTGGTCTGGGAAGATCCCACATGCCGCGGAGCAACTAGGCCCGTGAGCCACAGCTACTGAGCCTGTGCGTCTGGAGCCTGTGCTCCGCAACAAGAGAGGCCGCGATAGTGAGAGGCCCGCGCACCGCGATGAAGAGTGTCCCCCACTTGCCGCAACTAGAGAAAGACCTCGCACAGAAACGAAGACCCAACACAGCCAAAAATAAATTAATTAATTAATTAAATTTAAAAAAAAAAAAAAAGAAATGCTGTTGCGAGTTTTCTGGGTTTCTCCCTTGGAGAATCCCCAGACGACGGCATCCGGCCCACAAGGCTGCCCACAAGGCTGTTTGAGTTCCTCATTGCTCAAACTGTGGTCCTCCAACCACAGCACACACCCCAAGTTTCCTGGTACTTGTCAGACTGCCGGGCACCTTCAGGCAAAAGCTGACATGACCCGGGGCAGGGCTCTGAGCTCTCACAGAACCTGCCCGGTAGAGAACATTCTCCACGGCCTTTACCCGGCTGGCCTCTTCTTCACCTTCACTCACCTTTGTCTGTGTGCTTCTCCTTCCTCGGTCTGCACGCAGGGCTACTCTGCCCATTCTCTCCCACCTGCTGGGCACCTCCCTGGGCTCAGAGCCTGGCCACTTCCCAGCAGCGCACACACGTGAGCACTCGCAGGCCTGTGTCCTGCTGGGGCTGCAGGGACCCCCACCCCCCACCCCATCATGCACCTTGCCCACCTCGGAAGACTCGTCATTCTCCTGCAGCTCTCTTGTCTGCAGGACCCTGTGTCCCCCATGCTGGTACAACTCTTTTTAGCCCTCGCGGGACAATTCCCAAGGGTCCTCCGATTGGCCCTTTATCTTTAGTCTTATTCCTGGATTGACTAACATAACACCTATAAGTGTTCTTCACCCTAGGCCCCAAGTCAGAATGTATTCTCCAGATATCTAAAGATTTGTTTGTGAAAACTTGGTCTCACAGGACTAAGAATCCAGACTTTATCCTGAGCTGAAGTTCCCAGTCTTGTTCTGAAAGGTTTGTTGCCTACAGCTCGGGGTTCCGATCAATGAAGTTCACAACTCCCTTTATGGGGACTTGACTATCCTTTTTCTCTGCGACGATTTGCATATGACAGGGCTTTTCTCAATTATTGGCCGGGATGGGAGGGGAAGGGAGGGCCCGAAAACATATGCAAGTGTTGATAAATGTTCATAAAATCTGTGGGGGGAATTCCATCATAAACACCTAACACTCACCCGTGCCTCAGCTCGCTAAAGGGAGGGTGCTGGCTGAGTAATGGTAAGATCCTGGTCCAGTTCTCTGATTCTGTTCTCTGATTCTGATGTTATTTATAGTACCTGCTAGTCACTGAGGAGTAACTCGACTGTTGGGATGTTTTAGGTTAAAAAAAAAAAAGGCTGTGGTCTTTCATCTTAGAGGGCTACTCAGCTGTAGAGCAGGTCTTACTGAAATCCTTCCTTCCCTGGTTCAGGCCACGGAGCCCAATTTCCTGGCTAGAAGAGCTTGTAGCCTCCATCAGACAGCACTCTTACCCTCACACCTAACCTTCCCTTTTCTAGGCCATTATTCCTTATATGAAATTGTCTTTCTTTGTAAAGTCATTTGGTTCAACCCCCTGCTAAATCTGTTGTGACTCACATTCCTTCAGGAAGCGGCACACAAGAAAACAGATGGTGAGTGGGGGACCAAGGTGGGCGTGGAGTGGGGATAGAGTTATGGTCTGCAGCACAACTGTGAGACACCTCAGGGTCAGCTGGAAGGTTCAGCTGACCAATGAACTTAAAGTTCAACTCTCAAAGGCCTGCAGGTGGCCAAGCTCCTGCACAGGACTAGACAGGAGGAGCCCTTTAGGACCAGACAAGAGAGAATTTTGTTCTCTGAGAATCGACTTGCAGCTCAGCCCATGTGAGGGCTGTTCACCGAGGTGTCTCGGCCAGGTGGCAGATTTCTCCTGTTGTCCTGTAACTTGGCTTGAAGCGGAAGATGACCCATGTCACCTGGCGCCCTGATAACAGAGAGCAAATTCCAGCAAAAGTGCCCATGCCTAGGCTGGCCATCTCGTGCCCAGCAGGCAGCTCCCTGCCATCTGGCCACCTTAGAGAGCTCACAGCCGCTCTGCTCCTCGCCCACCTGGCTTCGGCTGCTCCCAACCCCAGAGACAGGGACAGCACGGCCAACACTGGGAACAAACCAGGATTCGATTTACCTGCTCTCCTGCTCCAGGGGCCAGGGACCAGGTCCCCTAATGCTGTTGTGCCCTAGTTTTCCACGGAACTGATGCCCCATCCCTTGGGGTAAGAAATCTTTCAACCTTATTTGCAAATATTGAAAACTCCGAAACTCAAATGCATTTGTGGCATTCAGAGCACTACCTTTTGTCAGAGGATTTTAGCAGAGATTTCTGAAGGCATTAAGTGTAGAAAACAAGTACTGGATAGATGGGAATTCCAAGGGAAATCGTGTACCCCACATGTACATTAGATGGTCTCTTTCTAATATAACGTTACAAAGAGGAGGTCCAGCAATAATATTGTCATGTTTCCTTTAAAAAAGGTTTATTAAAAGGCCAGGTAATAGCTTGTGATAATCCTACAAATCCGAGCACTTTACTTATTGCTTTATTTACACACTGACTTATTTTATGAGTAGATTACAAGAATTTATGTGATGAAATTAAAAATATCTAGAGATACATGGAAAATCAGAGACCAAATGCTTAGGATGGGAGGGAAAATCTGGCGTGCAGACATACGGATCAGAACATTACTCAGATAACAGAGCTGAGCCACTAGTTAAGGACGGATGATTTCTGAACTCTCCTCGTCACTGGTGTTGGTGGCATCAACATCAACACCTGTGTGAGAAAGGCGCTGGCGCTACATGGGCTAAGACGTGCTCCTGCCTGCAAGAAGCTCAGGGGTTTGGGGCAAACAACAGGGATCCCTCCTCTGGACCCTTATCCAAATGGGGCTGTGACACAAATTACTGGAGGAAAGAAGGCTGGGGTCAACAGCGTCTTGTTTGAGGTCAGAGTACGCTTGGGAAATCACGCTAGTGACAGACTCTCTACCCGCTCTCTGTGTGGTGCTCCCCTCCACACACCCCTGTCCTGCCAGCAGCCCCAATTCTCCCTGGTTCAGGACCTCCCCAGGGACCTGTCTAGACCTGCACAGAGCAGCACCCAGAAACTGTTCCCCACCAGCTTCCCCTCGTCTATAAAAAGCTCAGCATTAGTAGCACATCTAAGGATTGAAGCGACTCCTGTTTTCATGTTTAATAGCAACTTGCTAAGTATCTGCATGGATTTGTTTATCTGGTGAAATCCGTCCCAAAAGAAAGGTTCAGTGTCTGATGATGGGGGAAGAATCCTGACGCAAGGGCAAAATCTTCACTCAGTGAGGCTTTGGGATCTCCAGAAGCAGCCCTAGCACCTGAACCTCAGTGAAGGGAAGACTGAGAACGGGAATAGGAAGAATGGAAGGGAAAGTTTCCCCACCTAGTAATTTTGCTAATGCTGCTGTGCTGACGGCAACAATGTCTGTCTAAGTCGGTTGTTGTCTTCACTTACAGTTAATACTATCTCATTATGTATTCATGCATTGATTTGCTTTTCTCAAGTAAAATACTCTGCATTTGGTTGTGTCCCCATCTGTAGGCAATTTTAGAAAGAAACACTGTCTTTCAGCACTCCAGACTTCTTCTGGATTTCTCTTGGTGGATCTTCACCCCTCAGCAGCCAAAGGTCTCATATTGTCCATTGGATATTCAATCTCTTCCTAATATAGACCTTAAAAGGGTTCAGTTATCTTTTTTTTCCCGATCTCAATAGTCATCAATTAAATTAGCTTAACATGACTCCCAATCTTTATTTACAAAAGTGATACAGAGAATAAAATTTAAGAAAATACATACTCTCAGATCCAATTCTATACTCTTTTAGGTAATATTTAATTATTTTAGGCACTTAATTCAATGCTAGACTTTTTTTTTTTAATATTATATTGCTCAGAATTTTTCTTCCTGAGTCAAAATCCTGATGGAGAACAGTAAGTTCTATCTCTAGCTGTGTTCCCAGAGCTTGTCACTTCAAGGTCTCTTGGTGTCAGGCTCCAGTTTGGAGCTTTTGCCTGTCCTTGGGTCTCACTTCAGCAGACCAGGGGTCAGTGAGGGCAGGGGCCAGAAACACGGAATGTGCTGAGGTCTTCTGTCATCAGAAAGCACTGAGCTCAAATTCTGGCACAGCCTCTCAGTCAGTGTCTTGATGTTCTCATTTGCAAAAATTAGATTCATAACACCTACCACACAGGCACTCTAAAAGGATTAAATAAAATAATATGTGAAAAGCTTAGCAGGGTGCCTGGCACATAGTATTGAAACTAGTCATCACCACCACCAACTTCACATTCTCCTCTTTTTCATCACTTTCTCAGTCATCACCAACTCTTACAACTCTTTCAAGGACAAGGCACGCTTTTCCTTCAAATTTCTCAACACCAGTGACCCTGTGGAAAGGTGTGAAAGATTGGGTCCATCCTGGCTGTCAGTCCTGGTTTTTTGCCATCTCGGACAATTTGATTGGTCCCTCCAAGCCCCACCACTTCATGTGTAACATGGGGATAACGGCTGTTTCCTCACGGCGCTGCTGGGAGGTTTAATGTGACGTGTGAACAATGCATCTGGGTTTACTCAAGATCGGTTCCCCCACCTTTCATCATTTTTTCTTTCTCTGTGACAAAATAGTAGAAAAAAATCACATTCAAATGAGATGCCACACATCTACCTAAAAACCTTGTAATGGCATAGGCAAAATATTTAGTCTCATTTCATCAGACTCTATTCTCTTTGGGCTCTGCTAGCTCACAATAGGTATTAATCACTTAATCATACAACCTAATTTATACTCAGCTGTTAATCAGTTAATGGCTCCTCCAGAAGCATTTACATAATGTCTTTAGCCAGAAAAAAAATGCACAGCCTCCCAAAACCTCCTAAGAAGTGCCTCTGTGGTGACAGGGGCCAGCTTTCGGTGGATCTTCTTCAATAATCCCCCAGAAGCAGCCTCCCTGCCTGTGCCTGGGCCTGGGTCAGCTTGACTTGACGAGACCCCCATTTGTTTGCACACATCTGCTGAATCGCCTGCCCTTTGTTGGCTGGGTTTCTTCCCACGCCCAGATGCACAGTAAAATACACTCCCTGGCTACAGCTAATGCAAAGCTGGACTTGCGTCCTATTAGTGGACTGAGGCTGGATGAAGAGCCAGCAAGGAACAGGGAAACTTACATCTTCCAAACCTGGACACTTCTATCTGAGATAAATGCAAACCTGGACAGAGTGACACTGGGACAACGGGCACAAACCAGGGTAGATGGTCACTTTAGCAAGGAGTCTGTATTCCTTGTAGAACAACTCTGAAAATCAAAGCTGAATGACTTATCCCATTGCACATTATGGCCAGAACACCGGTGAGAAGGCCTCTTCAGGACGCAGGGTGCCCGTGTTGCACTGTTTTGATTGAATAGACAGTCACTATCTATACCTGGGTGGCAGCTCAGCTTTGGTCAGTCACCAGGGAAGGGGTGTTAACCCTTTCATTGATGGAGGCTGGCTCAGTTCATTATCTAATCATGTTTCTAGACAACTGTTCTGGAAAAAAGTCACGTCATGTTTTGAAGGAGGAGAGGTGGATGGAATCTAAAAGAAGGTAGGTCAAAGACTGACAGAGATGCCAGGGAATGATTGACAAGGAATGTGTGGGAAACTCTGAGAGGTTAAGTGATTCTGCTTACATCAAGTCATAAACTTCATATTAGTGTTGGGGCTTGGATGTCTGGCTGCAGCACACATTGGAAGAAGCCTCAGTCAGAGCAGCCACTGGTCTTCTAGCATGTCGGTGCTGAATAATGTTGACGTGAGGTGACTCAGCAATTGCTATAAAATGGATTTGGATTGGGAAAGCCGAGGACTTCTCTGGCCAGGTCAGATCCTGAAGGGTTAATTCAGAGTTTCACACAGTCTTTGGATTTGGTGCTGTTTCTGCTGCTGGGGCCACAGAAAAGGTAGCCAAGGGCCTGGTATGGTCTCCAAGCATTTCCAGCACACTGGCTTGGGAAGTGGGCTTTGGGTTCCAAGGATGGACGCCTCCATGGCTGGCCATCTGGTTAATGCTCATCACACTAGCGTGGGATGCAGACAGGGAGCATAATTAGAGGCAGAATCAATAATCTGACAGAGGAGGAAGTTCACAGCTTCACAAATGAGCTCCTTAGCATTAATTAATTTATTCATTAATTCGATAATAATTTATTAAGGGCATATTATATGATGAACAATGTGGAAGGCTTGGTTGGACGACTGGAGAGAGGGAAGACACTGTTATAAAGATATGTAAAAGTATACCCCCTTCTCTTTATAAAACCCATACCAGGGGAGCAAGATAGCCATGCAGACATATTATTAGAATACAACCTTAATAAATACTGTTTTTATAGGTGTGTAAAGAGTATTACAAGACTATTGGGAAATACACAGTTATCTGAGGAAGTCCATGAAGGCTTCACAGAGGAAGGACCTCTGTTTCTCCATCTGCAAAGTGGAAATAATAATGCCTACCTTGCAGAATTGTTATAAGACTTAGAGATAATGTATGTTAAGTGTTTGGCAAGAGAATGGGTACAAAATAAGTAGTGGCTTTATTAAATCAACCAGCTAGGGCTGTGAAGAAGGGCATTTCAGATAGAGGGTATACAGTGTGTAAAAACAGACATGTGAAAAGAAATAGTATGTTTTGGCATACTACTAATTCACATATTAGTTGGCATATTAGTAGTTTACTGCTTTGGGAAAGTAGGGCTTGAGAGGAAGAAATAATAGATGAGGCTGTACAGGTTGGCTGGGTCAGTTTATAATGGGCTAGTGTTGTTTTCAGTGAAGAGAAGGCCAGCATCCTTCAGGCTTACTTGTAATTGCTCTGCCGGGGCTCTCTATGAGTCTGGTTTCACAGGGGGCTCCAGCTCAATCTGCCTCATCCTTCCTCCTCATCGCCCCTTCTCTGTCCATCATATTCTAAGAGCCACCATACCATTTCCACGGTTCCTATCCTCAGCTTAGCCATATGCCACCCCTCCTGATGCTTTAGCAGCCGCATCTATTTAGAGATCTATTGAAAGTCATTTCTATCATTTCTCCTGCAGGTGCATTCTGTTCTAAGAATACCCAACAACAAAAATCAAACATGCAAACCAAGAAATGACAGAGATCTTCACAATACCAAGAATTCATTGCTCTATGGACTTCCGTTTCTTCAAGAGTTAATTGGAAATAATAATGGCACCAACTTCAGATGATTAAATGATGATTCTGTGAGGCACATAGTGAGTGCTTGAACATGTTAGCTGTTATTATTATTGGCTTTATAAAATAATTTACCATTTAATACATTTGAGTACTTAATTATGTGCAAAGTATCAAAAAAATTCCTTCACAAACACATAGTTCACCTACAACTTTTCAGGCAGATATATTCTGCATAGAAGAAAGCACAAACATATGGGAGCAGTGTAATTTAATCATCACCTAATTAGCCAAACTATTTAAAATAGGCCTCACAACGAGCATGAAAACATTCTCACTTCTAAATGCCGGAAGCTGCGTCTTCCCGTAATTCTCTCCCTTGGAAAACTGTGAGCGGAGTGACTCTTGGCTGAGTGCAGAAGCTTCCTCTCTGTTACATTTAGACCTCCCTGATTCTAGTCATTTCCTTTCTCTGTCATTAGATGAAGCAAGGACTGCTTCTGCCACCTTCCCTCATTCTCTTGATGTTTCCCCAGTACCGACTGTTCTTTGCATGGATGGGTGTGCCTGAGATAGTAATAATAAGAGCTAATATTTATTAAGACAAACTATGTGACAAAGACTATTTAAACATTCTACATTCAGTCTTCCCAGTGAGATTGATACCATCAGTGTGTCCATTCACTGGAAGGAGCCAGAGCTCTGAGTGGTTAAGTAACCTGCCCACTAGCTCTCAGCTAGAGAGATAGTGGTCTGTTCTTGGCAGAGCAGCCAAGACACACTCCCAGACAGTCTGCCTCCTGCTTCCCTTAGAAAATCCAAGAGGAGTAGAAGCCTTGGAGATAAGAAGACGCAGTTGCTATGTGCTAACCCAGTTCTTACTTCTTGTCTCCCAATTAATCCAAAGTTTCTCTTATGGAGAACCCTATTTTCAGATTGTCCAGTAGTAAAATTATGGACACTCAAGCCAGGTAAATAAAAGATTTTGCTAAATAGATGACTTGCAAAAATCTGTTATGATATAAAAAAAAAAGGCCAGAGAAACTTAAAACCGACAGTAAAAGAGACCACAGTCTTTAAAGATGAATCAAAAAGGAAAAAAGCTGTAAATACTGAGAAAACTCACCAACTGAGACAAAAGTGCAGGAAGGTCGGCAGGAAAGTTCTATAGAGGATTAAAGTATTCGACAGACAACTGGACTAGATGATTTTTAAGGATCTTTCTAAACCCAGAGATGCTATAATTCAACCATTAACATAATTGTTTAAATTCCCAGTTTTAATGTTTTTAGTTGCATGGAATAACTCACAGTAGATCAGCACAGTTTTGTGCTTCTATCTGCCTCCCAAATATTTCCACATCCAAATTCCACTGTGCCTCAATCTCTGTGCAACACAAACCCAACATATTGGCTCCACTGCCACCTTCTTTCTGTGTGCCTGATCTCAGTTAACGGCCTCACCATTGCCAGTCACCTCAATCTGACGCTCTGAGTCCTTCTCACCTGTTCCCACCTCTCAGGCTCCACATTCAACTGGTCAACAAGTACTATCAATATCTAAAATGTCTTCCCTAGCTCCTTCCTTCCAATCCCGCTGCTGCCCTATTGGTACAAGTAAATCATGCTGCCATATTTATTACGGACCAAAAGGTACAAAGATGGAAGTCATAGTCTTTCCCCTCAAAGAGCTCACTGGTAAAGGAGGTAGGCACATAAACAGATAACTCAAGATATTGTGGCAAGAAGCATAACGGAAGTAAAGTAAATGATACAATAGATCAATATATATAAAGTATCATGTAACCTCTCACCTAGACACAAAACGTTCCTAGCCCAACTGCCTTCTCTGTTGTACCCCCATCCGGTCCATTACTCACACTGCCACCGTAACAATCTTCCTCTTTTTGTGTCACTTAATGCACAGAAGCTTTGGGTGGCTTACTCTTTCCTCTGGAGAAGTCAATGTTAAGGGCAGATTTCTGAGTCATGGTATATATACCAATTGTGGTTGAAGTGACAGGAGCTTATGAGCTTGTTCAGAGAAAGTATCCAGAGTGAGAAGAGAAATATATGAGAATGGAACCCTGGGAAACCAGTGGCATTATAAGATCTGCAGAACAGCTAGTAAGAGACTCAAGAAGAGTATTTACAGAGGTGGGATGGAAACCAGAAAGGAGAAAATAGACAGGGATAATTGTGTAAAACAGACAATAGTAGCAAATGCTACTAAAATTTTATGCAAGAAGAGAACTGAAGGCAGGCTATTGATTGTCTATTGGTTCATAAAAGCTAAATATGTCAGCTGATTGGCAGGATTAGAAATTGGGCTTCATTGGTTTGAGATTTGAATATGAGGTGCAGGAGGTACAGCAAGAAACGTAGTATCCTCTTCTAAGAAGGTTGGAAGTTGAAAATGATGTATTTAAAGCATTCTGTCTTGTATTCAATTTATTTGAGCCCAATAATTGTAATTGCTCTGCCGGTATTTGTTATTTAGATGCTGAGAGCAGAAACTGTCTTGTTTATCTTCAGATCCTTCTCATAAAACCCACAAAGTGTTCAATACATGTTTGTTTATTTAGGACAATGGTAATTTTCCTGTAATTAGTTCTTCTAAAATATTTGAAGTTGCTTGGAAATAGTTGCTTCCATCAAGGATTTCAAACATCGTTCATCAGGGTTTTTTGGTTGTTGTTCTATTAGTTTGCATTCTCTGCAAAGAAACAGCCAGCTAAGCAGACAAATATAAACTTTCACAGATCACATTTGAGTTATCAGAAATTCTGAACTTGTAGTGGACCAAATTAAGATTTATTTTTGTAATTTTGGCAGTCTATGAACTTGCAGTGTAAGTCAACAAGAAAACAGGATTTACATCTCCCCACCGCACCACGAAACAACTTGTAAGCAACTTTGATGGAAACTCCTATTACATAAAGCAAAGTGCCACCAGTATGCCATATTGGATCAGACATTGCAACTTTCTGGCTGATCCTATTTCCTGGATGAACAGCGCCTGATACTAAATGGTCTCATTTTTAAAACTGCCTCAGCATACAGGTACCAGGGTTATGATTCTCCTGAAAGCACTAGATCCCAAGCCTGCCCACTGGCTCTGCACACAAAACCATTTATAATATGTAGCAGTAACATGATTGCATTTTCACACAGAGGAAATACATTACTATTTCCAATGAAAACATCCAAAGCTCCCTCCCGAGCCATTCTGAGAGCAACTCTCCAGCAGTTCTCCCTTAGGCTAGCCCCAGGATATTCTGGAAGTCTAGCTATAATTCTGGCGCCGGCCTCCTACGTCTATGAGTCTATGAAGTCTTCACCAAATCTTAGCGGGCGGAGAAGCACGGATTCTCTGTAGCTGGCCCGAACCTTGCCAATTTCTCCCAACACCTCCTGAGCCTTTCCAAAATGGAGGGCTCTCCCGGCCTGCCCAGAGCCAGGGTCTATCAAGCCTTATCTGCTCTGCTGAGAGTTGAAATCCCAGGCTGAGATGCGGCCGCTCCAGGTCCAGCCCACAGTGCCAGGCATTCAGCACCCGGGGTCTGTGCACACAGGCATCTCTGGGGCAGAGGGAAGACAGACAGAAAACACTCAAGGAAACTCTGGGTCAGCAAGTCCCCTTATTCATGAACAGAGGGAAAGCAACAGAGCTGAAAGAGTAGACCCCGTCCCGACGGCGGGCATGGGGAACAAGTAGGACTCCCAGCACAGCGCCCCACACCTTCTCCGGGCTTCAGTGCAGGTCGCAAGGTAGCACAGTGCCTCCATAATGTTAGCATGCGATCGGAGTACCTAGGCGCAGAGCTTTCAGTCTCCGTGGAAGAAAGTCATCTTAACATGTCTCTTGTATGTTACAAATGCTACCCTGATGCTCTGAAAAGTGGGTTAGCCCTTCAGGAGGAACACCTCGGTGCACACGTTTGCAAGCACTAAGGGTCCTAATCAAGCCAAACTCCCTCCGTGACCAAATACTCTTGAAAAAAGAAGTGTAAAGAGAGACATGGTCCTTGCTTAGCCTCTTGAGGGGATGCCAGATTTTTAAATTGACATATAAAAAAGGTAATTACTTGGATCCATTGTAAACTTGAAGAGGCTTGATCCTGCTTCCTTTCAGCCAAAGAGGCACTTAGTCATTTCTTCTCCTTGTCCATCAAAACAGGCACTGCATCCAAGACATGGCCCAACTCAAATCCTGTAATTCCCTCTAAGTCTATCACAACCTTCCAAAATAAGCTTGTTAGTTTAAAATAGCCTTGTAAATAGCGCTCACCAACTCACACAGAGCATACCTGAGAAAAGGGAAAACTGTCGGGATTTAGCTCATCCTGGAGGAAAGAATGATGTACTTTCGGGCTACTGTTTTAGTAATTTTTACTTTAAAACGTAAATTTTTATCTCTTTTTATTACAAGAATGAAACATGTCTGGTAGGGAAAATTTAGAAAATACAGCTAAGCAAAAATAAATAAATAAATTAATTAATTAAATGAACTGTAATCCCACAATGGAGATGTAACTTCTAACATTTTGGTTTGTATTCTTGCAAATCACTCTCTCTTTCTTCCTCAAGTCCATCCTCAAAATGGGATCATAATCCTTATCTGTGAGGCGATTTTAGAGGGTGAAATCTGTGTCAAGAAATAACTATGAGCACATTGGACAGTTTTAGCTGCTGCAACCCAACAAGCCTTGTGGAGCGTCAGGTCCTGCCCACTAGGTTCAAACCACAGTGGCTTCATTGGGTCCTCAGCCACATGCTAATTCCATGCCACAGCTCTCAACAACGGGTGGGAGCAGGGAACTGGGTAGCCAAGGACTTACTGGAAGTCAACATGTTTGTTCATCCTGGACCTGTAGCTGAGCCTGGGACAGGAGTGCCTTGCAAGGCGGAGGGACAAAGAGTGAGAAGGGGTGAGAACACAGAGGGAGCAGGCAGGCGCTTGCCCTCTTCTCTGCGGAGAAACCCTGGGATTCTTTCTACCTGCGGAGGGCACGGTGGTCAGCGTCCCTTATGCTGTGCAGGGCTTGGGGTACGTCAGAAGAGGGTCCTTTTCCAGCAGGAGAGTTATCTGGCATTTAACTAAAGGCATTAGGGCTCCTTTCAGAAACATTTAATCGGCGCCCAGAATTTTAGCCTACAGTGTGGAGAAAGGAGGTCAATTTAAAGAAAGTTTTGATAGAACAACAGCAGCAACAACAAAGCAGCCTCTTTAAGGGGCAAAGACGTGGGTGAGGTGTTTCTAGGGAAGGGACACTGACCCCATTTCCATTCTAGGGAAGGGACACTGACCTCATTGAATATGGACAAAAAAGCTCATCAAAGAAGCTCACCAAACCCCGTCATTCACAAGCATGAAAGAGGGCCTCATGCCTCCGCATTCTGGCCACGAACCAAAGGCTCCATCAGCTTCGACACAATTAGTCCTATTAATATGGAGAGGCCTTAGGACTGCAGCAAATTCCTCTGGGCAGCCAACTTGCCTTAAATTATCTGCCAAGGCCTATCCAAGTGATGTTTGCACTAGAGTAGGAAAATATCAATACTTGGTCGGGGGTGGGGGGGGTGTGGTGGAGGGGAGTGGAACTCATATTTCCTGAGCTCTTGCTAACTACAGAGTATACTGTATTTCCCCATGTCATCCTCACAAGAGCCCTAGGAGGCTCAGAATTACTGTTCCCATTTCACAGACGAGAGAGCTGAGGTCCAGACTGTTAAAGGGACTTGCCCAGGGTCCCACAAGACAGTGACAGGGTCGGCACTGCGAGCCCTGCCCACTGGTTCCAGAACTCATGTTCTTAACCTCCATACTGTTCTGATCTCAGCCCCCTTCATAGTGTTCTTTCTGCTATGCCTTTGATTCTTTTTTCCTTTTCATAAGAAGAATGATGAGATTTTAGAGGTGATTCCAACAAATGTGAAAGCTTAGTTTTTCATAGACTTACACGTCATGCAGGAAAGAATCTGAAGTCAGGATGGGGGTGATTTTTTGTATTCCTCTGCTGTAGCTTAATTAACAAGAAAACACAGTGCACGAAGACCATGTAATACATTTCACATTTAATAATTATCCAACACTTAGCCAGTGCTCCAAAAGACAGACAAACGGGAGAATCAAGAACAAAAAGGCAGGGATGAGAAGGGAGGCGTAGATGGGGCATTACAGGTTTGAGGGAGAAGATGAGGTTTGTTGTCCTGTGCATTCTCAGTGTCATTCCACTGCCCAAAGCATCACCAGCTAACACTGTTTCCCTTCAACTAAAAGAGTAGCGCTGCCCTGGGCAGGGAGCTGGCCACCGAGCTCGCTGGGGGAGCCCTGTCCGAAGGACAGAGATTCCGATTGCGGTTTTCCAGGGGTGGGACCAATGGCCTTGGGCCATCTGTGCTCTCTGCTGGACCCCACAAGGTTTGACCGTAACAGCTGAGTGGGGCTAGGGTTGCAGCCTTCAGCACTCTGGAAAAAAACAGCTGCTGCAGTTCCTTTGCTCACTGGCCTGTTCTCCATTGGTGAGTGGGACATTACGGTCTTTGTTATTCACACAGCAGTTGGAATCTCTGCCCATTTAAGGAAGGAAGCCGCAGGGTAATCCAGCCCTGGCTGTGCCATTGACGAGTGACTCACTCCTTTCTGCCACGTGAACTGTGGATGAACCCAGGGCCGCAGTGGCTCAGGCCCTTCTCAGACGTGGTCCATAGCCTGTACTCGGGTAGACTTAATGGATTCCTGAGGAATATGTGTGCTCTATATATTAAGTCAAATCAAGCTCTGTGCACCATAAACCATGCTTTTTGTTTGTTTTGTTAACACTAGAGAATAGGAAGGAAAAAAGTTCAGGTCTGGGAAAAGAACAAGAGCTCAGCCACATTGGTTTACCGTGAAAAGAACCCAAGCCAGTGCTTCCCCAGGGTACTGGATGGTGGGGGTCTCATCCCAGGGGCCTCCTGGACCAGGAAAGGCCAAGGGCCAGCACCGAGAAGAGCAGTCCTTGGAGCGAGGAAGCACCGGATTCCATCCTGCTCTGCTACTTACTGGTCATGTAACTCCGGGCAGCCAACTAATGTCTCCCGCCCTCAGTTTCTTCATCTGTAGAATGGCCCATTCTTGCTTCCCAGAGGTGGCCTGAGAATAGGGTCTAGCACAGTGCCAGGGTGCATCCAAACTGACAATGTAGGTATATACACACGTATATGTGTAAGCATGTGTATACCTTTGCATGTGTACATGTGTGCATGTATGTATACATACATGCACACATATACACAGATATGTGTATATATAAAATATATATCAGCCTATATAGATATATACATATATGAAGTTTCTATTGTGTTATGTATATATACACATTCTGATTTGGGCCTCCGAGTAGCTGGGACACTAGGCAGGGTTGGCAGAGGGCACACGGTACAAGGGAGGTTACTGTTGGCAGAGGAAGCAGTGTGATCCCAAGTGCCCACACCGAAAGAGCCCCCTAGGAGCAGCTGCAATGAAAAGAGCCCCCGAGCAGCAGCTGCAATGGTAGGAAGCTGATGTTTATCAGGTGGCCCCTTATCAGAGAAGCACTGTCCTTTCATGTTGTTTTTGCTGTTTCTAAAAACAGAAACTAGAGGCTACAACTGTTGCCAAGATTCTTTAAGGGGAGACTCCATCGGGATCCAGTAGCTAAAGGGCGCAAACAACCACCTCAATAAGTTGCCCGTGACCTCTGGCCAGAGGGCAGTGTGGAACCTGAGCCGGGAGGCGTCCTATGGGGCCCAGGGGCCAGTCCTATGTGGCCCAGGACAGGCGCCCGCTTTCCTGGGCCTTTCTCTCCCTGACCCCAGGAGTTATGTTCCCAGGCCCTCAGGAGGAAAGCAACTTGAGCCTGAACAGTCAAAAGAAGGAGGAGTGGGGTTTTTCCTAGCAAATGACCCTGTCCCTACTATGCTACTAGCAGTCTTGTCCCACAACCCGGTACATGACATAGTTCCCTGTGCAGCTGTCCTTAGTGATTTCTCACTATTTTCCACTTTTCTTCTCTTCTTATCTTGGCCTCCCATCTAGAGAGGAGGTTCCAGAAGCGCAATGCCTGGTCAGAAGGAACTAGATGAGCCAACAAGAGACTGAGTTCTTATGACCTCTGCTCAGTAGGGACTTTGGATCCCTTAACTCCAGAAAACCTCAGTGTTCCCATTTGAAAATGAAAACAAGTGCACCCACTCTGTGGGGATCCAACGAGATCGTATGTGTGTGTGTGTGTGTGTGTAAATCAATAAAACATTGTACACATGCGCCTCTTCCAGGGATTTGCACACCTCAGGGACTCCAACAAGTCAGCTTATATTTTCGTCACTACCACTGGAACAACATTAAAACACACAAAACCTGCATGCTATGGACTGAATTGTGTCCCTCTGACCACGATTCATATGTTGAAGCCCTACCCCCCAGTGTGATGGTATTTGGAGGCGGGGCCTTTGGGAGGTGATTAGGTTGACATGAGTTCATGAAGGTGGAGCCCCATGATGGGATTAGGATCCTTGTAAGAAGAGACACCAGAGAGCTTGCTCTCTCCCCACCAGGTGAGGACACAGCAAGGAGGCAGCCATCTGCAAACCAGGAAGAGAACTCTCACCAGAACCTGACCATGTTGACACTTTGATCTTAGACTTCTAGCTTCCAGAAATGTGAGAAAATAAACTTCTGTTGTTTCACCCCTGTAGTCTGTGGCATTTTGTTATGGCAGCCCAGCAGACTGAGACACTGCACATCTCAGGCCTGTAACAGGCAAGCTAAGGATGCTGAAACAGCAATCTGGGGTCCATCTCTGCCCTCCTGGAGGACAGATTCCCAGCCTTGGAGTCAAGATACCAGTGGGCCAAGGGGTTTAGTTATCATGGGATGAGCACTGAAATTCTCAAAGGTTTTCAAAATCAATTTTGTTTTACTTTGGTTTTGAAATTTGAACGATTTCAGAAAGGTATGGAATTTAAATGTGGGATGGATGTTGATAGAAATAATGTACAATAATACATGTTCTGCATAATGTAAAAGTGTATGCCATACAGCAGTGTTTGGAGCATGTAGGAAGGTGCAGGTGGGAGAGAAGTCTGGGGAGTAGCACAGAATGTCACAGTGCCGCAGAGCAGGAAATGACGGCACCCGGGCACACTGAGGCGTCAGCACATTTGCACTCACCCACCTTCACATCTAGTTAATGGATATTTCACAGTGAAGATGTTAATCCTTCTGGTCAATAGTTCCTAGCCAAATAATCAGAATAAAATAAATCACTCATCCCAAGAAAAAAAATGTGTAACTGTATGGTGATAGATGTTAACTAGACTTATTTTGGCGATGATTTTGGAATATATACAAATATCAAATCATTATGTTTACATCTGAAACTAATATAATGTTATAAATCAATTGTATGTCAATAAATGAATAGATAAATAAATAACTGCCATGGAATTTCCCCCCCTTTTTCAGCAGCCATCTCTTTCTAGTCCTTTTGTCAGTGCTGTGGCATTAGAAGCTCTTCTCTGCCCCTCTCCACCCAAGGTGGCATTGACCTTGCCCTTGAAGGAGAAATCTTTGGCGGGGTTGAGTGGGGAGGCTCCAGTGTGGCTGGAATGAACCAAGGCACCCTTCCCAGGAGACCATGGGGCTATTGATTCCACCTGCCATTTGTCTGGCAGGAGAGTGACCGCCTACCCCAGGAGATGCACAAAGTACCAACTGTGAGAGGTGCCTATCGGGCCACACTGATCTGTTAGGGGACTACAGTGTGTGCCTTTGTGAGCGGAGGCCGAATGTGGCTCGGGTTGGGAGGGAGGAGCTGGGAGACCAAGGCTGGGAGGAAGAATTATTATAGTAAGTGCTGTCTTTCAGCCTGTCCCACATCAAGGAACAAGCAGCATTAGCTGCATTAAGAATCTTCATCAAATTGAAAATAGGCCAGAGGATGTCAGAAGCAGAATCACCGTAGAAAAAAATTGCAATGCTCTCGTACCTGCACCACTGTACCTGGGCAGAGCGAGAAGATCCCGCCAAAAAGGAAAAAGGAAAGAGAGGAAGCTCTTCTTTCTCAATTTGTTCATCTCCCATTGTCGAAAGTTTCTACGCTACCAGAGGTGTTTCCCAGGAAAAGAGAAATTCTGTAGGAACTCTATTTCCCTTAGGATATAGAGTGAAATAATTCCCGACAAATCCAGCTTTGAGGAAGAAGGCCTAAGGCTCCATCTCAGATCCAGAACTTTTCCCCCTGAGCTCCCCAGAAAGGCCTTGTGTGCATCCTGTTGTCTTGGATCAAAATGAGCAGAAATGAGCCCTGGAGGGGGAGTGGGATTGGGGAATGGCAGAATTAAAGAACACTCACATTTGCAGTTCCTAGGTCTGGCTACAGAACTCCCCCCGCACCGAGGGGTGAGTGGCCACTGCTTGCACACCGGGCTGCCCCAGGCCTGTGGTTCCTGAAGTCCCTCCTTGGCCCCTGAAGTCCCTCCTTGGCCCCATCACCACTGCCCCAAGGCCCCCTGCCTAGGCTGGCTGCAGCTCTCATCCCTGGGGCTAGGACTGACTCTCTGTAGGACCTCTTACCCTGGCCTGCCTTGCCTGGAGGTACTAGTATGTTTGTTTTATTAACTCTTCTAAATGTTGAACTCCTTGAGAGCAGGGACTCTATCTTAGGCATTTTGGGTTCCCCTGAAATTCTGAGCTCAGCGCCTTGTGAATGGCTGACATTCAAAACATGCGTTCAGTTGAGAAGGAATGGGAATATGGTACAGATATAGCCTGCAAGCTGCTCGCCCACCCATCTTGCACAAAATTACTGGGTGATGGAGTAAAACAGGATCCCGAGAAAGAGCTTACAAAGGAGCATGAAGTCCACTAACAAGCGTCCTGGGGAAACTAGGTCCCAGGTTTCCCTGGGTTACAGCGCCTATGCTGCTTGTGAACACATAGCTCAGTGCGAGGGGTTGAGGTGGCAGCCCAGTGCTGGAGGAACTGGCTGTCCCAAGGACCAGGAGGGGAAAGAGTGGAGGAAGGGGAAGGGGGCCGCTCCAGGGCGGAGACACATCTTCCTGGGTATGAGGACAGGGAGGGACAGGGCTGGGCTGGGGAGAAGCAGCACCTCCAGAAAAAAGAACTGCATTGGTGTCCAGATTGAGAGGAAGAGCTCTCCAGGCTGCTGGGGTCCACAGTTTCCTGCGCTTTAACCAAGGAAGGAAAGAAGCCGTGTGAGGTGCTAACTTCCAGAAAGCGTCACTCCTATTGGAAATCCACTGGTGAAGGGTGGCTTCCTGCCCCACAGATGGGGAGAGCCCAGCTGCTGTGCTTCTTAACCAGGGCCTTCCGTTTGCAGGGCTTAGTGGTAGGATCGCTGGGTTGTGTGGAGTGGAGGACACAGGTCGCTGTTATCCCACTCTCCGTGGAACCTGCAGGACAGCAGCACCTGTCCCACTGTCACAGGCCTGCTCCCTTCCCACTCCTTCTCCCAGCAAAGGGGACCTGGGCAGCCCGGCACAACACACAGAGGGCAGTTATGTCTGTTCTTAGGCCACAGTGAGAGAGACCATGCCGGGCTGGAAGTTTCCATTTCCAACCAAAGGCAGAAATGCCTCCCAGGTGGCCCTCCGCTGCCAGGCTGGGCAAGGCGGCCCTTCCCTTAGATGATCTCTTTATATCTTCTAACCCCACCCATTTCAACTCCATCTAAAGTTGTGTCGAATGTCCACTCTCCACCCTCTTCTCTGCCTCCCTCTGTGCCCTGTAAGGCTGACTTCTAACCCCACCTTGCTACTTTTCCTTCTCTATAAATGCCCCCTTTCACCCAAAGGGAGAAAGGGGGCATTTATAGAGAAGGAAAAGTAGCAAGGTGGCATTTTTAAGTTTCATTGTCCACCCCCTCCACCCCACCACACACACTGTCACTTCATTACAAAGCAAAGTGTGCCCCCTCAGACTCATCAAGACTGAGGTTTATCAAGAGCTTCCTAAAAAACCAGGTAGAGCTGAGGGCTTAAAGTCCCATTAAAACTTTATGCCACAGGGGATGCAATTCTGTTCACTGATTCCCTTAAAATCTAGAACTTGGGGCATAAGCCTTACCTCAGAGGGGTAGGAGCCTTTCAGTGGGAGGTCTGGGTCCAGCAGTTACACACCAGATAAAGAGTGCCTTGCACACCCTCTAATCAGGTGATTTGGAGAAGCTCAGATAATGTGGGAATCATTGGAATACTGAAGTCGGCATGTTTACGTAAGCATAGGGAAACGGAGATTAACATTCCTGAATCTCCAGTTCCCACGAAATGTCACACTCTCCCCCAAACATCCTCTTGCTGAATAAGGAGGAAGCGGCCAGAGGTTCTCTCGCCTGCCATCCAGTTAAACTGAAACCAGACAAGGCAAGAGAATGGTGTGGAAGAGGGCTGTGAAAGGGAGTCTTGTTCCAGCTCCTAAGCCACAAAGGAGGAAGGTGAGGCCAGGCGGGGCTGCTACTGGGGACAGACCCTCCTCTGCATCCCGAGCAGCTCCCAGCAGCAGCCCCTCCCCACCCGCCCCGCCACACTTGGGTCTGCCTGACCGTGGCCAGGAGATCAGACACTGCCTCAGCCCGGCATCCCCACATTAACGGCCCAAATAGAAACGCATCTGGTTGCTAAGTCGCGGCTCCACTGCTTGATCCTTCTTTCCACCCTACCCACAGCACCGCTGGGACCCTGCTACTCACGCCCTGGTGCTGTTATGACAGCTCAGGGAAAGGAGAAAAATGGCAAGCATCTGTAGACTCGAGGGTCACAGAGCTTCTTATAGAGAGAAAAGAGGTAACATTGGTAAAGGCTAAGTGGAAATCCAGGCACTGAGTATAAATGTAAAATCAGTGGCCTGGATGGAAAGTCCTCTGAGGTTCCCGAGAGAGCCTGCCCCCAGAAGCCACCGACGCTCTCTAGCCCTTCTTTTTTTTTTTTTTTTAATTTAGTTTAATTTAATTTATTTTATTTTCTGAAAATTGTTATTGGAGTATAGTTGATTTAAAATGTTGTGTTAGTTTTTGCTGTACAGCAAGGTGAATCAGTTATACATATATCCACTCTTTTTTAGATTCTTTTCCCATACAGATCATTATGGGAAATACTCAGAGTACTGAGTTCCCTGTGCTATACAGTAGGTTCTTATTAGTTATCTATTTTATATATAGTAGTGTGTATATGTCAGTACCAATCTCCCAATTTATTCCTCCTTTTCCCTTTCCCCCTGGTAACCTTAAGTTTGTTTTCTACATCTGTGACTCTGTTTCTGTTTTGTAGATAAGTTCATTTGTACCATTTTTTTAGATTCCACATATAAGTGATATCATATGATCTTTGTCTTTCTCTGTCTGACTTACTTCACTCAGCATGACAATCTCTAGGTCCATCCATGTTGCTGCAAATGACATTATTTCGTTCTTTTTTCTGTCTCCAGCCCTTCTGATATTTAGGGGCATCTAAACAACACCTCTCCGATTGGCTCTCACTTCTGGAAGCCACACAAAATCTTTACGAATAGTGTCTATTCTAAATTGGAATCTGTGGTCCCCGTTGCTGAGGGCAGTGAGAATGAACTTGTACCTGAGGTGGCCATGGAAGTTCCCTGAGGAGGAGGGAAAAGGAATGGGCCTGAGCTGATGAGTCGCCCATGATGGGATCTCTCAGCAGAGAGAACAACGCAAGGCAAAGCCTGAGACGTGAGACTGAGCATGTTTTCCTGAGTTCACGTGAAGGCAGAGTAGTGAGGGGGGAAGAGCATGGGGGCAGGTGTGTGAGCAAATGATGGAGGGATTTAAACGCCCAGCTTCGGGTGTGGACTGGACATTTTAGGCCAGTGCTGGCCAGATGCCGTTCTGAAAACAGTGTTCTACCAGATGTTAACGGATGTTCCACGGCGGGGAAAGTTGTGTCGAATGTCCACTCTCCACCCTCTTCTCTGCCTCCCTCTGTGCCCTGTAAGGCTGACTTCTAGCAACTGTATGGTTTGGACTCCTGTGCCCTTTGGCTCAGTGTTGGGTTCGGATGATAGGAAAATTGCCAGATGATTGGAGTGGCAGGAGAAAGAGGCAGGGTGTTTATTCTGCCTCCGTGTGGGTTGCCAGTGGCCCGGCCTCAGGAGGTTTTGGCTCCTGTCAGGCAGTGCTTCTCAAGCGCATACCTGTCCTGGGCTCTGTTCTCTTCTTTATCCCAAGTCCCCTCTGTTGCTAGTCTCCAGGTGCTCCATCTTCCCCTTGTTGGTTTCTTTAATCTGTTCACACTTTTGCTAATAGTCCCCGCAATTACTTCTTTGAATGAGCCATCTGTTTCCTGCCAGGATCCCAGTCAAGTAAATTTGGGGGAAGTGCTTGAAAATTTGCAATGCTTATTAGCATCTTAAGGCTCCAAAAAGTCCTGCTGTAAAGCAACTCTTTAATTTTGTTTTGTCTACAAAATCCCTTTTTCATGGAATGCTTATTAATCCTTACAGAATGTAAGAAAAGCTGCTACAAACTAATGGTCATTTGAGGAGAGGAGTGACATACACAAAGCAAAGCTTTAAGAAAATTAGTTTGACCAGTGGCAAGAGAGCATTGGAAATAACAGAAGCAGGAAGATCTGGAAAGAGTACAGTAATAGTCTCACTTTGAAGGTGTGATTTGGGTCATGAGAGTGGGAAGGAGGGAACGTGACAGCTGATATGCACGCTGTGTCCCTTCCGCCGGGCCAGTGGAGCTGGGCAACCACCCTGACCTCCAGTGAGAATGGAGCGTCTGCTAATGGTAAGTTCCATGATTCAGCACCCGTGTTCTCTTTGAGAATTTTGATTAAGGGCACTTGGGGAATACTGTCTACTATCTCCAAAACTGACAGGACCCAGAAGTAGAATAAAATCCGACCATTAAATACATGCAACTTGGGCTTCCCTGGTGGCACAGTGGTTGAGAGTCTGCCTGCCAATGCAGGGGACACGGGTTCGAGCCCTGGTCTGGGAAGATCCCACATGCCGCGGAGCAACTGGGCCCGTGAGCCACAACTACGGAGCCTGCGCGTCTGGAGCTTGTGCTCCGCAACAAGAGAGGCCGCGATAGTGTGAGGCCCGCGCACCACGATGAAGAGCGGCCCCCGCTTGCCGCAACTAGAGAAAGCCCTTGCACAGGAAACGAAGACCCAACACAGCCATAAATAATAAAATGAATAAATAGCATTCCCTTTAAAAAAAAAAAAAAACACACGCAACTTTCTCCCTGCGGTTGTACAAGTCAAAAATAGGAGCATTTTCATTGAGAAATCTACAGATTTAAATAATCATGATGACGTTATGAAAGAGGAATTGGGATGCTGAGTTAGATGCTTTGGAGGACAATTAATAGGCCAGACCTTGGTCTCATGTTAATGTGGATCTGCTTTTTTCTCAAGAATCTCCTTGATCAAAAGCCTGAATTTGTGAGGTTTTGTGTCAAAAGAACATTCGCCACATTCTCCAGCAAAATTTATTCAAGGGAAGAAGAACACTGCTCCATATGCCTGACTATCTACAAAGTCTATGGACCAAGGTTGCCCCAGAATTTCCTATTTTCCTTACTTAGGTGTTGCATCATGACCTGAGAGAACTTATCCACTTCTGTTTTCCTGCATTCACGTTTCCGCTGCATACTTTTACCCCAGTTGAATCTTTCACAGAAATCCAGAGATGGAGCTGAGAACCCCAGGTCTCCAAATAGTCCGTTGTTAAGGTGGTGTAATCAATTCTCAGTTACTTGCAATGAGGAAAGGAAGCATTAGAGTTGACGGGAGAGGACTGCAGGAAGTCAGCTCAGCAGGGCAGGAATCCCGAGAGAGAGAGTCCAGAGCCAGGGGCACACCCTGGCAGCAGGAAGAGCCCTCGGTCAGGAAGAAAAGTGGAGGGAGCCCTTTCTGAGTAGTTTGGACTCACTGGATGACAGCCTTCCCAGAGAAGAGCACATGGGTTTTCAGGACACAGGATGACTGTCTCCAATACCCAGGGGCAGCGATGGTGCCGGGGGTGGTGGTGTGGGTAGCTAATTCTCTGTGGTGCTGAAGAGTGGACCTAGAATGAATGGTCAAGTGATAGACTTGTGCTCAATTTTGATTGAACTGAAGGAATCTTCTGGTATCTGTGGCAACTCTCAGAGAGTTAATAATAATGATAGTACAGATCTGTCTGTCACTGGCAGTTGATTATAAATCAATTCTACCTGTATTTCAACAGACAGCAGCCAAGCAAAAAGAGAGTAGAATTCTACACTGATCTCAAATGCATAACATGGCAAATGCTAGAGCAGAAAACAAGACATACAAGCCCTCTTTGAGAAAAGTCTTTTATGCCTGAGTATGTTCAACGTGTTCCCTTGACACAGAAACTGAAGAGTGGTCCATTCCATCTTTTTCAGGGAGAGGATGGGTCACTTTCCAAATTCTGAATCTTCCTGTTCTAAGAGGTTGGATGAAACCACAAATCTGATCCTCACAGAGCTCTCCTCACTGCGAGCTGGAAAGTGCCCAGGGGATGGGAGGCCTCTGGAGTCAGTTCAAGGATATTATGTCATTTGTCGTTTAGAATCATCAATTGCCCCACTAATAATTAGTCAAGTGTATATGCGCACACACACACGTATCCTTTTTAAAAGAAGGAAAGATTGGGTTTCCCTGGTGGCTCAGTGGTTGGGAGTCCACCTGCCAATGCAGGGGACATGGGTTCAAGCCCTGGTCCGGGAAGAACCCACATGCTGTGGAGCAACTAAGCCTGTGCGCCACAACTACTGAGCCTGCGAGCCACAACTACTGAAGCCCATGCACCTAGAGCCTGTGCTCCGCAACAAGAGAAGCCACCGCAATGAGAAGTCCGCTCGCTGCAACTAGAGAAAGCCTGCGCGCAGCAACAAAGACCCAGCACAGCCAAAAATAAATAAATAAATAAATAGATAAAACAAATAGAAAGAAGGAAAGATCTGTAAACGGACTTTGAGAGCTCTTCCTGGCTACTTACAGACCACAAAGACTATATTGGCCAGATGTAGAAGGCAAAGGAAAAAGGGAGATTTAGGGGAGATTTAAGTCTCCCTTCCAAAAACAAAGCAATTTTTCTTGCAAATCTCCAGATCATGAGGTCTGAGTTGACGTATCAGATGGTTGCTTAAACTTGGGCTGATTTCAGAGTATGTTGGGGGGTGGGGGAGATAACCTGCCATCAACCCTTCCTGCCTTGAGACCTCATGAGACTTCCCTGTCCCACCCCCAGCCCCATCTGCAAAGTGGCCAACAAGAAAGATAGCCCCTTGAGTTATGGAGAAATGGTCCAAAGGAAAATCGGAGGCAGCAACAGTGTAACTGCTGGGACAGATGAGGAGGCAGCCCTTATGTCTTTCAATTTAGACGTGCGACACTTTGGAAAGTTCATTTGTTTTCAGAGTAAAGCCCAATTTATAGATGTGGATATTGAGGCTTATAGGGTAGAAAGATTACTAAAAGTTAAAGTGTGAACAAGCATCCAAGTCAAGAAGAGACAGGTGTCCTAAGAAGCGAAGGTTGTGTTTAAAGTCAAATAGCCACTAGAGGCCTTGGAAACAAGACAACTGGACCAGATGATTTGTGTCCTGTGGGCACAACCAGCCATGGGTTAATTTTTTGTTTTCCCACCAGGTAAAGAAGCATCGTGTCGGGGGAGACTAAGTCAGCTAAGGTCACTACATGGTCTTCTGGCAACCTGAGTGTCCCTGTTCCCTTCCCGGGACTGAATTGTAAGCCAGCTGGAAGGTTGGCTGCTTGGAAGTCAAGACCGTAAACTAGGGGTCCCGGACTCTTGGTGGGAAGGAGCAGCTTTGTTCTTGAGCCTCTGCAGTCCTAAAGTGGCTGGGGAAGAGAGTACATGTGCCCATGTGTGCCAGGCCTGGCTGCATGCCCCACTGAGTGAGGATGCGTTTGGAAACTACTGATACTTTCTAGGGCTCCACAGAAAACATCTCACTGTCTCCTCTAATGCAGCCCAGAGTACCCCAAATAGTTCATTAATAGGAAAGGTGGGCTAAGCATCTTGTGTTTCCCTCTGGCTAGTTCATATCTTGGAAGGAACAAAAATCAACAGAGATCCGATATCCAGCTTGCCCAGAACAACTTTGGAGGAAGTTTTGGAATGCGGCAGGAAAGGAATCCTTGCAGGTTTCATTGAATGAGGAGGAGGAAGGAAGTGAAGGGGCCTTGTTCTACCCCATCAGAAACCAAAGTTTCCAGGGAAGGAGGGATGGGCTGGGGAAGTCTGGGTTAGCTCCCCTGCTTCCCTCTTCTCTGTGTCCTGTCACATCAGCAAAGGGGCTCTGCAGCCTACGACACAGAGCTGTTCTCTCTGTTTGCAAGAGCAGAGCAAAAATGTGATAGAAAACATGGGCAGAATGTCTCATAAACAGGAACAGAGGAAGGGCAAGAGGAGAGAGAATGGTGATTAGCTGTCTGTGTCTTGCCAATTATTATAAGCTCTGTTTATGTTTTCAACAAGTGATTTTCCATTCTGGGTGGAGTGGCGTGTGAGGGTCACTGAGACAATCCCTTAGGTACCAGGAAAAATACAAACCCAAACAGAAGCAGCCTTGCCACACTGGTGGGCTGGTGCCAAGAGAGCACTGATTCTCTTCTGGTGTGGGTTTTTCCCTCCTCTGGTATGTTACAGCATGCTTGTCACTCCCCTCAGCGCTGAACGGGAGGAGCTGGGTGATGCCTCAGTGGCCCACGTCTGTCTGAAATGCACAATCAGGCGCTTCTCCCCCTGGCTGTGGAAATGTTGTCCTCACACAAAGTTTCTGCCCTTCAAGACACTTGCCTGGTTGATGGCAAAGCTGGGAATATTGTCTCCTCCTCAGGGAAGCCCCCCTTGATGTTCCATAGCACTTAATACAGTTATAATCATCCAACTAATTGAGTTGTGTGCTTATCCATTTAGCATTTGCCTCTTGACCGTATAAGCACTTTGGAGGAGAACTCTTTCGATCCACTTTATCACTTTATCTCCAGCTACTAGAAGAGAGCCTGGTACACAGTAGGTGCTCAATACCTACTTATTGGATGAATGACTGAATGAATGAATGGCATTATCACCCAAAGAGACACTGGTACTCGGAAAGAAAGGATACAGGCCCATGGCCATGGTTATTCGTTCATGCACATGAATTACTGTATGAGGTTGTTTAGCAATGCTGAATGGCATGGAAAGAGCAAAGGCAGAGATATCCTACAGACTGGGATTCAAACCCCAGTCCTATCAACTGATGTTGAGAAAGTTCTAGTATCTCTGTTCCTCAGTTTTCTTATCTGTAAAGTGGGGAGAGTAATCACACCTACCTCAATGACATGCTGAATATAAAGTGTTTAGCACAGTGCCTGGCACATAACAGGTGCAAAATAAGCATGCTTCCTTTCCTCATACTTCTCATACTTTGCAATGATCGCAGAGGGGTAGTGGAGAGGTTTCAGCCAGAGAGCGAGACCCTTCTGGGAGAGACATCTTAGCACGCACAGGTCAAGCGTGAAAGAGGCCCAGCCATGGATGGACTGTGGCAGGAGGGCTCCCTCCTGCCCAGCCTCGCTAGAGGAGGAGCCAGCTCCTTGAGAGAAATGGGACAGTGGTGATGAGAGGAAAAAAGAAAAGGGAATGCTCATTCAACAAACAGTTTGCAACCTTCAGGAAGCACACTCAGAAAGATAGCATTAGCCCCATGTCCAAACACAGAGTTTGGCATGGCCCCTGCCCCTGGGATTCCCATTGTTCTCTTCCTCCTTCAACCTCCTGTGGACCTGGGCATGCCCATCTGCCAGTCTCAGGAGACGGAGAGAAGTGGTTGGGAGAAGTGGAGAGGGCAGGTCTGAGGGCAAGGAGTGATGTGGGGCTGGACACGTGGCCACAGGTCCATCCTTTGAACATGCATGTTTCCTGTCCTTAAAATAGGGATGGTATGATGCTGCAAATAAACACGCCACAACTAAGACCCAGCGCAGCCAAATAAATAAATAAATATTTTAAAAAAAAAATAAATAAATAAATAAATAAATAAATAAAATAGGGATGGTATGGAGGCAACCTAAGTGTCCATCAACAGATGAATGGATGAGGAAGATGTGGTGTGTGTGTATGTATATGTGTGTGTGTATATATATATATATATATATATATATATATATATACATACAATGGAATACTACTCAGCCATAAAGAAGTACTAAATTATGCCATTTGCAACAACATGGATGGACTTGGAGGGTATTATGCTAAGTGAAATAAGTCATACAGAGAAAGACAAATACTGGATATTACTTATATGTGGAATCTACAAAATACAATAAATTAGTGAATATAACAAAAAAGGAACAGATTCACAGATTGAGAGAACAAACTCGTGGTTACCAGTGGAGAGAGGGGATGCTGGAGGGGCAAGGTAGGGGAGGAGATTAAGAGGTACAAACTATTATGTATAAAATAAATAAGCTATTTGTATATTTTGGAGATTAATCCCTTGTTGATCACTTTGTTTGCAAATATTTTCTTCCATTCTGTGGGTTGTCTTTTTGTTTTGTTTATGGTTTCCTTTGCTGTGCAGAGCCTTTTAAGTTTAATTAGATCCCATTTGTTTATTTTTGTTTTTATTTTCATTACTCTAGGAGGTGGATCAAAAAAGATATTGCTGCAATTTATGTCAAAGAGGGTTCTGCCTATGTTTTCCTCTAAGAGTTTTATAGTGTCCAGCCTTACATTTAGGTCTTTGATCCATTTTGAGTTTATTTTTGGGTATGGTGTTAGAGAGTGTTCTAATTTCATTCTTTTACATGTAGCTGTCCAGTTTTCCCAGAACAATGGAATATTACTCAGCCATAAAAAAAGAATGAAATAATGCCATCTGCAGCAACATGGATGGACCTAGAGATTTATCATACTAACTGAAGTAAGTCAGACAGAGATAGACAAATATCATATATTGCTTATATGTGGAATCTAAAAAAATGATACAAATGAACTTATTTACAAAGCAGAAATAGAGCCACAGATGTAGAAAAACAAGTTTACCGGGGGAAAGGAGGGAAGGAATTAATTGGGAGATTGACATATACACACTACTATATATAAAATAGATAACTAATAAGAACCTACTGTATAGCACAGGGAACTCTATTCAAGACTCTGTAATGACCTATATGGGAAAAGAATCTAAAAAACAGTGGATATATGCATATGCATAACTGATCACTTTGCTGTACAGCAGAAACTAACACAACATTGTAAATCAACTATACTCCAATAAAAATTTTTTAAAAAAGAAGAAAAATAAGCTATGAGGATATATTGTACAGCACAGAGAATATAGCCAATATTTTAGAATAACTATAAATGGAGTCTTTTAAAAATCATGAATCCCTATGTTGTACACCTGAAACTTACATAATATTGTACACCAACTATACTTCAATAAAAAAAATTGAAAATAGGGATGGGAGAGGCAGAGGCAGTGAAGACAGCCTCCCACTCATCCACCCATTCAAGCCTTTGCTCCTATAGAAAAAGTCTATCCAGGCTTCTTGGGTGTAGGAAATGTACTGGTGGGCAAAGTGGACATGGCCCACGGCCTCCAGAGAGTCCTGTGGGGAAGAGAGATCTCCATGTAACAGTCACAGCCATGGACAATCGCAAACTGTGGAGTTCTGGGTCAGGGGAAGAGGGGAGGGGAGGTCCAAACTCCCCTGCTTTGCCTTTCCTCAATGACTTTAGTTTTCTGAGTACACAGCCGTCTTCCTCCCTGAGGAAGGAAAAAGAGCAAAAAACCAATTATCTGTGTCTGGGGGCACCCGGGCCTGACCATCCACCCTGAGACACAGAACCGCTGGGCTTGCTTGACAGGGACAAGGGTCCAGGGCTCTGTCCCTGGAGCCTGTAGAGCACCTGCCCTGACCCACCTTCCCAGGTGGGAATAGCAAGAGCAGTGCTGGTTCCTGAGTGCTTTACACACTGTCTCATGGAATCCTTACCAAGGGCCCAAGGACCAGGTGTTCCATACTCCATTTATAGATTAGGAAACTGAGGCTGAGACAGGTTAAGAAAGTTGGCCAGATTTCACAATTACTCAGAGGTGGAGTCGGGACCTAAACCAACCGACCCAAGAGCCCAGGGGCCTAGTCTCCCTCAGCTCGCTCCTCCTGACTGGCCTTCCTGGGACTCTGGCCAGCTTGCTGGGGGTGCCCTGGTCACCCTGCTGCCCCTCCCATGCAGCCACAGCCCCCATCCCGCGACAGCACATGGGCAGAGCCCCGGGACCCCCGGAGGCAAGCCTTGACTCCAACACTGAGCCCTCGGCCCACTGGCAGGAATTTCCAGCCCCCTCCTCCCTTTTGGCAGCAACAAGTGTGAGGGTTTCCCCCACCTCCGCCCCATCCAGAGAAGCAGGGCGCTGCAGAGCAGCTGGCAAACACAGAACCAAACACCTGTGTGCCAGATATTACAGCTGCACGTGTGAAACACGATCTGTCTACAGCGCCTGTCACATGCCACGTCCAGTTGTTGTACTAGGGCAGGTTGGAAGGGGATCCATTGAAGAGGCCTTTCCGGGGCAGAATTTCAAAGCACAGGCACCCACCCCTTCCCCTCTCCCACCCCCAGCATTTTACTTGCTCCTCTCCCTTTCACTTGGCATTTCCGGCTGGGTTTGCCCTTCACCAGCCCGAGCAGAGCAGTGACGGTGAGGAGTCGGCGCACTCCGGGCGGTAATAAAGGGGCTCCGTGTGCTCCCAGGGCTTTTCATCTTCAAAGCAGTTGTTTGATTTCTTGTTCCAGCGGCTGCACATCTGACTGAAACATTCGTGGATGCCAGGCTGACGGGTTCCCTTCAAAGCCGGTGCCTGGGAGACCCAGAAGCGGCTGCAGTTTGGCTAGGTACCCGCCCGGGGTAGTCGCTTCATCCTCATCCCCGAGGCTGCAGACGTGCTCCACCCCAAAGTCCAGCTCTTCTGCTTCGCAGAGACCTGCTCATTTCCTGCCAGAGTCACTTTCAGGGCTTTGGTTGATGTTCACATTTAGCCTGCGTATGAAAAAGAGAAAAAGATAGGACATTTCACAGGTGCTAAAGAGGGCGGGGGGAGGGTGCAAAGAAGAGAAAAACGAATTGCTATTAACTCGCAGAGAGCCTTTCGCCAGACGGAGACTGCGCAGCGGTGGCAGTTTTCACCCACAACTGACTATTTACCCCGATGGAACAGAAAGAGGGAATAGAATCCAAAATGGCAACGCATGCCTCACATAGGTCCACCTGCCCTGAATGCCGTGAACTCCATGACACTTCAAACTCCTTAGGGGGTTGGCCCAGCTGAGAAACGGGACATGGTGATTGCACACAACTGACACGTTTATCAAACCCAAATGGATCGTCTTGCTTATTCATTGTCAGTCAACTAATATTTACTCAGTCAATCCTCACTGCAACCTTACGCAGTAGTTTCTATACTATCCCCAATTCACAGATGAAAAAACCAAGGCTCAGGACGTGAAGTATTTTGCAAAAGGGCAATCTGGGTAGTAAGTGGTAGAGCACGATCTGGGCTCATAACTTTCTGGGCCTCAAAGTGAATGAAAAAAGTAGGACTCTGGGCGGCTGCCTTCACAGTCTTCAAGTACCAGGCTCGGAGGAGGTAGGGGGCCAAGTGTGGACCTGACCCACCCCTGATGTACTGAAAGGAGAAACTGCAGACTCAGTTTCCAAAGTTCTTCTCACTTAGGTCTCTTTCTTCAACTTTCTTTTCAAATGAAAAAAAAAAAAAAGTTTTAATTCCAGAAATCATTTTACATGGATTGAGAATTAGCTGTTGCTTGGCCACTGTTGCTTGGCAAGAGTACAAAGAGACCGTATCTGTATCTGTGTGCCCCATCGTTCCTCGTACAGCATGCCACTCAAGTATCAGCCTGTCGCCACTCGAGGTGGCACTTTCTTGGTTCTGTACTGTGCAGAATGCAATTTTCACTTGCCCCTGAAAAATCAATATGGAAAGGCTCTAATTCCCCAGATGTCGATTTTTCAATAAAAAAGGGAAAATGAAACTCTGCGGGATTGCAGCCAAAATGGTGCCCCTGAGCCAACTGCAGTCTGGAGAGAGACTCAGCAAGTGTTTCAGAGAAAAGCACCAACTTTTGACGTTGCTCTCCTCAGATGACACGGCAACTCGGAAAGGAAGCAAATGGGGCTGATGAGTCTGCGTGAGATTTAGCAGCACTCCTTCACAGGAAGATGTCTCACTCCAAGGAGATTTACTGCCAAACTCAGGCTGTCCTGGGGTGCTATTGATGGTCAGTGTGGTAACAGGGAAAGAGCTTAACTTTGGACTGAAGACATAAATGCACTAAAACCCCGTCTCCATCGTGCAATAGCTACTTTCCACTTAGCAGCTCTGATCATCCCATTTCCTCAACCCAAAGGAGGAAGAAGAGTCAGAGCTGCTGACTGGGTTCTCAGGGAGCAGAAGAGACAATACACGTGAAAGTGCCAGCACAACGCCTGGCTCAGAGTGGACTTTCAATAGGGTTAGTTTCCCTCTGGCTGCCCCAGCCTCTTCTTTCCTTATAACTTTATAACTGGGGCTGAACAGCTGATACCCTTCAGTACATGGTATTGTCAGTGTAGGGCCACAGTGAACTATTGAGTTACCCAGGCTGGGACCTCCTAATCCACCCATGCTGATGACATGAAGAAAGATGTCACCACCCATCTCTAGAGACCCTCTAAAACAAGTCCACCAGGGTTTCTTGCCATCTCCTTCCGTGGCTGCTTGACAGTGAGTCAAGAAAAAGAAGAGGAGCCCAGACCCCAGCATGTGACCTGGTCGTGTAACATGAGCCAACCCCCGTGCCCTCTGCCTGAGCCGAGGACAGGTCCCTCAGCAGAAGCTTGAGTCCCAGGCCTCTGGGGCACTGCCACATGATCCTGGGTGGGTCATGTAGCTTCTGGATGCTTCTGACCCTCAGCTGTCCAACAGGTTAATAATAGTGAGGCACACTTGGACCCAGCACAGCAGGGTTTTGCAAAGAGAAGTCACCGTAACAAGTGCAATAATGGGACACAATGAGAGGAAATTAAAAAAAAAAAAAGCCCACCTAGCACTGAAGTCTATTATTTCAAGGCTTTGCTCTCCACCCCCCGCCATGTCCTGAAACAAAATAAAGGAGATATTTAAGGCCACCGAGATAACACACACCTCCCCTGGGAGGTTCCTTGGTATCCCTACTGAAGATGGATCAGTCCTGTGCAGGGGCTCTTGCACCAACCCCCGTAGCCTTCCAGACCTGTGACCTGGAGGCTGTGGGGAGCAGAAGGGCCGAGGAAAGAATGGAAGTAGAGGCTGGCTGCTTCACACACTGGGTTTTAGTGACTGGCCTGCCTGCCCCACCCCCAGGTCCATCAGAACTGTATCCAGCAGAAGAGGTGTAATTCTTCAGGAGCTGCAGTTTTCAGAAAGTGAGGGGATGGAGTGAGAGAAAGGCACAGACAATTGAGGCCAGATACAATGTAAAACTGTTCTGAATTTTTCTAGGAAGTCAAAAATAAGTACATAAACCCTCCTCTACACGTGGTAGATGGACTAAATAGAGCCTATTTGGTTGATGTTAAGAACTGGGTTTGGGGAACCTTTAAGACAGTGTTTTCAGGGCTGGGCATGGGGAGGGAGAACGTTGATCAGTGGTGATGACAGATTTCCAGAGTGATAATGCCATGGGGGACTGATAGTTCAGCTGGGGCAAGAGCTTCCTGGAATGAGCCCACGGAGTAGCTTATATATACAATCTCATCTAACAGCAGAGTCAGAAACAACCTAAATATGGGTCAGTAGGGAACTGGTTACATACAATGGAATACGATTATTCCTTTGAAGGCTGTTAAAAATGGTGTTTAAGATTTACATATCTTGACATAGAAATGTGTCCTCAAAATACAGTATTGGGTGAAGAAAGTAGCTTCTATAAAATGTATAATATGAGCCCGTTTATGTAAAAGGGAATCCACGCATCAAGAGATATCCTGAAAGATGATCGCCAAAATGTTACCTGTGGTGTCCATCAGAGGATGAGATCTTGAGTAACCATTTTTCTTTCTTCTTTGTTCTCTTCCGTATTATTTCTTTGTCTTACAAAGAGCATTTACTTAAAAAACAAAAGCACCATCAAAAATCCATCTCTATAAGAAGTAAATTTCACTTTTTCATCTCAGTGAAAATTCATGATTAAGCAGTGGGAAAGGCATTGAACGTTCTCCTGATCTTCCAGGACACACCATGATTAAGAGAGAGTAAAGCTCTCTCTGATTTCCTAATATCGTAAAAATACTGGGGAGAAGGAACATTGTGCAAGATGCCATCAGAACATCTCTCTTGACTCTAACAAATCCCTATTCTCAACCCTCTTGCAAAGAAAATAACACATATCTCATAAGGTCTATTTTTACATAGTCATTTTCCCCCTTTTTTCTTTAGTACTTTTTAATTCAAATGTGTACAGGTATCCCCTGCTTTTCAAAAATTTGCTTTACACCACCTCGCTTTTACGAAAGGCTTACGTTAGTATCTGTCTTCACGAATCGAAAGAAATCTGAAGAGGACTTGTGATTTTTATGAAAAGGCCCAAATCAATAAAAGAGCTCAGTGTGTGTCTTGCAGTGAGCCATTATAGAGGCAGGATGCACCTGGAGCTGCAAGTGCGGCACCCCAGCTCCTTCCTTGGGAACTGCCCTGAGCATCTCAGCATCAAGCCGCCAGAGCTTTGAACTGTGTCTGTGAGCATCTGCGCTTTATCTTGATCTATTTTGTGCATCCATTGGCAAGATGTGTCCTAAGGTAACTGCTTCTTCAATTTACAAGCCATTCCGGCTTTTGGAAGTTTTCACAGGAACGCTCTACTTTCAAACGGGGGTTGGGGGTATGGGGAAACTGCATGGAGCTTGTGTGGTATGTAAGACCTTCTATCGGAAAGCCATCCCCTCATCTGCTGGCTGTGCTTTGCTGCAGGCCCATTAGTCAAAATAGTCACGGAGACCACAGTGGAAGAAGGCACCCACCCATCCGAGTCGTTTTGTCCATGGAGCGAGCTGACCCTCGCTACAGGGCACCTGAAGCTCTCATAATGAAGTGGGTTTGCAAAAGTGGCTCCTCCTCCATGCTCATGTGCAAAACTCAAGAGACGTGTAGTCCTTGTTCATTCGATATTTACTGAGTGCCCGCTGTGTGTTAGGATGGTGCTAGGTGCTGGGTCTACAGCAGCGAACGAAATAAAAGCCTCTGCCCTCAGGGAGCTTATATTCCAGTGGGAGAAGTCAGACAAGCAAACACACACATTTCAGAATGTAGTAAGTGCTGTGCTGAAAGACAAAGCAGGGTAGAGGGGGCAGAGTGACAGGGTGGCCGGCGCTCTTTTAGATGAGATTCTCAGGAAAGTCCTTTCTGGTTAAGATGACCTCTGAACAGAGGCCTGAGGGAAGTGAGGGAGCGAGCCATGAGGACACCTGCAGGAACAGCATTCCAGGCAGGGGCACTGGAAGCGCAACGGCCCTGCAGGAGAGCTGGCGCAGTGTATGCCAGGAGCTACAAGCAAGTCAGTGTGGCTGGGACCCAGCAACTAAGAGGAGTGGGAGGAACGGAGGTGAGCGATGGCTGAGAGGTCAGGTCCTGCAGATTTGCGGGCTCCTGTGAGGACTGGGATTACACCTGAGTGGAATGAAGAACCTTGGAAGAGCTTAAGCAGAGTTGCCTGAGCTAATATGGTGGAGGCTGCATTTTTATTCTTTTCAGAAACAGAGTGAAGAAGTTACCAAATAAATAAAAAGAGGCATCATTTTTTGGGGCTTCCCTGGTGGCGCAGTGGTTGAGAATCTGCCTGCCGATGCAGGGGACACGGGTTCGAGCCCTGGTCTGGGAGGATCCCACGTGCCGCGGAGCAACTAGGCCCGTGAGCCACAACTACTGAGCCTGCGCGTCTGGAGCCTGTGCTCTGCAACAAGAGAGGCCACGATAGTGAGAGGCCCGCGCACCGCGATGAAGAGTGGCCCCCGCTTGCCGCAACTGGAGAAAGCCCTCGCACAGAAACGAAGACCCAACACAGCCAAAAATAAATAAATAATAATTTTTAAAAAATGAATATCTAAAAAACAAACAGAAAAAAAAGAGGCATCATTTTTAAGAAAGAGAAATGAATATGTATGCCACCCAAAAGGACTATGAATACTTCGTGGGTTTCTTCCTTTGCATAATAATAATTAACCTCGTATGGATCTAATGTCTTTCCCCAAAAAGCATCATAAACAGTCGTCAGTCAATGGTCTTGGAGAACAGAACTTGCCACAAGGCAACAACAGGAGCTTTGAGCAAAGCAGTGAGTCCCTGTGGGTCACAGAGGACTGGTCCCTGCTTTGCCAGAGTTGTGGGCATTCCTCTCTCCTTTCTCTGTATTCAAGGCACACCCTGGGCATGTGCAAAGGATAAAAAGCTGCAGCTTTCTTTTATGAAGGTCAAAACCCACAGTCTTGTCATGTTTTATTTTCAGCACTAAATTAACTTAAGTACAGTAATAATAAAAGTATTAATAAAATGAAAAATAGCTAATATTTACGAGGTGTCTACCATGTGCTTTACAAATGTTTACAATTATTACTAACTTAATTCTTATAAGAAACCTTACATGCTATTATTACTCCCATCCCACTGTTCAGGAAACTAAGATCCAAGAACTTACAAAACCTTGCATACATTTGCACAGGTGACTAGTGGCAGAGCTGGAATTCAAACCCATTTCTGTCTGAATGTAAATCCTGTGTTCTCAGCCAGTTGGCTACACTACAGAGTGGTTCACTAATGAATGTGCAGTGCTGGACTCAAACAGGGACATACAAGTATAAATCCTAGTTGCTTGAGAGCTGAAAGATTAGTGGGAGCTGAGACCTGCACAGAGAAAAAACAAGGGTGGAGGGCGTGCTGGATTGTGGCCCTGACTGTACATGGCCGGCATAGAAGGAAGACTTTGAGGAATTGGGGGTGGGGGCAGGCTTCAAGGGTTACATCCTTATTCAGCTGAGTTCCCAGCTCCAAGAATTCTGGGGCTTGGTGAGGTTGGCCCTTAGGTGGATTTTTCTAGCCAGCTGCCACGTACTGAGCATTCCTCTGGGCCAGGCACTCCGCTAGTGCTTGTGTGTGTGAGTGCCTTTAATCTTCACTGTCCTCTGAGGTGGTCTCCGCATTGTACAGATGCATTAAGTAAGATGGCCAAGGTCTTACAGCTTATAGATGGAATGGCTAAGGCCTTATCCAGGTTGATTCAAAAGCCAGTGTCTTAGTCCTTATGCATCCTTTGTAAATTTCCAGGCCTTTGGAGTTAGAGTTTCCCCCTTTTCCCTCAGGACCCACTTTTATGTGCTACTCTTAAGGAGATGGCCCTTTTTATATGCATTAGCTCAAAGGAAAGGTGGCACCTAAAATTCCCATTCATGGATCTCAGGGTAGGATAAGCATTGCGTGTGTGTGTGTGTGTGTGTGTGTGTGTGTGTGTGTGTGTGAGAGAGAGAGAGAGAAAGAGGAAGAGGAAGAGAGAGGGGGAGAGACGGGTATTTTTAAAGAGAGAGGGTGGGAGAGAGAGATGGGGTAGGGCGGAGACTGCTCTAAGGGGCACTGAAAGTCAGGGCAGAGTCTGCAGCCTCAGCTTCTACCCTCCAGCGGTGCACACAGAACACACAGGAGAGAGGCTTGAGGCTGCTATCCCCATCTGAAGTCCTGCCACTGCTTATAGAGCCACCTTGTAAAGTCACTCTCAGAACAAAGCTTTTGCTCAAAGCCGCCGCGCCCCCAGGCTGGGCAGTTGTGCCCCAGGCGGGGTTTCCGCCCACGCCATGCGGGCAGCAGCTGTAACCAGGACCTCCGAGGACGGGCTCTCTGCCCCCTGCCCCACCTCCCTCGCTTGGGCATCTTGCGGTTGGCCGCTCCTGGCACGCGTCCACCCCAGCAGGCCGGTGTCACGTCGGGAAGCGTCAGCGCGGGCAGATGGGCTCGGCTCTCTGGGCTCATCCTGAGAGGGCTTATCCCCCCACCGCGAAGGCCGTGGGTGATGGGAAACCCAGCAGGAAGCTGGACGGTGATGGACCGGTCGTCCGGTCGCACAGCCAGGAAGTCGTGAGAGGGCCTTTCACCCTTGCACGATCCTGGCCTGGGGGACGATGACACTTTAACTTTCATCCTTGGACACACATCCCACAATCATGTATTGAGCACCTACCAGTCCTACTTTGTTGTTGTTGTTTAAAAGAGAACGCAAGAGATGATATTTATTGCCTCTTGGTAAATGTGAAAGGTTCTCTCTATTCGCGGTGGTGTGTGACATTGTTTGCTATGAGAGGGTATCTGGAAATGGTAATTTGTTTCAGTCAACCTAACTCAAACCGATCTGAAAACTTAAAAAGTTTCCTGCCCATCAGAGAAGCTCACAGATACAATCACTCTTTGTGTAAAATGGAATCCACGTGTCTCTGCCGTATGTATCAAGGGGCACCCTGAAAGATGTCTACCCAAATGTCACCTGTGGTTGTCTTTGGAGGACCAGATCTTGAGTAATTTTTTTCCCTTTTTTCCTTGTTCTCTTCTGTATTACTTGGGAAGAGACTAGGGAGAGAAAGACAACACACGGCTCTCTCCTCCTTGAGGAGAGACTAATCCAAAGATCACATCTGTACAAGAGCTCTGCGCCTTGCAAAGTGCTGTCATCTATTTACTGCTTTCAAACCTTTTCCACCAGAGCATTCCTGCAGGATCAGAGGAGAGTGAAGCTGAGTGCCTGACATAACCCACCAACAATGCCGAGTTCTTTGAAGACTTGTGCTTCTCCTTAAAATTCATGCAAATTTTGCCTTATACTAGACAATATATTATTTAAGCATAAAAATGTTCTTGGCTATCTAAACATCATTAAGCAAAATTAATGGTCCAAGAAAATGCTCCAGGTTTATCCTGTGACTCTCCATGTGCCCAGGGTGACTGTCACGATTTCTAGGACAAGGGCCTCTCAGAGCAGCAAGGAGGTGGCAGCAGGTCCAGATCAGGGCTCCATAGACTTTCAGAGTCTCTGCTAGTCTCTTCCCCCTGGGGTTCCCTGGCAAGGTGAGCTTAAAATGGGCTTACTTGAAATGTATCAGAATTCTTACACTAGGATTGCTTGTGAAACAACTTGCAGGCTCCAAAAACTTCTGCTGCATCAATAATTCTACTCCAATCCCTGGTGAGATCCTATGGATATCTTGGACACGCCTTTGACCCCTTGGACTAGGATTTACACTTCTTGGCTTTTATTCTATTTTCTGGCTTTTTTTGGACCTGCAAAACCTGTTTGACCACTCCTACGACCACAGTGCTTAAGCCTTTATGACCCAGATGAACCACCTTGAGTAACAGCTGACACCGCTGACAGACACCATGACAACACAGCACAGGCGCCATCGACCTTGGCTTTCCTCAAACTTACAGTCAACACGTAGCACCACTGTGCAGGCTTCCAGGAGGACTTGAGGAATAGTCACCTGCACTCTATCTTCAGGTGATACCCACCCCCCTTTGAGGCTATTCTCATGGTCAGTAAAGATGGCGAGTTTATCCATGTCCATAGAAACATTCTGGTATACTTTCTGGTTCTCATCTTGGATCTGACAACATGGTTTAACTGTTTAGGTTGAAAGAGACCAGCTCTGGCCCATTTACACTGGGGAATGAGTCGGGCCAGTTATCATGGACTTTGGACAAACCTTCATGCCAATGGAATGCACCTTAGGATGTTGTTGAGCATCTCAGGACAAGCACACCTCCCCGTGAAAGGTAAAGCAGCTGTGAAGGCCACTGAAATATACACGATGACATCTGATCTGTTCTTTATACTCTACCTGACCTGTGGCCAAGGTCATGCTATATGAATTAAGGTAATATGACCTTATTCTGGGTGCCTCTTACAGAAAGGCTTTGGCAGCAATGGAGAGAACAAAGAAACTAAGCAGAAATACTGCAGTCACCTTGCTTTTTTTCATTAAGATGGTGATAACAGAAGGATGAAGTAACACAGTGTCAAAAGCACAGAACTTCTGCTCCTCACACACTTGATATATTATTGATATCTGGAATTACCTGATCTGAAAAGGAAGAAAAAGAAACAGTAAAGTTTTCCTTTTTATTGGATTTTTAGGGCTGAAAATGTGCTGTTTGCTAGAAAAAGCAGCTAATAAGTTGCTAAGTGACTTTAGGTCAGGTTTTCTGGAAGAACTTTTCTTTGGATCAGTATCATTTACGAACGAATTTGGCTAAAAGTAACAGAAAACGATAGTGGCTTAAAGAAGTAAGCTTTATTCCTCTCACAGGACGAGGTTCGGAGGTGACAGTCCAGGGCAGGTGCAGTGCCTCAGTGATGCTCCCAGAGACCAGATCTCTTCCTTCTTTCTGCTCCTCACTCCATTCTTACCCTGGTCAGGCTTCCATACTCATCTGCTGACTGTCACCTGTGTCTTTGACATCTGCATCCTGGGGGTGAGGTGGGGAACAAAGGGTAAAAGAAGCTTTCTCTTGGTAAAGCTCAGCCTTTTCATTTAAAAAAAGACACACTCCCAAGGACTTCTTCCCACTTCTCATGGGCCCAACTGTGCTATGTGGACTCCACCAGCTGTCATGAAGAATGAGAGTGTTTCTGGTGAGCCATATGGCTACCCCAAGTCAAATTGGGGCTCCCTAAGACAGGAAGTCTGAGGAAGTCCTAGATGGTAGGTGAACAGATAGAAGTATCTACCACAGTGACTGGCAAGGACCTGGCAAGGAATTTTGGTACCTGTATATAAGTCAAGATCCATCCTACCAAAAACTTCAATGGCTGTCCACAACTCGGTTCACAGCCAATCTGTGGCTACAGTGATATGGCATCTGACCAAAAGCAAGAGTCCCAAGGACTATGACGCCTGTAGCCTTGAATGAGGGAAAGAATGAGATTACATGTATCTTCTTCGTCCATTCTAATGGTGCTTAACGAAATCATTACCAGACTTTACCAATAAGGCAGTTCATTTGTATGGCTCATGTTTAAACATACAGCTTTCATTTATGGCTAAGTAAAGGAAGCAATTCCTTTTCTCTCTCATTCACTCTTCTTTTTCCTCATGCTGAAGATTACACAAGGCTATTTAAATCCCCTTTTTCCAATGATTTAAACAACTGACTCTACCTCTCAGAACTTTCTCCCAGTTCTCAATCATTTGAAAAATCTGTACTCTCTTGACCTGCTTAAAGAACTTTCTGGAACTGTGCCCTGACATTGCTTGTCATCCTCTTGTTTGAGGAGGTTCCTGCCCAGGACTAGTTGACTCAGTAGACTTCTGAACAATGTCAATAGACTCGGTTTAAAATTAAATATGGAGGTTCCTTAAAAAACTAAAAATAGAACTACCATACGACCCAGCAATCCCACTACTGGGCATATACCCTGAGAAAACCATAATTCAAAAAGAGTCACGTACCAAAATGTTCATTGCAGCTCTATTTACAATAGCCAGGACATGGAAGCAACCTAAGTGTCCATCATTGGATGAACGGATAAAGAAGATGTGGCACATATATACAATGGAATATTACTCAACCATAAAAAGAAACAAAATTGAGTTATTTGTAGTAAGGTGGATGGAGTTAGAGACTGTCATACAGAGTGAAGTAACTCAGAAAGAGAAAAACAAATACAGTATGCTAACACATATATATGGAATCTAAGGGAAAAAAAAAAAAAAAAAGGTCATGAAGAACCTAGTGGTAAGATGGGAATAAAGACACAGACCTACTAGAGAATGGACTTGAGGATATGGGGAGGGGGAAGGGTAAGCTGGGACAAAGTGAGAGAGTAGCATGGACATATATACAGTACCAAACGTAAAATGGATAGCTAGTGGGAAGCAACCGTATAGCACAGGGAGATCAGCTCGGTGCTTTGTGACCACCTAGAGGGGTGGGATAGGGAGGGTGGGAGGGAGGGAGATGCAAGAGGGAAGAGATATGGGAACATATGTATATGTATAACTGATTCACTTTGTTATAAAGCAGAAACTAACACACCATTGTAAAGCAATTATACTCCAATAAAGATGTTAAAAAATAAATAAATAAATAAAATTAAATATTCACATCTTTCAAAGTCCTTATTGGCATCTACAAACACTATTTTACAAATTAGTCAAAGCTCATGACCTGCTAATAGCTGGTGGTATTATTTTAATTTTATGGATTACTGTACAATATCACTTATAAATCCAAGTAGTGGGGTTTATAAGTGCTGTGTTACTTGTTAAATAATAAAATTGTATTTGGCTTATGCTTGGCTATGACCTTCAGATCATATAAAAAAGCTCCTCTGTATAACCAGTCGTTTTTCTCTCTTGAACCTGGGATTCCATGGGGTTTTATTTTAAATACATGAACCCCACAGGCAAGAGAAAACATGTCTATTAAAAAAAGGGGCGAAGAAAACTGAGTTCCTTCTACTAAAACTAAATAAGCCAGGCAGTTAAGAACACCTAGCAGGAAACACATGGCCATCTTGTATTAAGATTCACCCTCAACTTGTAGTTGCAGCGTTTCTTCATTACATACGAATGTGATTCACTCATTCTTGGGGAAGGACAGTCTTTCCCAGAACAAATGAAAATACCTTCACAAAGGTGTAAATATAAGAAAACAGCATATTTGAAAGACTGGCTACTCACTGCCCTAGAGAGAAGGGGAACCAGCAGCACGTGGTGAAAGCCAGCTTTGAGTCTAAGTAGTCTTGTTCCAGAGCCCATGGCCTTTGCTACTGGGCACCATGGGGCTGGGCCCCGACCCTGCAACACCACAGGCCAACACTCCGACCAGAGGGGTCCCTGCATATTTCATAGACTGATGGGGAGGGCCCTCACCCCTGTTCCTAGGAGAAGGGGAAGAGTGGTTTGAACTGGGAAGCCCAGGGCACCCAAGCCAGGGCAGTGGAGAGTGGCTCCCACCCAGCAACATGTAGGATTGAAGGAGAAATTGAGGAGCAGCCCCAGCACAAAAGCTAAGTGTAAAAAGTCCAGTCGACGAAGTTGCTTTCGCATGTGCGAGCAACAGGGCTATAAAAAGAACTTTTCAGCTTTTCAGTCAAACCTTTGTGGTATCTCCACCCAAGAAACAGTCTCAAAATTAAACTCTCCACTTCTTATTTAGGGCCAGCTTTCATTTGAACGTGTCCTTATTTACTTCCTCTCAGGTCAGAGAGATCCTGCCCCCAGCCACCAGCCATGTTCAGCTGGACAACCCAACGTACACTCAGAGCTCAAGAAATCTTCTTTAAAGGAGAAGCTCCGTCACCAGCCTGTATTTCAGAAGTAGCAATCATATATCCAGCCAAAGTGAAATTAAGAAATTTGCATGTCATTTATTAATATCTTTCCTGTCTGTCAAGCAGCCTTCAAAAACATGTTTTCCTCCTTTGGAAAGAAGCAAATTGGAATGAGCACAGTCACACAAAGGACCTCAGACCAGGCTATGTTTTTCCAGGGGGACAAGAGGGACAGTGGCCAACAGTACATCCCCCTCCCTATCCTAACACCTGGAACATTCTTTCCCACCTACAGCCACTCGTATCTTGGCTTCAGAATGGTCTCCTCCCCAGCAGTGTATTTTGAAATCAAAAGGGTCATTTGAAATACTCCAGGAGGGCTGGGTGTTAGACTAGGGACTTGTTGATTTGTTAGGTGGGACAATGATATTGTGCTTCTGGAGGAAAATGTCCTTATGTTTCAGAGATACACAGTGAAGCATTTAGGGATGAAATGTAATATTTCTAAGTTACTTTAAAATACTTTAGTGAAAAATTTTTTAAATAGATAAAATAAATATGGCAAAATGTTAACCACTGTCATATCCAGGAAATGGGTTGGTAAGCATCCATTAAACATTTCTCTCCACTGTTTTGTGTGTATGAACATTTTCATAACAACAACAACAACAAAAAACCCAAGAACTCCCAGGTGGAACTTGCCCGAAAGCTCCTTGACCTCCTGCATCAGACCAGCTCTCCCTTCCTCTGCCACCCATGGCCTCCTGTGCTGCTGGCCCTCACTGTTAAGCTCTGAGTCAGGGTTGCCAAGGACCTGGACATTCACAGCCAGAAGGGAGGTCAATGGTGATTGTAACTAACATTCAGGGCACTTTCTCCATGTGCCAGGCACCATTAGAAGCACTTTTTATGAATTACATCACTGAATACTCACGGCAGCCCTATGCAGACGCTAAAGTAGCTACTCTGACCCTGTTTTACTGAGGTGGAAACTGACACCCAGAGGTGTTAACATGGCCAAGGCCACTCAGCTAGTAAGTGGCACAGTCAGAATTTCAACCCAGGCAGTTAATTATTAGGGTAAAGTGCCTCACTTGGCTACTTATCAGAAGTCATAGAAAGGTGTTTTAAGGTGTACATTTTACTACCTTACATGAAATTGATAAAATTCTAGGGACTTCCCTGGTAGAGCAGTTGTTAAGAATCCACTTGCCAATGCAGGGGACACGGGTTCAAGCCCTGGTCTGGGAAGATCCCACATGCCGCAGAGCAACTAAGCCCATGTGCCACAACTACTGAGCCTGTGCTCTAGAGCCCGCGAGCCACAAATACGGAAGCCCATGTGCCTAGAGCCCGTGCTCCATAACAAGAGAAGCCACCACAATGAGAAACCCACACACCACAACAAAGAGTAGCCCCCATTCGCTGCAACTAGAGAAAGACTGCGCACAGCAACGAAGACCCAACGCAGCCAAAAATAAATAAATAAATAAATAAAAATTTTAAAAAATTGATTAAATTCTAGCAGCTCTCTTTCTACGTGAATAAAGGTAAATTTCAGTTGTTCTTTTTTGCATTTTCCTCAGAGGCCGTCAGTGCCTGGTACTTAACAGACACATGATAACTGTTTATTGATTGATTTGCTACATGGTAATCACCTGGAAGAGAGGGTCAAGGATAGCACCGGGCTGATAGCAGTCCTCAAATCCATAGCCTTTGGTACCTCTGTCCCCATCATTCAAGATGGGCAGGTGATAACCCTCCTCAGAGGCATTCTGAATCCAGTTCCCATGCTGACCTTGGCTTCTTCCTGCCTGACCGAATCACTACAAGAAATGACAATGAAGAATGGGGTGCACATTTACACATGTACCTATGGAACCTGGTTGAAGTCCAACATACATACATACATGCATACATCCATCTCTATCTACCTGTCTATCTATCAGCATGTGTATAATTTTGATCATTAGAAGCCAGGGAAAAGCCAACATCTTTTATAGTGAAGTGATTTATCTAGACATGGTGAAGTCTGAATTCATCTCTGCTCCTTTATATTAGGAAAAAACACTTCAGTGGGACTTTGGGTTAGGCAAAGGTATAGCAAAGATCCAAATTCAGAATAGGAAAGTCAAATTGCTGTGCGTAATCATGTAAAAGGTTGTTCAATGGTGGGCACATTCTCTCCTTACTTTCTTAAAAATGGGTTTAGATTATATGGTCTCTGAAATTTATTTTCTGCTCTTAGTTGATATGTTTTTAAGTTTATTTTCCAAGTACTGGCTCACAGGAAATTGGGAGCAGACAATAGGAGGATGTAGGAAGCTGATCATCACTTTGGGCAGCACGACTCCCAAAAGAGACCAGACAGGAGTTGCTGAAGCCCGTTTTGACCTTCTACCAAAGCCCCACAGGTAGGATTATCCAAGACTGAATGGCCCGGTCATTTTACGGTGAAGGCTGTTCCACGAGAAGCACAAGGCTAAGGCCAGACTCCTCAGGTGGCGGGTGGAGTCCCATCAGTGGGACAGTGTATTTGCTCTCACTTTCATCCACATTGGGCAGAAGTCTGTCCTGACATGGGAGTGAGCACCTAAAAGGTGGGCTTTGGACTGAGGGAAGGTGATCACTCATTCCCTGGATCTTGAGGAGTGAAGTCCAGACTCTGGGCAGGAGGGACAGGCTCAAGCATTCTCCCAGTGCATTGAGGTAAGAACTCATTTACCACTGGCGGGAGAACAAGAGAGAGATTTCCAAGGAAGGGGGTCTTGATGGAAGGCCATGGCTTCTGACAGTGACAAAGCACAGCACAGGTCAGAGGACCGCATACACATTCCCGGGGCTTGCCAGGGAGATGCCCTTGCTGAAACACCAGTCTTCTCTGGCCGCGCAATTGGTCTACTACATTCTGTGTGACCTCACAACCTGGGAAGTGGTGGGAATTTGACTGCATTAGCCTGCATGCCCAGCCATTCTAAATCATGTGCCTGAGTACTTGAAGTACTCAGCAGCCTTCAAGTGGTTTAAAACACGTATTTCTGTTGCTTTTTCACGAGTACTTCAAATCACTGGTAATCAGAGATATGCAAATTAAAACAACAGTGTAATAGCCTTTTTCTACTATCAGGTTTGCAAAAGTTGAAAAGAATAACAGCCAGTGTTTACATATGTTGAATTACTCTTTTGTCCTACCCCAAGTCCTAAACAATGCCCAAGAGGGAGAAATAGAAGAACTAGTCCATAGTTACAGTCTTTTACGTAATAATCATGTCCTCAGCATCAATGAAGATAAACATCATCAGGGCTGTGAGCTCTTTGGAATAGAAAACCATCTGATTCATGCATTAATTAATTAACTCATTCATTCAGGAAATATGCGTTGAACATCTAAGAAGCACAAAGAGTGAGCAAGGAAAGTAGAAACATATCTAACACTGAGTTATGGGGAACCCTGAGCCAGGTTGTTAGATGAAATATTCTGTGAGGTTGGGTAACAAGATTCCCTTTTTACAGAGGAAGACAGGGTAAGTCAGTCGCCTATGGTCATCCAGCTAATGAAAACTTTGCTAGAGGCTTTATGAGACAGATGCAGGATGCAGGATGTCCCCCTGCCCTTTTGGGCTTCCCCAAAGGGGAAGGGGGGCGGTGGAACTAGCACCCAGATAACCCCAACACGAACACTCAGAGTCCTGAACCTGGAGTCATTCGGGCCATGCAGACTCCAGGGAATTTGAGAAGAGATGATTCTGGTGCAGGTGAAACTGTGCTCAAGAGGCTTCTCAGAGAAACATTTGAACTGAACCTTTTAGGATGGGTCACATTAACAAACAGATGAGGGCAGGGAAGTGAGAGGGGCAGAATGTCCTAGGGGGAGTGATTTGCTTGGGCACATCAGTAAAGAAGAAAGGGCCGGGGCTTCCCTGGTGGCGCAGTGGTTGAGAATCTGCCTGCCAATGCAGGGAACACAGGTTCGAGCCCTGGTCTGGGAAAATCCCACATGCCGTGGAGCAACTGGGCCTGTGAGCCACAACTACTGAGCCTGCGCGTCTGGAGCCTGTGCTCCGCAACAAGAGAGGCCGCGATAGTGAGAGGCCCACACACCGCAATGAAGAGTGGCCCACGCTCGCCGCAACTAGAGAAAGCCCTCGCACAGAAACGAAGACCCAACACAGCTAAAAATAATAAATAAATAAATAAATAAATTTATTTAAAAAAAAAAAAAAAGAAGAAGAAAGGGCCAAGGTATTCTTAGGAAAAACTGCCACTGAAGAAACAAATAAGCCAACAGACCCAAACACAGATCTTCACGGCCCGTCAAAAATTTTGGTGGAGTGAAATTGGTTTTAATTCACAAAAGAGACACTCAAAAGGCCCTGAGAAAGAGGCTCAGCCAACAGCCAGTGAGTGTGTCCACCAGACTTGAGGATGTGTGTCCTGGGTTTGGAAAAGAGTTCAGGACACAGGTATAGTTTGGGGATAGTCTTATAGCCTTTCCAGTGGGAAAGACTTACAGTTTTCCATGAAGGGAAGAGATTGTACAGAGTAAAGGGAAGATGGATAGCATCCTACATGCTTGTTCCCAAATGCGGCTAAGGGAGTGATGGAGACAGAGGCTGGAGGGGAAAGCGGTCACCTAAAGCTGGCATTTTTGTCTCTCTCCAGGGCATGGCATCCTGACTGTCCCAGATGAGGTGCTCAACAACTATGTAGGATGAACAAAGGAAAAATTAACCGAAGCCAGGAACCCAAATACTTGTTGCAAGTGAGCACAGGCCCAGTACTAAAAATAACAAAAGGGAATAAAGAGATCTCTCTAAGAGAATCACGAACTCAAGTCCCCCAAGTCCCGTTTGGTTGTGCACAGGAAGAGGTTATTTACAAGAGGAGCCGCAGGGACCTTAAAGAATGAGTGTGGGTGCCAGAACCTTCTTCCTAATGTGATCAAGACCAATAACTACATACTGTGAATTGTAAATTTGTTCAGGACTCCACATTTCGATGAAACCTCAGAGTGTGTCCAATTATCTCAAGAACGTATGTCATGAAATTCTCAAGACTGAGTTAATGTTAATTCATATTCATCATATGTGAATGGAATGCAGATGCTGACCGTGCAGCATCTTGAAGGAAAGTATCATACAAAACTGAACAAAGGTTAGGGAACAATAGCAGCTACTGTGAATGAAGTGCTTTCCATGCTCTGTGAAGGGAGCTTAAGTGCTTTAACATCCAGAGTCGATACCTCCTCTGTGCCAGGTGCTTGGGAAAAGACACGTGCTCTGCCACCTCATTTCATACACATTTTCTCATCTAATCCTCACAATGATCCTTTGCTAACCCTATCTTATACTTGAGGAGACTGAAGTTATGTAATTTGCCCAATATCATGCATCTATAAGTGGCAAAGAAAGGATTCAAACCCAGTGGGTCTGATTCTGGAAACTATGTCCTTACCCCACGCTCTACGACTTGGTAGGACTCTGCATGCAAAAGCATCTCCCGAGGTCTCTGGACTGTGTGGCAACCTGAGCAGATACACACATGGGAAGGACACTGTTTGGAAGACCCATCCCTGAAAGGAAAGCATAGCCTGGAGACCCAGAGAAATCTGCTCTCCGTCACTTTGGATTATAGCCTGTGTCGCATTCCAGTGTTGTGTTTCCAAGGCTTCATGGCCTCGAGACAGACAGCAGGAAGCAATTCCAGTCTTTGGTCCAGATCTTGAGTCCTCTAAAACTTTCTATCTAATTACACTTCCATTGGCTTTCATCTCTGCAGCACTTCTTACAGAAATACTCGATTTAAAATAAGTAAATGAGAGGCGAACTGATTGAGTTGACCGAGAATTTACCTAATTTCTGCATCCAACTCCTATGACTAATGTGCTGGGGAAAGGGCAAATTCCGTCTAGGTATGATTGTGTTTTGCATAAACTCTTATGCATGAAGTGGCTCTATTTGCAACTAGATAGGATCTAAATTTCAGAATCATTCTAATGACTGACAGTAGTATTCAATATTTTGTTTCAAAAAGGTTTATGTTAAAAAAAGAGAGAGAGCAAAGTCATGTCAGCTTTTGCCTGCACTATAATAGCCCTGGAATTGACATTCTTGCCTTGAAGCTTTCTTCTCTTCTCTGTAGAAGCCACTGAAGGCACCTCCGCAGACTTGGACCACCCAGGTTCCCGGTGCTGTGCTCAGGGAGCTCAAGGGATGCCTCGTTCAAAATGCAGAATCAACATCATTTCCTTCACTCAGCATACCTCTGACCTCAGGCTGCGGTATGGTGTCTGCATCCCTGCCTGGGGCACCAGTGCGGTGCCCAGGCCTGCTTCCTTCCTTGTGGTGTTAGCCTGGGCATGCTGGTTGCCTGTTCCAATCATGCTGCCATGTGCAGAAACTTCTCAAACTCCTTTTTGGAGAGCTCCTTCAGAGCCATTGGCCAGCCTTTCTCCTTTGGCCCACCTGTTTCCAGATTCAATGTACATGAGACTCACCAAAGGATCTTGCTGAACTGCAGGCTCTGATTCAGTAGGGCTGGGATAGATCTTGAGAATCTGCATTTCTAACAAGCTCCCAGGGCTGGTTTTGGGAACAATTAAAGGTTAATCAGTGTCAAGAATGCTAAGCAAAGCAGATGAGACAGCCACTAGCCACTACTATTTTTGTCTTCCCAGAGCATGTGCTTTGCCTGCTTTTTTTTTTTTTTTCCTAGTAACAAATCTTTCCCTCCAAGCCACAGCAATGGACACGTGGCTCAGTCTGGGACAATCAGAGTCCTGCCTGGGAATGATATAAGAACAAGGGTGGGAATGGGGAAGGGGAGGTTAGTGGGGAGCAGGCCTTCCTTTCCCTGAGGTTACTAAACTGGGATGACGTAGTCTTGGGGTTGCTGGTAGCCTTCCTCCTTGGCACATGCAGGAAGCCATCTGTAGTGTTACACAATGAGTTGAACCGACAGAGAGAACTGAAAGAGGCAGAGATCTGATGATACCATTTAAACCTCTGAATCCAGCCATACCTGATGCTGGTTCGCTCCAACCTTTCCTGTTATGTGAACCAATAAATTTGCTTTTTCACTTAAATTGAGTTAATCCCTGTCACTTGCAAATAAAAGTGGGTAAGGCAATCTGGGGTCAAAAACGAAGTATATAATGATGATGATTTCATGGAGTGACTTCAAAAACAATTCCTAAAGGCAAGTTCCTGAAATGTTTAGGCAAGGGCAGTTTCTCTGGGATAACTGCTTAGCCTCCCCTGGCCACTAGGAGAAGGATAGCATTCATTTAGAATGTTTTAAAATGATCTTATAACTAACTTCCTTTTGACATCTCTTGTGAACCCAAAATTCTCTGGAATGAAGTGAAGTTAAGCTTCTCTGGAATGAATGAAGTTACTTAAACCATCTCTGTACCCTGGATAGCAGAGACAAGGGAAGAAGAGGATACTGCCAGCAGAGCCTTGAAAATGTGATCAAGTATGGCTCTCCTAAGGGCCTGATCTCCAAGGACAGATCATGCTATAAAAGAAACCCGACATCCTTCCCCAGGGAATGTTTAGATCATACCTTTCATGATGGTATTAAAACGTTTTGCAGAAGCTCCACATGGGCAGTTGTTTCTTCCTGGATTTTTAGTTATATAGGAAAGCTTAGTTAACACAGGATCTTGATTCAAAACCTGATTCATAAATGGCTTCATTTCCAGTTATAGCCCTTGATGTCATCTCTCAGACAGTCATCATCCCAGCCCCTTAGGGACTTACTGAGACCTCAGGATCTGAGCTAACATGCAGATCCGTGAAAAGCAAAGGGCATGCATGCAAAATAGATTGAGACTTATACATGTGAGTTGTTAGAAGATGAGCAAATCTGTGGTGAGTAAAGAGGGACGAGGGAGCTCCTACTTTTCTCTGTGACGTCCCTGTTTCAGGTAATGGCAGCACCTCCCTTCTGAGCATCCATGCTCAGAACCTCAGAGTCTCTTGACTCCTCTTTCCCCTTTTTATTTTCTTCCTCATCGCCTGCATGAGACTGACACTATCCCAATGTCTACTTCTCTACATTCCCTTCTGTCCATTCATTATTTCAACCTGAGTCACTGCGTCAATGGCATTGTAGATATTCTCTCCTCAACTCTATCTTTCACACTCCTATCAGATCCAGTAAAAAATTTCAAGGACTTATTATTGACTCACCCCTGTGGCAAATTGTATTTTCCAAAGAGTCTATAACAAAAGCTCCCGTTTCATGTGTTCTTACAATGTGATCTTGACATTCCTCCCATCAAGAGGTGGAGCCTGTTGCCTCCTCTTGAACTTGGAGGGGTTTGAGACCCAGCAGAAATGATGTTATGTGACCCCCAAGGTTAGGACAAGAAAAGTGTTACAGTTTTTGCCTGGTTCTCTTGGGAAACTTGCTTTCAGACCCATGGTTGCCATACAGTAAAGGCCGCTGTACTGTGAGGAAGCCCAAGCCACATGGAGATGCCATGTATAGGTGCTCCTAATATGAGGGCCTCACTGGGCGGGGAATGTGAGTGAAGATACCTGCACAGGATTTCTTCCCTCAGCCTTTGAATTCTCCCAGTTGAGGTCATAGCACCGTGGAGCTGTGCTTTTTTTGAATTCCTGACCTACAGAAGCTGTGAGCACAGTGAAATGGTTGTTTTAAACTGCTAAGTTTGGGTGTAATTCATTATACAGCCGATATATAACCGATATTTTATTTTCAAATTCCTTAATCTTCACACAGAACCTGTATCAGTCATCTGGCTCCAGCTTTCAAGAACCTACTTACAAGAGAGGTGAGGTTTCAGGAACTGTCAGAGAGGAAGAGAGGCACTGATCCCACAAGGGGACTCCGGGAATCCCTATGCATTTTTTTCAGCACCTACTGTGTCCAAGTGCATCACAGCCCTTATCATATCCAAATCTTCGCCATCATGGCCATGAGGTAGGCATTAATTATCTTCTTTAAGAGATGCAGATATTGAAGCTCAGAGTGGAAACATAAACTTCTCTGATTTCCTGGATGTCAGTGGCAAAACAGGAATCCAAACCCAGGACCTGATGGCACCAAAGCCCTTACAGTCCTCACATGCTTCCCAAAGAGCTGAACCTAAGAAAGAGGACACAGATGAACAGTTGGCACAACTTTGTACTCCTGCCTTTCCCAGGACATTACTGAAATAACTTCCCTCTTTGGAGTAAAGAAAAACAAAGCAGTATGGTTTGGCCAGAGAAAGCCCCCAGCAACAATGTCGAACAAGCCAGGAGTAATTTGTTTCTATTCTTCTCCATGTGACTGCCGGAGGTTATCCTGGTTTTTATTAGCCAAACTTCCCCTTTTCAAAAGATAATTCTTTGAAATCTTCTGGGAAATTAACATGGCTCAATCTGGCTCTGGGCTGGCCACCACATGCTCTCAGAATTAAGAGAACCTGGGTCTTTAACCCCTTGTAGTCACATACACGTGCACACAAAATTGAATGTGCCTCTATATTGTGTTAACAGGCTATAAAGAGACAGTCTACACTGAACCGGCCATTACGTCCAGCTTTATCCTGGAAAAAAAAAAATTGATCTAGATTTGTTCCAATTAAAGAGTTCTACACAATGTACTGATTTAGTTATAATTCAAACTCACTAGAAATTTTTTATTTAAGAAATGTTATGAACCAATTAATATACATGTTAGATCATTTAAATGTGCTGGTTTTTCTCAAATATTCCTTAAGGAAATTCATTAGGAGGAAGTAATATAAAATAACTATAGAAGAAATTTTAAATTCCAATTCTACACTGTATTCTAGTCAATTACATAAAAAAGGTTCATAATGTTTCTTCATTTCTATTTTCTAATTGGGAATTTTTGAGAGTTTTTTACAGTTCCATAAGAAATATAAAAAAGTGACACAATGTAGGCAACTAATTTCTTGTTCTTTCAACATTTCCACATCTGTGTTTCTGGCAGTTAAAAATTTGTTTTTCTGTGGGAAGTTTAGTGGAGCAGAGCAGCCTGGAGAAGAAGCCCACTGCTTATCCCCCATGGTCCCCTCTCCTCCAGGACCACCCTTACAGGGAACGCTTATGGCCTTTGCGACTGACACCTCCTTTCCCAGGCAAAGGTCCCTGAGAGATAATGCAGGAAATCCTGTGGGAGCTGTGAGTAGAAGGAGTCTTCTATGATCACCCAGGCCCAGCATCAAGGCCATATGCAGAACTACATGACCATAAGGGTGACATTGACTGGAAGAAGGATGAGGAGCTCTTCAAGAACAGGATAGAACTCTGATCAAGCCAGTGCAGTGACTTCATGTGGTGTCTCACACCCCTTTGCTGCAAAGACATAGCAGTGTCAGGTAAGAAACAAAACAAAAGCAAAATAACTGGCCTCAAAATAATCACCCCCTAATAGAAACAAAAAGTGGTGAGCAGCAGCTGAAACCACAGGCCTGCAGGTAGCGATGATCCAGAATTTCACTCCTGCAGAATGAGGGCATTACTAGTGCTCCACGTGAAAGGGGAACTAGAGTCATTTTCATTGAGAAAGGCAAGAGCTGGGATGAAAGGAATCTGAAAAATTAAGCTGCTGACAAACTGGGGTTTTGGCTAGGGAGACAGGAAGACAAGGAAAAGGTTTTGTGACAAAGAACCTCAGTCAAATTTAGTGAATATGATATCCCCAATATTACAATGAAAAGAAAGCCTTGAAATAGTAGAAATGGCTAAGGACTAGAGGTCTGGATCACAACGGCTCTGAACAACTGTAAAATCACTATAGGGAGAGGAAAATATGGGAGGGTGGGGTGGAGAGAGAGAGAGAAAGCATAAACAAAAATTTCCCACCAACAATAAGTATACAAACCAAAATCCCCAACCAAAGAAGAAATCTAATGAGAATGAAATCAAGGATATAAATGTGAATTCATTTATGATTAAATCAATTTTATGGAACAGCCTAGAAAAGACTTTTTTAAATTTAAAACTATATGTTTATAATGCAAAAAGACACAAATGAAATAATAATTTTCATTTTAAGAGACCAGGATAATATGAAGAGGGAAGAAATAAAAGAAGAACAGGTATATATGAAAAGAGTTAACTTTCCAAGGCCAGGATACAAAAATATATTCATTAAAAAAAAACTCAATAAATAAGATCAATTCTAGACTGGACACTATAAAAAATGCTAATTAGAAGGAAATACTGAATAATTCACCAGTAAGACACAGAAAAAAAGTATACACACACACACACACACACACACACACATATATATATAGAGAGAGAGAGAGAGAGAGAGAGGTGTTCTCCAACTCTCTAGAATAAATACACATCTAGACTCATCATAGTGAAACTGTAGAACCACACAGATAAAGAGAAACTCTTAAAAGCCACAAGATAAAAAGGAAAATTATTCACAAAGAAATAACAATTAGACACTCAGCAAATTTCAAATCAGCCCCAATAAAGGTCAGAAGACAATGGAGTAATATCTTGAAAGTGCTGAGGAAAACTAAGCATCAACAAGCAATCTATACTGAGCTCAACTACCATTTAACAATGAAAGTGATATAAAGATTTTTTCAGATACACAAAGATTAACTACTTATACCCCTACAGATTCTCACTGTAAGATATTCTTTAGCAAGAAAGAAGAAAATGAAACTAAACCCAAAGATAAACTATGGTATGCAAGCAAGAAAAAAAAGTGATGAGTATGGAAATGGATAGAATATCAATTATAACTATGGAGAATGAAAAAATACAACTAAAATCTAATTTTTTATTAAAAAGTAAAGCTAGAGTTGTTTACCATTATACCAAAAAAGGAGGTAGGTGTGATTGTGATCAATAGATATTTGAGGAATTCCAAACCAGCAAGAGGAACAAAGTTGGGGCAATCAACTTCCCAAGAGGAATTAGGGGGAATGCAAAAAAAAATACTAAGAAAAAGATTGGAAAACATAAGTCACAAAATATCACAAAAATGAAATCTGATTAAAGTCAACAAAAAAAGATTATCAGGTTGGAATTTTTTAGCCATATATAAAAGGTTAATTCATCAGGAAAATTTAACAGTTTTAAATTTATATATACCTTATAACATAGACCAAAAATATACAAAGCAAAAACTGACATAACTAAAGGAGAAACAGGCAAATCCAAAGTCAGAGAGAGATATTAACACACCTCTCTCATTAGTTGATAGATTAAGAAGATGAAAAAAATTGCTAAGAATATAAAAGAATTGAATAATATGACTAACAAACTTGAACTAATTGGCTTATTTAGAATATTGCACCTAAGAACTGAAGTACACATGCTTTTCAAGTACACCTGCACCCTTTACCAATATTACCATAAAGAAAGTCTCAAAAAGTGTGAAAGCATAGAAGTCATATAAAGTATATTATCTGACTGTAGTAAAATTAAACTAGATATCAGTTACATAAAACTAGATATCCCTACATATATTTAGAAATTAAGTAATAAACTGCTACATTATTTGAGTCAAAGAAGAAATCTTAATAGAAATTAGAAAGTATTTTGAAATTATGATGAATACTATATATCAAAACCCATGGAAAGCTGCTAAAGTTGTGTTTAAAAGAAAATTTATAGCCTTAAAAGTATATATTAGAAAAGAAGAAAGGCTGAAAATCACTGCTCTTAGTATCAATCTTAAGAAGTTAAGAGAAGAAAAAGAGTGGCAAATTAAATCCAAAGAAAGCAAAAAAAAGAAAATAAAAACAGAAAAATAAGAGTTAATAAAATGGGAAGCAAAGATATAAAAGAGAAACAGCAAGACCAAAGTTGGTTGCTTAAAAGGTAATAAAATTAATAAATCCATAGTAAGACTAATCAAGGAAAAAAGAGAGAAGGCACAAATAAAAATATCAGGAACAAAAAAGGGGACAAAACTCTATATCCTCATATATTAAAAAGATAATAGAATAATATTATGAGCAACTTATGACAAGAAACTAGAAAATTAGATTAAATGACAGTTAAAAAAAACATTTACTAAATGGATACAAAAATAAAGAAAATCTAGTCTTTTATCTATTAAATTGAACCCCAAATTTAAAAACTTCTCTCTCCTTCAGGAGTAAATTCTTTATAAAATTTAATGAAGAAATAGCACCAATTGTTTACAACTCTTTCAGGGAATGGAAAAAAAAGAGAATGCTTCCCAACTTTTTAAAACTGAGCAAGATCATTACCAAGAAGAAAATTATAGGGCCAAGTTCTTTCATAAACACATGTTTTCTTTTTTAAAAGAAAACCGGGGGCTTCCCTGGTGGCGCAGTGGTTGAGAATCTGCCTGCTAATGCAGGGGACACGGGTTCGAGCCCTGGTCTGGGAAGATCCCACATGCCACGGAGCAGCTGGGCCCGTGAGCCACAATTGCTGAGCCTGCGCGTCTGGAGCCTGTGCCCCGCGACGGGAGGGGCCGCGATAGAGAAAGGCCCGCGCACCGCGATGAAGAGCGGTCCCCGCACCGCGATGAAGAGTGGCCCCCGCTTGCCGCAACTGGAGAAAGCCCTCGCACGAACCGAAGACCCAACACAGCCAAAAATAAATAAATAAATAAATAAATAAATAAATAAATAAGAAAATCCTTTAAAAAAAAAAAAAAAAAAAAAAAAAAAAAAAAAAAAAAAAAAGAAAACCAATAAAATCCAATGACATATATTGAAGATAAAATGATAAAATGTCATGTCATAGTGGTATATTCTAAGAATGCAAGGTTGGTTTAACATTCACATATAGGAACAGTCAGGGATCAGTGTTTAATTTCCTGACTTGATTATTGAACTCCAGTTTTATATGAGAATGTTTTTGTTCTTAGTAAATACACACTGAAGTATTTAGGGGTAAAGATTTATAATATCTCCAATGTAGTCTAGAATGGTTCTAGAAAAAATAAGTAACATATATGTATATGTATATATATATGTATGTGAATATATAGAATGATAAAGCAAATTAGGCAAAATGTAAACAACTGGTAAACATGAGTAAAGGGTTATGAGTATTCCTTGTACAAATCAATTTTTATGTAAGTTTTAAATCACACCAAAATTTAAAGTTACAAGTAAAAAATCAATTTAATTCACCTGTAAACAGAATAAAGGAGAAAAAGTATACAATTATTTCAATAAATGTAGAAAATAATTTTATAAGATTCAACAACCATTCATGATAAAAATTCTTAGCAACTTAGAAATAAAAGGACAAATAAAAGGTATCTACCAAAAAACCTATAGGAAACATCACACTTAATGGAAAAAATGTTGAAACGTCTTCGCTGGGGTCAGCAATGAGAGAAGGATGCTATTGTCACAACTTATATTCAACAGGACTTTCAGCAAAAAATAGCCTACTTGAGAGGAACAAGAAAACTGCCTGCTCACTACAGGCTTCTTATTCCCCAAAAGAAAACAGGCTAGAGCTAAACTGAGTTAGTCTTTGCAAATCTGACACCAGATGAGTGACTGCATCTCTCCCATGTGAAGTGGGTGAAGGAAGAAAGTATTCTTGGGGAAAATTCTTCCTCACAGAAACCCCGATCAAAGGACAAGTTTCCCTCTAACAATGTTCAAGACCCTTTGAAGAAAGTTACAGAATATTATCAAAAGGCATAAAAGAAAGCCTGACTAAATGGAAAATTAGACCACATTCATGGATGAGAAGACCACATATCATAAATATGTCAATTATGCACAGATTCTCCACAGTTCTCTGTATCTGGTGGTTTAGATCAAACTTGACACACTGATCAAAAAGTGCACATGAAAGAACAAAAGGCCAAGAACAGCTACAATTCTGAAAACAAAGAACGAGGAACAGCAACAAGCCTATCAAATATTAAAAATGTTTATTAACCTACTGTACTTAAGAGAATGTGGTAGCAGCACAAGGGGCAAAAAAAAACAAAACAAAATAAAACAGAAAAGGAACAGACAGAGGTTGAGAAACAGACCCAGGCATATCTGTAAACTTGATATATGACACAACTGGCATTTTGAATCTGTAAAGAAAAAATAAACTGTTTAATAAATGGTACTGGGCCAATAGGTTATCTCATCTGGAAAAACAAAATAAAAGTAGATCCTTAACATAAATTTTTTAAAGTAATTACACATGGATTAAATACCTAAGTGAAAAAAATATCAAAACTTCAAAACTTTTAGAAGAAAATAGAAGGGAATAGTTTTACGTTCTCAGAGTAGGAAGGATTTTCAAACTAGGTACAAAAAGAACAAATCATAAAGAAAAAGATTGATAAATTTGACTATGTTGTTATTAATAACTTTTCTCTAAAAAAGACATCTTAAGCAAAGTTAAAAGGCAAATTGCAGACTGTGCCGACTGAGGGAAGATATTTGTGATCTGTACAAGTGAAGAAGGATGCAAATCTAGAATATATGAAGAACTCTTACAAGTCAGTGAGAAAGACAAGCAATCTAGTTGAAAAAATGGACAAAAGATGTAGATGTGCCTTTCACAAGAGGATACCCAGCGGCTAATGAAAAGATGCTTAACCAAGCTGGTAATCAGGAAATTGCCAATTAAATCACCACTGAAATACCATTTCTCACCAACCAGATTGGCAAACAGAAGAAAGCTAACAACATTAAGTGCTGGTGAAGAGGGAGAGAAAAGAAATGGGGCCTTTCACATGCTGCAGCGGGAGTGAACATTGGTACAGGCCCTTTGAAGAGTAGGGCTAGTGTGTTAGAGACACACATCTGATTCAGGAATTCCACTTCTACAGATGCACATAGATGTACTGCTTGTAACAGGGGGAAAACGGAGACAGCTTAAACCCATCAACGAGATAATGGATAAATAAACTGTGGTTCAACAGAACACTATACAGTAATTAAAATGAATAAACCAGAGCTATATACACTAACACAGAGAATGCTCAAAGACATCATGTTGAATTAAAAAAAAAAAGGGAAGAAAAACAGGCTGCCTGATGATATGTACAGTATGCTAACATGTAGATACAGCTTTAAACATGAAAACCAGTATTATATGTTATTATGGATAGAAATAACATTAAAATATTCATGGAAATGATAACAAATTCAGAATAAGCTGTCACCTCTGAGCCAACAGAAACAGAATGTGAAAGGATGCACAGAGGGCTTCACCTGTTTTTTTCTTAAAAAAAAAAAAAGATCTGAAACAAATAAGTCAGAGTTGAAATCAAAGTGCTCTGATCAAATCTGCTTATTCTCACAAAGAAACAGAAATTCCACATGATATATATTCATTGCTTTTCAAAACAAATTTTAGCAGTAAAATTTTTTTAAAGGAACAACCTAGAATGGACACCTGTGAGAGGGGCTAAAACAAGATGCAGTGACAACCCCATGTGCTGATGGAGCCGTGGGGAAACTGAGGCACTCACACACTGTGGGCACCAACTCTTGGTGCTTTCTACCCTACACATCCTCGCCGTCCTGTGGGATGCGCTAGTGTGTCATTGTGGTTTTGGACAGGTGAAGTCTGGCATCACTGTGTGTGTCTAGTGGCCATTTGTCTTTCCTCCTTTGTAAAATGTCTTTAGTCCATTTTCTTGTTGGTTTATCTGGTTGGTCATCTGTCTCTTCTTGATTTGTAGGATTTTTTTGGCTTGTTTTTTATAATTACTGGATGAGTCCTTATCATCTCCCATTCTGTGTGTCCACATTTTACTCTTATGTGTGTATTTAAAAAGAAGAAGAAGGGCTCTTCTCACCAGCTTGTGCATGCATAGAATATCTCTGGAAGGATGCCCAAGAACATGGTAGGGGGGACTGCTTCTGAAGAGGGAAGGTAAAGTACCAGGGGAAAGGATGTGTGGGAGGTACACTTTTCTCTACATTCTTTTGCACTCCTTTTTTGGAAAATCATTACTATTTCCATGTAGTTCAAATTTTAAGGCAAAGCCTACTATACCTAAGCAAATGCAAGCTTTTCCTCTAATCATTTCGCAAAGGAGATGCCTGCCCAAGTCAGACGTTTCCCCATGCAGCCCACGCCCCCTTGTCCTCTAAGTACAGGACTGAGTCCACTCCGCCTTCCAACTGCAAGGCAGGAGAGCAAAGTAGTGCTGAGAGCAACCTCCACAGCCAGACTACCTGGCTGTCCCCCAGCTCCTCCGCTGCTACTTGTATAACTGAGCAAAGTTCCTTATCCTCTCTAGGCCTTGGCTAAGGAACAGAGATTCCTACAATGGTCGGCAGCCTCTAAGTCAGTAGGCCCCCAATGCTCCCGCCTCCGGTGGCAGAGGTGATGGCATCTCACTTCCAAGGTGAGGTGCAAAAGATCTGTGGCTTCTATCTGGACACACCTTCTCTTGCTGGCTTGCTCTAAAGGAAGTCAGTTCTCATGTTGTATCCCATGTTGGGAGCTGCCCTGTGGAAAGGTCCTCAGAGCAAGGAATTAATGCTTCCAGCCACCAGCCAGTGAGGGCCAGAATCTGCCAACAAGTCCTGCTCACAGCCAGTGAGTGAGCTTGGAAATAGGTCCTTTCCCGGGCAAGACTTGATGCAGCCTGGTGAGACCCCTGGACAGAGAAACCTAGCTAAGTCATGCGCAGATTCCTGCCCCAGAGACATTGTAAAATAATAAATGTTCGTTTTTTAAAAAAAATAGGGGGGGCATGGTGGGGGGACAGAAAGACTAGACAATGTTTCTCCTGAAAAATTTATCGATCATCTACAAGAGGCCAGACAGAGAAGTGATTGTACAGAATCCCTTCCATTGCTGGGATCGTAAGAAGTTCTCTTAGTTCTCAACTAAATAAACCCTTAGTTTTAAACAAAATGCTTCAGGAAATTGGTGGTTTGCTGAATTTATTTTCCTGGTTAATTGGAAGAGCCTTTTTTACAGAATCATGGGGCTTAAATGTACCTCATAGATATTATACAGGTGAAGAGGCTGAAGCTGAGAATAAGTAGCTTCTGAAAGTTCTGAAGCTTTTTTATGGCAAACCCTAGCACAGCGCCTGCCACACAGTAAATAATTGTTGAAAGAAGGAAGGAAGAAGAGCATTCAGCAAAGACGAAGGAAGGAAGGTAGAGGCGCTCACCGTCTTCATGGCTTTGAACTGCTGAAACTCCTGGTCCTGGCCTCGGTGCCAGGAAAGCTCAGAGTTGGATGTGAGCAGACCTGAATTCAAGCCACAGCTCACACTTAGTTGTGTGACCTTGGGCGGCCCATTGACCTCACCCCTTACACCTTATGCCTCACCTGCTCGGGTGTAAAATTTAAAAAATAATAACTTCCTGTGTCACGGAGTCACCGTGAGATGCAAGTACGATTCCGTACAGGAACGCACTTTCTAACCGTGGAGGAGCGTACACATTTTGCCATCCTTATCTTTAGAAAGTACTGTCCACTGTGCCGACTTGGAAAGCAGACTATAAACTAAAACATGTCCCCACCCCAATACATGGGAAAGAGCTGCTGTTGGGTAAATCAGCTGCTTGGGGGAGGGAAATACATTTGGATCCTCATCTCACACCATTCACTGACACACAAAATTTAGATGAATTTAAAAGTCAAGTGTAAATTACAGTACATGTGTAATATGTAATATCATGCAATTAAAAAGAATAAGGTTCAGCTAAGTGCGCTGGCATGGAAAGAACTCCAAGAGCTAGTGTTGTGTGAAGAAAACCAAGCTGTAGAATGCTCTTGTATACATATGTGTGTGTGCATTTTACTTATGTAAAAATAAATGTCACATACACATGCACATGCATATGCCACAAATTTAAAGAAAGTCTGAAGAATTCACACATCAATTGTTAACACTAGTTGCCTCTGGAGAAGGTAATGGGACTGGGTGTAAATGTGGCATTTTAATTTCTCATGAAAGTTATATATATATACAGACACATATATTCTAGTTGAATTTTTAAATGGGTGTGTACTAATTTCAAATTTTTAAAATAAAAAATAATATTTTAAAACTTAGATGTAAAGAATAAAACCTTTAAAAATAATGCATGAATATTTGGTCTCTGTAGGGGAAAGAAAAAACTTTGAAAGCAATGTAAAAAATCACGAAACTATTTCTAGAATTAACTACATTAATTGCTCCTTTTGTCAAAAAAATCAAAAGGTAAACCAAAACTGGGTAATTTAACACTAAATATGACAAAGAATTAATCCTTTCTATTATAAAGTGGTCAAAATGATTAAATTTTTAAAATAAGATCACTACCCCCCCCCCCAAAAAAATCCCTGACCCTCCAAGCATTCAACCCCAGGCTCTTTTGAAATTATCATCCCATGTCCTCATTTTACAGACAGAAAACTGATACAAAGACGGTGAGTCTGTTATGGGGTGCCGGGGGGGGGGGTCACAGCCCCTCCCGGCAGGCAGCCAGGCCTCCTGAAAGGGGAGGCGGAGGTGGGCCCTCCCCTCAGTTCAGGAATTTACCACCCACCTCCTCCATCTCTTCCCCTGACGAAATCCGAAAGCAGTGCGTCTTCCCCATCTTGTCAGAACCCAAAGTTCCCCTCTCTCTCTATTCCTGATTCCCCTTGAGGATGAACTGAGGTCTGGTCCCCAAGTGGAGAGGTCCGGGTTAAAGACATCTTTGGAGTTGGTCACACGGGGCGGCCCTGGATCAGCGGGAACGCCCCGTCCTCACTGCGGACGCAGCTGTGGCAATTCCACCCGAAATGTTGCCACCACCCTTCAGGCCTGCACGCAGACAACACGCAGCGGCTCCGGCTGTCCTCCTCCCCTAACGGGATGGGGGCTCCGGGATGGCCCGGGACGGGCCCAGGAGGAGACTTGAAACTGCCCCAAGTGAGCCCATCTCTCCAAAGTCACGTGGCAGGGGCCGCAGCTCCCGGCAGCCCACAACAGTGCTGGCCTGAAGACCCCTAAACTTGCCACCCATTCGGAGAAAGAATATATCTTTGAGGTATACTGAATGGCATTTGAATGGCATTTTTTGTTTGCATCTGTGACTTTCCTCTGCCCGCCAGGGTAGAAGGTGGGAACTTGGAAGGAACTCGGAGCCCCGCCCCCAGACGTCTCCTCCCACACCCAGCACCCCCGGCAGGGGCTGCAGCCTGGGGAGGTTGCTGGCGATGGGAAGGCCCTCCACCCGCGCCTGACGTCGTCGTCGTTCGCACTAAAGGGGAAATCCTGCACCTAATAGCTGAGAGCTTGGGTCAAGCCAAGGTGGGACTGCTCCCGCGGACGGTTATTTTCAAAAAGAACATTAGGTAAACATTTACAATGAAAAGATCTTGTCATCCCATCAAAAACTCATTTAACATTCAACAAACATTTACTGAGCACTAAGGCAAGTGCGGGAGTTAAACATGTACGGATTATGAATATGCCCTCCTTGCCCTGGAACAGGTGATTATTCCTAAGAACTGAACATTCAGTGTGGTACAGGGGAAACTCTGCTGCTTACTAGAATAGACTCATTATTTAATCTTTCTGAGGATGTAGCTATACAACTGGCATAGTAGTAAAAGTCCCCCAGGATCTTGTGAGGATTAAATGAGGTGATGAAGGACAGTACCTGGCATCACACAGCCCCAGGCACGCCATAGACAAAGAAGGGCTCAGACTCCCATCCCTGTGCCTCCGCCTCAGTTTCCTCATCTCTGAGGTTTGTTATTTTGTTGCCTTGACTGACCTACCTCACCGGCTCAAATTGCACCATACAGCAACACAAGAGGCCCACACAAATCAATCGCCTAATTAGGACTATCAAGTCTCTGACTGAAAAAAATTAATTCTATGTATTAAGGTGGGTGGAGACACCTGAATGTCAATATACTCTTCAAAGACAAATGAAGAGTATATTGCTTAGATCTGGAATGTGCTACAGAAGAGTAAGTCAGAGACCAAGTCTTCTCTTGCAGAAGGTCAGCAAACTTTGGCCCAAGGGCCAAATCTGTCCCACCCGCTCACCCCCCAGCCTGTTTTTGTAAATAAAGTCATATTGCATCACAGCCGTGATCATTCATCTTCAAATCCTCTTTGGCTGCTTTCATGCCAGAACCACACAACTGAGTCCTTGTGACAGAGAATGTATGGCCCACAAAACCTAAAATGTTTACAACCTGGCCGTTTACAGAAAAAAAAAAAAAAATTGTCGGCCTCTGTTCTACTGAACACCTTCTATTCCTCTATCGCAAATATCCATAAATCTGAGGCTGAATGCTGGTAATTAAACTTTTTAGCTCCAGAGTCAGTTAAGGTTTACAAGGCCTGGTGGTTGGAATTGCGACTCAAATGAATCTGAGGGTTGGAAACAAGAGGTCTCTCTTCCGGTTGCATCTGGCTTGTTACTGTGTAGTCCTGAAGCAATCTGTAGATTAAAATAAGGCTTTAAAATAATTCTGAGGGTTTTAAGATGCAAGGAAGCAATATAGAGTAGAAGCAGCACTAACCTGAAAGTTGGCAGCTGTGTTCCGGCCCCTGGTTGGCCGCCAATTAGGTGTGTGATTGGGGCCATTGCTGCCCTTCTGGGAGTGGTTACTTTACTTGTAAAATAAGGGGCTCGTCAGTTTGTCAACCATCTTTGAACTACTCCTGGGAGGGAACTCGCCAGCACAGACATGGAAGTTTTGGACCGTGTCATCTCTAAGATGCCTTTCCAGATTTAAAGTTTAAAGTAAAGTGAGACTTGACACTGTGAGACCGTGGCTTTGGGGAAGGTTAATTGAGAAGCAGTGAATTTACATGTATGGAGTGCTTCCAGTTCTACCATGTCTTAATGACATTCACTGCAATAGTAATTCATCAAGCTTACCTCTTTCCAAATAGATACTGTACTAGTGTAAGTCCAGTCTACCTGTGGAGAGAGACGGTAGCCCCCAGACAGCTTTGGACAGGCCCTTCACCTTGAATTATGTGGCAGTAGCGGGGATATGCAGATTGGGCCTCTGAATTATGCCTTCTAGATGGGCATCCACATGAGTTTACCTACCTTAAACTAGCACCGGCAGACACAGGAAGGATGGCTTTATCCTTAAAGTATCCCATGTAGCAAAAGGATCCTAAGGATGCTGCCAAGAATCTTGGGATAATTGGGGCCTGACAGCAAATAAATCCTGCAGCATCAGGACCGCTTTCCTTATCCCAGAGCCCCCGAGTGAGGACCACCTTCCAAAAGCTCCAAATCCAAAGTCTGTTTATCCCCTTTGTGGAAAGCCCATCGTCCTGGACTGCATGCCCTGCACTGCCCCCCCCTAATACCCAGGCAGGCCAGTGACCCCAGTTGGCAGCACAGAGCCACATGGACGGCAGTCAAACAACACCCAGATGAAAACTGCAGCTGATGGCCCAGGCTTTTGGGTCAGTGGTTGCTGTGCACAGCTCTCTCCCTGCCTCCTGAAGTTCAAATGCCAGCCTGATTTCTATCTGGAAGCCTCCCAGCCCAAACATGGAACAAAAGTTCCCTCTGACAAGCCCATTCCCGGTTCCAAAGTATGTTTTTATGTTTGTTGGCAAATAGAACTGTCACCAGCAACAATAACAACACTGCTTCCCCTCGACTGAAGCTACTTCATTTCTTCATATTTGTTCCAGGGCTGGAGCTGGACAGATGAATAATGTAGGCTCGGCGACTGGCCCGAGCCCTGACCTCGTGCCTCCAAAAGCAAACACAGTGGTGAAAATGGAGACTTGTTTGTTTGAACTCTCATTGCCTAACTTAAAAAAGAAAAAGAAAAAAGAAAAACACACCTCCCACCATCCCATTTCTTCAGTGTAGCCACTGAAGTTTTACTGTTTTGTTTTGGTTTTCTTTTTGTTTTCATTTCTCACTTTTTGAAATAAGGAACTACAGCCCTCTACTGGTGCAAGGGACAGAGCCAATTCCCCAATCGCCAAGGCTACCCTGCCATCTTGTGGCCATCTTCAGGATGTGCAAATTTAGGTAAAATCAACTTCTAAGAATGGTAAAACACAGGTTGTTTGAAGGAATCTTCCAAATATTTATACAGGCTTTCATTTAAGATATCTCGAGAAGATAGATTGGATTGTTCAGGGAAAACATAGATTGATAAGGAGTCAGAATGTTGTTCTGTAGCTCAGCGCCCATCAACTATTTGTGGCATCATGCTTGAGCAAATCTTCTCATTTTTATGAACCTGTTTTCTCATCTGTAAAGTGGAGGTCATAATAAATGTTTGATTCTTAGAGTTTTGTGAAGTTTAAATAAGACTGCATATAAAAAGCGACTTGTAAACCTTATACACAAATACACATAAATATATTTTTTAAAATCTCTAAAGAAGTAGATTATCTCATTATATTGGTAAGACCTTTCTGAGACTCACAGCCTGTTTTGCTGCCTAACCTCCTATAAATTAAAGCCTGAGCCTTCGGATAAGAGGGAGAAGGACTTCACACTGTTACCTGCTTTCCGAAATGCACAGACTGTCAAATTCCTTAGCTTTCACTTTCCTGATTTAAGTAAAACCAGTTTCTTCGGCCTTTTTTCGTAGGGCCAGCGAGATCATGAGGAACGAGGAACACAGATGAACATGTGGAGGTTAAACTCTACTTACCTGGAATCGCAAAGCACCCATTAGTACTGGGGCCTGAGTATTTGGCTACCTCCTCTTCTGGAAAAAGCCCAAGCCAGAGGCAGCCGCTGAGGAAGCACCCATAGAAGCCTGCGCGGCACAGGGCTGACGCGGGATGACTCATCAAACACAAGATGGGTTTGGCCGCTGCTTCTGTGCAGCTGTTTGGAGGAAGCCAAGAATTTCTGGTGCCTTGCTCTGGACTTGGTGAACAAACCCGAATGTTGCAGTCCTCACCTCACGCTAAATTTCAACCCTGCCTGGGTTGGTGGACCAGCCAGGGCTGGGTCTACTGATAAAAATGTCCAAAACGCTAGCCTGAGCTCAGAGGTTACCCACCCACGGGCTGGCCCCTTTTGTCCTCCAGTTACACTGTTTATCACTCGTCTCACTGATGCAGGAAGAAGGCTTAGGGCACATTTGGCAGCAAGATCAATAGTTTTGCAAAGAGAAAATAGCATGCCTGCCAAAGGGACATCAAATCCTTGGATGAGTGGTAAGGAGCTATGACTCAGTTTTCTAGGCCTTCTGCCCCCCCAGGCTGGGTTCTGCTTCCACCTGTTTCCAAATTTTGTTCATCTAGGCCTGTCCTCAGGCAGCCACCTTTGGACTCCTGAGTGTCACGAGTGAGCCTGCGTGTTAGCGGGCGACGGAAACAGAGGAGGGCCCTGTGGTTCCAGGAGGATCCCGTGGCAGGTCAGGGGGACGGAAGGGAAAGGTCACGCCCCTACCCTGCAGAATGAGGGTCTCCTTCCCAAGGCCTCAGAGTGCCGTGCCAGAGCTCCACAGTCAGAGAGGTCACTCATCCCCACCTAACCCTCATCGGGCTGCCCCAGAATCTTCCAGAGACCAGCCTGTGGACAGAGCCTGCGGCTTGTTCCTCAGCCACTGCTGAGGAGGTGCTTCTTCCTCCTGCTGTCACTGGGGGGCGGGGGGGGGGGGCAGCAGTCAGGCTCTTCCCTCCGGAAGGTACGAGAGGGGAAGATTTTTCTTCAGAGTTTTTCCGCACCGTATAAACTACTTACATCAGCCAAACGAGAGTAGGAATCAGAGGTATGGTGGCCAGACTTTCTGAGCTGAAGTTCATATGATCTGACAAGGCGAAGGCGATTGTTGGCACAATGAGACTGCTGACAGAATTATTCGTTTTCTGGGATGTGTTGAAGAAGATGGACCTTGTAATTTCAAGCATGTGGGTTTGGGTGCCAGTCACGTGCAAGAGACTGCAGAAGGTCAGAGAGCGGGGTGTCAGAATGCGCGCAGGACTGGGTACTCTCACGTCCACACGGTCAGCCGTGATGGGCAACAGTGGAAGCGGGGGCACTGCCAGCTTCAAACACGAACCAGTGAATTCGTGTATTTGGATAAATACACTTATTTTTAGGATTTTTTTTAAAGGAATTCCATTATTTTTATTTTTTTTTTAATTTTATTTATTTATTTATTTATTTATTTATTTATTTATTTATGGCTGTGTTGGGTCTTCGTTTCTGTGCGAGGGCTTTCTCTAGTTGCGGCAAGTGGGGGCCACTCTTCATCGCGGTGCGCGGGCCTCTCACTATCACGGCCTCTCTTGTTGCGGAGCACAGGCTCCAGACGCGCAGGCTCAGTAGTTGTGGCTCGCGGGCCTAGCTGCTCCGCGGCGTGTGGGATCTTCCCAGACCAGGGCTCGAACCCATGTCCCCTGCATTGGCAGACAGATTCTCAACCACTGTGCCACCAGGGAAGCCCTATTTTTAGGATTTTTAAAAAGATTTATTTAGGATGCACTTATTCATATCCCAGTGGTTAAAATACCTGTCCTATATACCATATCTTACAAAATTTTAAGGAGAAGTAGAGGAAAGATGGTACGTGTGGTATAATAAAGATTTTGATTGACATTTGTCCCTGGTTGCTGGTGGGAAGCCTCTCAACCCTTGGACTTTCTGGAGTCCTAGAAGTCTTGTTATTCATGGTGGCCCCTCAGGCTACCCCTGAGTTTATGCTAATGAGGTGACTCGTGGTGGGTTCCTAGGTAGTTTCAGGATGGGGGCTTGTGTCTCATTCCTTCCACCTTTCCCCTTCATCCCCAGGACAAATTCCAAGCCGTGCAAACCGGCTGTTGAGGGTACTGCCTTCCCCAGATGTGAAGAGTCTGGAGGTGGGGGGGACTTCCTCGGCGGTCCAGTGGTTAAGACTTCGTCTTCCAATGCAGGGGGTGAGGGTTTGATCCCTGGTCAGGGAGCTAGGGTTCCACATGCCTCGTGGCCAAAAAAACCAAAACATAAAACAGAAGCAATATTGTAACAGATTCAATAAAGACTTGAAAAAAAAAAAGAGTCTGGAGGGGGAAAGACCAACATGTGACTAGAGAGTTGGACCTTTGAGCCATGTGATGTTAGCCCAGCCTCTGGGGAGGAGAGATGGGATTCAATCACTGTAGCCAATGATTCAGTGAATCATCCCTGCATAACTAAATCCCAATAAATACTCTGGCCACCCGAGGCTTGGGCAAGCTTCCCTGAGGGGTGCTCACATATCGACATGCCGTCACAGTAACGCATCCTGAGGACCCCAGAAGAGCACATTCAGGACCCTCCCGGGCCTCGCCCTGGCTGGTCCTGATTTGCATCCTTTACAATAAACTGTATGATACCTACAGCACTTCCCTGAGTTCTGTGAGTCATTGTAGCAAATTGTGAAACCTGAGGTAGTGCTGGGAACCTTCTGGATTTTAGCCAGTTGGTGAGAGTGCAGGGCCTGGGAACCCGCAAGCCTGCAGCTGGTGCCTGAAGTGAGTGAAGTTGGGCAGAGGAGTGTGCCTTAATTTGTGAGTTGCATTGCACTGTGGAAGGAATCACAGAGAACCCTGGGGAGATTCACAAGGTGCACTTGTATGGGTCCTAATGTTTGTTCATGCTCACCTCCCTCACTATGCAGGAGGCATCCAGTAATGTGTGTGGGTTGAATGAATGAGTTAATTATGTAACAGAGGGTTCACTGCCCACTGCCCAGCATGGGGTGTGGATCATGCTTCACCTGACCCCCCAAATCAGCCCCAGCCCCACCTGCACTCTTCTAAGTGTCATTTGTGTCCTGGAGCTTACAAGTGCCCTGGGAGGCTCTCTCTGTCCATCTGTCTGTCTGTCTGTGTCTTCATCTTTACACTCAAATCCCCCTACGTGAACTCTCATTAGCTTGTTTTCACCCAGAATCTGGGCCAGAAGAAGAACTTAGTGGCACTTTATACCAGAGTCCAAAACTAATAACACAAAACTAGAGAACTAGTTTTCTTCCCTGGAAAGGGAAAGGAAATTTTTAGAAGAATCTGATATGTTTGAAGAGACCCTTCCTTTGAACTGGAAGTTTATTCTTTTTTTTTTTTTTTTTTTTTTTTGAGATAGACTTGACATATAACATTGTAATTAGTTTTAGGTGTACAACATAATTATTTGGTAATATGTATAAATTATGAAATGATTACCAGAATAAGTTTAGTTAACATCCTTCACCACAAGTTTACACAGTTACAATTTTGTGTGTGGTGAGAACTTTTAAGATCTACTCTCCTAGCAACTTTCAAATATACAATGCAGTATTATTAACTTTAGTCACCACGCCGTACACTACATCTCAGAATTTATTTATAACTGGAAGTTTATACCTTTTGACTACCTTCATCCATTTCCCCTACTTCCTAGTCCCCACCTCTGGTGACCACCAATCTGTTCTCTGTATCTATGAGTTTGGCTTTTTGTAGATTCCACTTATAAGTGATATCATACAGTATTACTTGTCTTTCTCTGTCTGATTTATTTCACTTAGCATAATGCCCTCAAGGTCCATCCATGCTGTTGCAAATGGTAGGGTTTCCTTCTTTTTTATGGCTGGATAATATTCCATTGAATATATATACCACATCTTCTTTATCCATCCATCCATTGGTGGACACTTAGGTTGTTTCCATGTCTTGGCTATTGTAAATAATGCAGCAATGAACATGGGGCTGCAGATATCATACCCAGAAGTGAAATTGCTGGATCATATGGTAGTTCTATTTTTAATATTTTGAGGAACCTCCATACTATTTTCCATAATGGCTGCACCAATTTACATTCCTACCAATAGTGCATGAGGGTTCCCTTTTCTCCACATCCTTGTCTATCTTTTTGATGATAGCCATTCTGACAGGTGTGAGGTGATATCTCCTGGTTTTGAGTTGCATTTCCCTGATGATTAGCGATGCAGAGCACCTTTCATGTGAACTGGGAGTTTAGACTGTTCTACTGGGAGACTTGTTTATGATAACCACCAGAACACATGCCTTACCTCTCCCTCCCACCCACAAAATCCCTAAACAATATTTTTTAAAAAGACATTTTTTAAATCACAAGAGCACAGGAAACCAAGAAAGGGAGTGCTCTTAATGATCTAGAAATTATGTCAAATCCTCAAAACCGAGATGGCAGACAAGGATGGGATTAAAAGAGGAAGCTACAGCCCAAGGCACAAAGGACAGAGGACAGCTCCACAGAGGTGGAGCCCCCTGCTGGTGCTTCAGGCCAAGCACAAAGAGCAGGTCTGGGGATCTGTCGCTGTGACTGGCTTGGGGTAGCCTTGGGGGGCTCATGAATTGGGACATTTAGGTTGGAAAGGCGCACCCCTGAAAAGAAGGGAGTCCTCCGAGCTGACACACCACCTCACAGCCCAGCTCCTTCCCTGCAGTCCCTGGGCCCAGGGGTGCAGGCAGGCCATGAGGAGGTCTTGAGTGCGGTTATGAACCCCACCAGGAGATGCCAACTACTTGAGAAAAAACTGACCCCATGGAAAAGAGACACCAAACTCAGCTAACAGAACTGATACTGGTGGACTCCAAGGCAGCAGCCTTCAGGGGAGAGTAATGGGCTGGGGGGCTGACCCATACAGAAAAGACCCAGGGAGGCTTGCTGCCTGCACTTTACACCAGTAACTCCTGATGTTTCCACAGAGCCTTTCCTGCCCTATCCAGCTGGGCTCCTTTTCCATTTCCCCCCACTGGCCTCAGAATGCTCACATCCTCAGGACCTGCAGGCTCCACCATTTCTTCTTGGATGGGGTCCCTATCATGTGTCTTTTCCCCTGGGATTTGGGCTGGGCCCCAGCCTTCCAGTGGGTGTTTCCTTAAAAACTTTTACTGGTCTCACAGGGCCTCTCATGTCTGGAAACACATCTGAACCTTAATAAATACCTTCTGAATTGAGTGACCTCACCAAGGACACCAGTGTGCCCCTTGAGCTCCATCCCTGCTCACACAGCCTCCAAAAGCTTCGTTCTGCCAGCCTTTCCCGTTTTGCAGCTGAGGGACTGAATTCATGCTTTTCTAGAGGTTCGTTTTTAATTGTTAAGCTTAATATGATGAAATATCTACCTGTTCCGTAGTTCATATCCATTTTAATACTTATATCAGTCATAAAAGTAACAGATTTCTAGAAGCATCTAAAGTTGGTCTTAAGGCTGCACTAATAGGTAGTCCTTCTGGAGAGAGGATTTGACGCTCACCGGCAACATGACATATTGTTGGGTCACCTGGGCAAGGCGGGAGAGAGGGGCTGGGGGTAAAGGGGTGGTTTAGGAGGAGACTAGAATCTCTTCTGACTTTAAGTTTTCTATAATCATTTCTAATGGATGATTCTCAGGTTATTTATAGGCAGATGGAACTCCCAGGACTAGGCCATTGGGCTAAGTCAGCTGTTCACATTAAAATTGTGACTCTGGAGTCTGGCAACATAAACAAATACTTGTGGCGTTATTTATATTCTTTTTTTTTTTTTCTTTTGGAAACTAAGAGCTGTTTTTTTTATTTTTAGTTTTTGGTAATTTTATTGAGTACTGTTGATGTACAACATTACATAAGTTTCAGGTGTACAACATAGTTATTCACAATTTTTAAAGGTTATATTCCACTTATAGTTATTATAAAATATTGGCTATATTCCCTGAGTTGCACAATATATCCTTGCAGCATATTTATTTTATACATAGTAGTTTGTACCTCTTAATCCCCTATGCCTATGCTCTTTCCCCTCCCCTCTCCCCACTGGTAACCACTAGTTTGTTCTCTGTATCTGTGAGTCTGTTCCTTTTTTGTTATATTCACCAGTTTGTTTTATTTTTTAGATTCCACATATAAGTGATATCACACAGTATTTGTCTTTCTCTGTCTGACTCATTTCACTTAGCATAATTCCCTCCAAGTCCGTCCATGTTATTGCAAATGGCAAAATTTCATTCTTTTTTACGGCTGAGTAGTATTCCATTGTTTGAGATATATATACACACATACATACATACCACATCTTCTTTATCCATTCATCTGTTGATGGATACTTAGATTGCTTCCATAGCTTGGCAATTGTAAATAATGTTGCTATGAACATTGAGTGCATGTATCTTTTTGAATTAGTGTTTTCGTTTTGTTTTTTTTTTTTTTCATATATATACGCAGGAGTGGAATTCCTTGGTCATATGACAGCTCTATTTTTAGTTTTTTCAGCAACCTCCAATGCTGTCTACCACAGTGGCTGTACCAATTCACATTCACACCAACAGTGTATGAGGCTTCCCTTTTCTCCACAGCATCACCAACATTTGTTATTTGTGTTCTTTTTGATGATAACCATTCTTTTTTTTTTTTTTTTTATTTATTTATTTATTTATTTATGGCTGTGTTGGGTCTTCGTTTCTGTGCGAGGGCTTTCTCTAGTTGTGGCAAGCGGGGGCCACTCTTCATCGCGGTGCGCGGGCCTCTCACTATCGTGGCCTCTCTTGTTGCGGAGCACAGGCTCCAGATGCGCAGGCTCAGTAATTGTGGCTCACGGGCCTAGTTGCTCCGTGGCATGTGGGATCCTCCCAGACCAGGGCTCGAACCCGTGTCCCCTGCATTGGCAGGCGGATTCTCAACCACTGCGCCACCAGGGAAGCCCGATGATAACCATTCTGACTGGTGTGAGGTGTTATCTCATTCTTGTTTTAATTTGCATTTCTATGATGATTAACAATGTTGAGCATCTTTTCATGTGCCTATTGGCCATCTGTTTGTCTTTGGAAAAATGTCTATTCAGGTCATCTGCCCATTTATTAAATCGGGTTTTTTTTTTCTTATTAAGTTGTATGAGCTGTTTATATATTTTGGATATTAACTCCTTATTGGTCAGATCATTTGCAAATGTTTTCTACCATTCAGTAGGTTGGTTTTTTTTTGTTTGTTTTGTCTATGGTTTCCTTTGCTATGCAAAAGCCTCTAAGTTTAATTAGTCATTTTTTTTTTTTGCTTTTATTTCCTTTGATTTAAAAGACAGATCCAAAAAACACATTGCTGTGATTTATGTCAGAGAGTGTTCTGCCCATGTTTTTCTCCAGGGGTTTTATGGTTTCCAGTCTTACATTTAGGTCTTTAATCCATTTTGAGTTTTTTTTTTTTTTTTTTTTTGTATATGGCTTTAGAGAATGTTCTAATTTCATTCTTTTACATGTGGCTGTCCAGTTTTCCCAGCACCACTTATTGAAGAGGCTGTCTTTTCTCAATTGTATATTCTTGCCTCCTTTGTCATAGATTGACCATGAGTGCATGGGTTCATTTCTGGGCTTTCTATCCTTTTCCATTGATCTCTGTGTCTGTTTTTGTGCCAGTACCATGCTGTTTTGATTACTGTAGCTTTGTAGTGTAGTCTGAAGTCAGGGAGTATGATTCTTCCAGCTTGGTTCTTCTTTTGCAAAATCATTTTTGCTATGCGGGGTCTTTTGTGTTTCCATACAAATTTTAAAATTACTTGTTTTAGTCCTGTGTTATTTATATTCTTATCCCACATCTAATTCTTGGCCTTAAACACCTTTCAATGCCTACTTTTCATACCGTTCAACCCAGACATTCCCCTGCTACATTCCAACTTCTTCCACATGTGAGAATTCAATGCTTGCACTAGAATTCCTCTTAGGGTGAGAACTGCCTTTGTTAAGAAGATTGCTTAGACAGAAAATGAGCCCCACTCTTAAGGGCCTGTGTATCAGGTGGCCTCATGCCATGCCTGTGACAACAAGGTCACAGCACTCCATGACAGAAGGGAAGGACTGGGCCAGGATGAGCAGAAGAGGGAGGGAGGGAAAGGACCACCAAGTGGCACCATCAGGGACCCCCACAATCTTCACCAATGTCTTCTAAACACATCACTGTTTCGTGTGAATGATTTTCTCTTGTGAAAACCAGAGAAGGATCTGAGTCCCTTGTCAGGGTAAACGTGGTCCAGGACCAAGGCAGCCCAGGGGGAAGGCCAGACCCAGGGAAGAGGAGGCCAGGGGACCCAGGCCCCCACCAATTAGCAGCAACCTTGAAGATGTCTTCGGCTTCCACCAGCTTCAGAATTGGCAGTTTTCAGACCATTTCACCTGGTCAGTCTCAGTTGATGTCTGAGATGTGGGTAGGAATTTGTGTGCATGGATGATAATCACAGAATTACATATAATATTGGAAAGTTGGAAACCTGAATATGCAACTATAGGAATCTGGTTAAAGAAATAGAGTGAGAGCTAAATGAGGAAATAATTTGCAGCCATTAAAAATTATGTTTTCAAAGTCTATTTAATGACATGGAGACGCTCCTGCTCTAATGTCAGAAAACAAAAAAATGCAAAATGTCATTGTTGGTATTAGTTCGAGTTTGCATTTTGTTTTGTTTTGTTTTAAGATATTTATTTATTTATTTATTTAGGCTACACCAGGTTTTAGTTGCTGCACTCAGACTCTTAGTTTTGGCGTGAGAACTTCTTAGTTACGACATGCGTGAGGGATCTAGTTCCCTGACCAGGTATCGAACCTGGGCCCCATGCATTGGGAGCACAGAGTCTTGCCCACTACCAGGAAAGTCCCTGTGTTTTGTTTTAATAAGTGATCTTTGAAGAAAAAAAGACTAAAATTTTAACACAGATTGTTCCAGAGTTTGTGGGATTATAAATGACTTGTCTTTTCTTTGTTTTACTTCTAAATGATTTTCAAATTCTCCATAATGAGCAAAATAATGTCATCATCAGGAAAAATCATCATCACTTTTGAAGCGTGGGAGTGGAGTTTGTTTGTGTTGAGTGGTTTACTTGGCAGACACAGGAGAGATGAGTGAGAGGGACGTTGCCCTTAAGTGATGTTTGGTCTTGATTTATTCATACTGGTTTAGGTAGAGACAGCATTCGTTTAGCAGAGATGAGAAGGGATCTAACCACTTTTAGGGGATCTTCAGTGTTGTCAGAAAAAAAAAAGACAGAAAAGAGGAAAAAAAACAGAGGGAAGAGAGAGGAAATGGAGAAAAAATATATTTAGGTTCCCTTCTGAAATGGGCTTTGAACTAGCAGATGATTTCTTCTTATTTCACTTTTGTGTATTCTCTTTTACCAAGTCAAAGAGGTGACAGCTGGATGATAGATGTGCTGGCAATCATGCTGGAGAGAACATGCGTGTGCACGTATGTGCAAGCGTGGGCTTGTGTGTGATGGCGCCACCTTTCTGTGTCCTACATGAATTACCTAGTGTAAGCAAGGACAAATTCTCCAAGACCTTGACTACTGCCCCCTGTCCCACTAACCGCACAAAACTGAGGAAACCTCATCATCATACAGAGAAGATTGTAATAGAAAAATTTCAAATCTCTCTGCTGCCAGGTTGAGTAGTGCAAAGCCAGGATGACATGTTACGATCTCAAAAATATTTGAGGAAGGAGTTATATCAGACATTCTGGGTCATCCAGTTAATGCACCATCAGTGTGCCCCCTCCCTGGCCCTGATATCTAAGAGACAAAGCTCATCTTCTTGCCATCAGCTTGCACTCCCAAAACATCCCACAACTAAGTTGGAGACCATGACGTGACTTAGCGGGAGTACAAGCTATGCAACTTGTGCCCGCACAACCCTGGCCAAGCCGCGCTGTCTCTCAGGGCACCAGCCCCCCACCCGTGTGATGAGAGCTCCATCCTGGGCGTTTCCACAGTGCCTGTAAGCACTGACAAGCTAGGGTTCTTTCTCGAATTTATGTATAAGAGAGAGACAGAGTGTGTGTGTGTGTGTGTGTTTGTGTGTTTGATGTGATTATTTGCCCAAATGGAAGACAACCAAGAGCGTGGGTGACACTTTCAATGATATTTAATGCTAAGAGGAAAATGGAAGGAAATATCACTTGTTGAGTGACTCCTGAGATTCTAGGACTATTCTAGGTATTGTTGTCATGTTATCTCATTGAGTTCTTACCATGACCCCCATTAGTCTACGATGTTATTGCACATTTTGCAGTTTGGGGAACTGAAGCTCAGATGTAAAGTGACTTACTCCAGATCATCCGACCACAGGTGAGAAGCAGCACCCGGGATCACTCCGAGGCTGCGGGCTGATAATTCAGTGAAGTTGAGGGACCCTCCCCTTCAAGAGGGGCCTTTGCTGTTGTGGGCTGGTTAGGTGCCCCCTGGCCTGGTTGCTGTGGTCACACTAGGCCAAGCTGCCACCACTCCTACCACCGGGCTTGTCACCACAGCTCCTGACAATGCCTATCATGGGGCAGTGGCTGCCAATGGGGCCTTGAGGTTGGAGGAAGAGTGATTACAGCCCATGGGCTCCCTGGAAGGTCGCCTTGTTTTGCTTCTGAAATGTGTGTCCAGAGACTGGGCTGAAGGGTAGTTACCTGAAAGGCACACTCAGGACTATGTTAACCACAGCCGTCACCATGCCTGGCTGTGTGCCAGAACCAACACACCACCTCCCCGCTCAGGGTCAGGGCTCCCCCAGGGTGGGTGCACTTCCTGCCTCCCACCCCCAAGGCACTGGGGAAGACTTTGAGGTTAAGCCAAGCTTTAAATTATTGCACTAAATGCCATCTCTAAGACCATCTTCTGGTTCGGAGCAGAGTACAAGCAAGAACCCAAAAGACCAGAGTTCCACTCCTCGTTCTATCCACTAGGCCACAGCACCTCTTGAAGTTACCTTTATTCGGGAGAAAGAAAATTCCAAAAGTTTGGCATATGCTGAACCATTTAGGGAGACTAAGTTATACTGAAAAGAGTAAACAAGTAGGAAATGACTGGTTATTCTGTTGCTATTTAGCTGTGAGGCTTTGGGCAAGCCACCAATACTCTCCGAGCCTGAGTTCCCACTTGTATAAAATAAAGGGATTAGGAAAGGTGACCTCTTAGCCCTCGCCCCTCTGGAGAGCCTGTGCTTGGCCCCAGACCATCAGCTCTAAGAGGACACATCTTAATTCTAGAGCTTGGATCTTGTTGAGTGGCTCTGCGTTCACCTTTCTCGACTTTTCCGAGTTTCCTCCCTGCTGGCATCATCAAGTGCTGGCCTCCTCCTGTCGACGTGTGTGGCTCGGTGATGGCAACAGAGGCTGGGAGCAGAGCCGGATGCCAGCCGCCACCTTCCAAGGGGCCCCGTCTTGCCCGACTCCTGCCTGGGCTGCCCGCTGACCTCGCCCCACAGCTGCTGCCATCGTGCAGTCCTCCTGGCAACCCTCACAAGGCTCGCAGGTGTGGCCCGCCACCAGCTCTCCCCCACTGGTCTCTCAGACACCTCCTGAGGCGTCAGCTGGCCCTGATGCCTTTGCCATTGGGAATACTGGCACCCGCTCTTCAGAGCGCATTGTGCTGTTGTGCTCTGGAGCCTTCAGAGGTGCCTCACGCAGGATGAGTCCCACAGGGTGGATAATCTCACCCCATTTCACAGATGAGGAACTGTGGCCTAGAGACTGCCTTGTCTTCCAAGAGGGAACAGAACAACATATCAGCCAGGGCAGAGATAAAGCTTCGGCACTCTCCCAGAGCAATATAAGCTTTCGTAATCGGTCATGCGTCTTTTACCTTTTGAAACTTTGTTGGATTTATATATAGCCTCCATCTTGTCCCTCTGAACTCGGCAGGGCTCACCATCAGTCACTGGGCTGAACACCTGGAACTCTGTGGGGATTATCATTAGAAGGATGCGAGGCCAGGTGTGGTTTTGGACCAGAGGCCTATTGGAAGAGGGAGGATTTCTCACTTTCCAAGTTTGCTCTGCTCAAGTTAAAACAATTAACCTCCTTTGCCCTTCAAACAACTGTTCTCTGCAGCTCTCTACTAGCAAGATCCGAGCCAAAGACACAGTGTCAAAAGTGGACTCTCTCTGCCCTTCAAAACCTTCAGATGAAAAGGCGGATTAGACTGTCCTGGGGGCTTCTTCCTGCCGTTGCTGCCCTCTTTTCTCCACTAATTTCGCCACTTCCCTCTGGATCTTAAACCTCCTGAGAGCAGGGATTTTCTCTACTGCTGGGGTCATGAAGAGATTGTAGCCAAAGGGAGTTTGGGCACAGTTAGCCCCCATATTGGGACCCACACTCACCTCTCAAGAGTTCGCCAGGCCTGCCCGCAGGGAGGGAAGGACAGATGGCAAGGTTATTCCCACCCACTTGGGGTCTTAGCTCTCTTAACTGATGTAGCTGTCAGCACGTTATTCTCCTTCTTGGCCTGCAACATCTCCCAGGACACACACACACACACACACACACACACACACACACACACTCAAAAACTCTTGGTAATATTAATATTTTCAGGAAATCAGAAAATTTCTTACATTATACTTATATTACATAGCTAGCGTGAATTGAATGCTTATTCCATTCTGGGCACTGTGCTAGGTGATTTTCATGCCCTAATGACTTCATTTAATCCTCACAATAATCCTATGAAGAGGTATGCAGGATGAATCTAAGGCTTGTGAACTGAAGTGAATAACCCATGTCACCCAGCCAGTGAGGGGTGAAGCCAGGACTTGAACCCCAGTCTCACCTGACAAGTGACTTTGCCAGCCATCATCTGAGATCCTTTCCATGATGTGGGGCAGTCAATTGCAGGAGTCAAGGTGTTGCTGGTCCATAGAGGTACCCTTGGCACTTACACACCCAAGAGAGAAACTCACCCTCACCCATTTCACAAAGGTTGGCCTTTTCCTGAGCTTACAGGGAGGGATGGTGATGGCCCACCACCCTCTGGAAACACTGCCCAGTGCAAGGCTTTCAGAAAATGGGAAATAATTCATCACAGAAAATTAACTGATCATCTTGCAGAAAAGATCTAACTTAGTCGTTTCAAACTTGGCAACACATAAGACGACTGGGGAGACTTTTTAAAACTTGCAGACTAGTCTATACCCCATACCAATTAAATCAGCTTTAAATTGGAACCAACCAGAATTTTTAATAATTTTTTTTCAAACAAGTACAAATTTACAAAAAAGTTGGAAGTTGCTATGGACTGAATGTGTCCCCCAAAATTCATCTATTGAAACCCTAACCCACAATGTGATGGTATCAGGAGGAGGGGCCTTTGGAGTAATTAGGTCATGAGGGTGGAGCTTCAGGAATGGGATTAGTGCCCTTATAAGAAGAGGCGCATGGACTTGCTGCCTCTCTCTGTTCTCTGCCACGTGAGGATACAGCCACCTGCAAACCAGAAAGCAGGCCTTCACGAAGAACCCAACCATGCTGGTACCCTGACCTTGGACTTCCAGCCTCCAGAACCGTGAGAAATAGATTTCTGTTGTTTAAGCTGCCCAGTCTGTGGTACCTTGTTATAGCAGCCCAAACTGCCTAAGGTACAAACACAATACAAAAAAACTCTTTCCTGAACCAAATGAGAGTAATTTGCCAACCTAGCGTGCCACCTTCCCCAAACATTTTAGTGTCTATTTCCCCCAAACAAAGACATTCTCCTATATAACCTCAATAAAAAACCGCAAATCAGGAAATTAACATTGTTATATCTCTACTAACTAATCCTCAGATTTCAAGTTTCACTAATTGTCCTAATAACATTCTTTACAGATAAGGGTCCAATTCAGAATCATGAGTTGCAGTTATCGGTCAGGTGGCTTTAGTCTCCCTCAGTTTGGAAAGTTCCTCAGCCTTTCCTTGACTTTCAGACCTTGATACTTTTGAAGATCATTTTGTAGAATGCCCCTCAATTTGGGTTTGTTCAATATTTCCTTATGAGGGGATTTAGTTTATTCATCTTTGACAAGAATATCACAGAAATGACGCTATGTTCTCATTGCATCCTGTTGGGTGGCCCACTATGTTTATTTGTCGTGTTACTGATGACATCCACTTTGATCATTTGATTAAGATGGTGTCTTCCAGGCTTCTCTACTGTAAAAGTACTCTTTTTCCTTTTGTAAATTAATTAGTATTTTGTGAAGAGAGACAAGAGGTGAGTTGTATATTGGGAGACTGACCAGCTAACACTTACTTTTACGTCTCCCCAGATGATCCCAGAGTGCAAGCAATTTTGAGAATTAGTGGCCTAATTCCCTCCTGTGAATAAAGCAACAGCAAAGATACTGGGTCTTTGTTTGTTTGTTTTTTAAATATTTATTTATTTAATTTATTTTTTTGGCTGTGTTGGGTCTTAGTCGCGGCACACGGAACATTTTGTTGCAACGCGCGGGCTTCTCTCTAGTTGTGGCATGCGGGTTTTCTCTCTTTAGTTGTGGCACGCAGGCTCCAGGGCACATGGGCTCTGTAGTTTGCAGCACATAGGCTCTCTTGTTGAGGCCTCTGAGCTCAATAATTGTGGCATGCGGGCTTAGTTGCCCCACGGCATGTGGGATCTTAGTTCCCCAAGCAGGGCTCGAACCCATGTCCCCTGCATTAGAAGGCAGGTTCTTCACCACTGGACCACCAGGGAAGTCCCAACATGGGGTCTTTGTGACATGAGTTAATGATAATAAGAGCTAACATGTATTAGCTAACACTTATTGAGGCCTATGTTCCATCCACTGTGCTAGTTACTTTATATGCATCATCACCATCGTTATAGAAGCTTACAGTTATTATTTATTCATTTAATAAATTCTTATTGAGCACTAACTGTGGGCCAAACGTTCTTCTAGGTGCTGGAGATACAGCTGTGCACAAGAGACACAAAATCCCTTTTCTGATGGAGCCTAAACTCTGCTGGAATGCTGTGTACCAAACATTGTGCTAATTACTTTATATTCACAGTAATTATGACAATAAGAATAACTTGCCTCTATTGAGCACTATGGGCCAGACCCTTGGATCAGCCTCACAACAACACTGTGAAGCAGGCACTTTTATCATGCACTTATGAACTTAAGTCAGGGAAAGAAAGGCTATAAGGTACATATAATAGAAATGCAGTTAGCACAGCACTTGATACATTAATTACGTTCCCTTCAGTCCTAGCGAAGATGATTATGGACATTAGGATTTTGGGAGAATCATACTGAGTTAACAAAATGCCACTTTATGTGCATCAAGTTGGCAAAAATTAGAGAGTTGGACAATATCAAATGCTGGCAAGGGTGTGGGGAAACGTGACCTTTGAGCATTGTTGGTTCAAAGGTCGCTGGTGAGCCATTTTGAAGGGTGTTTTCTATGTGTATCCCTAGAACCCAGGAAAGCCAGCCTTGGGTTTATACACTGGAGAAATCATCACAAGTTCACAAAGAAATATGTATAAAGAGGTTCATACAGAGTTGGATGTGTCACAGAGTTGGAAACAACCTAGGGCCCCTTCCCAGGGAAATGAACAAGCAACATATGCTGTATGTATTTGGTGAAATACTTTGCAGTAGACAGAAGAAATTACCCAGACTACATAAAACATGTATAAATCTCAAAATCATAATGTTAAGCCCAAAATGTTAGAAACAGAATATTTATAGTACAATATTTATAAGAGTTTTAAAACAGCATACAAAACAACACTGTATATTATCAAGGATGTCTCCATATGTGGGTGTGGTGGAAAGGGGAGTGGAAGGAGTTGCAGTAAATATATGTCTAGGTATGCAAAGAGGGGCAGGGAAGGAGGAGGGTAATGGGATTGCAGCTGGGGGACTAAGGGAGAAAATAATAACTAATTAAAAATAGAAGAGTCTTGTAAGGACAATTCCTTTCATTCTATGAATTCATGAATGTGATCAATTTGATTCTGTGCCTGATTTGATTCTGCCTGGAAGCAGAATAAAAGAGGGGCAGTGTAAGAAGGTCTTTCAAAAAACATCATATGAGCACTCCAGAAAGAGCTCCCTTACACTCAACCCTCTTGAAACCAATCCTCATGGAAGAAGCAGGGTCTCTGAAACAGACTGACATCCTTTTGCATCAAACTGACCTAATGGAAACAGGCCTGTGTCAATGTTCACCCTGAACCACCCCAGCACCCCCTGGACTTTGATACCTGTTTTCCACAATGCCCTTCTCCAGTGACAAAGGGCCATGGAAAGAGAAGAGAGTTGCCCAGATCAGGAAACTTAAGCTTGGGTCTTGGCTCTGCAACTTACTGGCTGTGTGAGCTTGATCAGGATGTTTACCTTCTTCAAATATTTCCTCAATGGCTGTGGCCTCCCTCCCTCCCTCCCTCTAGAGAACCTCAGTGGGACCTGAAGTCTCTTGTCCATAATTCTAAACATCTGACAAACGATGGGCACCGCCTGGTCATGGCTGGCAAGCGATTGGGCTGCTCTCCCTCCGTCTCCCCGCTCTGGGCCGCACGGAGGGCAAAGAACAGCCATCCACACAGGGTGCAGTGGTGGTCCCGACCTGCCTGGACCTGAGGTAGGTGTGGGCAGCACACTTCCAGAGGAGGACTGTGCAGGGGGGCAGCTCCCTGGTGGCCTTCTGGGCTCCACGCCCAGTGTTTTCCGAGCTGTCCCAGGTGACTGGGCATTTTCTCTCCTGCATTTCCCTTGCAGTAAATGGCACTGGTTTTTACCCAGTCATCGAAACCCTGTTCTGGAAGATCTCTTGGGCTCTTCCTCCTCCCTCACCCCAAGTCTATTCACCAGCTCAGTCTCGTCCATTTTTCCACCAGGTGCCTCTCCCAGCTGCCCGGCCCCATCCCTGGGTACATGTGAACTGCACAGGCTCTCAGCCTCTTTTCTCCAGGAAGGCTGCAGTAATGTCCTGTTTTATCTCCCTGCCTCCCCCCAACCCCCCATCCTCCAGGCCACCACAAGAGGGAACCTTCAGACATGCAGTCTAATGTCTTCTCTCTACTCCAAATTCTTCAAGGTTGCTCTAGACAAGCTCAGTTCATGTCACTTTCTTCGCTTTCCCCCTGCCCCAGTCTCACTGGATTTCTTCCCCTGGGAACTTGCCAAGCCCCTCAGCTCCCCAGGGCCTCTGCTCCTCCCGTCCATCAGGTGCACGCTCTCCTGCTCACCTTTGTGCGGCTGGTCCTCGCTGGCTTTTGGAGCTCAGCTCTGCTCTGCAGACTGGACTTTCCTGACCACCCTCTCTAAGGCCTCCTTGCCACCCACACTGACTTCCATGGATGCCCCTGCTCATGGCCTTCAGAGCACTTATCACAACCCTAGTTTGCTTGCTGGCTTCTTTAGTTTCTTATTTAAGGACGTTCCTCCTCCAGAACCTAGCAGGGTGCCTGAGACATAATAAATCCTTGTGCTGGGTTGAGCAGGGTCTCCTCAAAATTCATGTCCACCCAGGACCTCAGAATGTGATCTTATCTGGAAATAGTCTTTGCAGATGTAATTATGATAAGAATTGAGATGAAATAATACTGGATTGGGGTAGGTCCTAAATCCAATGAGTCTCCTTATAAGGGACAGAAAATGACACACAGAGGCACAAAGAAGGCCATGTGAAGATGGAGGTTGGCGTTGTGCTGTCACACACCAAAAATAACTGGGGCCCTCAGAAGCTGGAAGAAGCGGGAAGGGTTCTTCCCTATAGCCTTCGGAGGGACTGTGGCCTTGCTGACACCTTGATTTCAAACTCTGGCCTCTAGAACTATAGAAAATAAATTTCTGTTGTTGTAAACCACCAAACTTGTGGTAATTTGTTACAGCAGCCCTAGGAAACTAATACAGTCCTCAATAAATATTTGCAGAATGGAGAGATAAAGACCTACACGATATATCAATACATCTACACCCCTAAGCCCAGCAGACAATATCATAGGAACTTCTGGCCTTCCACCCCGCCCCCGCCGTCTCATCTCCCAGGCAGCACTGCTTGTGGCCTCATATAATTGACATATAACATATGATTTGACACCTGTGAAACCCTGGGTAATGATTAGTCAAATCCAATTTCACCTGCCTTCACTAATCAAAGTCGCTTTAAGACTTGCACGTCCTCCAAGCAACACGTAGCCCAAACAATAAGATGTCTGCCCGTGTTGTTTTCTAGGAATTTGGAGTCAGCAGTGTCTAGTTGGTTGGAGCCGAGCTGGTTGAGACTGGGTAGAACCACCGACGCTTCAACTGGGCATGTGCGAGTGTCCACTTGGTGCCCCTGTGAATGTGCAGAGGCCTGTATGTAGCCTAGTTACACCGCACAGAATGATTACCACACCTTTATCCAATCACCTTTCCCTTGCTTCCAATGCCTCAGGCCACCCTGCTTCTCTATTCCTTGTCCCATAAATACTCCGAGCCCCTTGCCTCTGGGGAGGTGAGTTTGAGATGTGTTCTCCCATCTCCTCACATGGCTGCCTCGCGAATAAACCCTCTCTTTGCTGCAAACCTCGGTGTCTCTGTGTTTTGGCTTGCTATGCGCTGGGCAAAACGAACCTGGTTCAGGAACACTTGTCTATACCTGAGCTGAGATTTTTAACCCACACTCGGTCTGGTGAGTCTTTGTATTAGTTTTCTAATGACTGTAACAAATTATCATAAATTTAGCAGCTTTAAACTACACAATGCTGTTATCTTATAGTTCTGTTGGTTAGAAGTCCAACTCAGGTCTCACTGGATGGAAATCAATCATTGGTTGGGCTAATACTTTCTGAGTCTCTAGGAGAGAATCCATTTCCTTGCCTTTTCCTGTATTTCTTGCCTCGTGACCCCTCTTCGTCTTCACAGCCAGCAGTGTCCGGTTGAGTCCTCCCCACATTGTATCCCTCTGACACCAATGCTCCTGCCTCCCTCTTCTACTTCCAAGGACCCACCCAGATAATCCAGAATAATCTCCCTATTTTAAATTTTTATTTATTCATTTATTTATTCATTCATTTATGGCTGTGTTGGGTCCTCGTTTCTGTGCGAGGGCTTTCTCTAGTTGTGGCAAGTGGGGGCCACTCCTCATCACGGTGCGCGGGCCTCTCACTGTAGCGGCCTCTCCTGTTGCGGAGCACAGGCTCCAGAGGCGCAGGCTCAGTAATTGTGGCTCACGGGCGTAGTTGCTCCGCGGCACGTGGGATCCTCCCAGACCAGGGCCCGAACCCGTGTCCCCTGCATTTGCAGGCAGACTCTCAACCACTGCGCCACCAGGGAAGCCCTCCCTATTTTAAAGTCAGCTGATTAATAACCTTAATCACATCTGCCACCTTAATTCCCCTCTGCCATGTAAGGTAACATGTTCACAGGTTCCAGGGACTAGGGGGTGGACATCCTCAGGAAGCCATTCATTATTCTGCCTACCACACCCGGGAAACCAGATAGAATGGGAATGTCAACTATAACCGCCAGGCAACTTTGCTTATGTTAAAATTGTCACCTGATTGGTAAATTTCATATGGCCTGGGAGGAGCTATGAACTGATTATAAACACCTGAGTTGGACGTCATATTTTGGGCAAGGGGAGAATCCCTTTCCTTGCCTTTCCCAGTTTCTAGAGGTCGCCCACACGTCTTCAAGGTGAGCAGTGTTGCATCTCTGACTCAGCTTCTGTCGTCACATGTCTGTCTGACCACCGCTGGGAAGGGGCCACTATTCTGCCTACGAAAGCCTTCCAATACCTCATGATGCCTCTGCAGTCCAGATGTGGAGGTGCCCGACCACGGCTCGCGCACACTGTTGGCCTCTGAGAAGACTTTAAGGTATGTTCCCCTCCCTGCACTGGGTGTCAGTCTGGGCTCCTGGGCAACCATGGCCTCTGACCATCCTCCGTGCCTGAAATTACCTGTAGAGGAGGTAGCTCCCTGGAACGCCAGGTTTACATGCTGGTGCTCAGTGGAAGGAGGAGAGTCTCTTACGACTCCAGTGGTAGCAATATCCACAAGGCTCCCTCTGACCTTTCATCCAGATTCCCAGATTACAGAGCTGTGTTCCAAGGCACGGGGAGCTGCCCTAAACTCTGCACAGAGCTTCGGTGGTCTCCTACCTTCTCCCTAACACACCCTTCCTGCCCCACCTATTGGAGCTGCCTTGGCTGTAAGGGCATCATTTGTGTCATGAATCTGTTTTCTTGACAAGTTGTTTGGTGTCTGACCCTTTGTTCCCTGGTCCTAAACACCCACTCACCATTGGCCTCCTGTTTCTTTCACTGTTTGTAGGTAACTATCACATCCCTGGGCCTCACGCCCCTCCTTTCCTCATATCCATAGCTCTCCCGAGCCGTCACAGCCCTGAATAGCACCCCAACCCCAGGACTCTGGAATCCCAGGAATCCCTCCATGCACCAATGCATTCGATCACTTCTTCAACAAGTATTTCTGAGTATGAAATCACAGCCAGACACCGCACAGGAGAACAGAGTGGGCACAAATCCAACGTGGAGCTTACAGTCTGGTGGGGGGAAGGTTGTTAAACTAACATGAGAAACATAGACTCACAAATGGTGAGGAGCTGTGTGAAGCCAGCAAAGGATGCCATAAGAAAAAGGAAGAATGGGGTTTAGCTTAGACAGTGGGTAAAGGAGAAAGAGATGGCATTTCCGAGGAAAAGACATTGACACTGAGACAGCAGATTGTGTATAAATTGGTGGGAAAAGAGAGAGAAAAACAAGTGCAAAGAGCCAGATCCCACAGGATTTTTCAACCAGGTTAAGTGTCTTGGATTTCATCCTAAGTACAGGAAAGCCACTGTGGGGTTATTAAACCAAGGAGAGGAAGAAACATTATCTGATTTATATTTTATAAAGATCACTAGAGCTGCTGATTGGAGAGGAGGTTAGTGGGGGCAGTAGTGGATCCAGGGGTCCCTTCTGTAACCCCAGAATAATGGGAGGTGACTTCATGGCTGCATTTATGAGTTTTGCGCATTCTTCCATCTTCATCTTGCTTTGTGATAGTGTTGAAAAGCACTAAGTTTCTTCCCAAGTTAAAGAAAAGCAGGGACAGAAGTATTAACCCACTTTCCATTAATGGTCTAAACACCTCTGGTTACAATAAAGATCCCAACCAAGATGGGAACAGCTGCAACCATCTTTTCTGACCCAGTGAATGGCAATTTCGGTGGGTTGGTGCCAACCCATGTAACTGGCAAGAACCCAGTTGGGGTCTTCTGAATGGACAACAGGCCAAAGGGGCAAACAAAGGCTCTAGAGGAGGAACGTGGCACAGCTGCGAGTTTGCTCAACCAGTGAATTTATTTGGATGGCTTCACAACTAAATCTGTATTTTATGCAATGGGGGAGCCTCTTAAACTCCATGAAATCATTTTCAGGATTTAGAAGTACCTTTCTGACCTTTTTTCAGGACTTATCTGTGACCTTCTGGTCACAAAGACACTGAACTGGGATGTCTTCAGCCTGGGCCGTGGTGTGCTCTTCCTCATCCACAGACTCACACACGCCCAGCTCCCAGAGCGCAATGGTCATCCTCACTGCAAAACAGTGTCCCAACTGGAGGTACGAGCTGCCCTCTCGCCTGTAAGTCAGGACACAGACACGGCACTGTTGGAGACTGGCTTTGCCAGTTAGAGGCTCTGGTTGGCTCTCCTGTCCCACCCATGAGCACCATGGAGCCCAGCAGGGTCTTAATGATCATCTACTGGTTATTAATCATGGCTGCATATTAGAACTTTAAAATTATCCATATGACATTCTGGAAAAGGCAAGACTATGGACACAGTAAAAAGATCAGTGTTGCCAGGAGTTCAAGGGGAGGTAAGGATGAATAGGTGGAGCACAGAGGATTTTTAGGGTGAAACTACTTTGTATGATGCTATGATGTTGGATACCCATCATTACACATTTGTCCAAACATATAGAATGTACAGCACCAAGACTGAACCATAACGGAAACCATGGACTCTGGGTGATTATGATGTTTTGCCTCTGTAGGTCCATTAGTTGCAGCAAATGCATCACCTGGTGGGGAGTGTTAATGGCGGGGGAGGCTATGCACGTGTGCGGGCAGGATACAGGAAATCTCTGTATGTTCATCGCAATTTTGCTGTGAACCTAAAACTTCCCCCCAAAATAGAGTCTATTTTTTAAAAAGTAATTTAAAAACTATCCATGCTTAGTATATGGTGTATTAGGCCATAAGAAGGAATGAAGTATTGACACATGCTACAACATGGATGAGCCTTGAAAACATTATGCTCAGGGAAAGAAGCCAATCTCAAAGGACCATGTATTATAGGATCCCATTTATGAAATGTCCAGAATAGGCAAATCTTTAGAGACAGAAAGTAGATTATTAGTTGCCTAGGGCTTAGTGGAGGAGGAAACAAGGACTGCTAATAGTCACATGGGTTTCTTTTTGGGGTGAAAAAATGTTGTAAAATTAGATAGAGGTGATGATTATACAACGCTGTACGTATCCTAAAACCCACTGAATTGTACACTTTGAAAGGGTGGATTTTTTGGCATATGAACTGTATCTCCATAAAGCTGTTTAAATACATCCATGCCTGCACCCTGCCCTACCCCAATTACTTCAGAATGTCTGGGGCGGGGGGTGAAGCCCAGGCAGCAGTGGATTTTTAAAACTCCCTACATGATTCTAATGTATAGTAAAGGCTGAGAACCACTGGTCTGGCCTAATCCTCTAGTCACCAGCTGAGGACACTGGGGTCACAATGTTGTAGTGACTCTCCCCGGCACTTAGCAGAGTAAGGACTAGGACCCAGGCTCCTGAACCAGCTCTCCTCTGTGCTCAGTCTCTCGGCTGAACACAAAACTCAGACGAGGGTCTGCCTGACACTCCAGATTCGATGTTCCCTGGCCTCCCCGACTCCCACAGTGGCTCTTAAATCAGTCTCTTTGCAAAGTATCCAAACTGCCTCATTTGTCAATATTTCTCTTCTAACCCACTGCTACCTCCTTAGCTCTCCAACTGATTTCGAGTCGTTTCTCTAGCAGCCCTTCGGACTACACAGCTGCCACATCTCCCTATTCTGAAGGCCAACTTGCCTGCCCACAGTTGTCCTGTTTCCTTCCAGTTCATTTCTTACCTGTTATGAATTGGTGTGTACATTTAACAGACAAAATCACTTCTGTCTTCAGCTGAAAGGTTCTATCCGTTCAATCTTTACAGTCAGAGAGGAGAAGTTATTCATCACAAGGATCCTGGACCCTTTTGGCAATCAAGTGTGATTGGTTGTTCATAATTCCCATTTTGAGCTAGATGGCTGTTTAAACTTTAAGGGATCTTCACTGCAAGTTAATATCCAGGGTAAGAATATAAAAAGCTTGTATCTGATGTTATTTTTAGGAATGTCTACTGTTAGGAAATGAGAAATATGTTGCAGGCGAGGCTTTATCAGATAGCTTAAAAGGAAAAATAAAAAGGCAATATCAAGCATTTTCAAAAAGAGGGTTTTAAAAAGTTTTTTTTTTTAATGTACATTTTTGTGTATAATTTGGTCAATGAAACATATGGACTTTTGTGTTTTCTGAGCACTAAGACACTTGTAATACTTTCTCATCTGGAGAAAGTAAAGGGAAAGGTTATTTTCATTTACATTTGTATCCTTCCTCCCCTTTTACACTTTAGATTTTAAGGGTCAAGGGTCTTCTCATTCCTCTCTGTATCTGTCCCTCCTCACATCCGCCATTGGAATTAGGCACAGAATTGGACTCAACAAATATGTTTTGAACAATCCCAGAGCAGTGACCCTCAAATGGAGACAAGGAGGTAGACGATGGGCTTAGAAATAGCACAATCATTATATTTCTTATTGTTATGTTACAAACTACCTCCACTCAACAAATGTGTACTGAGCTCCTACTCTGTACCAGGCACTGTTGTAGGATAAAGCTGGACAAAACTGACAAATCTCTGGGGACAATTCCATTCCACCGCAAGTAAAGCTCCCCATGTAAGCTGGTGGGGACATGAGGAATAAATGCTGGGGAGAGTCAGAGAGATAAAAATACAGATACTTGCACCATTCCCCCCACTACTCCACACTAACTTCATGGTTCCTTTTTCCTCTGGAAACTGATGAGACCAGAAAGAAATGTCAAGGAAAGAAATCCTAGCATCTGAACGGTCATGTGAAGTTCACATCACACGTCCACATAATTTACATCACTTAATCTCACAACACTGTGGAATAGATGGCATTATTCCCCTTCCATAGGTAAAGAAGGCAGGACTCAGGGAGGACATGCAGTGTGCCCACAATCACACAGCAGATAAGAAACAGAGCTAGGGCTCAACTCCCCAGGTCACCAGCATCCCGGTCTTGTGTCTTCACACTTTATCACACAGTTTCTCAAGGCAGTAAGGAAGCCTAGAGGAGCTGGAGGGGTGGGGAGAGGTAGTATATCTTGGCCCCGAACACTGCAACATTGCTCTCAGAGGTGAGAGTGACAACAAATATGGCTGCAAAAGCAGGCCGGGCCTAGCCACACAGACCTTGAAGGATGGCTTTGCACCCATCCGGTAGAGAGTGTGCACTTAAGCCAGTTGCCCCAGCATAATTATTAGTAGTACCCTTTCACTATCAGAAGTGTCAGTTTGCTATCATTTCTTCCCCTACCAACACTGGAAAACCCAGAGGCAGCCGAGCGAGTGAAGGAGCTGGAGCAAGAGGAAGGATTGGAGCTTCCCAACGGCTGCTGGTCAGACCTCAGCTTTAAATCAGCTGGAAGACAAAACTCTGACTTTACATTCAAAACTGAGACTAGGGACTTCCCTGGTGGTGCAGTGGTTAAGAATCCGCCTGCCAATGCAGGGGACATGGGTTCTAGCCCTGGTCCAGGAGGATCCCACATGCCGCAGAGCAACTAAGCCCGTGTGCCACAACTACTGAGCCTGAGCTCTAGAGCCCGTGAGCCACAACTATGGAGCCTGTGTGACACAACTACTGAAGCCCGCGTGCCTGGAGCCCGCGCTCCGCAACAGGAGAGGCCACCGCAATGAGAGGCCAGCTCACCACAAGGAAGAGTAGCCTCCGCTCGCCGCAACTACAGAAAGCCCGTGTGCAGCAACAAAGACCCAACGCAACCAAAAATAAATAAATAAATAAAATTGATTCTTTAAAAAAAAAAAAAAAAACAAACGGAGACTATTCCAATTCCTGAAAGCTTGGGACTTTCGTGACTGAAGAAGTTATAGGCCCTGCCCAAGAGATTGTCCAGGAGCTGGAAAAGAATATCTGATCAAATGTATTCGAGTAGAGTGATAGGAAAAGAAAAAAGTTTCTTCTCGTCATGAAACAGCAAGAATCTAGGAAAGGATGGTTTATAATAAGGAGGTTCTTGAGTTACTTTAGTAATAAAACCACCCAGGACGATAAAGTATATGGCCACTGCTATGGTCTGAATGTTTGTGTCCCCCCGGAATGTACATGTTGAAATCCTAACCCCCAATGTGATAGTATTAGGAGATGGGGCCTTTGGGAGGTAATTAGGTCATGAGGGTGGAGCCCTCATGAGTGGGATTTGTGTCCTTGCAGAAGAGGCCCCTGAGAGCCCCCTCGCCCCTTCTACCACACGAGGACACAGTGAGAAGGCATCTGCTATGAACCAGGAAGTGGGGTCTCACCAGACTCAACCACGCTGGTGCTTTAATCTTGGACTTCCAGCTCCAGAACTGCGAGAAATAAGTTTCTGTTGTTTATAAGCCACCCAATCTGTGCTATTTTGCTGTAGCAGCTAGAACACACTAAGACAGCCACTCTGTCTCTCAGCGTGGAGGTCTAATAAGACGCCGGCAACTGACCTAACCCTATTTCACTGGCTCTTGTCCTGACACCCTTAATTAAAGGCTATCTGACTTTGCAAAATCCTCTCAAGTGTTTGTGGGGTCCTTGGGGTTTGCTTCACATGTTCACAGGGTCCCCTCATGTTCTTTGGTCCTGGCCCTTTACTATTTGCTGCCCACGAAGGCCGGTGAGGGCTGCTACAAGGCGCTGTCGCAGCTGTTGTGGCATGCCTGGAGGTGTACACCCCCTCCTCACTCTGTGTCGCATTTCATTACCCGCCTAGTGAGTCCTGAGTCCTGGTGAAAGCAGGGCCCGCCTCTCCTGCCTGCAGTGCCCCTCTGCAAAGACACAAAGAGATGGTCATCAGGGATTCCTCCTCAGGCTCATTGTTTCTGCGGCTTCAACTCTTTTCCCCAGACTTAAAAAGCCTCCTCCCCTCTACCTCCAACCTCTTCCATCACCCTGCTTGCTCAGACAAGACTGAATCTCAGCTTGATCTCAAGCCCAGACCACTGACAGTTTGGCTTTATTCGCAGACAGCAGGAAACCTCTGATGGGCTTTGAGCAGAGTAGAAACCTCATCATTGGGAAGATTCTTCTTGGCAGTAGTTCCTCAAATGAACTGGGTGGGGGGAGAAACTATTCTCCCTTCTATCCCGGGGCAGATTCCGTTCAGGAGGGCGGCACTCTGGTGCCACCTGGAGGCATCCAACCTCAATTACAGAAGCAGTTTACTGAGAGCTGAGTTCTGAAGCCAAATCTGCACATCAGAAAGTCACAGAGGTACTTTTTAGTGCTGCTGGGAAATCGGCCTGTTTGTTTGGATGAGGCCAAAAAGAACAAAGCCTCAGGGAGGTGGCTGTGCTAGAGACTCTAGGAGTGGCCTAGGCCTCCATGCCTTCCCACAGTGGAGGCTGGTTTATAAGGAGATTCTTGCGTTACTTTAGTACTGAAACTTCCCAGCATGGGCTGCAGAGTCACCCCCAACCCCTTACAACAGATTTGCAAATCAGCATCTTTGCCAAAATAAAGGGTGGTCATTGCTCAGAGGAAGGAAGAGGACTCATTCTTGTTTCAAGTGACACCTTCCAGGTTCCTGGTCTCACTTCCTTTAGAAGTCCTCCCCAACACTGGAAAGAGAAAGTGTCTCTTGGACGAAGAGAGTAGAGAGGCTGCTGCAGGGAGGGTGGCAGCCAGAGCCGGCCCTGTGAGCCCGCACAGGTTTTCCCAGTAACTTTTTCCCCCTAATGACCCTGTGATTTATAACACAACCCAGGAAGTAAGTAACGAATAAAGAATACTAGGAATTGTATTGAAGCTGTTTTGAGAATTAAGACTAGACTTAAATCTTTGAATACTGGATTCTTTCTGCCAGAATCCACTTAATTACATACTTCAGTATATAATTCTTGTAATATTGTGTCATTTGTTTCTCTTCTTTCAAAACAGTTTCTATTCCTTATCGATTTTCTCCAGGTTACTGAGTCATGGAAGTTTATTATGACTAAGATTTCTCTTGCCATTAGCTCTATCTCCTTCCTAATATCTAATGTTTTCTTAAGAAAGTGTTTCAATGTAGACAAACAAGGTCATTTCTCTGAGTCTTTGCCAAGACTGCACTGGACTTTTGCTTCTGGACTAATGGGAACTTACAAGAAGTCCAAGACCAGCCATCTTGATTTGTACAAAGAGAAAGAGAAAGCTAGTTTACTCACTTAATACTCAAACAGCATTATGAGATTTATATGGCCATGTGTATTATAAAGGTGATGAAATAGATGCTCAGAGAATACTTTGCCCAAGGACACAAAGCTAGAATGTGGACAGAGTAGAATTTTAAATTCTAGGGTTGCCTGACTTCAGATCCACCTACAACACAAGAATATAGGCAGAGGAAGCCCCAAAGTACTAAGGACAGCAGTGTGAGTCCTGCGGTCGGATAGAAAATGGGTTGGGTCTCAGGGCCTGTGGGGAGGGGCTGTGTTGAGGGGACCCCAATGTTGGTGGTCCAAGAGGAGAGGTGTTGGGGAAAAGGAAAGGCTGGGCCCAGGAGGGGTAACAGTCAGATTTGGGGTGGCCCCAATGTAAATGGTGAGGAGGAGGCCCTGGGAAAGAATGTTGCCCCCAGGACTTTCTGAAAAGCCTTATCTCTGCCACTGTAGTTCTTTCTGCCTCTTTCTTCTCTTTTTTCTTCTCTCTCTTCTCACGCCAGCCCACTTTCTCTTTCTATTTGGCTTTGCTTAATTGTGAATATCATGGTGGAGCCGGGTGAAATTCAGGCCTCTCTTCTTCTGACTGACTATACCATAATGCCTTTCACTTCCTCCTTTCATTAAGGGCAAAATATGTGCTATAAAATCAAAGTTCACATTCTGCAACTGGCTTCCAGGAGAGTTATCTCTTCCATGTTTTTCTTTTAAACTGCTTTCAAGCTTTCTCTTCCCTCCTTTCCTCTCTCAGAGACCTCAGTGTCTAAGGGCTGAGCTGTACAGGGGTGGTGCTGGGAGGGGTCCCCATGGAGGCAGTGAAGAGCTTGGAATGGGTTACACTGAGCAAATAAGTAACTTGAGCAAGTGAGTAAGTGTAGAGAGGACAATGGGAGCCAGGCTGGAGGGATGACAAGAAGTGAAAAGGGAAGGTTGAAAAGGAACTTGAGGTATTGGATTGTAACTGGAAGTATAGTATAAATTCATTGTTTTTAAATATATATATAAACATAAAAATATAAATCTATATACATAGATATAGATGATATATAGAGATAGAGATGCACATAGATATAGTTATATATGTTGTGGGGGGGGGATGTATATATATACAGAAACAAATTCTAGCTCTATCAGCGGAGAGGCGCCAGAAATAATAACATCCCAGTAGCAATGAGCACATGGAACATCTAACACTGGTTTCTAAATACCGTTCTTTACTAAAAGAACCAGGAATGGCTGATTCCAAAGATAGAACAGAAACAAGGTGAGTCTGGAATATCTTCTTATGCCGGAAAGTAAGGAGATGCTTAAAGAATGACTAGGACATATTTAAAGGACACAGGAGCCAGCTGAAGGAGATCCCACTGGCTAAATCTGAGACAACCTACACATCAAAATGATATGATAATATCTTACTTTCAATTTTTAAATAAAATAGGAATCTATATAGAAAATAAATGAATAAATAAGTTAATGGGACATGTGTGTGAAAGCTCTTTCTTATAGTAGACTGCCAAGTGATAAATGTAGAAAAAATGGTGGAAATAGGAAACCATCATATGACACCATCAGGCTGATGATTTATTCAGGTAGGGGGTCAACAATGAATGCTAAAGCTGATGAGTGGAGGTTGAGAAGGACCAGGATGTTGGTATCACCTCAGAAAATCTCCCCACAAAATGCTTACCATTACAAAAGAGAAAAGTAGTAACTTGATGGGGGAGAAATCTGGACGATGCCAACATGACCAAGCATTCAACGTCAATGTCACCATTGGTGGGACAGGGCGACATCGTGTGCTGTAATACGAAAAGCCCAGCATCCTGTCTGTGATGTTGCTACCAAGAATGCATGGCGAGGTCTGACCAAAAGGAAATGTCAAATAGAGCCAGGTCTAAGGTCATCTTACAGAATAAAAGGCCTGTACTCTTTAAAACTGAAGGACATTAATGACAGAAAGACTCTGAGAAATTATTCCATGTTGAAGGAGACTGAAGTGATGTAGCAAGTAAAGGTACCGTGTGTCCCAGGATTGACTGGATCCCGGACCAGAAAGGGAAGAGAGCTGGCTGAGCTGGTGAAATTTGAAGGAGGTCTGTGGAGTGGGTGCTAGTGTTGTGCCTTTGTTGGTTCCTCATTTGGAGGGTTTGCGTTAGCTTCCTAGGGCTGCCAGCACAAATTACCACAAGTGAGTGGCTTAAAATGACAGAACTCTATTCTCTGGAGCCTAGAAGTTCAAAATCGAGGTGTCAGTCAGTTAGGGTTGGTTCCTTCTGGAAACTGAGGGAGTAACTGTCCCATGCGTTTCTCCTAGCTTCTGATGGGTGCCGGCAATCCCTGGCATTTCCTGGTTTTTGGCAGCGTCACTTCAATCTCTGCTTCCATCTTCATATGACCTTCTCCTCTGTATGTCTCTGGGTCCCTCTTTGTCCTCTCCTCTTGTTATAAGGTCATCAGTCCACTGGATTTAGGGTCCACCCTAAACCCAGGCGATCTCATCTTGAGATCCTTACTTATATCCGCAAAGACCCTATTTTGAAATAAGACTACATTCTGAGGTTTCAGTTGGGCATACGTTTTGAGGGAGTGCTATTCAACCCACAAGAGGGTTGCATCCAGAAACACACACTGGAGTATTTAGGGGTGACAGGGCGTTGTGATTGCAACTTGCTCTTAAATGGTTCTGATAATGATAAGAGGGGACTCAAGAATTCTTTGTGTACTAGTCTCACAACTTTCTATACACTTGAAATTATTTCAAAGTAAATCATTTCAATTTCTTTGAACCTGCTTTTGACATTATTTGAAGGTTTTCATGGAGGAAATATTCAGGAGAGAATAAGACAAGATGTTTGAACTTCCACAGTTTCTGCCACCATTTGTCATCTTGTTTGAGGGTCACAAAGATTGGGGACTACCCTCCTTGACTGGGTAGGAAGGAGCGTGAGAAGCTGCCCTCCTCTCAATGCCTTGCGTTTTCACATGCTCAGCATTCTTCGAGGGCTTTAAATATTGTTTTTGGGTGGATGAGATCAACTTTCAGAGGGAACTGATTTGGAATTTGGCCATAACCTTGAGAGGCTTTCTTCAAGCTAAATGTAGGAGTGAGAGTAGGGGCTCATCTGGTTGACAAGAACCAGTGCTGTGCCCCCAGGGCCGGGCACCCAGGCATCATTTTAAGGATCACCCATTGCCCTATATGTTGCATGCCTTCAATTTTAATTTTAATTTAACTTTAGACTCATGTTTGGCCTTTTCACTCCTACTCTGTCTTTCCTGATTTTCTTTTCTTTTTATTCCTATCAAAGAAATAGAAATGCAATTCCTTTCTGCCCATTACACATGTTTCCACTCTCAGGCTAAAATCTATCTCTGCAGGTTTTCAATCTTTTAATCTAGCTGATAAAAGGGTTTCACCTTTTATTTTTCTGCTTTAAATCTCAGACATTTTATCCTTTATTGTTTTCATTACCTTTCAGATTTAGTGGGTTGTTTATTATATTTTATAAATTTTACTGTTTTTGTTTTATTTTTCTTATATTTACTTTTTTACCTTTAATCTTTTGAACTTCCATTGTCCCTTTATTAGCCTGCCCTAATTTTCCTTCTTTTCCTTTTCTTCCTCCTCTCATACAATGACTGGCTTTGACAATGATTGTTAAGAGGATGGTCCCTTGGGTGTGAGGCATTTAGAGCAATGACGCTGGAGGTTATCTTCTCCAGCCATCTCTCCAGTCTCCAGTCAAGTTCCCACTGTAGCCCTCCCAGAATCTTTGATCTGCCTTTGGAAACTTCATCCATTCCAGGGCTATAATTCTCTTGGAAATCTTGTCGTTAATATCTCATATAATCCAGTCCTCTGTGTTTGAAAATCAGTGATCTTCAATATCTAGTCAAAGTTTGTTGAGTGAAACGTGCTGGTGACCTGTGACACGTCACAAACCAGAAGGATGTGGTCAAGGAGGTCACTGCAGCCTGACCTGGATGTGGTTGACCCATTTGGCCCTGAGCCTTGGATAGGAATTCTGCAGAGGCACAGTCATCAGGCCCCTAGCAAGACTTGTTTCCCTATGTGTTTCCAACATGCTTATTTCCAAGTTGTGCCACCTCCCTTCCAGGCTGGCCATGAAAGGTTGCTGGGTGTGTGGTCCTTCAGGCTCCCTTCCCTCCTTAGGACAGTCCTGGAAAAACTGGCCAATATGGAGATTATTCTGAATGAATTTTTTAAATAACCACATAGTTCTCTCCAAGGTGAACTTCTATTGTTAGTATCCATTCTATACATCCCAGATGCACTTGGAAGATCTATAACAAGAGACAAATGGGAGTCTCATTTTTCTCTCCAGATCATGAGGCATCTTTCATTCCCTACCCCTAAGTCTCTGTCTCTGACTTTCGCTATTTCCTCAGGGATGGAATATTTGTTTTGCTTTACTATTTGGCTAATGCAGGGAAGAAGGGGAGAGTTTCAAAGATTCCTCTCTTCCTTCTTAACTACAGTAGCTATTATCCCAGAAGCCAAGGAACCAATGTGGGGGTGAAGCCAACACCAAGTATGTTCATCACGATTGTATATTCAGGTTCTGGAGAAAGGACCACCAGATGGCTCAGTGAGCCCAGTGGACTCACTGTAAGCCAGACTCAGGCCAGAATTCCATTTTTTACCTGGCCCCAATATGCCTCCACTCAAACAGGGGTGCCATGATCATGCTTCTTGACTCTGAGGATGATCAATGTCACTATCCAAGAAAATAACTACAAAAATCATTGAAGAAAGACTGGGACAAACATTACTATATACAATTGTGATGTTGCGGGGTTTTTCCTAGAAAGAACCCAGCTCTTCTTCAATCAATGGGCCTGAAAACTAACTCAGGTCCAGAAAATGGACAAGGGATTGTGACTTTTAGTTATGGCAGCTGCCCCGTCCATCCTTTATTTTTTTGGTTGTAAATAATGCCCGTGTTTGGTGCCCATCTATAGTGTCTTAGGAACACATGTTCTGTTTACCATCTCCATAACTCTAAGTAGGCTTGGTCCCTTAGCTGACCAACTGACCTGGCCACTCACTGTGCCATCTTCCTTTTGACAGTTAGGTGTAACCGCTTGGTCTCTATTATTTCAGGATCTTATCTTTCTCATTGAAACCGCAATCTCAGGGACTGTGGTTCTCTTATGGTATCACCTAACATCAGCCCTGGCCTTTTGAGTACGGCCACCACTGAACTTTTCAACAATGCTGGCGTCCCTCTCCTCAGCTCATTCCTTATCACTTCAGTAAGTGGAGTGTCCTCCAGACACCCACCTCCTACCTCCTATAGCTTGTAGTCACTGGGGTGGGTTTTCCAGCCTTACACTGTATAGATATACTATGGCCCACTTCTCTGACCTTTTTGATCTTTTCTTCCACTTCTTGCTTCAATAGTTCTGGCACATCTACTTGATTTAACATTGGCCATTGTTTTCTCCAGTCTTCTGGGAGCTATATTTGCTCCGTCTCCTGGGATCCTGGCCAGAATGTTAAATTTTATATCCCAGAAGAATGTTCCCAAATCTATTAAATTTCCCTTGTCCAAGTTTATTTTCCACCCCTATATTAAAAATATACTGAGAATTTGTTTAAACAGGTATGGTAAGACAATAGACATGAAAATGGTTGTTATGAAGGAAGACGTTTATACTCACAGATATCCAGACACAGGAGACACATCTCCCATGCAGGGCCACGTGGGGAAGGAGGAGGGATGGTCATGAATCAAAAGAATGAGGGGGAGAGCATGGCCTACAGCCTTTTGGGGGTCTTCTCAGAAAGGAATAAGTGAGGCAGGTACTCTGAATAGGTTGAGGATTGGATAGTGTGAATAATTTCCCCAGGCTCTGGACTATAAGAGTGGTCCACAGTTGTCTTGTACCTGGCCCTGGGGTGACTTACAGCAGGGGAAATATTGGCTTGGTGTGTGAGAGTCTGTTTAAGGAGACAGTTGAGGGATATGGGCTTGGGATTTGTTGGTGTGCATAGGAAAAGCCCACTTGCAGGGGAGTCATGTGCTCTCTCTCTAGCCGTGGGTGTAGCACTCTCTTCAGGATCAAGGCCCTAAATGCAGAGGATCAAGAATACAGAAAATAAGAACATATAGTCAATACAGCCCTCACTCTCCCACCCTATCCCCCACTCTCTGACTCAGTACTCTCAGAACCCAGCCTCTCTGTACACTGCGGGCCCCCTCCAACGGATGTCGGCTGGGCCCTGCAGCTCCTTCAGTGTATAGTTCCTTTTCTCCCCTAGCAGGTCCAGCACTTTCCCAGCTGGGGAATGGTGTCTCTTCATGCTAGTTATTGGCCTAATGTTCAAGAGGGCAGGTGAGGGCAGACCCTGACGAAGGTGCCTGCTGTCATGCAAGGGAATAACCTCTACAGTGTCTTCAAGCATGTGGGTAGATGTTAGTCCTTCATATGGAGGAGGGAGCCCATTCTGGGGTCTCAGAGCATTCAGGGAATCAGGATTTTCAAGTGCATCCCCCTGCTGTCTCTACTTCATATTTTCAGATCCCATTCTTTACTAATGAGAGTCCTGACCTGGACAGAGCAAACCTACCTAGGCTGAGTGTTCAACCCTCTGCTACTCTTACAATTAAATCCTGGGCCGATCCTCAGTTTTTTCTGCCCTTCGGCTACAGGAGCTAGAGATTCCTTTACATGCTGCCAAGAAGGTCTCTCACTTTTATACCTACCTTGTAATCTGTACAATCACTGTCAGCCTTTCATTCTCCAAAGCATCAATTTCCCCCCTGCAAGTCATCCAAATCCATTGTTGTTCTAATTCCTTCCTCCCCACCTTCACCCCATGTTTCTTAAATGTCTAATACTTTTCACCTACTAGTATATCTCCTTCCACTGGTATGCCATCCAACTTCTCTACCGGCCAAAGTTTTAACAATTGCACTGCTACCTTTTACTGGGGCTAAACTGTGTCCCAACTACCAGCAGTTATGAAGTCAACTTTGCCAGCTGGACAGCAGGTGGTTCAGCTGCAGAATCCCATCTTAGCATCTGCTTCTTGCACTATTGCTGGTAGCAACAGTTACAGGTTGATTCCCGGGGAAACAAACTGTGAGATGGAGATCAGCATGCAGGAAACTTATTAGAGAATGTTCTTGGGATTAACATCCCTGGAGAAAGAGAGGGAAATGATTGAAAGGAGAAGTTGGACCGTGCTGTGGTCTCAACAAAACCTCAGCTGACCCCATGGGGAGCTTTAAGACTGGGATGTCCCTTCAGAGTTGTCATGATTTGGGGCAAGGCATCTGAGCCTTTATGCCCCCACAAAGGACAGTCATTGGATACAGGGTGTCCCAGGAAGAGGACATGACCTTGGGCAAGATGGCCCTTCGCAGCCAAGGGTAATTTCTGGAGAAGGCTGACAGCTGAGGGCTCTCAGCCAGCAGCACTCCCAAAGTCCTTCAGATCTGCAGGGGTATGGGGAAGGAGACTGGAACATCCTGCATCTTGCAATGTGGACATGATTTATCTTAATGTGCTCATTCCCCCCATCAAGGTGCATGCTGTCTTCTTGGACATATGGTCTCTCTTTTACGATTATTTAACCTTTATTTACATTTCCTTCTCCATGGTAGAATTAGTTAACTTTAGGACCTTAAATACCTGGATTTGTGATGGGTCTAAAAGGCAAGGAATAGGAATGGGAGCATCATTTTTCCGTGGGTAATATTTCTAGAGACAGGTGTGCTAACCTATAGGGAATATTTCTTACACTTATTCAAAGAGCAGGATCTGGAAGCTCAGAATACAGAAGGCTGGTAATTTTGCTCTGAAGTACTTGAGAGAGATTGTTGGACAACCCTACCCACCAGGATCCTGTTATCTGCTGTGAGAACAAAGTGACACTACATTAACATCTCACCTGTGTAGATATGCTAATCACTTAATAAGTTATTTGCCATTTGAGGTTCTGAAAGTAGGCAAAAAGTGAATGAAACCACCCTTCAACCATTCTGGTTCATTTCTTAAAAAGAGTTTTGTGGGGAGAAGTAGTTCCTTCTTGACACAGAGAACATTTATTAGAAAACATTTCTCAATGCAAGAGGATCATTGGCTAGGCTCTGAAGATATTTTTCACCAGAAGTCTTGCCACAAAGGAATTTGGCCTATGTTTCCATAGCCACTGATCAGTGTCAAGGTTGCTCAGTTTCTCTGGAACTAGACCATCTCAGGTGTGAATAAAAAAGAACTGTTTCAAATTCAGACTAAACTCATGGACTGGGGAGCCAGCAGGGTGTCTCTGTGACTCCCAAGACTGAAATGATACATGTATGGTAACCATAGTACATTCATGGTCCAAGGAATTCCAGTGCATGCCATTCGGGTGATGTACCAGAGCTGCTCTGAGGCAGTGGGCAGGAGAGCCCAAAGAGGAGGCCTGAGTTTGTGGGGTTCTTTTTTTTATCATTTTGCTTTTATGTCAGAAGAAAAATAAATCAATTTTTCAATTAAGTTTTATTATTCATATCAACAGAGTAACAATAATAAAATATGTTTGGGTTTATCTTGTTGCACCCCAACCCCCAGGCACACACACACACACACACACACACACACACACACACACACACGTGTTCTTAACAGTAAAAGGACATTGGTTTTTGGAGATAAAGAAGTGATGGGAAGCCCAGGTTGTGAGTTGGATATGGGCCCCATTTGCACATTATTATGTCTTGGAACCACAGAGATAGTTGTTTTTAGTGTGGCAAGATTAAGCAAATGAAAATGCAGATGCCCAGTTAAATGTGAATTTCAGATAAATGACAAATAATTTTTAGTACAAGTATATCCCAAATATTGCATGATACCCTATAAATTATGTCCCAAATAGTGCATGGCATCCTGTATTATATCTTGCAACCTTATTGTATTTTCAAGTGAAAACTGTTGGGTTATGCTAGGGGATTTGCAAGGTGAGTAGGACCAACAATGTGGTTGCCCATGACAATAAGAAGGGCAATGAGCCCAAAAAACCATGAAAGGAGAAGTGACAAATAGGAAACTAAAACCGAATTAGACAGCCAAACAAGATTGGACTGCCCAACTAAATAAAAATAAATTTTTAATGGAGCTTACATGCCAAAATAGACCAATAGATTTGGCTTGGCAGGCAACTGAGACAAAGTGCAAATAACTGCTACAATGAACACGTTCTGGCTTGCAGTCCAAGAGGAGTAGGTGTGTGGCGTGATGGCGGTTGCCATGTTTATTTCCAATGAGAAATGAATGTTAATGTTGACCTGTGGTTTTAGAATTTTAAAAGGTAAGTCAAGCCTCCATTGTGATTAACTTACTCTCCGTGGGGAGGTCTGGAAAAAACATCCATTAGCCATGGTCAAACCAGAGCAACAAAGCATCCCAGTGATTCTTTGCGGGTCCTTGTACACTGCAGATCAGTGCCAAGGGGCAAGTGCCCACAGGTCTCTCAGGGCAACAAATTCTGTCTCTGCTTGCCCATTCAGGTAATTAAGGGGCCTTGTCCATAAAGCTATAAGAATTAAAACTGTGTACAACAGTTACAGGATTGAGAAATGAAAGAAATAGTATTGAAAGTCTTTCTCACTTCCTGTGATATAATCATATGATAAAAGTAAAGCATAAAGTGTTCAATCAATGATAGTGGGACAATTGGCTCATCGTTTGAAAGAAAATAATTAAAATCGATTCCCTTGAGGAGGATTAACATAATCATCTTTTACTTGGTCATCTAAACTCAGAGCAGTTATCTTCTTCTTCAAAAAAAGTACGCTCCAAACTGGCATTGGGTCCTGGAAGTGATTTCTAGAGGGTCCACTTTCCCCAACATTTCTTCCTAACTAGATACTGGGCCACTTCTAGGCTTGATGCTTCACGAGCAGGGCAGTGACTCTGTGAAGTGGGCAGATGAGGAGGAGAACATAAAAGAAGTGTGTAGAAATGACAGCCCTGAAGAAAACAATCATGAAATTCAACCTACAAACCTTCAAACACTTAAACTTGACTTCCTAAGCCAGTACGCATATAACCATTGCATATTCAAATATAACAAGGGTCTCCCTGATTTCTAAATCCCTCAAAGGCTCAATGGTGTCCCCAGCTCTGACAAATTTCTAATGAGAAAATGATATATGAAAGTGCTATTAAAAAATAAAAGATCTCTTACACCTCAGCTTTTATTGTTTGCAAATCTCTACCCCACTATCACATTTAATCGCAGACATTCAATACATAAAAGAGTATGGAAACTGATTCAGCAGTTAAGCTCTCTGACCTTGACAGGTCACTGCTGTTTCCTTGGCTTCTGTCTCTCTTAACACAGAAGTGATGCACCAGGGGCTCTCTGAGGTTGCTTCTAACATGTGATTCTGTGATTCTATGATCACTAAAAGTGCCTTGTCTGATGGTCTAGTTGACCTTTAGACAAGGCTGCTCAATCTCTTTATTTAAAACATTGTCATTATCATTAATATCCTTAGGTAATGTTCTTGGGTCTAGGAAAATCAAAAACAAAAACCTTAACAGGAATAACTTTGATCTTTCTTCACTGGATTTTCTCTGTTCCTGATTGGACTTTTTGGTCTTTGGAAGGAATTCAAAAAAACAGAGGTAGTATCTGTACAAAACCACAGCTTTTATATCAATAATCAGAAAAAAAACAGTCTTTCACTTGATTCTCTTCCTTTTTCCTCTTGCACTGAGGCCTGTTGAACTGGTTTGCCCAGCTTTGGAATAATTAGTAAACTTTTTATTGTTTCTTAAGAAGATATTCAAAGAGTGGTGCCAGGACAGACTGGGGAAGACAGTACAAGACCAATCTGAGTGTAAAGAATATCCAGTGTACCAACTCTGCTACAAACAGAATAACCATTTACAAGTGAACCATACAAAGATCATGAATCAGAGATGACATATAACTACAGAAGTACATTTAGTTTATTCAAACATTTCCTTGGTGACTTAAAAAACAAGGTTTGTTTTCTGGTTGGAGAACATAGCACAGCTATGACTCAATCCTGACTCAAAGCTCCCTGACCAGTTGACTTTCAGGAGAGAGAAAACAATTCAGTCTGGTTAACGAGGAGTCACATTGAGCCGGCTTCGAGAAACCTGATAAAGCAGCTTCCCCGCCCCACAGAAAATGTCACTTTCCTTCATCATTTCTTCTTTCCTTTTTCTTTTTGTTAAATAAATCCATTTTGGAGGAATTTGGGGAAAGTTTCAAAGTCGAGCAAAGTATGCTCTCTGTGCCTCAATTTCCAAATCTGTAAAAATAAATATTCTAATATATGTGAAGTACTGAGAATAGTGCCTGGAATAAAACAATTGTTCAACCAATGTTTGCCATTATTATTAATTATTATTATTATTTTATTGAAAGCCTTGCCTCAGTCTCTCTGGTCTCACTTCCCTCTGCCTTGCACTCTACATGTCCTACACGTTGGCCACCCTAAATGACCTGCATCCTAGTTGTTATAGGTTAAATTGTCTGTCTCAATAGAGTATATTATATTTCTTGCCATATACATTATACGGGCTATAAGTGACCACCCTATTTTCAAGGACATATTTTTTTAAAACTAACCTTCTGAATTATTTACAAGGTAATCAGTACATGAAGGAAAAGTAAATATATCAGCAAACTTAGCCAAGCAAGCCACAAATATAATGTAATATACATACTATGTAATATTATATATTATACATTTACATAATATATGAGTCAATTCCTCCACAGGAAGCCACAGTGCATTTGAATGGCATGTGTTTGCTGTGATGCTTTGTGCAGCCATTCTTGTCCAGAAGGAGCAGGATCTTCTCTATTGTTTTCTTGTCTTCCAAGTAAGAAGCAGACTTGTGGGTTTCACTTGGTATTATAGTAAGATTCCCTTCCTTTTTTTTAGGGGTATTTTTCATCTAGTTTGAGTTTCAGTATTTCTTGGACTCACAAAGGGGCATACAGAGGAGATACAGTGAGATTATATAAACTCTCTTTCATCATGAAGTCAGTCCTTTCAATTTATGTCTCAAAGGTGACCATTTCCTTTTCTCAGTATCCAAGAGTCACCACTGATCATTCTAGACTTACTGATACTCCTCTTACCTTGCTGATCAACAATCCAGTGTAATAAGCATTTGTTGGGGGTACTTAGGAGATAGAGTGGGGAAACATGTTTGACTCATGAGCAAGTGCAATAATCTCCTCCTGGGAAGAGTTGATGTGGAAGCTGGAGGTCTGCAGTCTCCCAGATCTGGACAAATGGCACCAACCCTCAGACCAGAAACTTCAGTGAGTGTTACCCTTGATTCCCTTCTCGCTCTCGTGACTATCCAATCCGTCCCAGAGTTGTGTGGATTCTACCTCTGGCTATACCTCCAGCCTGTCTCCTTTCCTGTCTTTATTATCACTTCCCTAGCTCACATCACCTTCAATTCTCACTTAGATATCAAAACCACTTACGCAAGGATCTCCTTGCTGCCAGTTGTCTACAAACCACTTTCCACACAAGAAAATACAAGTTTAATCACGTTCATCAAGTGCTTAGATGTGCCAGGGACTGTGGAAACCACATCACTCATTTAACCCTCAGTGAAGTAGATACTGTTATTATTTCCTTTTTACAGGTGAGAAAACTACTAAGAACTTAAGGAACTTTCCAAAGTTTCACAGCTGGTGACAAAACCAGGGTTCAAGTCCAGTCTGGCTCCCAGACTCAATTAAGCACTGCATATACCACCACTTGAATAACTCTCCTTCCAAATAAAATCCTATCTCGTTAATGTGGCAGACAGAGGCCCTCAAAGGCCTGCCCCCGGCTGCTATATCCTCATTTCCCGAGTGCCCTTCTGTCTCTACTCCCCCAGACTGAATAACTTGCTCTCCCACTCCCCCGCCTGTATGCCTCACACAGCCTGAGATACGCTTTCTTCCTCTCCTGCTGGCCTCCCTTTATCATCAGGACTGATGCGTATTAAACATTAACTTGGTGGCAGGTATATTAATTATCCCATGTATTCATTGCAATAACTCTAAGATGCTCTTATCTCCATTTTATAGAATTGGAAACTGAGCTCTGAGAGGGTAAACAGATTTCCCATGGCCCACAGCTAATGAGTCAAACCAGATTTGCTGGGGCCAAGCTCTTGCTCAATCACTTTAAAAATGTCTTTTTTTGGGGGGCTTCCCTGGTGGCGCAGTGCTTGAGAATCTGCCTGCCAATGCAGGGGACACGGGTTCGAGCCCTGGTCTGGGAGGATCCCACATGCCATGGAGCAACTAAGCCCGTGTGCCACAACTACTGAGCCTGCGCGTCTGGAGCCTGTGCTCCGCAACAAGAGAGGCCGCGATAGTGAGAGGCCCGCGCACCGCGATGAAGAGTGGACCCCACTTGCCGCAACTAGAGGAAGCCCTCGCACAGAAACGAAGACCCAACACAACCAAAAATAAATAAATTAAATAAAAAAAAAAGAGTGGGGTAAAAAAAACAGTCCCTGATGATTATTTAAAAAAAAAAAAGTCTTTTTTTTTTAATTAAGGTATTACATACAAAAATATTCATCACCCTTAAGTGTGCAGTTTGATAAGATTTGGTAATGATATGAAAGCCTGTAACTACCACCACTGTTAAGATATACAGTAGTTCTCTCACTTTAAAAGCTTCCTTGTGTCATCTTTATAGTTGATGCCTTCTCCCCACCCTCAGGCAACCACTGATCTACTTTCTCTCACTGTACTAAAATCATACAATATGCAGTGTTTGTCTTCTATGTTTGACTTCTTTCACTCAGTCTAATGTCCTTGAAATTCATCCAATACTGTTCCATGTACTAATTTTTTTTTTTTTATTGCTGAGTGGTATTCTATAGTATGGATATACCACAATTGTTTATCCATTCACCAACTGATGGATATTTGAGTTGTTTCCAGTGTTTGGTCACTAAGAATGATGCAGCTATGAATATTCATATACACATCTTTGTATGGAATATGTTGTCGTTTCTCTCGAATAAATATCTAGGAGTGGAGTTACAAGGTCATATGGTAAGTCTATGTTTAATTAACAAGAGATCACCATACTATTTTCCATTTATCATCCCCACCAGAATTTTACTTCTTTTCGAATATATATCTTTTTATTTCTTTTTCTTGTCTAATTGTGCTGCCAAGGACATTCAAAACAATGTTAAATAGAAGTGGTGAAAGCAGACGTCCTGGCTTTGTTCCTGATCTTAGGCAGAATCCATTGACATTTGCTGTAGGTTTTTTCATACATACTCTTAGTCAGATTGAAGAAGTTTCCTTGTATTCCAGTTTCCTATTTGGTTTCTCCTGAAAGGGTGTTGAAATATGTCACATGCTTTTTCTGCCTTTATTGAAATGATCATATAGTTTTTCTCCTTTATTCTATTAGTAGTGTGAATTTCATTGATCCATTTTTAGTTGTTAAATCAATCTTGCATTCCCAGGGTAAATACCACTTATCCATTTTATATATTGTTGGATTCAATTTGGTAATACTTTTGAGGATTTTCATGTCTATGTTCATGAGGAACTGGTCTGAAGTTTTCTTGTGATCTCTTTGTCTGGGTTTGGAATCTAGGTAATGCTGGCTTCTTATAATTACTTGGAAAGTGTTCCCTCCTCTATATTCTTAAAGAGTTTATATAGGATTGATAGTATCACTTCCTTAAGTGTTTAAAAGCATTCATCAATGAAGCAATGTAGACCTAGGGTTTTCTTTGTGAGAAGGTTTTTAATTATGAATTCAATTTCTTTAATTGATATAAGGCTGTTCAAGTTTTCTGCTCATTTTTGGTCAATTTTGGTAATTTGTATATACCAAGAATTTTGTCCGTTTCATCTAGGTTGTCAAATTTATTGGCATAAAATTGTTTATAATATTTTCTTATTACCTTTTTAATCTCTGGAGGATTTGTAGTGATGTCCTGTGTTTCATTCCTGACATTGAGAATTTATGTCTTTTCTCTTTTCTTACTTCATCAATCTGGTTAGAGGTTTATCAATTTTATAAATCTTTTTAAAGAATCAGGTTTGCTTTATTGGATTTTTTCTATTTTTCTGTTTTCTCTTTTATTGGTTTTTGTTTTAATATTTATTATTTCTTTCCTTGCTTTGAATTAAATTTGTTATTTTTCTAGTTTCTAAGCTTATAGCTCAGGTCATTGATTTGAAACCTTTCTCCTTTTCTATTATAAACATTTAAAGCTATACATTTCCCCCTAAGGACTGCTTTCATTAAATCCCACAAGTTTTAATGTGTTATATATTCATTTTCATTCAGTTTAGAACATTTTCTAATTTATCTTGTATTTTTTTTCTTTGATTTACTGATTATTTAGAAATGTATTGTTTAATTTTCAACTATTTGGGCTTTGTCCTATTTATTTTTATTGATTTGAAATTAATTCCATTGTAGTCATATAATACATCTGGTACAATTTCAATCTTTGGAATATTACTGAGATTTATTTTATTATCTATAACATGTAGTATCCTGGTAAATACACCATTTGGAGTAGAATTTATATTCTACCATTTTTAAGTTTAGTGTTCTATAAGTAACAAATAAATTATTTCTGATTTTGTCTAGTTCTTCTGCGATTAATTGCTGATATAAAGAGGTATTCAAATCTCTAACAATGATTGTGGAATTGTTTACTTACCTCTTTCATTCTGTCAATTTTTGCTTCCTGCATTTGCAGCTCTATTATGCAGTACATACCCATTTATGTTTTTTTGTCTTTTCCTGATTAGTTAACCCATTTATGATTATATAAAAGACATTATACATAGACCTTATACATATATTGTTAGATTTATACCTAAGTATTTCATTCTGGGGGATGCTAATGTAAATGTTATTGTGTTTTCAATTTCAAATTCCACTTCATTGCTGGTATATAGGAAAGCAATTGACTTTTGTATATTATCCTATATCTTGCAATCTTGCTATAACTGCTTATTAGTTCTAGGAGGGTTTTTTTTACTCAATTCTTTCAGATTTTCTACATAGACAATCATGTCATCTGCAAAGACAGTTTTATTTCTTCCTTCCCAATCAGTATACATTTTATTTCCTTTTCTCATCTTATTGCATTACCTAGGAATTCCAATACCACATTGAAAAAGATTGGTGAGAGGGGACATCTTTGCCTTGTATATGATCTTACTAAGAAGGCTTCTAGTTTCTCCATTAAGTATGATGTTAGCTGCAGTATTTTTGTGGATAGTCCTGGTCAAATTGAGAAAGTGCTCCTTTATTCCTAGTTTACTGAGAGTTTTATCATGAATAGGTGTTAGATTTGTCAAATGCTTTTTCTGCATCTATTTATTTCATCATGAGAATTTCTTCTTTAAGTCTTTAAGTCTGATATGATGGGTTACTTTACTTAATTTTCAAATGTTGAACCAGACTTGCATACCTGGGATAAATCCCACTTGGTCATGGTATATTTATAAATTGTTGGATTCAATTTGCTAGTATTTTGTTGAGTAGTTTTGCATCTATGTTCATGAGAGATATTGGTCTATATTTTTCTTTCTTGTAATGTCTTTGTCTGGTTTTGATATCAGGGTAATGCTGACCTCATAGAATGAATTAGGAAGTATTCCCTGTGATATTTTATGGAAGATATTGTAGACACTTGGTTTAATTTGTCCCTTCAATGTTTGGTAGAATTCACCAGTGAATCCATCTGGGCCTGGTGCTTTCTGTTTTAGAAGGTTATTAACTATTGATTCTATTTCTTTAATAGATATAAACCTATTCACATTATCTGTTATTTCTTATGTAAGTCTGGCAGATTGTGCCTTTCAAAGAATTGGTCCATTTCATCCAGGTTTTTAAATTTGTGGGCATAGAGTTGTTCATAGTATTTCTTTATTATCCTTCTAATGCTCATGGGATCTCTAGTGATGTCCCTTCTTTCATTTCCAATATTAGTAATCTGTATTCTCGCTCTTTGTTTCTTCTTTAGCTTAGCTAAAGGCTTATCAATTTTATTGATCTTTTCAGAGAACCAGCTTTTGGATTTGCTGATTTTCTCTGTTGATTTTCTGTTTTCAATTTTATTGATTTCTTCTCTAAATTTTACTGTTTCTTTTCTTCTGCTTACTTTGGATTTAATTTGCTCTTTTTCTGTGTTCCTGAGGTGAAAACTTAGATTCTTGATTTTAAATATTTCTTCTTTTCTAATATATGCATACACTGCTATAAATTTCCCTCTAAGCTCTGCTTTCATTGTATCCCACAGATTTTGTTGTGTTTTCATTTTCAAAATATGTTTTAATTTCTCTTGAGGTTTCTTCTTTGGCCTATGTGTTATTTAGAAATGTACTGTACAATGTCCATGTATTGGGGGAATTTTCTAGTTATCTTTCTGTTATTGGTTTCTAGCTTAATTCCATTGTGATCTGACAGGAGATATTATATGACTTCTTTTTTTTAAGTTTGTTAAGGTGTGATTTATGGCCCAGAATGTGATCTATTTTGGTGAATGTTTCATGTGAGCTTCAGAAGAATTTATATTCTTCTGTTGTTGGATAGAGTAGTCTGTAGATGTACATTACATCCAGTTGAATGATGGTGTTGTTGAGGTCAACTATTTCCTTATTGATTTTCTGCCTGCTGTATCTGTCCATTTCTGATAGAGGGGTGTTGAGATCTCCAATTACAATATGGAGTCATCTATTTCTCCTTGCAGTTCTATCAGTTTTTTTGCCTCATGTAGTTTGACACTCTGTTGTTAGGCACATACACATTAAGAATTGTTATGTCTTCTTGGAGAATTGACCCCTTTATCATTATGCAATGCCCCTATTTAGCCCTGATAACTCTCATTGCTTTGAACTCGCTTTGATTGAAATTAATATAGCTATTCTCATTTTATTTTGATTAGTGTTAACATGATATATCTTTCTCCATCCATTTACTTCTAATTTATATGAGTCTTTATATTTAAAGTGAGTTTCTTGCAGACAACATATAGCTGGGTCTTGTTTTTTGATCTACTCTGACAAACTCTGTCTTTCATTTGGGGCATTCAGACCATGGACTTTCAAAGTGATTGTTGATATAGTTGGATTATTATCTAACATGTTTGTTACTGTTTTCTACTGGTTGCCCTGGTTCTTTGTTCCTGTTTTTCTCCTCCACTCCTTTTTTCTGCTTTTTGTGGTTTTAACTGAGCATTTTATATGATTCCATTGTCTCTCTTTCTTAGCATATCAGTTATCCTTCTTGTTAAAAAAAGTTTTAGTTGTTGCCCTATAGTTTGCAATATACATTTACAAATATTCCAACTCTACTTTCAAATAACACTATACAGCTTCATGAGGAGTGCAAGTACCTAATAATAATAAAATAACCCTGATTCCTCTCTCCCATTCCTTGTATCATTGTTGTAATTTATTTCACTTACATATAAACACATTAAGCATATATACCTAAGTGTATATATAAACATATACATGCAAATATAGGCATATATAATTGAGTACATTGTTACTATTATTATTTTGAACAAACTGCTATCTTTTATAACAATAAAGAATAAGAAAAGTAAATATTTGTATTTTACCTTCACTTTTTCCTTCTCCAGTGCTCTTCCTTTCTTTATGTGGGTCTAAGTTTCTGACCTATATCATTTTCCTTCTCTCTAAAGAACTTCCTTTAACATTTCTTGCAAGGCAGACCTACTGGCAAAACTTCCTCAATTTTTGTTTGTCTGAAAAAAAAAATCTTTATTTCTCCTTCACTTTTAAAGGATAATTCTACAGGGTACATATTTCTAGATTAGAATTTTCTCTCAGTACTTTAAATATATCACTCCACTTTTTTCTTGCTTGCATGGTTTTTGAGAAGTTGAGTGTAATTATCTTTGTTCCACTATAGGTAAGGTGTTTTTTTGTTCACCTGTGGCTTCTTTCTTTATCTTTTGATTTTTTTCTTTATCTTTGATGTTCTGTAATTTGAATATGATATGTCTAGGTGAAGTTTTTTGGCATTTATCTTGCATAGTGTTCTCTGAACTTTCTGGGTCTGCAGTTTGGTGTCTGACATTAATTTAGGGGGTTTCTTGGTCATTATTGTTTGAATATTTCTTCTATTCCTCTCTTTCTTCTCCTTCTGGTGTTCTGATTACATATATGTCACCTTTTGTAGTTGTCCAACAGTTCTTGAATATTCTGTTCTGCTTTTTTCAGCCTTTTTTCTATTTGCTTTTTAGTCTTAGAGGTTTCTATTGCCATATCCTCAAGCTCAGAGATTCTTTCTTCAGCCATATCTAGTCTACTTATAAGTCCACCACAGACATTCTTCATTTCTGTTATAGGGCTGCTGATCTCCAGCATTTCTTTTTGGTTCTTTTTTAAAATTTCCGCCTCTCTACTTACATTGCCCATCTGTTATTTACTGCTCTCAACTTTATCCATTAGAGCCCTTAACATTATAGCTATAGTTGTTTTAAATTCCTGGTCTGATCATTCTAACAACCTTGCCATGTCTGAGTCTGTTTCTGATACTAGTTCAGTTTCCTCAAACTGTGTTTTTTACTTTTTAATAAGTTTTGTCATTTTTTTCCTTGACATCTGGTATGATATACCAGGTAAAAGAAACTGCTCTATGTAGGCCTTTAGTAGTGTGGTGGTGAAGTGGGGGGGGGGGGGGGGAGGGGGGGAAGGGAAGTGGTCTACAGTCCTATGATTGGGTCTCAGTAGTTTCAGTAAGCCTGCACCGCAGACTATGAACTTCACCCGTGCTTCTCAGTCCCTCCCTCTTAGAGGGGACAGGATGCCTAGAGTGGGCAGGAGTTGGGTATTTCCCTTCCTCCACGTCAGTTAGGCTCTAGTAATATCCCGGCAGGTTAGGCTCTGGTAAAATATTTTCTCAAGCCTTGCTAAGAAGAACAAAATGCTCTGGTGTTTTTCAAATGTTTCCTTTTCCCAGCAACCTGCCAGAAGCATGTGAGGATCTTTCTCTGATATTCACAAAACTGTGGGACCCCTTTATGACTGGGTACCCCTGGAGTCTGTATCTCTCCTACTTGTCCACACTGAGCCCTCAGTAATTTGTCAGCTACAGTTCAGGTTTTGCTACTCCGGCACTGGTTCCCGTGAAGTTTGTGCTCATGAGTTTCTGCTCCAGTGAGCTGTGATTCTCCGTATTCACCTTCTGCCTCTCCAGTTTTGGAGGCAGCAGGCTGCCCTGTGACTTCACGTCTCTTATGCATCTAAGAAGAGTTGTCGCTTTCTCAGTTTGTTCAGCTTTTCACTTGTCACAGTGGAGTGAGTGGCAGTTTCCAAGCACATTACATGTGGATCCAGAAACCCAAAGTCCTTAACTGATTATTCTTACTTTTGGTCACTCCCTGAACTCAGCTTAGGCATTCTCTGGGCGATGTTCTCTGACTTTAATGCCTGGGATGAATGTGCCCTCTGCTTGTTCTCCCAGCACCATGTGCTTCCTCTAGCCTAACCATTCATTCTTCTGTCCAATAAACATATATCAAACAACCACTCTCCTAAGCACTGAAAGAGCCATTATGAATAAAAAAAATCTCCTCTCTCAAAAAGCCTAGAGCCTAGTGGGGGGAAATTAGGCAATTACTATGATAATTATGGCACATGACCCAACCTTTACTGGTCATTAAAAGCTTTCCAGTGGACAGGAATATAGGAGCCCTGAGGAGTATGATGAGTTAGCCAGGTGGAGAGAGCTTATTTCTTTCTATGTCTGTGAGTTAGTTAGATTCTAACTTCTGCAGTACAAGGTCCACATTTCATTCATATTTGTAATCCCAGTACTCTGTTTAAGGAAGCAAATAAGTGAAATTTAATAACTGGAAAATGAAAGGAAGGTCATATCAGGTTAGAGCAATAAAAGCACTGAAACAAGCTTTACAGTGTGTTCAGGGAACTGCAAATAGTCTGGGGTGATTGGAGCATGGCGTCTGTGAAAAGCTGGCCTTAGATGAGACTGTGGCTGGCTGATGGAGGACCGGGAATGTCAGATGAAGGAGTCTGGTCTTTATTCAGCAGACCATGAAGGACTCAAAAACGATGTTGAAATGACAGCAGCGGGTCAGTTAACAGAAGCAGCCATCTCTAAGCACCCACTGCTTCTTGTAAGGAGTGACCATGAGCAAGTAATTTTCACAGTAGACTACCTAAATTCCACATCTGCAGCTAAAAAGCATTTGAAAAATAATACTCTTAGCTTCACAAATGAAGAATGGATGAACTCTGCAAATATTTAAAATCCTTGATGCCCTAGACAAGCCGCATTCTTCTGCTTGACTGATGAGGGCCACACCTGTTCCCCAAGATCACCTCTCCCGGGGCACCAGCAGCAAGGCACACCCCAGCCCTGGGAGCCCCGGTGGTCAGCTGGGAGTGCCAGTCTCCAGAGGTGAAGAGAAAGCTCTGAAGCAGCGGAAGTTTCCTTGTCTATGAAACGGGTAGGGTTTCCTTGGATACTTTCTCGTTGCCAAGAGGCAATGTGGGAGCCCGAGGAGAAAAGAGCAGGACAGGACAATACTCTTCACATGAACATGTACCCCAGCTTTCCTTGGCATTTGAGGCCCCACATCTTCAGCTGTTGAAGGCCCCCCAGTGTACCCCCTGGAATGGATTCTGCTAATGGAGTTCTACCACTGAATTAAAATTTTCAATTACACCACTGTGAATAATTAACTTGGGGACCTTTCTTAAAGCAAAGAATAAAACACTGCAGGAAATACAGAATGGGATTAAAGAAGAGGAGAGGTAATCTGTTGTACTTTGATGCGTCTAAGTAGTTTTTTAAATCTGAGATTCATAGGGGCAAGAACAAGCATGGATGGCTGATAGGATAAATGTAACTCCATGTTTTGTTCTGTTTGCTCAGGGTACTGGAAGTCAGTAAAGTAAAGTAAAAAATTAGAAATCTGTTTTCTCTGGAAAAGCTGGAGGACTGGGTACACTGGGCCCACTTTCCCACAACAGCAGCAATGCAGAGCTGAGCAGCAGCCGGTCCTGCCGGGCGAGGCACGCTCCTCGGGCTCCTGACCGCTCCCACTCGCTTCTGCCCATCTGCTTGGCTCCTCGCTTCCAGGGTCCTGAGTCTTCTGACCGCTATTTTGGAGATTCTTTAACTCTTCTCAAACCTTCTACTTCCTCTCCTGGTCTCATTCCAAGTTCTTCACTCACAACAGGCAAAAGTGGTTTTCCTGTCTTGAGAATCTCATTAAATTACTTCTACAAAACACCTTAGAGAGAACGCTTAAGGGGCTCAGGGGGCTCACCGGCCTTCCCATGGGTTATGAAAAAGTAAAAGACAGGGTCAAGAGATGAGGATTTGCTCTAGATCTGCCTGCAGCCTGTTTTGTAACCACAGTATACTTGGTAACTAGCACCATGCCCCCCACACACTAGGTGCTCCAGTAAGAAGTTCTGAATGAACGAACAAACCTTACTTTGGTCTTGAGCAGTTTCTTTGGAGACCAAATGGTCTCCAAGGTTCATCCAGCTCTACTTTCTGTGATTCTGTAAGGGCAAGGGAGATTTTTGGGTGGCTTCATAGGGCTGAATGACAGCATGATGGACAGGGACCCTAGAGTCTGCCTAATATTAATTTCAGTTGACTGGAACCTGTAAACATTTGTTGCCTCTGTGTTGAATCTGGATATACAAGATTTACAAGGTTCAGAGTCTGCCTTTCCTGTGTGGCAAACTCCTGCAACTAGAGAATAAGAAAATCAGTTATTAACACAGCGGGGCTCACTGGGATGATCACCCTGGCCCTTAGTCTGTCTTGCACCCCCTGTGCTACCACCACCTGTGCTCTTTCGTCTTCTGCCCTCCCCTCTAGGAAACTACTAGCAAGTCTCTGAGACAGAGCATCACGGTCTCCTGGCTAAGCATGTCTGCTGGTGGTTAGATGAGTGATCTTCTGTAATTATGTGGGTTACAAATGGAGAGGCTAAAATGCTCATTCTTCTGGGAGAGGCAAGCCAAACCTCAGATTACATTAGGATCCGGATGATAAACATCAGTTCCTTTCCTGGATGCTGACCTTGGTGGGAGAAATGAGGAAGAAAGCCAGGTAAGGCCGTGGAGGATTAGGGCCCATTGTCGGCAAGGTCAGGGAGGCTCCTGTCTGTAACTCTCAACTCTCTTGTGAAGGTGCTTACGGCATCAACTCTACTGCTATATAATTTTATCTCTAAATTATTATATTGTATTGAAAATTCTGTCTTTCTGGAAGAGAAGTCAAAGTTCAATCAGACAAGAGAAGCAATTGTCCCAGCCGAGCCAGCTAAGGTGGGGTGGCTCGCAGCCACAGGGCCCAGCGCCTCACTCAGTTCTCTCCTCCACCGCCGTCATGATCTCTCTGATGCAAGGACTGAGACGAGAGGGTTTGCCAAGTGGAAGCCCAGACCCAGGGCCTCGCAGCTGGCTTTCTGATGTGGGCACCTGCCCAGCCCCACACTCAGTGTCTCCCCCTCCCCCCAGCTAAGCCATTTAGTGTCACGCGGAGGTCCAAGGACTCACTCTGACCTGAAGCAGGAGGGCCTCGAACCCAACTTCCAGATTCAACTCAACATGAAGTCTGCGGTACTTGCTGTCCACGTTGGTCTGGTCCTGGAGATTCTAACTGGGCATCATTGCTTTGTTCCTAGACTGAGTCTCCCTCCCCCAACACATGGTCTACTTCTTATCATAAGCTCCTGGATTTTTTTATTTTTCTGGCATCTGCCCAGAACATCCCCCCACAACCACCACCCATGCCTCCCGGATCTGAGCTGGGTCCCCTTCTGGGAAGAGGAGGATGAGCTAGCATTTGCCGGGTGGCTTCTGTGTGCCCGCATTATCCCCTTGACATGCGTTATCCCTTTCTATCCTCACAGCAGTTGTGCAAAGCTGATCTAGTCCCCAAATGCAGATGAAGAGCATTGAAGCCACTGAAACTCAGAGACAGTGAAGACATTTCCCAAGGTCACCTGGCTCGGAAATGGAGGAGCAGAGGTTGAAGCATGGTCAGTTTGGCTTGCAAGCTTTATGCCCTTACCACTCCACCCTGGGGCCTCCCAGGGACTGAAGCACAGCTCTAAATGCAGCCGAGTCCAGCCCCACCTGCCAGGGCCCTCCCTCACACCCAGCAACTTCCAAGTGCTGCTCACCTTGGATTTGCCACAGCTCTGTCCTCTCCCCTGTTTGGGGTCCCTCCCTGTGGTACCTTGACCTCGTGCTGTCAACCAGCTTTTGGGAAAAGAGCAAACTCTGGAGTCGCATCTGGGCTTGGCCACTTCATAGCTTGCTCTGTGATCCTTAGCAAGTTTCCTAGCTGCTCTGAGCCTCAGTTTCCTCGTATGTAATGTGTGATGATAAAACTCACCTCAGGGTGTGGTTGTACAGATGCGGATCTGACTGCCCTTTAAAATCCTAAATTTAAAAGCTTGTTTCTCTATCCATGTGTCTGGACTCATTGTTTTAAAATCTTTGTTTTAAAGCTGAGTTTAAAAAAAAAAAGAAAAAAAGATGACACTTGCAGAGGGTTTCGCAGATGATATTGCTATTAAAATCACTGAATTGTATTGTATACAAAATGGGATATAATAATGTCATTTGGGCATTTATTAAGAATGCAGCCATTAGGCAATAAAGGCAGAGGAAAATTGTGGTGTTCTGTAAGCATATTTTATAACAATGCCTCTTTTCAGGAGGGGCCTCTGCGACCACCGCTGACAATTTTCTTTAGGCTTCATCAGTGTTTTTCGTTGTTTAAAGACACACATTAATTTAAAGTCTCCTCCCATTCTCTGTGCAAATTACAGCATTCAGATGAAGTGGCAGCTGCCATAATTAAGACACAGTTAATTGCCTACCTCCTTAATTGCAATGATAGGATTTTGACAGTTCGGTAAATAAGAATTGTTTGGTTTCCTCTGGCAACTTCAGCCCTGTCTCCCGCCACAAGTACTGAGTCACCCAATTCCAGGACAACGGCTGTGGTCCAAGGGAGCCGAGGTGGGAGAGGAATCGTGATTTACCTGCAGTTCCTTCTCTTCCTGCTGGAACCTCCCAACACCACCTATTCCGTTGCCCAATAAAATCCTCCCTCCCAGGAGTTTTCTCCACATTAGTCAGTCATCACATGAGACTACAAGATGGGAAACCTCAGAAGCAGGAGGACTGGGCTGTGGGGCAATGATGTCCTGTCACTGATGGGCACAGGAGGACACGATGCTGTTGGATGAGGAAACGGAAGCCCAGAGTGTGTAAATACACCCAAAGTCAGAGCACTACTGAGTGCCAACCCAGGTCTTCTGACCCAGTATACCCACTGTACTCAAAGGATGCTCAAAGGAGGCAGGGGAAAATGATCATTCAAAGCAAGGCTTTGGGGTCATGCAGACCTGGGTTCAGAGACTACCTTTACCTTTACTGCTTGTGTAACCATGGGTGAGTTACTAAATATTTTCAGGCCTCATTTGCTTCCATTGTAAAATGAATTTTGCATTACCCACCTTGTATCATTGTGAGAATTAAGAAAAATAATCTTAAAAACTACTTTATAACATGTCAGGCTTGTGGTAAGTGCTCAACAAATGGAAGTTACAGAGCAAGTATGACTCTTATTCCAAAACTTACGTAAACAAATTTTTTTTGCATTTCTTTCTTTTCCATAAATTTAATTTTGACTGTGGCCTGCGTTCCAGGTTCCCATCTGAGGCATTTCTCTCTAGGGTCTTGCCACTTTCCAATGACAGCGTAGCAAAGAGCTAAAGTCCAAGTGATTAGCATCAGAAACACCGGACCTAGTGTTCAAAGCCTCGTAGGAGGCAAGGAAACTGTCATGCTCAGTGGAGCTGCAAAGAAAGGAGGAGAAACAAAACAAGTTTCCACAATAAAACAGTACAAATACTCATATCGTACCATGGTTATTATTAGCTCTAAAAACATGACTGTAAACTCTGATTGTGTTGTGACAACCAAGTTATTAGTCAATCCTTGCTTCCTACAGGCCACATTAGACTTGGGAACTAAAAAAGGATGTTAGTCACAATAACATCTGGCTTTTTCCCAGTGCCACTGTTTTTGTACTCAAATTCCTGTCCTTTCCTAAGTATAAAGTGAAAGAAGTATTAGTATATAATACATAACACTTTTCAAAGAATGAATGAATGAAGAGGAGTGAGTGGGTGGGAAAATCCTATTGAAAAACAAGATTGCCTTTAAGGAAGATGGATCTTGTCCTGCTCAGCACATATTTGGGTTTGGCTGTGCAGAGATGGGCTTTAAAAAGACAGAATCTCAGTGTGCTTTCACCTAAACAAAGTCAAAGTCAAGGGTTGTTTTGGTGGCTCCACAATCAGGAGGGAGTGAGCTTCTTCGAACTTACTATTCCACCATCCTAGATGCCTGGCTTCCATCATGGGGTCCCAGGGCTGCTCAAATCCCTGCATCTTACCTCCATTTTTATCCAATAGCAAGGAGAAGGCCATGGCTCTTTCTTTAAAGATATTTTCCAGAGACAGCACAAAACACTTCCACTTGCACTTACTTGGCCAGAATTAGATGCATGGCCACACGAAGATAAACAAACGTTCACCTGGCCACCCAGCCTTCTGACACTGGTGCAGACCTCACTGGGCACTATAATTCTCAGTCAGTCAGAGGCCACTGGAGGCTGTGATCCCAAGGCAGGTACCCCTCATATACACCACAGCTCTCAGCCTGCTCAACACTTACCTAATGAACAAACCTAAATGTTGCCAGCCAATCAGCAGCCTCAGACACTGATTTTTCTAATATGAGACAGAAGCAGTACTTGCTCTTTGGGCTTTAAAAACTCTACTACATTTCTCCTCCCCCAAACCTCATCCTCAGAGCCTAGAACTGTGCTGGATCGGGTTCCTTGCCGGAGAGAACAAGTTTTCCACTTTGTGCTCCAGCTGTAGTCTCTGAATCTTGATATATATTTTCTTAAACAAATGAAAGGGAGACTGAGAAATTATATGGTTTTTGGTTGAGTCAATCCTGACCTGTGCTAAAAATGGAGGATTTTATTACTGAGGAAGAAGGACAGAATGGATATTGGGGGACAAATAGCAGACTCTCTAATACTCATAAATTGAAGAAGCTGGAATTGAAAGTGAAAATGACATAAGAACATAACCACCCCCTGCTACCTCTCTAGCCCCAAATTTGCTGAAATCTTGAGAGGGCTTTGGACTTCCTCATGTAATGGTATTGTGGGCTGGATGCAATCTCATCTAGATTCTAAGTGGCCAGATGACCAAGTCACATCTGGGTCTGAGTGATGCCACCAGGCGTATGCATGTGTCATTACACAGCCAGCAACAGCAGCACACTTGAGCCCAAGATATCAACAAAGCATTTGCTTCTTTAACTCCCCCAAACTGCAGTCCATTAAAAAGAGCACTGAAGTTGGAGTCAGGAGTTCAGAACTGAATTAGGAATCAGAGCTCATTCATCTAGTGAGTGATTTTTTGTAGGCACCAGAGCAGAAATATCAACAGTAATTAATGCTTGATGAGAGGTTACCGTGTACCAGGTACATGCTACACATTTTATATGTATTCTTTATTCTCCACAAAAATCCTATGATAGATATAATATTATTATTGCCACTTTTCAAACAAAAGGAAACTCGAAGGCCTAGAGATTAAGAAATGACCAATGGAACCGGTAAAGTAGCACGGTGAGAATTTGAGCCCAAGGCTTTGAAAGGCCAGATTTCTTGCTCTTAACTAAATGCTGCTTCTCACAAAGAGAAGATACATGGGCTTCCCTGGTGGCGCAGTGGTTAAGAATCCGCCTGCCAAAGCAGGTGACACAGGTTCGAGCCCTGATCTGGGAAGATCCCACATGCCGTGGAGCAACTAAGCCCGTGTGCCACAACTACTGAGCTTGCGCTCTAGATCCCACGCTCCACAACAAAAGAAGACACCGCGGTGAGAAGCCCATGCACCGCAACAAAGAGTAGCCGCCGCTCCCTGCAACTAGAGAAAGCTCACGTGCAGTGACAAAAACCCAACTCAACCAATAAATAAATAAATAAATAAGACATTATTAAGCAAGACTAATCCATTAAAAAAAAAATTGACTCCAATGAAAAACAAAAAAGAGAAGATACATACCGACATCAGGCGTACGTGGGCTGAGACACAAGTAAACAGTACATAGTGACCAGGTATGTACAAGGTCGGGTGGGGAGGCTCCCTAGATGAATAATGAATCACAATCAGCCAGACAGACAAAGCAGAAGAAGTGTTCTAGATCCAGGCGGCAGCACATGTGACAGCACGGCCTTCGTCGACCACAAAGTGGCTGCTGGGCTCCAGACGTGTGTTCTCCGTCAGGAAGAAAGGAAGGGGTGGGTGGGAAAAGATGTCTCCTTGATCAGTGAGGAAAATATTGCTCAGCGACCCCAGCAGACTTTGTTGTGTCCCACTGGCCCGACCATGTCACAAGCCCACTCCAAGCTGTGAGGAAGGACAGAAAAGTCACCAGTGGCTGTGGTCAGTCATGAATCATCCACTGGGGCTGGGCCCATTGCCACCCTAACAGAACTGGGGTTGTGTTAGCCAAGAAGGAAGGGGGATGGGAGGTGGGGGGCAGCCCATAGGCTCGAGTCCCCATCCTTCGCACCGAAGTCGAGGGGGAAGTGAGGACAGCGTAATGAGAGGAAGAACTGAAACCATTTAGTGAGATACTAGAGGTGAGAGCTGAGAGATCAGAATTCTTAGGTGATTCCCAGATTTACGGCCTGGGTGATTGGGCCTTCAGTGACTAAATTAATCAGGGAGCAGAGGGTTATAGCTGGAAGGCAAACTAACAAGATGTATTGTCTTAGCTCAGACCGCCATGATAAAGTACCACAGACAGGGCAGCTTAAACAACAGAAATTTATTTCTCACAGTTCTGGAAGCTGGCAAGTCCAAGATCAAGGTGCTAGCTGATTTGTTTCTTGTTGAGAGCTCTATTCTTGATTTGCCTTCTCACTGTGTCCTTACATGGCTTTTCCTCCATGCACATACAGAGATTCTCTCTCCCTCTCTCTCTCTCTCTTTTCATCTTCTTAGGAGGACATTATACTCATCATGGGGACCCCACCTTCAAGATCTAATCTAACCCATAATTACCTCCCAAAGGCCCCAACCCCGAATACCATCACATTGGGGAATAGGGCTTCAACGTTTACATTTTTGAGGTGACACATTCATTCAGTCTGCAAGATGCATAAAATGATTTTATGACTCAGGAGACATTCTATTGCTTTGGGATTTTTCACAGACTTTCCTTTCTCTTGGTCTGTTGGGACAATCAAACAAATAAAGCAAGTAAAAGTATTTTTACGGAATTCCCTGACGGTCCGCTGGTTAGGATTCTGGGCTTTCACTGCTGGGGGCCCGGGTTCAATCTCTGGTCAGGGAACTAAGATCCCACAAGTCAAAAAAAAAAAGCTTTTTTACTTAAGCCTCATATAACAGTAAATTGTCATCATCAGGTAAATATAAAGCAGTTGGAGTGGTTGCCTGATCCTGTTTCCCCAGTGGCTGGGAACATGCTATGTGATCCTCACCCCTGACAGATGGGCTCTGTCATTGTCATATCAATTTCAGTGCCCAGGGGACAAGGAACCCCTGCTTCTTGGGTCCCAAGACCTGTCCTGTTGCCTGCCTTCCTGAAGCTTGGTGATTCTCATCCTTCCTTCAATTTTATAATCTACTCTAAGAAATTAATTTTTTAATCAAGTTAATAGTAATCATTTTTGTAACCTAAAACCGAAAGAACTTTATCTAACTTCTTGGCCAGGTCTTTTTTTTAAAATCACTTTATTGAGCTATGATTGACATACATCTTGGTCAGGTCTTTAAAAGTATATAATACACCACAATATCCCATATGTGGTACTCTTGCCAAAAATGTTTACTTAAAATCCAATTATGAGGAAAAGAGAAAAAATAGACCGTGAGACATTTTATGAGACAACTAATGTGGACCCTTAAAACAAGTCATTATCATAAAAAGCCAACAAAATTCTGAGGGGATCTGTTATAGATTAGCAGAGACCAGAGACATAACAACCAAATGCAATGTGTTAACTTTGATTGGATTTTTGAATCATTAAAAAAAAAAAATCAGCTTTCAAAAACACTTCTGAGTCAATTCGGACTGTATATGAGATGATACTGTAGAATTTTTAGTGTCACTTTTCTTAGGTGAGACAACATACTGGGGTTAATAGTGTTGACCTGAAATAAATAGACACCAGTTATTTCTCCAGCAAAGATGGTTTATTCAAGATCAATGGGAATTACATTTCCGGGTGTGCAACCATGGCGAGCCACATGAGCCCCCCCCCCATAACAGGGGAAGGAGAACGCTTTTATAGAGGGGAAAAAGCGTTTATACAGTAAACAAAGTGTCCATGGCTTTCATTGGCTGAGTCCTTGCCAGGAAAGAAGAGGAGTTTTTGTTTTTCCTCTGCTGGGCTCTGCTATCCTAGCACAGCCTGAGGGCTTCCCCTTCCTAGTACCTAGACTCTGATTGAGATTTCTGTTCAGTTTTTTACAATAGAAAATATCCTTATTCTTAGGAAACACATGCTGAAATGTTTAAAGTGTCATGACGTCTACTTTCAAATGACTCAGAAAAAAATTTATATAACTTCATAAATTATTAAAAACTGCTCTAACTCGGTGAAAGGTATATAGATGCTCATTGTATTATTCTTTCAACTTTTCAATGAGTTTGAAATTTTTCTAAATAAAATATCTGAAAAAGTGTCCAATATGCAATTGTCCTAAAGGACAGATTCATGAGTCAGAATGAAACATCCAAGTCTAAGTAGTTTTTGAGGTCTATACTGTCCTATATAGTTATAACTAACCTTTGCAAACTAACAAACTGCTGCCACAGGCATTATCTCCTATAATCCTGATGTGAATGACCCTTACGTGGTAGGTTTTGTTGCCCTACTTTGTAGCCAAGGTGCAGAGTTGACCGGCAGAGCTGCAGTTCTGGCCTGTGTTTGACTCCAACCCTCCTAGGTTTTCCTCACTCCCAGCGGCCAGTGCAGTAATGAGCACCTGGTAGGTTCTCCTTGGAACATTCATGTAGTATTTGTCTGATAAAGAGAAAATTTTAAACTGTTAATGAGGAGTATTGTGTTAGATAGTTCTTAAATTTTTAGATTTTTTAGTTAGATGTTATGGAACCAGTAAGTTGAGAATAATTTTTTTGATCAGGGAAGAAACTTTTTCTTTTTTTCTTTCTTTTCTTCTTTTAAGCCTTCTTTTAATGGAATACTTTTTAGTCACCACTTCCTCTTCCCCTCCCCAGTACTGGACTGGGAGCGAAGGAGAATGCAGAGATTGTGGTTTTTAAAGGGAGAGGCCTTTTAGCTTTGGGTTGGCCTCACACATAGAGTTTCCTGGGAAACACACTCTGTGATAGAAATTTGTTTGGGGGAAGTTTTTGGAGTGTGCTTCTGTAGCAACACATATAAGGGAGTGAAGGAAACAGGGTCTGACAAAGGGATAAGCTGAACTGTGTGTCACTTGCATCAGAGGCCTCAGCCAATGCCATGGAGAGCTCCAAAGCATTCTAGAATGGAACTTCAGAGACATCCCAAACTGGGGTTAGGAGCCCGGGCTTCTGTACACCCATGTCAACCAGCCACTGGATGTGGGCTGCCCCGGGAAGAATGTGTAGTCTGGGCAAAGGCAACTCTTTTTAGTCGAGGGAAATTCTTGGGGTGGGACTGAATGCTTTCAGTTGGGGCTCCAGCAGGTGCAGTCTGGGTCGGCTGCAGAGCCCTTTTACAGTCTGGACCAGGATCCAGTCCAAGATCACATGGTACTTTTACTTGTCTTATCTCTTTAGGCTCTTAATCTAGAAGAGCTTCTTAACTTTTCTTTATCTTCTTTCATTTTATCATTTTTAAAGAGTTCAGGCCAGTTATTTTGTGGAATTATTTAAGCTTATCTAAACTTTCCTTATGATTAGAATTCAGTTTATATTCTTTTGACTCACAATTTTGTTCCTCTCTAAGCAAGTCTAGCATTTTCCCTGCAGGTTACATTGTTACCTGGTCTAAGTATTTTCCTGTGGCCAGAAGAGGAAAAATGGGTAGATCCTGAAGAGGGAAGCTGGCCTCTGCATTGTCGTCAAGTAAGAGAGGAATAGAAACCCTTAAAAGAGAGGAGTGGGCCACTTCTGCAGGCCCAGAAATTCAGATGAGTCTGAGTTTTCAAGGCTCCCAAATGCATTGACTCTTTTTCCTCATCCCAAATCTTAGGTTGTCACTCCTTTCCAATAATGGTGCTGACACTGGCATAGCAAACTTGTTGGAACTATTCTCTGGGGCTTCACTTCTATTACACCTAAGTCCTGAGACTGACTCTCATCAGTTTCTGCCCTCCTAGCACAGCAAATGAGGGTCTTTCTATATGCTGCAGAGGGGAGGCCTCTGATTTCACATTTTGCCTAAATTAATGCTTAATCACCCTGAGATGTTCACTCTCTTACTGCAAAACACAGTGGCAGGGCTTCCCTGGTGGCACAGTGGTTAAGAATCCTCCTGCCAATGCAGCGGACACGGGTTTGAGCCCCAGTCCAGGATGATCCCACATGCCGTGAAGCGACTAAGCCCGTGCACCACAACTACTGAGCCTGCACTCTAGAGCCTGCAAGCCACAACTACTGAGCCCATGTGCCACAACTACTGAAGCCCGCACACCTAGAGCCCGTGCTCTGCAACAAGAGAAGCCACCTCAATGAGAAGCCCGCACACCGCAACGAAGACCCAATGCAGCCAAAATTAAATAAAAATAAATAAATTTTTTAAAATCTTTATAAAAAACCCAAAACACAGTGGTACTCATCCAGAGCCATCCAATTTCATTACTCTCATAATTACTTCTTCCTCCAACTTCTCCAATGCCTGAGAAACTGCACCTGCCAGTGGATTCCTTTCCTCTCCCTGCTCCACCTGCCACCAGTGGCGATGTCCTCACCAAGAGTCTGCCAGTGGATGATGGAATTCCAAAATTCAATTCAGAGTCTGTTTCCTCAGACAACTTCCAGAACCAGCTCTTTTAAATCAGGTTCACTGGGAAACAGACTCTGCAACAGAGAATTGTATGGAAGTGGTTTATTGGGAAACAGTCTCAGGAACTAGCTCTGTAATGGAACAAAGTGAGCAGGATTGGGCAGAGGGAGAAACTGAACTCAGACACAACAATTCAACCTCCGCTAGTTGGCTCCACAGGGACCATTAGAGCTGGGCAGGCCCTTCAGCGTTTTCCAAACTGAGCCCAGGTGTCCTCACATTGACAAGCCATTGGAGGTAGCCTGCCTACTGATGGGAGCTTAAAGTCTGGAAGGCAGTCTTCTTTGGTCAAGGGCAATTGTTGGAGGGAGATTCAGCTGAAAGTTATCAAGAGGCAACATACAGTCTACGCAAATGTGAAAATGCCTCCCATCCTCCATCTCCTGAAGGAGAGAACCTGGTAGGACACCACATTCTCCACTCCAGGGATCCTCACCCTCTTTGTGGCTAAAGGCTCATCCACTTGAAAGGCACCTTTAGAACAGAGTGGTATAGAAAGCCAGCAAGGGGACCAGCAAGGGGACCAACGGCTGGCTCCATAGTCAGGGTGGCAAGGAAAGGAGATGTAACAGCAAAGTAGGTGAGGAATACTCAGCACAGTTGCTCTGTCCTAGAATAAAGTGTGGGTCACTAGAAGTCAAGGCTTCTTTTGTGCCAACCCTCACGGGAATCTAAATATACCATGGCACCCTACCCCAATAATAACTAATATATTTAATGAGGTCAACAATTAATAGTAGTGTCCCTGGATTGAAGGATTTCTGATTAATATTCCTAATTATGTTTTTCTATGTTATCTGAATTATGAGAACAAGTATTATTTAAAAGTAATATTTAGATGTTCTGTGCAGATGAGGAAGGAAGGTCTCAGAACTTTCTGATGTCACCAGGGAAGAAGTGTGAGATTAAGTGGAGAGAAGATGACTGAAGATAAGATTTGGGTATTATAAGAGAAGGTGATTGCTTCCCTGGATAGTGGTTAGGGTGACCTAGCAATATCTTGCCATTGAAGAGAGTCAAATGACAATATGACATGTTGTCATAGCTGATAGACTATGATAGGCTGATAGGAATGATAGTCTCATAGCTTTATGACCAGATTTTATAGGACAATCTCACTAACACTCTTCTAAAAGGAAGCATTAGCTTGTTATTTACAAGAAACCCAGTGGGGGTGGGTGCGAGAATTTGGCCGTCATTTTAAAGCTGAAGAGAATGAAAAACTATGTATAGAGGTTAATAAGCTTGGCACAAGCTTGAAGAAATTTATATCAGTGAGCATCTTTATGCAAAAGTAGTCCCTATTGTTTAGAGGAATTTATGATGACTAATCCATGTGACCTCTTATACTGTGGAGATCAGTCATCACAATTTTTGATTTGACTCTTTAGTTAAATGTTTTTAAATTTACTTAGGTTATACTTTTTTATTTTAGATATATGGAATGTATATTATGATCCCAGTTTTCTAAAATTATTTCAGTTTATAAAGCTATCTAACTCTTGATGGCAATCTGTCTATATGTTTAAAATGATGTCAAAACTGATCTTCACCTGTTGTGGACAATGATAATTTCTGAATAGTGAGGTTTGTGTTCATTTTCTTACTTTCTATTTTGTACTGCTAGGTACATTCCCATGAATATCATGGGGATTTTTTGTTTGGTTGGTTGTTTTTTTCTTTCATAAAGAACATGTTATTATTCTCAAAATTAAGAATTAACACATTTTAATTAAAATGTAATTCAACTTGGGCTTCAGTGTCAGAGCATAATTCAAATCCAGATTCATTACAGCCTGGTGGTATGACTTCAGACAAGTTCTTTAGCCTTTCTTAGCCTTCATTTCAAACAGAGGTGTTTACCTGCGAGGGTCAAGGTTGGGATCTGAGATGGTACGTATCAAATAACTAACACGATGCCTGGCAATAGAACCATATGTCATTTCTATTAGTGTTGGCTCAGTGATTGCTTCTGTTCTTATATTTAAATTTTCTAACCCGTCTACTTTCAACAAAATGCTGTGTCACCAAGACTCTGGTATTAAACTATTTTGTGTTTGTTCCATGTAGCCCCTGGTCTCTCCTAAGCACCACCTGAAACTTTATGGAAATACTTTATTTCCTAGCTTGGGAGGGGTCCAAGATGACGGTGTAGGAAGACCCTGAACTCACCTCCACTCACAGACACCACGACCTACATAAAGAGCAATTCCTCCTGAGGAAGGACTGACGGCTGATTGAACAGCTTCTGCTCGCAAATGACAGAGGGATCACAGAGAGATGGGTAGGAGAGGCAGAGACATGGTATTGACTAGGAACCCCACCCCCAACCCAGAGACCTACAATGAGGAGGGATATCACTAAGGGGCCCACGTGCAGACTTGCCCACCCTAACACAGCAAAAACAACCAGCAGGTTAAAGAGCACCTAGACTATACATGAAGAAAATCCATTTGCTAACCCTAGAACATCTTCCAAATAGATAGAGAACTGCTGGAACTCTCTCTGGGGTGGGAGGCACCAGTTTTTGAGAGAGTGCCACTTTTTGCCTCTCCCCTCCACCTTGATAGCACAGGTAAGAACATGGTCCAGGCACTCTAGCCAGTCTACCAAGACCATCCCAGCTGCCCCAGGCCCCTGGCCCACACCAGCTATGGCCATCCCCCAAGGTGGCCCTGATGCAATGTACTATGGGACACCCCCAACCTATGTCCACTCTAGCTCCAGCCATCCCACCAAGCAGCCTGGGAGCAGTACACCCCAGGACTACCCAACCTGTTCCCACTCCAACTTTAGCCATCCCACCAATGTTGCCCAGGCACAATGTTCTCTGGGAAATCCACTGGCCTGTGCTCATTCCAACTCCAGTCCTCCCACAAGAGAGGCCTGTTGCAGAGCTCTCTGAGACTCCTGGTCCATACCCACCCTGGATCCAGCCATCTCACCAGCATGACTGAGGCACAGAGCACCTGGTACCCCATGGCCCCTGCCTGCTCCAGCTCTAGCCCTCTCACTAGGGTGTCCCTGGTTCAGCACATCTTGGGGAAATTTGGCCCATGTTTGGAGCTCCAGCTCCAGCCATCCCTTCAAAAAGGCCTTTGCCTGATGCACTCTGGACTCCATCCTACACCCATTTCAGTTCCAGCCATTCCACCAAGGCAGCTCAGCACAGCATACCCCAGGACCCCTAGACAACACCCACTCCAGCTCCAATCAGTCTGCCATAGCCACCCAGCACACACAGTCTACCCAGAGGATGCTCCTATACAAGGCCACATTTTCCAGTCCAGCAGAGGTACTGTTTAGCCTAATTCATAAAAACAAACACAGAAAGTCAAACAAAATGAGGAACAGAGAAATATGTTCCAAACTAAAGAACAAGATAAAATCCTAGAGAAAGACCCTAATGAGACAGAGATAAGTAATTTGCCTGATAAAAAAATTCAAAGCAATGGTCATAAAAATGCTCACTGAGTGGATGGACTCAGTGACAATTTCAACAAAGAGGTAAAAAATATAAAAATGAACCAATCAGAACTAGAGAACACAATAACTGAAATGCAAAAATACACTAGAAAAAATCAACAGCAGATTAGAAGATGCAGAATAACATTTCAGCAATCTGGAATATAGGGTAGTGGAAATCACCCAATCAGGACAGCAAAAAGAAAAAAAAAATGTTTTTTAATGAGTATAGTTTAAGGGATCTCTGGGACAACATCAAGCATACTAACATTTGCATTATAGGGTCCCAGAAGGAGAAGAGAGAGAGAGAGTGGCAGAAAACTGATTTGAAGAAATAATGGCTGAAAACTTTCCTAATCTGAAGAAGGAAACAGATATCCAGGTCCAGGAAGCACAGAGAGTGACAAAGAAGATGAACCCAGAAATCCACACCAAGACATAGCATAATTAAAATGGTAAAACGTAAAGAAAAAGAGAGAATTTTAAAGGTGGCAAGAGAAAAACAGCTAGTCACCTATAAGGGCACCTCCATAAAACTATTGGCTGATTTTTCAGCAGAAATTTTGCAGGCCAGAAGGGAGTGGGATAATATATGTAAAGAGCTGAAAGGAAAAACTTACAACCAAGAATACTCTACCCAGCAAAATTATCATTCAGAATTGAAGGAGAGATAAAGAGTTTCCCAGACAATCAAAAACTTAAGGAGTTCATTGCCACTAAACTGGGCTTAAGCAGAAAAAAGGCCATAAATAGAAATAAGAAAATATATGAAAGAAAAAAGTCTCACTGATAAGGGTAATACATAGTAAATGTGGGGGATTAGCCACTCAAAAAGGTAGTATGAAAGTTAAAAGACAAAAGTAGTAAAACCAACTATAACTACAACAAGTAAAGGGATATGCAAAAATTTTTTAATGTAAACTATGACATCAAAAACATAAAATGTGATGGAGGGAATAAAAATGTAGTGCTTTTAGAATGCCCTTGAACTTAAGTGACTATCAGCTTAAAATAAACTGCTAAATATAGGTATGTGTATATATATATATATATATATATATATATATATATATATATATATATACATACATACACATACATACATATTAATGAATCTCATGGTTCAAAACCAAAAACCTACAGTAAAAAACACAAAGAATAAATAAAGAGAAAGGAACCCAAATATAACACTAAAGAAAATCATGAAACCATATTTGAAAGGATGGACTCCAATTTTGAAAAAAGTTCTACTATGGGTAAAGTGCATGCTACAGAGAAATCATTCATGAAAGGAAGAGTCAATCAATGTGGCAAACTTCACTGTTTTTTTATTTTAAGAAATTGCCGTAGCCTTCCCAAACTTCAGCAGCCACCATCCTGAACAGTCAGCAGCCATCAACACCGATGCAGGATCTTCTACTAGAAAAAAGATTATGACTTGCTGAAGGCTCAGGTGATGGTTGGCATTTTTTAGCAATAAAGCATTTTTTAATTAAGGTGTATAAATTTGTTTAGACATAATGCTGTTGCATACTTAATATAGTGTAAATATAACTTTTATATGCACTGGGAAACCAAAAAAAAGAAAAGAAAAGAAAATCATCAAACCACAAGGGTAGAGACAAAGAAAAGAAAGAAACAGAGAACTACGAAAACAAGCAGAAAACAATCAACAAAATGGCAATAAGTAAATATCTATCAATAATCACTTTAAATGTAAATGGACTAAATACTCCAATTAAAGGACATAGGGTGGCTGAGAGGATAAAAAGATAAGACCCATCTATATGCTGCCTACAAGAGATTCACTTTAGGCCTCAAGACACACTCAGACTGAAAGTGAAGGGATGGAAAAAGGTATTCCACACAAATGGAAATAAAAAGAAAGCTGGGGAAGCAGTACTCATATCAGACAAAATATACTTTAAAACAAAGACTGTAACAAAAGACAAAGGGCATTACATAATAATAAAGGGGTCAATCCAAGAAAAAGATGTAACATTCATAAATATTTATGCACCCAAATAGGAGCACCTAAATACATACAGCAAATATTAGCAGACATAAAGGGAGAAATTGACAGTAGTACAATAATTGTAGAGGACTTTAGCACCCCTCTTACACCCATGAACAGATCATCCAGACAGAAAATCAATAAGGAAATAGTGACCTTAAATGACACATTAGAGCAGATAAACTTAATAGATCTATACAGAACATTCCATCAAAAAACTGCAGAATACACATTCTTTTCAAGTGCACATGGAACATTCTCCAGGATAGACTATGTATTAAGCAACAAGACAAGTCTCAATAAATTTAAGAAGATTGAAATCATATCAAGCATATTTTCTGACCACAATTGTATGAAACTAGAAATCAATTACAAGAAGAAAACTGGAAAAAATACAAGCATGTGGAAACTAAACAACATATTACTAAACAACCAATGGGTCAATGAAGAAATCAAAGAAGAAATTTAAAAATACCTTGAGACACATAAAAATGGAGACACAATTTTCCAAAATCTATGGGATGCAGCAAAAGTGGTAGTAAGAGGAAAGTTCATAGTGATAAATGCCTACCTCAAGACATAAGAAAAATCCCTAATATAATCTAACTTTACACCAAGTGAAACTAGAAAGAAGAACAAGCAAAGACCAAAATTAGTAGAAGGAAGGAAATAATAGAGATTAGAGTGGAATTAAATAAAGACTTAAAGAAAAACAGAAAAGATCAATGAAACTAAGAGCTGCTTCTTTGAAAAAGGTAAACAAAATAAATAAAACTTTAGTCAGACTCACAGAGAAAAAAAAAGAGAGCGGGCCCAAATAAATAAAATCAAATGTAAGGGAAGATACAGCCAACACCACAGAAATACAAAGAATCATAAAAGACTACTACAAACAATTACATACAAACAAAATTAGACAACTTAGAAGAAACAGATAAATTCTTAGAAATATGCAATCTCTGTATCAGGAAGAAATAGAAAATCTGAACAGACAAATTACTAGTAATAAAATTAAATAATGATTTCAAAATTAAAAGTTTTTTTAATAATTAAAACAAATTAAATCAGTAATCAAAAACTTTCAAAAAACAAAAACCCGGGTTCGGATGACTTCACAGATAAATTCTACCAATCATTTAAAGAAGAGTTAATATCTATCCTTCTCAAATTATTCCAAAAAAAATTGAAGAAGAAGGAACACTTCCAAATTCATTTTACAAGGCCAGCATACCATGATACCAAAATCAGACAGAGACAATCCAAAAAAAAAACAAAATACAGCCAATATCCCTGATGAACATAGATGCAAAAATCCCCAACAAAACATTTGCAAACCAAACTCAACAATATAGTAAAATGATCATATACCATGATCAAGTGGGATTTACTCCAGGGATGTAAGAATGGTTCAGTATTCACAAATCAATTAATATGATACACCACATTAACAAAAAGGAAAAGTCATGTGATCATCTCGATAGATGCACAAAAAGCATCTGACAAAAATTCAACACCATTTATAATAAAAACTCTCAGCAAAGTGTGTACAAATCATAGGATCATCTCTATAGGTGATTTGACAAAATTCAACATCCATTTATAATAAAAGATCTCAACAAAATGGGTATAGAGGGAACACACCTCAACATAATAAAGGCTATATATGACAAACCTACAGCTAACATCATACTCAATTGTGAAAGCTGAAAGCTTTTCCTTTAAGATCAAGACAAGAATGCCCACTCTCACCACTTTTATTCAACATAATGTTAGTAGTCCTAGCTATAACAATCAGACAAAAAAAGAATGAAAGTCATCCAAATTGGGGAAAAGAAGTAAAACCGTCACTATTTGCAGGTGGCATGATACTATATATTGGAAGTCTCCACCAAAAACTCTATTAGAACTAATAAATGCATTCAGTAAAGTTGCAGGATACAAAATCAATATAAAGAAATCTGTTGCTTTTCTATACACTAATAATGAACTGTCAGAAAGAGAAAGCAAGATGGACTTCCCTGGTGGTCCAGTGAGTAAGACTCCGCACTCCTACCGCAGGGGGCCCAGGTTTGATCCCTGGTCAGGGAACTAGATCCCGCATGCATGCCACAACTAAGAGTTCAAATGCCACAACTGAAGATCCTGCATGCCACAACTAAGATCCAGTGCAGCCTAAATAAATAAATAAATATTAAAAAAAAAAAAAAAAGAACGAGAAAGCAAGAAAACAATCCCATTTAAAATTGCATTAAAAAGAATAAAATATCTGGGAATAAACAACCAAGGGTGCAGGAGACCTATACTCTGAAAACTATAAAACATTGATGAAGGAATTTGAAAATAATATAAAGAAATAGAAAGATACTGTGTGTTCTTTTATTGGAAGAATGAATATTGTTAAAATGTCCATACTACACAAAGCAATCTATAGATTCAATCCAATCCTTATCAAAACACCAATGGCATTTTTCACAGACCTAAAACAAATAATCCTAAAATTTGTGGGTAACTGCAAAAGACCCTGAATAGCCAAAGCAATTTTGAGAAAGAAGAACAAAGCTGGAAGTATTACACTCCATGATTTCAAACTATACTACAAAGCTATGAAAATCAAAACCACATGGTACTGGACAAAAAACAGACACATAGATCAATGGAACAGAGTAGAGAGCTCAGAAATAAACCCATCAACATCACTAATCACCAGGGAAATGCAAATCAAAACCATAATGAAATATCACCTCATAGCTCTCAGAACGACTACAGGCATACCTCAGAGATATTGCAGGTTTAGTCTTAATCTACACAATGGGGAAGAGATAATCCCTTCAATAAATGGTTTTGGGAAAATTGGATAGCTGCCTACAAAAGAATAAAACTAGACCACTTTCTTACACCATATTCAAAAATAAACTCAGGGCTTGCCTGGTGGTGCAGTGGGTAAGAATCCGCCTTCCAAGACAGGGGAAATGGGTTCGAGCCCTGGTCAGGGAAGATCCCACATGCCACAGAGCAACTAAGCCCATGCACCACAACTACTGAGCCTGCACTCTAGAGCCCACGTGCCACAACTACTGAAGCCCACGTGCCTAGAGCCCTTGCTCCACAACAAGAGAAGACACCACAGTGAGAAGTCTATGCACCACAACGAAGAGTAGCCCCTGCTCGACACAACTAAAGAAAGCCCGTGTGCAGCAACAAAGACCCAATCAGCCAAAAATAAATAAATAAATAAATAAAAACTCGAAGTGGATTAAATATTAAATGTAAGACCAGAAATCATAAAACTCCTAGAAGAAGACATAGTAGCATGCTCTTTGACATAAGTATTAGCAATATTTTTCTGGATCCTCAGGCCAGGGCAACAAAAGCAAAAATACACAAATGAGACTAAATTAAACTAAAAAGTTTTTGCACAGTGAAAGAAACCGCCAACAAAATGTAAAGGCAACCTACTGAATGGGAGAAGTTATTTGCAAATGATATGTTTGATAAGGGGTTAATACCCAAATTATATAAAGAATTCATACAACTCAGTAGCAAAAAAACTAACAGTCTGATTAGAAAATGGGCAGACGACCTGAATAGACATTTTTCCAAAGAAGACAGACAGATGGCCAATTAAATGCCTCCTTTGATACCTTCAGTACTAACAGGATAGAGCCTAATCTAGTCCTGGACCAAGCAGAGCTAGACTCATTTGTCCCTCTTGCCAGCCCCTACTTTCTCAATTTTAGCTTGCAAAGGGTAGTGCTTGCAATACAGCACCTCTCACATCTTTGACCTTACGTTGTCTTTGGAATAATCTTTATAGAAAAGAAAATTCTAGTGATTAACTAGTCCAGGTTACTTGCCCACATGGTTTTCCTTTCTGCACCAATTTTTATCCTTTCTTCCATGTGCAGCTGGGCTGTCACAGAGACCAAAGATCTCTACTTTTTATAAGTCTGAGACCTGAAAGGCATTACCAAGCAAAAGTTTCTAACCCATAGTGCATCACAATACCCTTTGAGTGATGTAAAAGGATCAAGTCCCACAACTCTGCAGTGAGCCTTTACAACACCAGGAGACAGCTGAAATAACTGCTGTCTTCAGAGGACTGCTTTTAAGAACAAGGAGGTCTCTACCCACTGCAGCCTAAGCAGGTAACACCAGCTACTGCCTGTACTTCTCTCTTCTCTCACTTAGTTGTTGCATTGCTAAATAGCTGATTGCCTTTTGAATGTTCTAGGGACAGGAGCTCACAATTTAAAGAAACTTTGTGGTAGACCATTTTGTAAAGCCAAGAATTCTTTTAGAAACTGAATATTCATACCTTTCAATTTTGAATTATTTGAAGAGTTTTAGATCAACATTTTTTTCTTAGAAATAGGGTATACCTATATTAAGGTACCTGGCTCTTTATGATACAAGAAGAACAAAGCTTAAAAACTGTTAACTAGATTACTAGATTACTGAGTGGACTGATTGTTGGATGGATGGATGGATTCTTTCATTTATTCATTCATTCTGAAGTATGCATTGAGCACTTCCTTTGATGGGGAACACTTTGCAAGACAGTGTGGTAGGAGGACAAGGAGAGTAAAGATAGAGGCCATCAAAACAACGTGGTTCCAAGATCCAGGAGCTTACATAATTTTAACTGAGAGGAAAGACACTGTATGAAACTCATGTCTTGTTCTTTGAAGAATCCCTAGAATCTTATTCAAGGTCTGGCACAAAATTGCCACTCATTAAACATTTTCTTAAATGATGAATAAATGAGTTCAGAAACCAATGAACCAATGAGAACCAAAATGCGTAATAGAATTAATCAAGGGCTCTGTGAATTCAGGGGCAGGCAACGGACCATTTGGAACTCATAGTGCTAGTAAGAGATTGTAAAGGACCTAAATAAAGCCCTGAAGAATGGGTGGAATTTAGACTAGAAAAAGAGGAAGGAAAAAGCATTCAGGCAGCAGAATTCATGGTAGGAATTTTGGGGGTTGGGTGCAGGGGTGTGGAAGGGGAAGAGAGCAAGTGGGTAATTAACCTTCCTGAACTGGGAACACTGGCTTCCTGAGGAAACAGAAGCAATAGGGGACTGTCAAAGTAACTCAGTTACTGAAAACCATTTTCTAAATGTCCTCTTATGACACACATGCTCAAAAGCAGCTGGGAGACATTGCCCTAGCCACAGAGCAATCCGGCAGTCAGCAAGGCTGCTGTCATACTCCTAGTCAGGGCGGGTCATATGAATTCTGAGATAGCCATCCACCCCCATGCCTTCTCTGCACTGTCAGATTACTAGGGCATGGCTTTCCCCAGGGGCCCAACTTCCGCCAGTGCAATGAGTGCTGATGCCACACCTCCAAGGAAAGGGGACACTCAGGACTCTGGTGTCATAAACTACATTTAGAAAATAAATTGTTGCCATTTGTACGCCAGTTTAAATGCCACTCCCTAACTATTCCTCAAATTTTCCAAAAATTACCAGATAAATAACATCAGAGTCTTGGGACCCTGACTCTAATATCCTGCCTCTGCCCCATCTTTGGGCAGATTAATTAAATGATAACTTGCTAGTTATCATTTACTTAAGGTTCGCAAGCTAATTGACTTATCAGGTAATTGCTGCTGGTTCCACTTGACGTTGTAAGACTTTAATTTAACAAATATTATTTTTAACTCTTTCCTACCCTAAAAAGTAGGTGTCAATATTTAAAATCTTTTTCTAAACCTCAGAAAGCCCATCTCCAAAAGGAGAGCTTCTCACAAGTTTCATATCAGGGAAAATGTCCAGAAGCAAATGTGACTTATCCATTCTTAGAGCCTTTTCCTTTAGAATTCCGAAAGAGACAAGGAGGGATGCAGCCCCTCAACTACCTGAAAGCTAACTTGTCAAAGGATTCTGTTTTAGCAGTTACTGAGCTTTAATTTCACATTGATCGTGCAACTCTATGATTAATATCTGACTTCAACTCCTCTACCACATAAGCAACATGAGAGCAGAATCACATACCTTTTGCTAAATGCTTTTTCCCTAGTGCCTGGTACAATGCCAAGCAAAGGTAGTTGATCAGTAAATGTTTGCTGAGTAAATCAATGAATCAGTGGCACTCGAGGAGAAGGAGGATGGGCTTTGGAGTCAGGCACATCTGGATTTTTTTGTTTACTGGCTATGTGACCTTAAACATGTAATTTAACATCTACAAATTCAGGATAATAACAAACAACTCTCAGGACTCTTGTGAGGACTGAATGAAAGAACATATGTAAAATGTCTGGTTGTCAGCTGAGGACTAGTTTTTTTTCCATCCCCTTTCTACCAGAATGTGATTGCTCTTTTTCAAAATTATTTTAGCTATTTTATTTCCCTTGCATTTCCAAATAAACTTTAGAACAGGCTTGTCTATATCTACAAAAAATCCTGCTAATTAGTTCAACCAGACAAATCAGATCAATTTGGGGAGAACTGTCATCTTTACTACGTTGAGTCTTCCAATCCATGACCACACTGTCTCTCAGGTCTTTGATTTCTTTCATCAGGATTTTGTGCTTTTCAACATACGTAGCCTGTAACTGTCTCATTAGATTTATACATAATGTTCCTTTTTCCCTTTTTTGAGCTATTGTAAATAGTTGTGTTTTAAATCTTGGTTTTAGTTTTTTACTTAAAGTATAGAAATATAATTTTTTTATGTGTTGACTTTGTATCCTATGATCTTATTAAAAAGAGTTATTCGTTTAGGAACTTTATCTGTAGATTCCTTGAGATTTTCTACACAATTATGTCATTTACAAATAGGGATAGTTTTCTTTCCTTCCAATCTGTATGCTTTTATTTCATTTTCTTGCCTTATTGCACTGAGTCAGACTTCCAGCAGCATGTTCAGTAGGAGTGGTGAGAGTAACATCCTTGCTTTGTTCCTAATTTCAAGAAGAAATCAGGCTTTCACCATTAAATGTCATGTTAGCTGTAGGTTTTTATGGATGTTCCTTATCAGGTTGAGAAATTTCCTTCATGGCTTGCTAAGAAATATTGCCATAAATAAGCAGAATTTATCAGGTTTTTGACTATGTTACTATATTTTATAAAATTTTGATGTGATCCATAATATACTCTATAATACCAAAAAGTTGCTGAGAAAGTTGGCAAAATAAATCTTATATATTTTTTCCCAAAGTCAGCATGTTGAATATTAACTTTGAGGAAGTTTGCTGGAATGTACATCTTTTATTCATTTACCTTAGTTCACCTTCTGAAATCAGCATAATACAAATTCTATTATTAAATTTTAAAGTCTGTGCCCTAGGAGTCTAACCATAGTGATTTAGGGTCCAGCCTTAATAACTGAAAGTGGCTAAAATCCTCGTAAGTAAGAGCCATGAAGATGCCCAAACCTTGACTCACTTCTAGGAATGTATCCTAAGAAATAAATTCAATAGAATCAAACATATAGATGTTCAGCATGACCAAAATGTCCAACATTAAGGAACTGGGTTTCATAAATTATGGCCCATTCAGTTATTCAGTAAATATTTATTAAATGTCTACTGTGTATCAGTTATTATCTTTGGCCCTAGAGGTACAGCAGTGAACACAACAGACAAAGCTCCCTGCCCTCATGGTGATTACTTTCTAATGGGGAAGGCAGACATAAACAAGATACCTAAGTAAACATAGAGTATGGCAGATGGTGATGAGTGTTGTGGAGAAAAATCAAGCATAGAGCATGGATAAGGAGTCCAGGGGTGGAAGTGGAGAGGATACTGTTTAACTAGAGTGATGGGTGGGCCTCACCAAACAACACAAAAGAACACTAAATATTAGAATTAAGAATACTTTGTGGCAATGCGGAAAATTTTTCATGAACTATTGTTAAATGAAAACCCAAAAATATAAAATAGAATGTCTACTGAGTTTTCAAGTTTTTAAGTATAAGCCTGAGTATATATACATAAAATATAAAAAATGAAAATAGTTGTTTATGGGTGGTTTTAATATTATTTTATAGCATTATTTACCCTGAGCATATTGTATTTCAGTTTAAAAAAAGAAAAACGTTTAAGGTTTCCCAAGATTAATATGAAATTGAATGAAAGGTAGGACGAAGGTACAGATAGAACTCATGTTTGCGCTGGAAGAATTTTACTAGGGGCACGTCAGAAGGAGAATCTTCTATTAAGGCAACTAAAAAATTATATATTTTAAAGGAGATAAAAGTTATGTTGTTCATGGTGCCTCTAACAACAGTTGTGCAGTGTTGGCTGTGAGTATAGAAATGATGACAAGTTTAACATGTGCTCATAAGTGAGTCACATTCAGATTTGGTACGTGACTCTACTTTTTAAGATTAAAATAAAATGCACTGACATATCTTACTGCAAACTACATTTTCTCATGTGTTCAAGAGATGATAGCTAACCGCACAAAATGTGATCTGGTACCCTATACACATGGTAGAGGCATCCTCTAAAGGTGCAGAATGGCAATGTCACCCACCCAGACAAGGTCTCCTGATTATTCTGGAAGCTTAGGCTCAGACTCAAAGTGGGCTATTGATGTGTTCCTCTGAAAGGGTTTCTTTGGCATAGCCAAGTTACAGCCACCCAGGACTGGTGTTCCCTGCGGTGCTGATTCAGAATTTCTAGGCACTGAGCAATCACTCTATCATCAGAGGCACACTAGGTGTTTTCTTTGTTAGGAGCACAAATGTCCTAAATATCTTGCATTCTTCTCTCCAGCATGTCACTTCTAGTAAAATGAAATCCCAGCAGTCACGTTTCTGAGCTGAAGGGAGAACTCAACTGTGTTTACTCAGATTTTCTCTGTCATTCTTTCTTCCATCTTTTTTTTTTTTTAAATAAGCACACCAGTGCTAAAAGTAAAAACACACTTTGTAATTAACAGGCTCTGTTGGATAGCCAAACTGTTCTGTTATAATCTTGTTTGAAAATTTTCAAGTTGCTTGAAAAACATGGAGGTGAAATAAAGCAGCCAGCTGGCCTGTGGACAGTAAGTTAACAAGTTATAAAAAGAAGAGAGAAAGGCATCACACGCTTTTTTCCAATCCTTTCTCCCTCCTGGTTACTGCTTCTTTTGGGTTGTTCCCAGTTTTGTTTTGGCTGATGGTCTGGGGGCTCCATGGTTGTTTTGATATAGCATAGTCGTTAAGATAAATGTTTCTGGAGCCAGAGGATTCTAACCATGGTTCCTCAGAAGTTATTCTACTTCTCAGAATCTCAGTTTTCTTGTCAGTAACGTAGTGATAAACACTTCACAGGGTTTCCGGGAGTCTAATATGAGTTAGTGCATGTTACCTGACACATTATATGTGCTCATAAGTAGAAACGCATATATTCTCCTTTCTCACAGATGCTTTTTAGGTTAGAAAACACTCACACATGCATTACTGCCTCACTTAACTCTCCAGAAAGATATTGTAATCATCCATATACTTAGTGGGCGCCTGAGTCTGTTCAGGCGGCTATAACAAATTTCAGAGGCTGGGTGACTCGTAAACAGTAGAAGTTTCTTTCTCACACTTCTGGAGGCTAGAAGTCCAAGGTCAGGGTGACAGCATGGTCGGGCTCTGGTGAGACCCCTTCCAGGTTGCAGGCTGCCGACTTCTTGTATCGTCACATGGCAGAAAGAGGCCCAGGGAGCACTCTGGGGTCTCTTTCATAAGAACACTAGTTCCATTCATGAGGGCTCCACACCCATGATGTAATTACCTGCCAAAGGCTCCCCCCTCCAAATACCATCACATTGGGATTAGGGTTTCAACCTATGAATTTCAGGGGGACACAAACTTTCAGTCCACTCCCGTGGGAAAATGATTTGCCACAGGTCACATGGGTCTCAGTCCAACGTTCTCCTGCTACACCATGTTTATGCAAATCAGAGGCCCAACTGTCTTTGTATATACATAATATATACACATAGTACAAAATTCATAAGGTACACAGAAGGTAAACTGTAAAAAAGTAAGGCTTTCTCCCACCTCTGTCCCCCAGGCATTCAGTTTCTTCCCCATTGTAGACTCTTTCTCTACTGAATACTTAGATGCAGTGGTTTTTCTGTGGCAAGTCCTCTCCAGTAGATAATCAGATGCAGTATGAAATTTTAGACTGGAAACATTATATATTACATGTTTAAATCCAGGGCCAGTATAGGAAACAGAAAGAGTTTGATGTAGATAACGAGGTGCTTACAAAATCATTGGAAAGGTTGGAGGGTTAGGCTCTGGGGAAGGCCTCTAGGAAGCTTCTAGAACACCTTCACAAAACTGACCCATCATGGAAGCAGCTACCTGTGCCCTGATCAGGAAACTGCTTCCAGACAATTGAGTTCAAGAACCTAGTCCCAAAGCCACCAGCACTGCCACTGCAGTCCCCTCTCCGCACTCACGAAGCTGGTGTTTGAACACTAGAACACAGCATTCAGCGCTGCCTTCAACACAATTGCCTTTTGACACCCTCAAAGCTGCAGATTGGACAGGGGCATTCTGCTGAAAAAAAAAAAAAAAACCACATCGTCATAACCGCCTTGCCGGTAGAACAAGTCAAAGCAGCAGGAAACAGCCTCTGTCTCGTTTTCATCTTCCAAATCTCACTCAGTTACATCCGACTGGAGGATCCTAATTCATATCCAGAATTCTAGTTGTGAGGGAGTATGGAAGATGCAGTGCTTAGCCTGCAAGCTCATGCAGTAGGAAGGCACCCTAAGAAAGGTGAGAAAGGAGGCTACGTGCCCAACTTGCACAGTACTTTCTATTTTTAAAGAAAAGCATGTCTATATGTATTGGCTTATGCATTCCATTTCTTTTTGTTTGAGTCTATTTCCTTCCCTAAATAGTCTAGCAGAAGCTATGATGGTCCTATGATGGTCCTTCAAGCCAGACTTTGTAGTACTAGATAGCTCATGCCTGGAAATGTATATAAACTTGCAATACGAAACTTCACTCTAATTTTTTTTTCAGAATCCTATCCATCATGACTGCCATCCGGCTACGAGAATTTATTGACCGCCACCCAGGGATCCCACCCAGGTAATGTTCTTCCAAATACAGACGCCTCCAGAGCTGCAGCAAGGTGGACAGACACCTAGGGAATTGGAATTGCTCACCTCACCCTGCTGCTTGCTCCCTGATTAAGAGATAACTGCTGCCAGAGGTTCTAGTGAAGTTTCTTTGGGTTTAGAGAAAGTTGTAAAAAAACAAAAAAAAAAACAAAATCCCACATTCATGGCAGAATCCAAGCAAACAGGCAATTCCAGATTCCCAAAAGATTGGAAGGATGTTGGTTTTTGCTTGGGAAGAGCTTTAGTAAGGAACCCAAGCCCAAATTTCAGAGGGGACCCATTTACTCTTCTTGGGATAAAACAAACCACTCTCATGCTTTTGCAACAGGGGATGCAGCCGCACAGACAGAAACTAAGTAAAGTAGTTTCACTCTTTCTCTGAGTTCATCGATGGCCCAAGAATAAAACGTAAATGGGACCAAAGACTTCTGTTGCATAAAACCCTTGTTTTATTGAACTGAAAGCAGCCTCCAGTTACACTTCCAGGTCTATTTCTCTTCCTATTCCTTTGGTACAGGACATCTACTTCCTATCTGCCAACAGTGAGAGAATCACAGAGTTCACACAAAAATAACTCTGAACTCTTCTGAAAAGAAGTCATCGCACAAACACAAAGATGACTCTGGATGTGACATGGAGTTTAGAGAACTGGGTTTGATTCATGCCTCTGGCATTTATCAGCTGAGTGATATTTAGAAAGTCCACTTAACCCCTCTGAGCCTCAGTCTCCTTTTCTGTAATGGGGTGTTAATAATGTTTACCTGGCAAGGTGACTGTGAGAATTAGATGAGATCATCTCTGTAAAGATGCTTTGTAATGTATGAAGCCCAACACTGAGACAAGGGCTGCATCGTCACTGTGTCACAGGCTACCTCATTCTCTAGAGAGATCCTCCCCTGTGCATGTTGGATTTTGCCTGCAGGTAAGCCCAGATCCTGCTCCGGTTACATTCACCCTCCCAGGGGACAGGTTTGCTCTTGTCTGGACCGAACATGTCACCTCAAAGAGCCAAGCTGTCAGGGACTTGTAAATACTGTAGGGTGGAATCAGACGCACCTGGACTTCTACTCCCACCCAAGGAGAAGGAAAGGCCTTTCTACAGCTGACTCAAGAATCTTGTAAGCCAAGTCAATAAAATGGGTCTGGGCAGAGTCCAGGGCGGGGCTCCTGGGCCAGGTCTGGAGGCCAGCCCAGCTTTCTTACCCATTAATCGATTTTGCCTAACACCCAACCCCGCCTCAGGAGAGGCCGGGTACCGTGCAGCCTCTGGGAATACTGACTGCCACGCCAGGCCAGGCATTGCCACTTAAGAGGTACAAATTCTTTTCCAAACAACCGACCTTTTAACCTGTTAATCGAGAGCTTTCTCCTGTTTGAGGTGAAGGCCACATGGGGGAACTTGGAAAGTCTACCCAAAGAGTTGGAGGAAAAATGTATCATGCTTTCATTTCTCAAAACTCTCCACGTCTCCACCCAGCCCTCCCTCCAACACCTACCTGCTTACACACTTTCCCATTCTCTCCACTCCAAAACCTACCCAGGGAGACTCCCGAGGGACTTGGGGTGGGCGTGTTACCTGGTACTGGTGAGGGGCTTCTCCATTCTCAGACGGCTTGTACAGACCGCTTCAAGGAGCAGTGCCTGGGCTGCTTGCCTGGACTCATGCCAGAGAGGAACCCAGAGTCAAAACACAGCCTAGTGCAAACAGTATAGCAACTGTGAGAAACCAGTGTCACTCTGGAACTCCAACTGGATGCTTAACAAAGTATAACGTGGCCGTAGGGTAATCTTTCCAACGTAGTGCTTGGAAACTGGATGGGCGCCTAAGAAAGCTGTATCGCCCACTCCCGTGCACTCAGAAATGTCATTTATTCCCTATTACAGTGCCAGTAATTCTTCTTATGACCTAATCCCCTGCTGTTATTTACTATTCAGGGATCAGTCATATTATCCCAGACGCTGGGCAGGTCTAGACAGCCTGTGGTTTTTCTGAAAATTAGAGCTCCCTGAGGTCCTGTTTGCATAGACAGACAGACCCGCCCTGCTTAGAGCACTTGCTTTTTGCACGAGCTAGACAACGAGGTCCCCACTGGCCCACACAACACTCCACGCTGATCCCAACTCTGTCTTGGCTTCTATAATTCCCCTCACCCGGAACTTCTTCCCCATCCTATTTACTTGCCCAAACCCTAGACACCCCTCCCTCTTTTGTGCCCCACTGACCCTTTATTCAGATCACAATTTCAGCACATAAAGAGCATTATGAGGACAAGGCCTGCTTCTTAGTCACCTTTGTATCTGCAGAACCTAGCAGTGTGCAGAGTACGTTATGTACATTCAATAAATGCTGGTTGGAATGGAGGCATAGTTTAAGTTTCCATTCATCATCCAACACATGTTTGGCAAGCTACTTCACGCAGACCTATGCACTACTTTCTACTGACTCTTCTTGAATTCTTAGGGCACCTACCAAGTGCTCAGAACCTGTGGAGGTCCCAAAAGACCCCATGACTCTATAGTCGTCCTCTCAACAGGGGTCACTTTCTTGTGTTCTGTTTCCTGGAGAATGGCAGCCCTCTTCCCAGTGCCTGAAGCCTCAGCCTTGTCTTGGACCCCTCCTTCTTTTTCACTCTCAACACTCTCTCTTAACAGTGATCTCAGTCAGACCTCTCCTCTCATCCACATTTCCACCACAAAGTGAGAGCTTCGCCACGTAGTACATTACTATGATTGTGTCCTGACCAGTCTCTCTACTTCTAGTCAGATTGTCCTCAAATTTGCTTTCCATACGGCCACCAGCGAAATCTTTCTAAAATAAAAATTGCGTTTGTCATAAATCTTCTTAAAGACCCTACAAAGATTCCCTATTACCTACCTCAGTGGTTCTCAACCTTTCAGACAAACCCTCCCTTTGTTTATAACAAATATTTTGTAATGTCCCTGCTACTCTCCTGAAATAAAATCTGTAAATAACATAATCCAACTACACATAATTTTAAAATATCAAAATAATGCTATAACCATAATCTAAAAGGAAAGTAATTAATTATAAAAGAAGATGTATTTCATAATGTAAGATCTGGGCACCACTAGCCCTCGGTCCCTCCCCCTGACACCACTGTGTTTCAGCTGCACACACCCCACCCAGCTCACCTCACGCCTCAGAAGACCTCCCCTCACTCTCCACCTCGTTCACTCATGCTTGTGCTTCCAAACGTCCTCCCAACCCAGCCCTCCCAGGAAGGGCTACAGCCCCTCCTCTAGGTTTACAAGCACCTTGTGCTTTGACCTTCACAGTGCTTCTTCATTTTTAGCCCCTATATACTGAATTATCAGAGTTTTTTTAAACATTGTGGAAGTTTGTAAAAATATCTAAAGTAGAAAAAATAGTATAAGGAAGCCCCATGTATCCATTTCCATCTTTCAACAATTATCAACATTTGCCCCACTGGTTTTATATATTCTCTTTTTTTTTTTTTTCTGATATTGTGAACCTAATACCTGACATGTCAAATATTTCTTTATGAATCCTGAAAACTAAATCCTGAAAAACGGATAACAAAAGACACTCCTATCAAGAGATTCCAAAGGTTTTATGAACTTTGTGCCAGGAACTGGGGATAAAGACTGAATGTATTTTTTATGATACCACAGCTGTTTTTCTTCTGTAAAGAACTAATCATAATAATTGCTTTTCTCTCACCCCCTTACTGTTCCCACTAGTATATTCATTGCTCATCAAGGAAAGGACCTCCATGGCTATTACCCTGGGCAGCTTGCAAGAGTTCATTATGCTTATAGTGTGAAGAGATCTCCCAGGTGAGACACCTTCCTAAATCTTAATGTTCAAAAATTTCACTAAAGTTAGAATAATAAATGAAAAAAGGGGAATCACAATTTGTAATGATAATAATAACAATAATAATTATTATTGTTTAGTGGATGGAAAAATTTGGAAGGAAATGCAGCAAAATGTTAACAATGGTTTTTCATGAATGGTGAGATTATTGATATTTGTATTTCGTGTTTTATCTTTTTCTCTATTTTCCAGATTTTTTGTAATGAACGTATATCACTTTTATAATTAGCAATAAATATAAAATTTTATTAAATCATCAAAGAAATTTAAGAAACACCATGAGTTTAGCATTTTCACTCAGTCAAATAACAAACTTCTTGAGAGTCAGTTTCCTTCTCAATAAAATTACAAATTTGGTCTAAATGGTTTCTGCCTTTCTGCAGGTGATTTTAACAAAAAGGGGGAAAAAGTAGGTACTTCAATGCTATTTTCTAGTTTTGGGGGGCTGGAAACCACAGCAGTTAATAACAGCAATTTGAGTAACTTATGAAATGTTTGATCTTAGGCAGTTTTCATTCCTTCTGAGTATCAGTGACTTATCTGTTAAATAAAATAATTGATATAAAATTCTAGAACATGGTAAGCACTCAAAATATGATTGCTATTATTTTGAGTTCATCATCTAGTATATTTTACAAACTTCTTTTCTTCTCTTAATTGCCTTTGATGTAGTCAACTCCTAATTATTCTCCAAGCAAAGAAAAGGGAGCCATGGCAACTATAAAGCAGCACACAGTCTGAACTTAATAGATGATCAATCTGGAAGTAGCTTTAGCTTTTTGAATTCTGATTCAGTTTAATAAATAAGATGTAGCCCAGAGAACTGACATGTCTTGCCTGAGGTGTAGTTGGTTGGTGTAAAAGCTGGGACGTGAGTTGATCCAATTTTCTGATTGCTGTTCAAGGCTCTTTGTTCTAACTCAAATACATTCTTACATCAAACTCTTGTTAGGGCCATGTTCTCTGCCAGAGGATAAACAAGGAAAGAAAGAACAGAACTCCACTGCCAGAAGCCAGCTCCACAGGGCACTCTCCACGTGTGTTCTGTGGACTCTGGCCGCCCCCCCAACTCCAGTGCCTCACCCTCCTCCTAACACAGGACACTCGGGCAAAGGGAACCTTGACTCTGAGAAGACTTGTGCCTGCCCAAGATTAGTCTTAGGGAGAAAACTTAGTGCAAACGTCAATCAATGACTTTATTAAACTTCTGGTTAAGAATAAGAATAAGGAAAGACAAGCAAAAAACAAAACAGGAAATAATGCAGTTATTTGGACCAGTCCTAACTTCCGTTTTTATAGTCATAGTTTAAATTGATAGTTGCCTAATGGCTTACCTTCACCAGATATATTCTCCCACCAACTTGATATTTTCAGAATTAGAGCTCCTCCTTTGAGTGAAAGTCTTGTCTTCAGAACACTGATGTATTACTTGACAACGGAGAAGATTCTGGTTCCATAGAAGCATTCAAAGCAAAAGCAGAGCAGGCTGACAGTCTAGCAGGGGTAGATCTAGGGGCAATCACCAGGATCTGGTTCAAAAGCCATAGCTGTCAGTGGCACAGAAGTGACCAGACAGCAGTAACAGTCAGGCAGAACACAAACTCACAAGAGACTGACACATTCATCAGACAGCTAATATTTTGATTGACAGCAGGAGACAAGCTTTTGTAGGGAAAGAAGTGCTCCTGCCCGCCATATAAGGTACCCACTTTCCAGGACCAAATACCTATTAAGCACAAAACAATAGCAAGTAGAGGTGGGAGGGAATTCTTGGTGCTTCTCCACGCCAGTCCACAACAGAGCACCTCTGCATCCATCTAGCATTGCTCCCCTGTCCAGTACCGTACACACACAGACAGAGTCTTGCTCTTCCCTTTTCTGAAATTCAGGTAAAGCCACTCCATTTCTGCTAACACACTCTCTTTTTAAAGGAGGCACACCACAATCAGGTTTTTACCCAAGTATCTAAACATAATGTGTTATGATTAAACACTGTCAGTCATCACATTTCAGTGTGATTAATCATGGTTATACAATCAAGTTAGATGACGTCCTACTCAGAATGATTGGATTTAGATATTCTTAAATCTCACCAAACATTTAATATTTTTCACATCTCTAGCAGCTCAGCTCATCTACTTTACAGTTTAAAATACATGTTTATTAAAACATTTAGAAACGCTGATAATCAAAAAAAATTTTTAAATTATCCATAATGTCATTACCCAGAGATAGATAATCATGTAGAATCTTCCAGATATACACAAAATAGAATGAGATGGTATTTTGAAACACTTTTTTCCCCAGTTTTACTGAGATATAGTTTACATATAACATTTTATTAGTTTAAGGTATACAACATAATGATTTTTATATATGTACATATTGCAAAAAGATTACAAGTTTATTAATACACATCACCACATATAGTTACAATATTTTTCTTGTGATAAGAACTTTTAAGATCTATTTCTCTCAGCAACTTTCAAATATACAATATAGCATTGTTGACAATACTCACCATGCAATACATTACATTCCCAGAACTTATTTTATATCTGAAATTTTGTACCTTTTGACCATCTTCGCCCATTTCCGCCACCCCCCAAACCTCACCTTTGGCAATCACTATTCTGTTTTCTGTTTTTATGAATTCAGTTTTTTTACGTTCCACATATAAGTGAGATCATACAGTATTTGTATTTCTCTGCCTGACTTATTTCACTTAGCAAAATACCCTCAAGGTCCATCCATGTTGTCACAAATGGCATGCTTTTCTTCTTTTTTTTTTTTTTTTGGTGGCTTTAAGTGGTTTTATTTCTTTTTTTTAACATCTTTACTGGAGTATAATTGCTTTACAATGGTGTGTCAGTTTCTGCTTTATAACAAAGTGAATCAGCTATACATATACATATATCCCCTTATCTCCTCCCTCTTGCGTGTCCCTCCCACCCTCCCTATCCCACCCCTCTAGGTGGTCACAAAGCACTGAGCTGATCTCCCTGTTCTCTGTGGCTGCTTCCCACTAGCTATCTATTTTACATTTGGTAGTGTATATATGTCCATGCCACTCTCTCACTTTGTCCCAGCTTACCCTTCTCCCTCCCCATGTCCTCAAGTTCATTCTCTATGTCTGCGTCTTTATTCCTGTCCTGCCCCTAGGTTCTTCAGAACCTTTTTTTTTTTTCTTTTTTAGATTCCATATATATGTGTTAGCATACAGTATTTGTTTTTCTCTTTCTGACTTACTACACTCTGGATGATAGACTCTAGGTCCATCCACCTCACTACAAATAACTCAATTTCGTCTCTTTTTATGGCTGAGTAATATTCCATTGTATTATGTGCCACATCTTCTTTATCCATTCATCTGTCGATGGACACTTAGGTTGCTTCCATGTCCTGGCTACTCTAAATAGTACTGCAGTGAACATTGTGGTACATGACTCTTTTTGAATTATGGTTTTCTCAGGGTATATGCCCAGTAGTGGGGCTGCTGGGTCATATGGTAGTTCTATTTTTTGTTTTCTAAGGAACCTCCATACTGTTCTTCATAGTGGCTGTATCAATTTACATTCCCGCTAACAGTGTGAGAGGGTTCCCTTTTCTCCACAGCCTCTCCAGCATTTATTGTTTGTAGATTTTTTGATGGCGGCCATTCTGACTGGTGAGAGGTGATACCTCATTGTAGTTTTGATTTGCATTTCTCTAATAATTAGTGGGGTTGAGCATCTTTTCATGTGTTTGTTGGCCATCTGTATATCTTCTTTGGAGAAATGTCTATTTAGGTCTTCTGCCCATTTTTGGATTGGGTTGTTCGTTTTTTTGATATTGAGCTGCATGAGCTGCTTGTAAATTTTGGAGATTAATCCTTTGCCAGTTGCTTCATTTGCAAATATTTTCTCCCATTCTGAGGGTTGTCTTTTGGTCTTGTTTATGGTTTCCTTTGCTGTGCAAAAGCTTTTAAGTTTCATTAGGTCTCATTTGTTTATTTTTGTTTTTATTTCCATTTCTCTAGGAGGTGGGTCAAAAAGGATCTTGCTGTGATTTTTGTCATAGAGTGTTCTGCCTATGTTTTCCTCTAAGAGTTTGATAGTGTCTGGCCTTACAGTTAGGTCTTTAATCTATTTTGAGTTTATTTTTGTGTATGGTGTTAGGGAGTGTTCTAATTTCATTCTTTTACATGTAGCTGTCCAGTTTTCCCAGCACCACTTATTAAAGAGGCTGTCTTTTCTCCACTGTATATTCTTGCCCCCTTTATCAAAGATAAGGTGACCATATGTGTGTGGGTTTATATCTGGGCTTTCTATCCTGTTCCATTGATCTATATTTCTGTTTTTTTGCCAGTACCATACTGTCTTGATTACTGTAGCTTTGTAGTATAGTCTGAAGTCTGGGAGCCTGCTTCCCCCAGCTCCATTTTTCTTTCTCAAGATTGCTTTGGCTATTCATGGTCTTTTGTGTTTCCATACAAATTGTGAAATTTTTTGTTCTACTTCTGTGAAAGATGCCAGTGGTAGTTTGATAGGGATTGCATTGAATCTGTAGATTGCTATGGGTAGTAGAGTCATTTTCAAATGTTGATTCTTCCAATCCAAGAACATGGTATATCTCTCCATCTGTTTGTATCATCTTTAATTTCTTTCATCAATGTCATAGTTTTCTGCATACAGGTCTTTTGTCTCCTTAGGTAGGTTTATTCCTAGCTATTTTTTTCTTCTTGTTGCAGTGGTAAATGTGAGTGTTTCCTTAATTTCTCTTTCAGATTTTTCATCATTAGTGTATAGGAATGAGAGAGATTTCTATACATTAATTTTGTATCCTGCTACTTTACCAAATACATTGATTAGCTCTAGTAGTTTTCTGGTAGCATCTTTAGGAGTCTCTATGTATAGTATCATGTCATCTGCAAACAGTGACAGTATCACTTCTTTTCTGATTTGGATTCCTTTTATTTCTTTTACTTCTCTGATTGCTGTGGCTAAAACTTCCAAAACTGTTTAATAATAGTGCTGAGAGTGGACAACCTTGTCTTGTTCCTGATCTTAGTGGAAATGGTTTCAGTTTTTCACCATTGAGAACAATGTTGGTTGTGGGTTTGTCATATATGGCCTTTATTATGTTGAGGTAAGTTCCCTCTATGCTTACTTTCTGGAGGGTTTCTACCATAGATGGGTGGTGAATTTTGTTGAAACCTTTTTCTGCATCTCTTGAGATGATCATATGGTTTTTCTCCTTCAGTTTGTTAATATGGTGTATCACATTGATTGATCTGTATATACTGAAGAACCCTTGCATTCCTGGGATAAATCCCACTTGATCATGGTGTATGATCCTTTTAATGTGCTGTTGGATTCTGTTTGCTAGTATTTTGTTGAGTATTTTTGCATCTAGGTTCATCATTGATATTGGCCTGTAGTTTTCTTTCTTTGTGATATATATGTCTGGTTTTGGTATCAGGGTGATGGTGCCCTCATTGAATGAGTTTGGGAGTGTCCCTCCCTCTGCTATATTTTGGAAGAGTTTGAGGAGGATAGGTGTTAGCTCTTCTGTAAATATTTGATAGAATTCGCCTGTGAAGCCATCTGGTCCTGGGCTTTTGTTTTTTGGAAGATTTTTAATCACAGTCTCAATTTCAGTGCTTGTGATTGGTCTGTTTATATATATATATATATATATATATATTTATAGATTTTTGTTAGGTCATTTTTTTTTTCAAATCACAAGTACTGTGCAGCCCTCTTTGAGACGATATATATATAGTTTTTAATTTATTTATTTTTATTTATTTATTTTGGCTGTGTTGGGTCTTCATTTCTGTGCGAGGGCTCTCTCTAGTTGCGGCGAGCGGGGGCCACTCTTCATCGCGGTGCGCAGGCCTCTCACTATCGTGGCCTCTCTTGTTGTGGAGCACAGGCTCCGGACGCGCAGGCTCAGTAGTTGTGGCTCACAGGCCCAGTTGCTCCGCGGCATGTGGGATCTTCCCAGACCAAGGCTCGAACCCGTGTCCCCTGCATTGACAGGCAGATTCTCAACCACTGCACCACCAGGGAAGCCCTGTTTATATTTTCTATTTCTTCCTGGTTCAGTCTAGGAAGGTTGTGCTTTTCTAAGAATTTGTCCATTTCTTCCAGGTGGTCCATTTTATTGGCATATAATTGCTTGTAATAATCTCTCATGATCCTTTGTATTTCTGCAGTGTCAGTTGTTAGTTCTCCTTTTTCATTTCTACTTCTATTGATTTGAGTCGTCTCTCTTTTATTCTTGATGAGTTTGGCTAATGGTTTATCAATTTTGTTTATCTTCTCAAAGAACCAGCTTTTAGTTTTATTGATCTTTGCTATTGTTTCCTTCATTTCTTTTTCATTTATTTCTGATCTGATCTTTATGATTTCTTTCCTTTTGCTAACTTTGAGGGTTTTTTGTTCTTCTTTCTCTAATTGCTATAGGTGTAAGGTTAAGTTGTTTCTTTGAGATGTTTCTTGTTTCTTGAGGTCGGATTGTATTGTTATAAACTTCCTTCTTAGAACTGCTTTTGCTGTATCCCATAAGTTTTGGGTCATCATGCTTTCATTGTCATTTGTTTCTAGGTATTTTTGTATTTCCTCTTTGATTTCTTCAGTGATCTCTTGATTATTAAGTAGTGTATTATTTACCCTCCATGTGTTTGTATTTTTTACAGATTTTTTCCTGTAACTGATATCTAGTCTCATAGCATTGTGGTCAGAAAAGATACTTGATACGATTTCAATTTCTTAAGTTTACCAAGGTTTGATTTGGGACCCAAGATATGATCTATCCTGGAGAATATTCCATGAGCACTTGAGAAGAAAGTGTATTCTGCTGTTTTTGGATGGAATGTCCTATAAATATCAATTAAGTCCATCTTGTTTAATGTATCATTTAAAGCTTGTGTTTCCTTATTTATTTTTATTTTGGATGATCTGTCCATTCGTGAAAGTGGGGTGTTAAAGTCCTCTACTATGATTATATTACTGTCGATTTCCCCTTTTATGGCTGTTAGCATTTGCCTTATGTATTGAGGTGCTCCTATTTTGGAGCACCTCAATGCTCCAGCAATTGTTATATCTTCTTCTTGGGTTGACCCCTTGATCATTATGTAGTGTCCTTCTTTGTCTCTTATAATAGTCTTTATTTTGAAGTCTATTTTGTCTAATATGAGAGTTGCTACTCCAGCTTTCTTTTGATTTCCATTTGCATGGAATATCTTTTTCCATCTCCTCACTTTCAATCTGTATGTGTCCCTAGGTCTGAAGTGGGTCTCTTGTAGACAGCATATATATGGGTCTTGTTTTTGTATCCATTGAGCCAGTCTATGTCTTTTGGTGGGAGCATTTAATCCATTTACACTTAAGGTAGTTATCAATATGTATGTTCCTATTACCATTTTCTTAATTGTTTTGGGTTTGCTATTGTAGGTCTTTTCCTTCTCTTGTTTTTCCTGCCTAGAGAAGTTCTTTTAGCATTTGTTGTAAAGCTGGTTTGGTGGTGCTGAATTCTCTTAGCTTTTGCTTGTCTGTAAAGTTTTTTATTTCTCCATCAAATCTTAATGAGATCCTTGCTGGATAGAGTAATCTTGGTTGTAGGTTTTTCCCTTTCATCACTTTAAATATGTCCTGCCACTCCCTCTGGCTTGCAGAGTTTCTGCTGAAAAATCAGCTGTTAACCTTATGAGGATTCCCTTGTATGTTATTTGTTGTTTTTCCCCCTTGCTGTTTTTAATATTTTTTCTGTGTATTTAATTTTTGATAGTTTGATTAGTATGTGTCTTGACGTGTTTCTCCTTGGATTTCTCCTGTATGGGACTCTACGCTTCCTGGACTTGATTGACTATTTCCTCTCCCATATTAGGGCAGTTTTCAACTATAATCTCTTCAAATATTTTCTCAGTCCCTTTCTTTTTCTCTTCTTCTTCTGAGACCCCTATAATTCGAATGTTGGTGTGTTTGATGTTGTCCCAGAGGCCTCTGAGACTGTCCTCAATTCTTTTCATTCTTTTTTCTTTATTCTGCTCTGCGGTAGTTATTTCCACTATTTTATCTTCCAGGTCACTTTTCCGTTCTAATGCCTCAGTTATTCTGCTATTGATTCCTTCCAGAGAATTTTTAATTTCATTTATTGTGCTGTTCATCATTGTTTATTTGCTCTTTAGTTCTTCTAGGTCCCTGTTAAATGTTTCATGTATTTTCTCCATTCTATTTCCAAGATTTTGGATCATCTTTACTATTATTACTCTGAATTCTTTTTCAGGCAGACTGCCTATTTCCTCTTCATTTTTTTGTTCTGGTGGGTTTTTACCCTGCTCCTTCATCTGCTGCATATTTCTCTGTCTTCTCATTTTGCTTAACTTACTGTGTTTGGGGTCTCCTTTTCACAGGCTGCATGTTCGTAGTTCCCGTTGTTTTTGGTGTCTGCCCCCAGTGGCTAAGGTTAGTTCAGTGGGTTGTGTAGGCTTCCTGGTAGAGGGGACTGGTGCCTGTGTTCTGGTGGATGAGGCTGCATCTTGTCTTTCTGGTGGACAGGACCGCTTCTGGTGGTGTGTTTTAGGGTGTCTGTGACATTGTGATTTTAGACAGCCTCTCTGCTAATGGATGGGGTTGTGTTCCTGTCTTGGTAGTTGTTTGGCATAGGGTGTCCAGCACTGTAGCTTGCTGGTCATTGAGTCGAGCTGGGTCTTAGTGTTGAGATGGAGATCTCTGGGAGAGTTTTCATTGTTTGATATTACGTGGAGCCTGAGGTCTCTGGTGGACCAATGTCCTGAACTCAGCTCTCCCACGTCAGAGGCACAGGCCTGACACCTGGCCGGAACATCAAGACCCTGTCAGCCACACTGCTCAGAAGAAAAGGGAGAAAGAAAGAAAGGAAGAAAAGAAAGAAAGAGAGGAAAGAAAGAAAGAAGGAAAGAAAGAAAGAAAGAAAAGAAAGAGAGAGAGAAAGAAAAAAGAAAGAAAGAAAGAAAGAAAGAAAGAAAGGAAGGAAGGAAGAAAGAAAGAAAGAAAGAAGGCAAGAAAGAAAGAAAAAAAAGTTATTAAAATAAAAAATAAAAAAATTATTAAAAAGTAATGAAGAAAAAAGAAAAGAAAGAAAGAAAGAAGAGAGCAACCAAACCAAAAAACAAATCCACCAATGATAACAAGCACTAAAAGCCATACTAAAACAAAAAACAAAAAACGGACAGACAGAACTCTAGGACAAATGATAAAAGCAAAGCTATACAGACAAAATCACACAAAAAGCATACACGTACACACTCACAAAAAGAGAAAAAGGAAAAAAATATACGTATCTATATATTAAAATAAAAATGAAGAGAGCAACCAAATCTATAAACAAATCTACCGATGATAGTAATCTCTAAATAGTAAACTAAGATAAACATAAAACCAGAAACAAATTAGATGCAGAAAGCAAACCCCAAGTCTACAGTTGCTCCCAAAGTCCACCGCCTCAATTTTGGTATGACTCATTGTCTATTCAGGTATTCCACAGATGCAGGGTACATCAAGTTGATTGTGGAGATTTAATCCGCTGCTCCTGAGGCTGCTGGGAGAGATTTCCCTTTCTCTTCATTGTTTGCACAGCTGCTGGGGTTCAGCTTTGGATTTGGCCCTGACTGCATGTAGGTCGCCTGAGAGCATCTGTTCTTTGCTCAGACAGGACAAGGTTAAAGGAGCAGCTGATTAGGGGGCTCTGGCTCACTGAGGCTGGGAGGAAGGGAGGGGTAGGGGATGCAGGGTGAGCCTGCGGCAGCAGATGCCAGCGTAACATTGCACTAGCCTGAGGCGTGCTGTGTGCTCTCCTGGGGAAGTTGTCCCTGGATCACAGGACCCTGGCAGTGGTGGGCTGCACAGGCTCCCGGGAGGGGAGGTATGGATAGTGGCCTGTGCTTGCACACAGGCTTCTTGGTGGCTGCAGCAGCAGCCTTAGAGTTTCATGCCCGTCTCTGGTGTCCGTGCTGATAGCCGCAGCTCACGCCTGTCTCTGGAACTCGTTTAGGCAGTGTTCTGAATCCTCTCTCCACACGCACCCCGAAACGATGGTTTCTTGCCTCCTAAGCAGCTCCAGGTTTTTTCCCGGACTCCCTCCCGGCTAGCTGTGATGCACTAGCCCCCTTCAGGCTGTGTTCACATGGCCAACTCCAGTCCTTTCCCTGGGATCTGACCTCCAAAGCTGGAGCCTCAGCTCCCAGCCCCCACCTGCCCTGGTGGGTGAGCAGACAAGCCTCTCAGGCTGGTGAGTGCCAGTCGGCACTGATCCTCTGAGCAGGAATCTCTCCACTTTGCCCTCTGAACCCCTGTTGCCGCACTCTCCTCCGTCACTCCAAACCTTCCCACCCCCGCCACCCCCCGTCTCCACCAGTGAAGGGGCTTCCTAGTGTGTGGAAACTTTTCCTCCTTCACAGCTCCCCCCCAGAAGTGCACGTCCCATCCCTATTCTTTTTTTTTTTTTTTTTAATTATTATTTATTTATTTATTTTTGGCTGTGTTGGGTCTTCGTTTCTGTGCGAGGGCTTCCTCTAGCTGCGGCAAGTGGGGGCCACTCTTCATCACGGTGCGCAGGCCTCTATCATTGCCTTTCATTGCGGAGCACAGGCTCCAGACGCGCAGGCTCAGTAGCTGTGGCTCACGGGCCTAGTTGCTCCGCGGCATGTGGGATCTTCCCAGACCAGGGCTCGAACCCATGTCCCCTGCATTAGCAGGCAGATTCTCAACCACTGCGCCACCAGGGAAGCCCCCATCCCTATTCTTTTGTCTATGATTTTTCTTTTGCCCTACCCAGGTACGTGGGGAGTTTCTTGCCTTTTGGGAGGTCTGAGGTCTTCTGCCAGCGTTCCATAGGTGTTCTGTAGGAATTGTTTCACATGTAGATGTATTTCTGATGTATTTGTGGGGAGGAAGGTGATCTCCACGTCTTACTCCTCCTCCATCTTGAAGGTCTCTCCAGGCTTTTCTTCTTTTTTAGCCTGAATAGTATTTCACGGTATATATATATATATATATATATATATATATATATATATATATATATATATATACATACACACACAATGAATACTCTTATATTTAAATAATATAATAATTATTATATTTAATATTGATTAATTATTATAATTAATATTAATAATTATTACATTAATATATCATATATAGTCCACATATTTTTTATCTATTCATTTGTCAATGGACACTTAGGTTGTTTCAATGTGTTGGCCATTGTAAATAATGCTGCAATGAACATGGGAGTGCAGATATCTTTTTGAAATAGTGATTTTGTTTCCTTTGGATAAATACCCAGAAGTGGAATTCCTGGATCATATGGTGGTTCTATTATTAGTTTTTTGAGGAATCTCCATACTGTTTTCCATAGTGGCTGCAACCAATTTACATTCCCACCAACAGTGCATGAGTATTTCTTTTTCTCCACATCCTTGCTAACACTTGCTATTTGTAGTCTTTTTGATGATAGCCATTCTGACAGGTGTGAGGTGATGTCTCATTGTGGTTTTGATTTGCATTTCTCTAATGATTAGTGATATTGAGCACATTTTCATGTACCTGTTGGCCATCTACAAGTCTTTTGTGGAAGAAAAAGTCTATTCAGTCCCTCTGCCCATTTTTTAATTGAATAGGTTTTTTGTTTTGTATTCCTTTTGGGTTTTTTTTTTTTTTTTTGCTATTGAGTAGTATGAGTTCTTTACATATTTTGGATATTAACTCCTTATCAGATATATGATTGATAATTATTTTCTCGCATTCTGTAGGTTGCTGTTTCATTTTGTTGATGGTTTCCTTTGCTGTGCAGAAGCTTTTTAGTTTGATGTTTATTTATTTTTGCTTTTGTTGCCTGTTTTTGGTGTCAAATCCAAAAAATCATTGCCAAGACTGATGTCAAAAGCTTACTCCCTATGTTTTCTTCTAAGAGTTTTATGATTTCAGGTCTTACATTAAAATCTTTAACCTATTTTGTGAATGGTATAAGATAGGGACCTGGTTTCATTCTTTTGAATGTGGCTGTCCAATTTTCCCAGCACACTTTACTGAAGAGACTATTCTTTTCCCATTGTATACTTTGGCTCATTTGTCATAAATTAATTGACTATATATTCTTTGGTTTATTTATGAGCTCACTATTCTATTCCATTAATCTATGTGTCCATTTATATGCCAATACCATACTGTTTTTGATTATTATAGCTTTGTAATACTGTTTAAAATCAGAAAATGTGATATCTCCAGCCTTGTTCTTCTTCCTCAGGACTGCTTTGGCTATCTGGGGTTTTTGGTGATTCCATACAAATTTTAGAATTGTTTGCTTGATTTCTATGAAAACATGCCATTGGAATTTTGATAGGGATTGCATTGAATCTGTAGATTGCTTTGATAGTGTGGAAATTTTTACAATATTAATACTTCCAATGTGTGAGCATGGAATATCTTTCCATTTATTTGTGTTTTCTTCCATTTCTTTCATCAGTGTCTTATATCTACAGTATAAAGGTCTTTCACCTCCTTGGTTAAATTTATTTCTGAGTATTTTGTTGTTTTGATGAAACTGAAAATGGGATTGTTTTCTTAATTCCTTTGCCAGATAATTCATTATTAGTTATAGAAGAAACACAATAGATATTTTTATATTGATTTTGTATCCTGCAAATTTACTGAATTTGTTTATTAGTTCTAACAGCTATTTGATAACATTTTTAGGGTTTTTTAATATATAAGATCATGTGATCTGCAAATAAATGCAGTTTTATTTCTTCCTTTCCTATTTTGATGCCTTTTATTTCTTTTTCTTGCCTAATTACTCTGGATAGGACTTTCAATACTATGTTGAATAAAAGTGGAGACAGTGGACATCCTTGTCTGGTTCCTGATCTTAGAGGAAAAGCATGTCATCATTGAGTATGATGTGAGCTGTGGGCTTGTCATATATGGCCTTTATTATGTTGGAGTATGTTCCCTCTATACCCAGTTTGTTGAAAGTTTTAATCATAAATGGATGCTGAATTTTGTCAAATGCTTCTTGTGTATCTGTCAAAATGAAAACATGATTTTTCTCTTTTATTCTGTTAATGTGGTGTATCACATTGATTGATTTGTGGATATTGAACCATCCTTGTATCCCTGGAATAAACCCCACTTGATCATGGTGTATGAGCCTTTTAATGTTTTGTTGAATTCAGTTTGCTAATATTTTGTTGATTGAAACCATTTTTTGTATAACAGCTTTATTGAGATAATTCATACCATACAATTCATCCATTTAAAGTGTACAATTCAATTGAAATCCTTCTTTATATATAATATATTGTGGACTTTTTTTCCATCTCAAATATTATAATTCTACAGCATCACTTTAATGTTGGCATGGCATTTCTGTATATCTCTGTATCATTGTCTAAATAATTTCCTATCTTTTTCCACATGAAAGTTGTTTCCACTCTTTTTATTATCATAAAAATACTTTGACAAGCATTCTTAGAGCTAAGTCTTTGTTGATATTCCTAAATTCTGGGTTTCTAGGACAAAATATATACACAGTTTAAAGGTTTAATACATATCACCAAAGTCTTCTCAAACAAGTTGCAACAGTGAATGTATACTCCCACAAGTATATGAAGATATTCCACCACTACATTTTGATTCTTCTTTAACTTTACCTTCATAGGGTTCTCATCTGAGTAGAGGGTACAAGAAGGTTGTAACCAATTTCAGGTTCATCAAACACCAATATGCACCATAGTGGTTAGTCTGGTCAAAAGAAAGCATTAGTTCCTTGAGGGAACCAAATATCCACAGAAAAATTACATTGCAAAAAAGCATTGGGAAGATCTGGAGTATAGGATGTAGCCATGCATAGGCAGATCCAGGGGAAGTTTGGACGCAGGTCACCTTCTGTGACCTGTGATTGGGAAGGAGGAGGGATGTTAAAGGCAAGAACAGGGGTCTGGAATCCTTGAACCATCTACTGATAATTTTGCTAGGGCTAGCCTTGGAGTTATGGAGTCTTGCTGATACTATCTTGGTAGCCTCCTGGCCACTTTTAGGGAATAGATTTCAGCTGATGAGAAAGTGGAATGCTTTTCTTCTACTGGATGGGTATTCAGCAAGCTGTTTTTATTTTCATTTAGACCTCTCATAGACTTGGAAATTCCACCTAAGAGAAAAAGTCAGTATCAGCCTCAATTAGACCAAAAAACTCTCATTCAATACATTTGTTTTCGAAGACATTCAAAGCCTGCCGAACCATGGTATAAAGAAACTACGTACCAAAGAGACTATTCTTTGCCATTTTACAAGATGGGTAAGTCAGATCAAGTGTTCTTACTCTCTGAGAGCAAAACCTTGCCTGGGCCACAGATGAGCATCTCCCATGGGCTTGCCGTCTCAGGGAGTATGTCTGGGACCAGTCACGTTGGGGGGGTAGGGGGATGGGTGTGTGTCTGGGTGCAGGAAGAAGGATTTAGAGAGCTGCCCCTAGACTGCTTCCTCCTTTCCTCCTCCCCTAGCTCCTTGTACAGAAGACTTTAAGACTGAAAATTCATAAATGTCCTCGGTAGGAAGCAAACTTGAGTCGGACCACTCCTCAGAGCACTTTATCACTTGACAAATTTGTTATTGTGCCTAAACATATTGTTAGAGGAATTTTCCCCCCTCATTCTCCTATTTTAAATGGATTTCTGGCAATTATTTGATAACTGGAGGTGTGTTTCAAAAATTCTAAATTCCCTATGTAGTATTTCTCCATGCTGCAGCCTGTGTGAGAGTACTGAGGGGCCGAGGCCCCCCACAGATATGACCCTGGGGGGTACACATGGACATGAACTGAAACATTACCTGTATTTCTGTAGTCATTGACACTTTGGATTTTAGTCACGGAATGGATTCCTTCGTTGACAGACTTTCTAAATGAGTAAACCCCAATATTTCTGAGGCTCTTACACTGTGGCAGGCACATATTTTGTCCTTCTAACAGCTCTCTGAGGTAAATGCTATTATTTCTTGGTCACTGTAAACAGTGACCAAGTTGCAGAGACAGTTAATTAACTAGCCCCAAATCACAGTACCTAGAAGAAGCAGAATTCAGCCCCAGGCCAAGCTCTGTGCTGAACCTTTAAGCTATATTGTCTCTGTCACAGCTGAGCATCACTTGTACTACTATTTATTCAACAGTTTTCTTTAAAGTGAGCCACTTTTTATCTTAAAATTAAAAATGAGAAAACTAGTAGAAGGATGGTGGGGAGGAATGCGATGAGGAATGGGAAGAATCTGCCCTCCTTCTTGTCGCCTCTGAGAAAAGAGCTGCAGCCCGGATGGGATGCCAGAGCAGGGCTGGGACTCAGGTCCTGAGGGGACAGCAAATGACAGCAATCGGAAAGAGTGGGAACCCAGCAGGACCAGGCAGATCTTGGGGAGTTGAGCCAGGCATAGGGGTGGTAATGGATGAAGCTGGGATTGGGGCCAGAGATTGACTGGAGGAGTATGGGATAAGGGCAAACCTGGCTTCTGGGAGGTGAGAGAAGGTTGGAGCCTGAGAAGAGAGTGAGCTGAGGGAATGGGGAGGAGGGTGAGAGCTGAGATTAAGTCATTTGGAGGAGGAGGTACAGGGTGGTAGGCGTTAGGGTCCCGCAGGCAGGGGACCTTAGGAGGGTTATGTTGTTGGGGTTTTTTTCACATATTTATTGGAGTATAATTGCTTTAAAATGTTCTGTTAGTTTCTGCTGTATAACAAAGTGAATCAGCTATATGTATACCTATATTCCCATATCTCCTCGCTCTTGTAAGAAGGTTATGTTAAAGGGAGTCATCCGTGGGGTGGGGGGCACTGCCGGGGCTGAGGAGGGCTTGGAAAGAAGGGATCGTCCGGAAGTGTTAGTGGGGCTCCTGTCCCTGCAGGACGGCCGAAGCAGTTTCTTGAGACTGAGTGTGAAATCTGTTTCCTTTGTATGAGGGACTCTAGGTGGCCTCTAGTTTCCAAAGTGATAGTAAACACTTATTTACAATTCCTCTGCTATGTGGAAGTCTTGTTAGACAGACACAAAAGGTTTCTCCCTTGCTTATTTTAGAAGACAATTCCTAATTCTTTCCAAACCTATAGAACAAGGTTAACGTCTAGCAAAGAAAATACCTGGGCTAGGTGCCATGGGAGGAGGTAAAAGTCCAGACTATGAGCTCAGCATCAGGGAGCTCACAAGCTAACTGGGAAGATGAGGCAACAGTCAACCTATCAGAGAGTGATTAAGTACCAAGTAGAGGAGCAGGAGTTGAAAGATGAGGTCACTGGGGCCTGGAACAGCCAGGAAAGCAGCATGCAGTAGTGGAGAACTAAGCTCGGTCTTGACAGATAAGATGTGCATGGGAAAGAAGAAACAGGGCGACATACCAGAGGCAGCGGATGAGAAGAAGTTTGGGAGGTTTGTGAGCTCTGGGAGAGCAGGGGGGAATCCAGCTATGAGGACCTGGCTGACTGGGCAAGGCAGAACGAAGAAGTGGGAAGGAAAGTGTGGACAGTCAGAGGGGGCGAGAATGCCTGGAACTGAAGAGGAGCTGCAGGAGTCTGGAAAGTTGAATTTGGACAATCAGAGCCATTGTAGGATCAGAGTCCAGGAAGTGACCCAGTCAGCTTCAGAGGATGTTAGTCTGTCAGGCTGCTTAGGATGGGTGGGAGAAGACACAGCTGGCAGGTGAGAAGAGCAGCTGGGAGGCCATGGCAGAACCGCGGGATGGAGTAGTGAGAGGCAGTGAACAGAATCCAGGCCTTGGAGGGCTACAGGCCTCGCACATTCTAGCTGCGTGGTGTTGGGCAAGACACTTGACTTTTCTGAACCTTTTTGTGTCTGTAAAATAGAGACTCAAGTCTACGTTTTAGGTTACTTGCTAGAATTGAAAATATCTGTCATGTGCCCAAAACTGTGCTAAGTGATTTACTCATACATGTGTCACACTCAGGGCTGCAGTGAGTTGTATTGCCCCCATGAAGTAGGTATTGTCATTAACCTCATTTAGCAGAAGAGGAAACGGAGGCTTAGAGACTTAGAAACCTACTCAAGCAAGCAACTGGTAAGTCATCAGTCTAGGTCATGTCTGGAGATGTCGCACTCCCAGACCTTGCTCTTAAAGTGAACTGAGGAAGTTTCATGGGAAATGGGAAGAAGACTCATATGGCAAAGCATCAGGAGAGAGAAACGACAGTACTGGTAGAGAATTCACAGGAAAGAAATTAAAGCTAATTGCATAGCCTCCCACTTCTACTGCAGGATTGTTGGTGCCTCTGATAGAAATAATGGTTTTAGGCAGAAGAAGTGTCAAGTTGGGATCTGTATACAATTGAAAATATGGTACTGGAAAGTGTAGGCTAGGCAACACAAGAAGACAGAATTGGCTAGTGCCCTACTTAGTGAGGTTTGAAGCCTGACTAATTCAAGAGAAAATTTATGTTGAAATATTCATTGCTCCATTCATTGACTCATTGATTGTGTGTATGTTAGTTATCTATTGTGCAGTAACAAATCATTCCAAAACTTAGTGACTTAAAACATCAATGATGATGCTTTTTATCTCTCATGGTTTTGGTGGGTTAGGACTTGAGAACTGCTCAGGTGGGCAGTTCTGACTCAGAGTCTTTCTCAAGGTAACATTCAGTGTCAGTGAGTGCTTCATCCTCTGAAGGCTCAGCTGGGGCCGGAGCACCCACCCTCAAGGTGGCTCACTCACATAGTTGTCAGGTATGACTACTCACAGGGCTGTGACATGCTGGTTGGGGACTGAGACCTCAATGCCTTTCCAGGTGGGCCTTTCCAGGCTGAGCATCCTGATGGCATGGCAGTTAGCTTCCCCTAGAATGAGTAATCTGAGATAAAGTTGGGAACTGCAATGCCTTTTATGGCTTAGGTTCAAAAGTCACACAACACTCAGCCCTGAAGCAGTGTGGGAGGAGAGGACCCAAGGCACAGATACCAGGGGGTGACAATCATTGGGGTCCATCTTGGAAGCTGGCAATCATAAGATGATTCAGTCATTGATTGAGCACCCAGTGCAAAGTAGACACTGTGCTGTCTGCTGGGGGTACAGTGACCGGGATAGACAAGACATCTGCTTTCATGGAGCTGACATTCTGGTGGGGGATATGGAGCATGACCAAGTACATATTTTTTTAAATTTTAGATTGTAGTAGTGCTATAAGGGAAGTAAACAGAGTGATGAGTATAGCCAGGGGAGGTTACTTTTAATAGTGCAGTCAGGGAAAGCCTCTATGCAGTTTTCGCTGAGCCCTGGAAAATAAGAAAAAACCATGTAAAGAGCATTTCAGGAAAAAGGAATAGTAAGTGCTGAAGCCTGAAAGCTGGAAAGGGCTTGGCATGTTTGAGGAACAGAAAGGAGGCCAGTGTAGTTTGGTGGGTAGTCAGTGAGGGTGAGAGTGGTAAGATGTTTGGATTCTATTCTAAGAACAATGGAAAGACTTGGAATAATTTTGAACAGAGGAGTGGCATATCATTTGTATTTTAAAAATATCAGTCTGCCTGCCATTAGGACACTGTTTGGAGAGGAACAAGAGGGAGGGCTTGCAGACCAGTGAGGAAACTGTTTAGTAGTTGAGACCAGAGGTGATGGTGGTTCGAACCAGCAGGGAAGATGAAAAGGAATAAATGGGTTTCAGAGACATTTTGGAGCTGATATCAGTTGAACTCACTGATAGATTTGATGTCAAGCACATTTTCATTCATTCATACATATTCCTTCAGTAACTAATTTGAGAGCCTAACTATATCCCAATCAGTGTGCAAGGTTTCATCAACACCATGTGAAACAGAAATAGACACAAAGTTTCTACATTCAAGGAGCTTCGGTGGGGAACCAGCACAGAAATAAGCATAAAATTTCACCCGTCATAAATCCTATGAAGCAGAATTTATGTGGTGCTACAGGAGCATATAACAGTCCAGAGAAATGATAAGTTGAGAGCTGAAAGATGAGCTAAAAGTTAACTAGGCAAGGAAGAGGGAAAGAGCTTCACAGAGAGTGCAGCATATGCAAAGGCACTGTGGTAAGAGCATGACATGTTTGAAGAACTAAAAAAAAAAAATGTGTGTTGGAGGCCAGAAGTCAAGAAGGATATGGCTAAAGAGATGGCAAGATCAGAACAAGGAGGGCTTTACAGGCCATTTTCAGGTTTGGGGCCTCTAGCCTGAGATTAATGGGAAACTTTTGAAAAGTTTTAAAGAGGGTGGAGGTGACACGATTAAAATTGCATTTTGAAAAGATTACTCCAACTGTGGGGAAGAAAAAGGGGGCGGGATGGGGAGTAGAGTGGGGCAAAGATTGAATACAAAGGGTCAGGAGGCAATTGCAGGGGTTAGGCTGACGGTTTTTAACCTCAGCTACATCACTTTTAAAAATCCAGATGCCCAGGATATACCCAATACCAATTAAGTCAGAATCTCCTGGTGGGAGGGAGAAGGTCCCAGGCATCAATAATTTATAAAACTTCCAGATAATTCCATTGTACAGCCAAGTTAGGAACCAGTGCTTTAGGCAACTGATGATGGGAGGTACTGATACCGACCAGGGTTCTTGGCCTTCCCCAATCAGTAGAAATTGACTAGAGACCAGACAAGAAATTCAGGCAAGGCTTTATTGGGGTTCCTGTGCTGGCCGGCCACAGGAGGGACCAAAAACAAGTAACACATTCCCTTGCTGGTTCCCCAGCGGGGTGCGTGAGCTGGTTCCTTATATGGGGTGAGGGTAGGGGTGTGTCCAAGGGGGCTGGAGGGGTGGCTTAGGTGTTTTTCCCACCCCTTTGGTGGTGGTGTGTGCAGGGGGCATGTGCAATACCCTGCTTTTGCGCTCGGCTCTTCAGAAGTGGCAGTTGGATTTTTTTTTTATCTCTTTGTATCTTGTTGTCCATAATTTGCCCCAACTGTGCCTGCACGCAGTTGTTTTTAGTCCCTTATAGTTCCTTTGTATTTTGTTGCTTGAGGAGAAGTTCGTCCAGGTGCAAGCACTGCAGCAAAGGGTCCTGGGTTCCAGCCTGTCTCACTTGCCCCTGAGAGACTCTACACACTTATTCTTTTTTTTTTAAAATAAATTTATTTATTTTATTTATTTATTTTTGGCTGCACTGGGTCTTCATCGCTGGGCGCGGGCTTTCTCTAGCTGCAGCAAGCAGGGGCTACTCTTCATGGCGGTGGGCGGGCTTCTCATTGTGGTGGCTTCTCTTGTTGCAGAGCACAGGCTCTAGGCGGGGGATTCAGTAGTTGTGGCTCACGGGATCTAGATCACAGGCTCAGTAGTTGTGGCTCACGGGCTTCAGTAGTTGTGGCGCACGGGCTTCAGTAGTTGTGGCGCACGGGCTTAGTTGCTCCACGGCATGTGGGATCTTCCCTGACCAGGGCTCAAACCCATGTCCCCTGTACTGGCAGGCAGATGCTTAACCACTGCACCACCAGGGAAGCCCTACACCTTTATTCTTAAGGGGTAAGGGGCTGAAGTTCTCTTCTTCTGAAATTTCTTCCTGCTGGACAGGGGCCACAGACCCTAGCCTACCCTAGAGGTGTATGAGTCCCTTGCTGACTGTCCCAAGGACCTGTAGGGACCTGGGCCACTCTCTGCTGGAATGGTTTGAATTCCTTGAGCCATCATGAGACTTACTTCAAACTGTTGAAGACACAAATTTAACCAAGACAAGGCCAAGAAGACACAAATTTAACCAACCAAGGCCTAGAAGACACAAATTTAACCAAAAGGTTAAACAAACCAGGGCTAAAAAGGAGAAGAACAACAATAGCCATTAAAGGGTTTAGAAAGGAAAGGAACCACGTTAACTTTGGGAGGGTTTCCTTAACTGTTGACCACACAGGGGAGGCTACGTCATCCCTGCCAAGAAGCCATTCTGTTTGGGCGTATATTTTGTTAACCTCAGGGTTAAAGTTAAACATGTTGCTCTATTTTTAGAATGGAAGCTCTGAACCTGTTGGTCCCAGGTCTCCTTCTTGAACCAAAAATTCTTAGTCACAGGCTTACAACAGCAGGGAAGACAACGGAGTACTAGATAAAATATAGCATAAATCAGTATGACTGAAAAGAAAAGGGTTATGAGAAAATGAAAAACTCCTGCCAGAAAGTTTTTTATACCTTGTGGAATCCGAGAGAACAAACTACATAAGCAGTTTTCAATTTCCCCGCCCATATTGAATAGAAAGAGTTGGTGATTAATTGCTGAACCCAGGTGGCTTATTGTCAAATTTTCTCAATGTTGGTTTCTACCTGGGAAGAGGTGTTGACATATGTGCAAAACAAGAAGTATTGGCAATTGCACACACCCCTCTTTGTTCTGCCAATAGATGATCGAGGGCTAATCAGTTGTCAAGTACCACCTTGGGCAGGGACTCTAGATCCCTCCCCAGATGGAGAGAATCAGGTAGTCCTTTAATAATTTTCCACTGCTCAGAAAGGGGTACGAGCAGTTTCTGATGTGTGTGCCACCAGCCATCTGTTCCCTTAGTTCTCCCTTTGTCTCGTGCCCTGGTCTCCTTAGAAGTTGAGTAACTAGGTATGACGTTAGAAGGGGTAAGGGATGGGATTAAAGCCATTTCTTTTCTGGGCATCAGGGCTGTTTCTATGCCTCCCAATCTGCCCTGTTGTTCCCTTGCGTAATTTGAGATTTTTCCTGTTGGTGCCCGCAGCAGTGAATGACTGCTACTAGTTTTGGTTTTGAGCTGCTTCTATGAGATGTAAAATCTCAGCTCCATATTTCACAGGGGAGTGTTTTGCATTTAAAAGTCCTCTTCTTTCCAGATAGCTGCCTAGACATGTAAAACAAGGAAGGCATATTTTGAGTCTGTATATATGTTTATAATTTTTCCTTCCCCTAAGGTTAAGGACCAAGTTAGCTCTATTACCTCAGCCCTCTGGGCTGAAGTGTTTGTTAGGTGGCAAAGGTTTTGCTTCTGTAACGCTACAAGCACTCACAATAGCATACCCTGTCCTACTGTAAATCATGCTTTCTCAGGGTTTTCTATGGCCTGGATTGTTAGATCAGGCCTACAGGCATAAGCCAGGTCAAGGGTCTTAAGGCAGGAATGTGTTAGTTCTGGGCTTTCTGCGGGCATCGGTGTAGCCGGGTTGAGGGTGTGGCAACTTTTGAGAGTTAGCTCTGGGGAGTCAAGGAGTAAAGCCTGGTACTTAGTAAGGCGGCCTCCAGTTAGCCAATGGTGGCCTTTAATCTCCAGAGTCCCTTGTGCTTGATGAGGGGTCTGGACTTCCAGCGGCTGTCCAAAGGTAAGCTTGCTAGCTTCTTCCACTAATAAAGCAGTGGCAGCTACCACCCAGAGGCAGCCAGGCCAACCTCGGGCCACGGAATCTAGTTGCTTGGAAACATAGCCTATAGGCTGAGGAGCTTCTCCTAGCTTTTGTACAAGGAGCCCCCAGAGCTGTCCCCTGCTTTTCAGCTATGTACAAGGTAAATGGCTTTTTTAAATTAGGGAGACTCAGAGCAGGATCTCTGGTGAGGGCCAGATATTATTGATATTAATAATACCAAATAATATTTGATATTATTAAAAGCCTTTTCTTGTTTCCCCCTTCCAAAGTAATGGTTCTGTATCTGGCCTTTAGTGGCTTCATATAGAGGCTTAGCCATTAGCCCAAATCCTGGAATCCAAATTCTGCAAAATCCTGCCATGCCTAAGAAAGTACAAAGATTTTTTTTGTCTTTGGGGCACTTAGGCCTGATATAGCTTGTTTTCTATCTGGAGATAACTGTTTACTTCCAGGGTTTATAATATATCCCAGATATTTAACTTGTTGTGGTTTTGAAATTTGTGCCTTTTTCTGGGATATCCTGTAACCCCAGGCCCCAAGGAAATTAAGGACGTCTATGGTATTCTGATCTGAGGCCTCCATGGTGAAAATCATGGTTGCATATTAATATATGATCCACATACTGTAGAATAGCCTCTTCTTTTAGGTGTATTTCCCTTAGTTCTTTTCCTAGGGCCTGGGTGAACAATGGTGGACTGTCCCAAAACCCCTGAGGCAATACTGTCCAGGTATATTGTTGCATTTGGCCCAAGTGAGGGTTAGTCCACTTGAAGGCAAACAGATCCTGTAATGAGGGATGAATTGGGATGCAAAAGAAGGCATCCTTGAGGTCAAGCACAGTAAACCATTTGGCATCTCCAGGTTTCTGGACTATGTATTGTAAGGATTGTCTACAAGGGGATGTATAGGGACCACTGTATCATTTACTGCTCTAAGGTCTTATACCATTCAATATTCCCCATTTGGCTTAACAACTGGTAGAAGAGGGGTTCTGCATGGAGGCTGACAGAGCACTAAGAGGCCATGTTTTAAGAATTTATTTATGACGGGTTGCAAACCCTTTTTTTTTTTTTTTTTTTTTTTTTTTTACTTTTGGGTTTTATTTATTTATTTATTTATGGCTGTGTTGGGTCTTCGTTTCTGTGCGAGGGCTTTCTCTAGTTGCGGCAAGTGGGGGCCACTCTTCATCGCGGTGCACGGGCCTCTCATTATCGCGGCCTGTCTTGTTGCGGAGCACAGGCTCCAGACGTGCAGGCTCAGTAATTGTGGCTCACGGGCCCACTTGCTCCGCGGCATGTGGGATCTTCCCAGACCAGGGCTCGAACCCGTGTCCCCTTCATTGGCAGGCAGATTCTCAACCACTGCGCCACCAGGGAAGCCCGCAAACCCTTTTTTGCTTCCAACTTTATGTGATACTTTCTCTTGCTAGGATGAGCGACTTCTGGCTTAAGACTAATTTTTATAGGTTGGGCATTTATAGCCTTCCCAGGGATTCCTTTGTCCCAGACTGCAGGGTTTAGTGTAGAATATGGCTGGGAATAGACCCTTGTTCTTCCAGCTGATTTGTCTTAGAGTCAAGAAAAGGGGCTGCTTGGGGTCTCCTAATTGTAATATGGCTCCAAGGGAGGCCAGAAAGTCTCTCCCATGTAGTGGGGTAGGACACTCAGGCACAACTGAAAAGCTGTGTGAGATCAAACGCTGTTCACATTGGCAAGTGAGAGGCCCAGAAAAGTAATGGGTGTGAGGCTTTCTGTCAACACCAGTCACTGTACAGCTTTTAGAGGAGAGAAGCCCAGTGTGAGAGATCAGGACAGAGTAAGTGTCTCCCGTATCAATTAAAAAATTGATTTTCTTACCTGCCATGTTAAGGACCACCAGGGCTCCTCAAAGGAGATAGACATCTTGTGAAGGGGAGCTGCCAGAATCCCCGGGTCACCTCAGTCATCCAGCATGGCCGTATTGAAGTGGGAGTCCCCCCTTCGCCTTTGGGATGGGGGAAAGTCTCACTTCCAATAACCTATTTGTTTGCAGACTGCGCATGGACCAGGGGGCTTTTTTTTGGCACTTTTGGGCCCAGTGGTCAGTTGACTTACATTTGAAGTGTTCCCCCTTGTGGGATGGATGGTTAAACTTCCTTGGCCCCCTTAGGTTGCCTTGAGGTTACATGGCATGAGAGACAGCAACAGCTATCAGTTTAGCATGAGCCCTGGCCTGCCTGTTTTCACCTTGGGTTCTCTCTTCTTCCTCAGCTTGATCTCGATTATTAAGTACCCCAAAGGCCACCTCTAGGAGTTGGGGCATAGGGGTTTGTGGGCCTAATTGTAACTTCTGGAGTTTCCGCCTAATATCAGGAGTGTACTGGCTGATAAAATGTTGTCCCAGCAGGGATTGACCCTTGGGAATGGACAGCTCAATATTAGTAAATTTTCCAAAAGCCTCCACAAGCAGTCCCTGAAAGAGGGCTGGATTTTCTTTTTCTTCTTGGGTCACTCTTTTAACCTTTTCATAGTTAACTGGCTTTTTTGATACACTTTCTCATCCCTTCTAATACCCATTGGATCATGTGATTTCTGGCTTCTGTTCCCTCCCAGGAATTATCATGCCAATGGGGCTCCTGATTTGGGGCTGCGTCTCCTCCCATAACAAAAAGTTCGTGTTGGTCCCCGGCAAGCTGGTCAGTGCGCCCCTGGGCTGCTGCCCAAATTCTCTGTTTCTCCTCAGGGGTACAGCAAGTAGATAGGACTATCTGGACATCCTTCCAAGTTAAATCAAAGGCCAGAGTTAGGGCCTGAAACCCTTCAGCAAACTTTGACTAGGGTCTTCAGAAAATCAGCCAGTCTCTGTTTGCATTGGGCTAAGTCAGTTAAAGAGAGGGCACGTGTACTCTGATTGTCCCTTCACCTATTGCCATTTCCCTAAGAGGGCATATTTTTCCTGATCCTGGGTGCTAGGAAGTTGCACTGTGAGTTAGCTCAGAGGGACAAGTCTCTCCTTTCTGGGGTAATGGAGGGTATAAAGGGACATAGGGAGGTGGAGTTTGGGATTTGTCAGAGGGATCTGGAGAAGTAGGTGCCTCTGGGGGAGTAGGTGGCTCTGGAGAGGTAGGTGGCTCCGGAGAAGCAGTGGAGACTTGGTTTCCCCCCTGAGAACTGGGGAGGATTAGAAGGGGATCATCTAAAATGTTGGGAGTGTTTTCTGATTCCCCAGGCTTTTGATTACAGGAGCCACATAGAGCGGGGTTTTGGTAAAGGACCATGAAGGCTTGAACATAGGGAACCTCAGTCCATTTTCCCACCCTGCAACAGTAAAGATCCAATTGCAAGATGATATTGTAATTTAGAGACCTATTTTCAGGCCATTTTTATCCATCCCCCCAACTTATATAAAGGCCAGGCAGTGTTACAGTAAAGTGTAAGTTTTCCCCTTTTCAGCCCATCTAGTTTTAAAAAATTTCCAATTTTTAAGAATACATTCCAGAGGTGTTTCTTCTGGCTTAGAAGAGGATCCTTCCATGTTGCGTAACCTGCAACCAAGAAAGAGCGCTCCTAGATATGAAGTCTGGTGTCCTGGAGACATTTTATCAGGAGGCCTTTGTCAGAAGGGGGTCGGAGTGTCTTCCAAATTCCCTTCTTACCTAATGGGATTTTGAGCGTCCTCTACTTTCCCATCAATTCCTAACCAGGCGTCTCTGGTCGACCCAGTCCCTCATGCAAGGGGTCAGTGCCAGCGCATTGCCAGGGCTCTCCTTGAGGGGATCTGTTATCTCTAAAGCTTATGTCCTATAACAAGTTTCCCTAGGTTGGGGTGTATTCCTCAAGAATGAGCATCTATAAAGCCTAGGATGTGGGCTGCTTGGAAGTGGCCAGCCCAATAAGTAGTCTGTAACAAGGTCTGGGCTGCCAAGGCCTGGAGTGAAGGGGGTCCTAGGGGTGCAAAAAGGAACTCCTGGAGGAATTGGAGTTGGGCGTAATGAAAAATGCCACAGGAGTCAGGACCTGAGGGCCTAGAGGTGGGAGTATTCCCAAAGGGGATTTCTGAACATAGAGTAAGGTGAGAGACTAGACAGCAGAAGAACCCAAAACCCTTTCCCCTATCTGTTTGGTGGTTACGATAAAACTGGGGAGAGCCTGATGATTCCACTTGACACAGGCAACAGTGAGTTTGGACAATGTTTCCCATGTAATTTAACATACCAAATGAACCCAACTAGTTTAGGATCTCTCTTTGGGTTGCTCCAAGGGCCCTTTGAAGCACCCCAAAGTTAGCTGGAGGTCAAAAGAACTTGATATTTGGGAAGTCTGTCAAAAATTTCAAAAAGTTTTAAAACACCCAATCAGATAGAATCATAGGTCACCATGAAAAAATTATTCCTTGAGCTAAGGTGAAAGAAAAGATTGCAAAAGTAAATACAGATCACTTAAAGGCACAGAAACTCACACAATCTGTTATCAAAAGCAGCATTCCAGGAAAACTTTGCTCTCTTATGAGAGAGAGAAACCAAATCCAGTCTTGCATCTGTCTACTCTTAATAAAATCCATTTACCTAATTGAATTTAGTCCAACCTTAGAAAATCCTGACCACATACAATATTCTCTTCTCAGTGTTCCTTTTCCACAAACCTTCTGCAAATTTCTATAGACATATTTTGTCCCTTATTTTTTCCCATTCAGAAACAACCAGCTCTAGGACAAAATCACCCTTTTTTTCCTTTCAACAAAGTATATTTCCATTCCTCATACCTTCTTTTCTGAAAACACACATCCTTCTTTCCTTAAGCCACCATGAACTGTCTTTTACATTAGCATTCTATAGATTGGTAGAGAATATCTCAAGGTGGCATCAAACATCTTTAGTTTCTCTCTCACAAGAAGACAAAAGTAGGTAAATTTAGACATGTTTAGCAATTAATGTTCCAAAATTTTATCTTATCTGAAATGGCCTGGATATTCAATGAATTCTTAACATTTAACTTAATTTTGTTTCAAGTTACCAAAATTTGGAGAGACTATTTTAGATGGACATTACCAAAACATAATTATTCCTATAGAGTTTAACAAAAAGCTCTTATCTCAGTTACATTTACTTAAAAGTTTAATCATATCGGGTTATTTTCCCTGTTGATAAATTTCATAACAGAAACAATATGCATTTATTGACTTTCAATAACCCTAGGTACAATGAAAGTATTGTACTTAATGTTGATGTCTCTAAAGACAGGTCTGTATTAATTAAAACCACAAGCTTAAGCTAGCTCTAATGCCAAATATTAATTCAATATTAAATATTTCCCAGATCACACGAACCTGAAATGTATTCTAGTGAGCTTCTTTTATATTTCTGAGAATGTATATAAGCACTCAATTTCTTTTAAGCAAATTAAATACAGCTCATTTACAAGTTAATTTTTACATAAAGACAGACAGAACCAGAGATCTCACAGTTTTTCTGCTTGAATTTAAAATGCCTCTTTTTTTTTTTTTCCTCAGTCTGGAGAACTACAGATGGATCAGGTAGTTCCTGAGAGCCCAGGCAGAATAGTTACATTGCAAAGGCAGAAGAGAGATGCAAGCTCCTCTCCTTTTTTTTTTTTTTTTCTCTTTAAAATCCCACTAAGTAACCCAAGGCTGGAGTCTCAGGCCATGTGGCCAGTTTGTATTTTGAGGTTTAAGTGCTCCACCATGCCCACAATGTCGGCAGAGACTTGCAGGAGCAGTTGGACGGACAAAACTACATAAAACAAAGATACCAATGACAAAAATTTAAAGACACAAACAAGAAGTTTTCAGGATAAAGGGGACGGGAGTGCAGGTATAAGAATCAAGGGAGAGGTAAAGGGAGGAGGGACAGAAAAGACTGAAAAAGAGAAAGAGGCAGCAGGAAAACAAAGGCAAGAATACTGGGACAACAGGACTTGCAGCCACTACATGATATGAGGTTTAAACCTCTATCACTCTCATAAATTCCCGTCAGGGAGAGCCTGCTGGACCAGGATCTGCATGGTGTGAGGCGAGCCTCTCCCACCTCTCTGCTTGTCACCTGACAAGGTGAGCCGTTGCCGGCCAGAGGGAGCAGGTCTCACAAGCTGGGAGGAGTGATGCTGTAGCTGCCCGATGTCCACTCTCTCGGAAGGATAGGCCAGAGAATTAGGAGAGGACAGAGAGAGGAGAAGTAGGGAGATATTAGGAGAGGGAAGAGGACAAGGGGGAGGGGAAAGCATTGTCTGAATGAGGGTCCTGAGACCCCCAGTGTCCAGGAAGGCAGACTTACCAAACGTAGTGACGCCGAAACACGAGGTTCAGGCAGCCGCTTGTCACCCCTGAGGAAGCTGAAGTCAGTGGTCCCGGAGGTGCCCAGGTCCTCTCCCCAACAGGGTACAACTGCCCCGTCTGATACCGACCAGTGTTCTTGGCCTTCCCCAATCAATAGAAATTGACTAGAGGCCAGACAAGAAATTCAGGCAAGGCTTCATTGGGGCTCCTGCAGCGGTTGCAGGAGGGAGCAAAAAAAGTAACAGATTCCCTTGATGGTTCCCTGAGTGGGGGTGAGCTGGCTCCTTATATGGGGTGAGGGTAGGTGTGTGTTCAGGGGTCAGGCCAGAGGAGTGCCTTAGCTGTTTTGCCCACCCCTTTGGTGGTGTCGTGTGCAGGGGGTATGAACAGAGCAAAAGCTCCCGACACCTGGTTTTTGCTTCTGGCTCTTTGGAAGTGGCAGTTGGGTTTTTTGGTCTTTTTGTATCTTTTTTTAATATATATATATATAAATTTATTTATTTTATTTTTGGCTGCATTGGGTTTTCATTGCTGTGCATGGGCTTTCTCTAGTTATGGTGAGCAGGGGATACTCTTGGTTGTGGTGCGCGGGCTTCTCATTGTGGTGGCTTCTCTTGTTGCGGAGCATGGGCTCTAGGTGCGTGGGCTTCAGTAGTTGTGGCACGCAGGCTAAGTAGTTGTGGCTCGTAGGCTGTAGAGCGCAGGCTCAGTAGTTGTGGTGCACGGGCTTAGTTGCTCCATGGCATGTGGGATCTTCCAGGGCCAGGACTCGAACCCGTGTCCTGTGCATTGGCAGGTGGATTCTTAACCACTGCACCACCAGGGAAGTCCCAGTCTTTTTGTCCATAATTTACCCCAACTGAGCATGCACACAGTTATTTTTAGTCCCTTATAGTTTCTTTGTATTTTGTTGCTGTAGGAGGTTTGTCCAGGTCTAAGCGCTGCAACACTGTAGCAAAGGGTCCCAGGTCCCCAGCCTGTCTCAGTAGCAGTACAGAGAGTTACACGGATTTGAGAGATACTTAGGTGGCAATCAGGCAGGCAAAAGGCTGGTCTGCAAGAGACCTAACAGAGTTGTTACAAAGCTGAGCACTGATAGAGAAAGGAGCAGAGACTGAATAGAGTTTTTGTTTAATTCAAGAAACTGACTCCTCGAAGGAGTATTTGGGGGAAGGGCTTTACACAGAATAAGATAAAGTAAATATTACATTGTTTATCAAGGTGTAAGGTTTTTTTATCTTATCCATTGACCAGTCTTTGTGATCAGATTTTAAGGGCAGAGCTTATGTCTAGATTAGCAATGATTTGCATTTCATGTGCAGTTCTTATCTCTTTTGGGAATAGTTGAAGAACAGATTATGTATAGATTATGATAGATCATGGTTATTGCCTAAGAAATTCTTCTTCAGTAAAATTCTTTCTCAGCACATAGGGGTTCATTTATTTATTTAGGAAATATTTATTAAGCATTGACTATGTGCAAGACACAGTAGAAGAGATGAAGACTTCGTCCTCAGAATTTATAGCCTGGAAGAGTGAGATGGCCCCTCAGATGAAAATTGCCCTTGTTTTATGCACCCTGGTGCCAAATAATTCAAAAACCTCATTCTTCCAAAATAAAATATATTCTTTCAGTAGCAGTGTGACCCTTAGACTCTCTGACCTTCAGTTTTCCCATGTGCAAAAAGGATAAAAATAGTATCTACCTAATAGAATTGAGATACCCGTATAAAGAATTTAGCATTGTGCCTGTACGTAACATTAAGAAACCTCCAAAAATGTTAGCTATTATTATTATTGATCAAGAATAAACATGTGCCATAATAAATATTTGTTTAAAAAAAAAAACCTAATACACTGGAATTACATCTTATACTGTGATTAATTTCTAAAACCAGGGCATAATCATATACAATCAAGGTTATCCTTCAAAATTTCTTAAATTGCTCAAAGTGATAATATTAAATAATAGTAAATCATTAAAGTATTTGAATACATGGGATTCTTCAGCAAGTTGGTTAAATTTTCTCTGTGGTTCTCAATTCTTCATTTTATTTTTCAGCAATGAATTTCAAAGAAGTCATCACACACAAATCCACATGAACAATAATTTCACTTTGTCAAATGATAAAGAAATCTAAAACATCATTTCACAGTTCTTTCCATAGTATTCCCCACCCACAAATCTGTATAGTATATTTCAGGCTTGATAGCATCCAGTCTGTGGGCATATATACTAAGTGGAATGGCAGGAGAAATCCCAAAAAAAGGTTGCTGTGTGTTCTTAAAACATTTACTGTTGCATTTACCTGGTTAAATGTAAATATAATTCAGCTCCATTATATTGATAATTCCTACAACAAGGATCACTAAGACTATTAAGTACGATTCCTAACACTTCTAAACTTCATTAATATATTTCCCTGGAATACAATGCAATCCTCAAGAAAGTCAGAGCTACTATTTAATCCAACAGTAAGCTTTGAGAAGTCATATGGCTACTGAGTACAGACAGGATCGCGCTTAATTAAATTTGATTTTTAAAATCTTCCAGAGATGGCATTTCTAGCCATATTCCCTGGGTAAATGAAATGTTATCCATTCTTAATATCAAGAAATGTTTATTTCTTTAAATTCTGTTGAAATGCTGTGGAAGGTGGAAAGAACAATGAAAAAATTAGGGACTTTGGGGCCTGATAATCCTGGGTCAAATGTGGGCTACTCCCCTCACGAGTCCTGTAAACTTGGGCAAGTTAATTAATCTCTTTGAGGCAGTGATAATATCAGCGGGCCTCTGAGGATTACCGTGAATATTAGGGTTAATGTAAATAAAATACCTAATACAAGGTCCATGATAAAGTTTTACTATATCGCTATCATTGAAACATTCTAGTCTTTGGCTCATTAGGTGTAGATGCAGTATTGCAGTATTCAACACAAGCTCCTTGAACCCTTACCTTTAGATAAGCAGAACTGTTGGTGATTGTAGACAAGGAGTTATAAGACATGAGGGAACTCCATTGGGTATGAATTTAGGGATGTAACAACAGCAGTTTGATACAAAGATGATACAAAGTGGCCTGTTTATAATGTAGGGCTTAGAGGGTTGGGGGGGGGGGGTTGTCTAGAATTAGAATGTAAGAATGCAAATTTATATAATTTATTTCATTTTATTTACATTTTGAAATAATCCAATAATACGCTTCTTAATCAGAGATTGAACCACAGAAATAACCTTCTAAGTCCTTTTTTTCCACACCTTTTAAATATATTCCTTTGTCTTAAATCCTGTAAATTATTTTATTGCACACAATTGTTGTTGAAAGGACAGTGTGTTAAAATTAAGTAGTCTTAAAATAAATCATTAATTTGTTTTACATTCCAGATTGGGACCAGAAATTAGCCACAGTTTCATCGGATCCTAGACCACTTAATTCACTGCCAGAGCATTACTGTTGTGAAGAGAGGTGGCTTTGAAAGAAAGAATTTTAGACTAAAGTAACCATGGCATTTGAACAAAATAACATTTGGCATTCTTAAGTGACTCTTTTAGACTGAAATAATGGTAACAGAACTACTTGTAAGTGTATATCCAGATGGCTACAATCCTGAAATATTTACATGTTGCAAATTCTTTTCAGATTAAGTTGGTCAGCCTAGGGCAGGGAATCAAGATCAGCCTTAAGAAGACTTGTCACCTGTTCTTAATGCCCCACTACCAGTCTTGTTGCTGGTGTTGGCAAACCATCTCACATTTAGTCCAGTGGTTTTATGTGGGACCAGGTAAGAATATAATTGCCTCCGCCCAATAACTGCATCACTGTTGGGAAAAAAAAAGCAGCAGCAGCATCTGAGGATGTAGCTAAGGAGGAAGATTACTGGCATCACAGACCTGGAAGGTGCTTTGGATGCAGAACCCCAGATATGACACAGGGCTGTAGTGAGATGTGGGGCTGGTAAAAAGAAAGATTAATTGAAAGTCTCGATACAGGAGTTAACATCCCTATCCTGACAAGAAGAAAGCCTGACAACTAGGCATCAACTCCCTAGGCAAAATGCTAGAGGTTCTTCTCTAAGAAATGAAATGATCCCAAAGGAAAGAATCCTACATTCTATTCCCTAGGAACCCCCCAGCACAGTAGTTGGTTCTTTACTCAACACCCCAAAGTGAAGTCTACCAGTTAATAAACTCCCCCCAAGAACACAGTTACATATATACACACATGTATATATACATACATCTCCACTGTCTTAGTTGTGAACAGCCAACCAAGGATCACCAGAGAGTTGAAAAAATACAACATGAAAGACAAAGACCAAAATAAATAAAACAAACAGAAGAAATTATCCCAGAGGAAAGGGAATTCAGGGAACAGAAAAGAACCTAAAACAAGCTAAAAAAAATTGCTTTATCATTTGACAAGAGATGGGTCAAAATAATTAAATCCATAAACATGAAAAAGCAATCTTTCCAAAGCTCTTAGAAATTAAGAATGATTGCCAAAAATTAAAAATTTGACAGGATTTAGAAAAAATTCTGAAATATTCTATAGAGAATCGAAAAGCAAATAAAATGACTTTAAAAAAAAAGACATAGAGTAACAAATCAGGTCCATCGTCTAACTAGTAAGCATTCTAGAGACAGAACAGCAACAACAAAAAATTAAGAGTAGAGGGAATTATCAAAGAAACATTTTCACAGAGCTTAAGACCAGAAGCCTCCCAAATGAAAGCTTTGCTTATCTTTCTATTAGTTGTCACGTTCTTATTTGAGGCAGCTCTTTGTGTTTTAAGGATATGTGTTGAAATATTTTTTCCCCAAATTTTACTTCTGTTTTTTCATTTTTTGTTTTTTTTTTAAAATTTTGTTCATAGTATTTTTAAAACTTTTAATTTGGTCAGATCTGTACATTTTTCTTTAGGGTTTCCAAGTGTCTTATTTTTCTTTAGAAGGCTCTAAGATTATATATTTTCCTATATTACTTTCATTACTTAAAACTGTTATAAGTTAGATTTTTATTCTATTATAAATTTCTATTTTATGTTGAGATTGTTTTGCTCTCACTCTTTTTAATGTATTCTTTTCCCAGTGAAATGAAATGCCTATATTAAGTTCCCATATATGTTGCATCTATTTCTGGAATGCCTAGTCCACTTCCCTTATGTATCTGTTCTTTCCCATGACAGTATCACATACTCTGATTATAGTAGCTTTATACTGTTTTAATATCCAGTGAGTAAAGACCTCCTTTCTCAACACATTCCTTTCTCAAAAATATCTTAGGAATTCTTGCACATTCGTTTTTTCACCTAAGCTTCAGTATAATTTTGTCCAGTTACAAAGACCACTACGGCAATTCCGACCGGAATGGCATTAAATTCATATACTCATTTGTGAAGGACTGACATCTTCATTCAACTATATTAATCAATTAACATATAAAACATATATACTAAATAGGTCCTCTCCCCACTGAAATATCTTGTTCTGTCATTCATTTCCCTTCTACGAAGTTTCACAATTCAGAATTTTGTTTTCAGTGGTTGTTCCGTGCTCTCATGATGCCTCCTGAAGCATATGTATACGTTTCGGCCTATAGTCCTCTTCTTTCATACAAAACATGGTTTGGTTGTTTGGCATCACCTTCCTCCCAGTTTTTCTTGCCAACCTCATTAGCCTCAGCAGCCTCACCAGCCCCTCACTTATTTTGTTCAGTTGCTCAAACTTTCCAAATTACTTCCAGCCTCTGAGTCTTTGCATATGGACTACTTTGTACTTCGGCCACTTATCCTTTTGGTCTGTTTAAATGCTGTTTCTACTGAAGGTCTTCTCTGACCTTTTCCAAATTTAGGTTAGGTTCTCCTTCACAGCACTCTGGTTCTTTTCCATCCTGGCATATGTGTGTTTAGCATGCTGTCCTCACTACAATAACTTTAGAAAGACTGTGTACTTGTCACCCACATACTTAATACCTGGCATATACACTTGCTCAACAAAGATTATTTTAATACAGTTGTCTATGATTTTAAAGACTGAACTGTATCTGAAGAACAGATCCTCTCAACCAGTTTAATCAGCAAACAGCTCACTTTTAAAGAGAAACAGGAGAATCACTCAAAATGATCAAAAATATGTAAATGTGTATCAACATCAATAGGAAGGTTACACTCTTTTGGTACAAAAATAAGACCACTCCTGACTTGAAGAGAGGGTTCTTTACATTTGCTTCTGGACCATTATTAAAAATGTGTGTCAATAATGCAATGCTTATAGCCAAGATAATGGACTTTAAAAACTAATTATTAATAAAAATATATCTAGTGAAGATAAAAGACATTTAGATCCTTTCAAAGATTCTGTTTTTGATCTCTCCTCACCTTACCTCCACAGACTATAAAGATAAAACTCTTTCTTACATATACTAGTCATATTACTATTACTTCTTTTATCAGAACAAAAATACAATACACAAAACATACTAGAAATAGTTGGTTCTTTTTAATCAGCTATTGATGGTATAATAAAATAAATTTAAGTGGCACCTAATTTAAACATTTAAAATAGTTCATTGAAGGATAATCTACAACACAATATGTTAAGCCAAATAGTCAAAATAACACCTCTTTTTTTTTTTTTTCAAGAAGAAATAAAGGCATGATCAACATTATGACCAAAAATTTGGGTTCATTTGGACACTTATAGATGACTTTGTAGGCATATTGGCAGGCACGATGTTGAAATACAATCCACTTGACTTATAAATAATGGTAAGATAAAAAAAGAAAGCTATACATTTCAGAATTGTCTGAAATTAAAGAAAAATATCCACCAAATATCACAACAGATCCTTTAATGACTAATTTTTTTTTTAACATTACAATTGCTGTTTTAGGGAACACTTATTCTCTTTGAACATTTAACTAAATGTTCAATGTGTTAAATAATTTACAGAGAGAAATAAGTTTTGTGTTCTGTACAAATTAAAGAACCCATGAATATAACCCCCTCCCACCACCAAAGCTCAAATTTGCAATGGTCTCAGCAGAAAATAAACAGTTCACAACTTAAACATAATTTATAGCATTACAAACGTTTACAGGACTCCTCTCTTATTTTTTTCGAACAACGAAGATTACAATGACAGAACTGAATGATCAGAATGTAAAAATATTTGTGCAAAACTGCATTAATTGTTCTTACCATTCAATAGAGGTAAAACCTATGAACACACAATAACAATAATGAAGAAAAACTACATTGAAGGTAATTCTGTTAGATTTCAAACAACATTGATCATATTATTACTAAACATTGAAAGAAAATGTGGCACCATGAGCAGCAGGAGCAACAGATGATTCGGCAATTATGCCAGCCAAGGACGCTGACACTGGAAAATGCCAAAGTGTATCTCCACACCAGCCATCCATCTGAAAAGACTGGAAACAACTGTAGGGCTTAAAACTCACTTCAATGTCTTTATTCTTGAAATTTGTAGATCATAAATGAAATATTTAAGAAAGTCCTTTCCCCCCCTCTCAAGGAGTGCTTCTCGCATCACTGGAAATCCTTAAAAGAGTTGAATCATAGACTCTCTGGATTTACCTACACCAATCCATTTAACTGGGAGAGGAAAAAAAAATGGTATAAGAATAGTATTAATTCATTTACAATGTTCAACCTTTGAGATTAACAGATCCCACACTTTTCTCAATGCCACCATTTAACTTTTCCCCACTGTGCCTTTTGCTATCTTTTTTTCTCTATTAGCAGATTATGCCAATTTCTAAACAGAATGTGCAGTCAACATTCAGCACAGGGTAGTTTGCCTTACCATTTCCTGTTTTCATTGCACAATATTTACAACTATTCAATTCCTAATGATTAGTATAGTAAAATACTGGCCCAAACCAGCAGAGACCTAAAGAACCTAAAGGTTCTTTAATCAGAGACCTAACTTGATTAAACAACCTTTAATCAAGTTCCTAATTAACTAGAAAAGATAAGCATCTTTGATAAATGGATGATACTAAGAGGACACTGAAGTACCACTCTAACTTTCATATCTCACAAAAAGTAGAAATATCTGGAAAAGAATACTGTTTTAACTTGCACAGCCTGAGAACTTGGCTACTGTACCAGTCTAGGGGAATCTCTAATTGTCTGCACCACATGGGTAAACCTTTATGGCATTTTACAGATGTCATTGTTAAATTCATTGTTTATATTTCAAAAGATGTTGACTAAATGCAGTGAGCAAACATGCTTACAAAATTTGATCTCAAGCTGGGAAACACAGCTAGCAATATGGAAAAACAAGATTCATGTTTGGAGATGAACCACAAATATAACGAACAATACAAAATCAGATTAAGTGCATAACAGATTTTATACAGAGGATACTTCCCACTCACTTCACTTTTTGCCTCTGAAATCTTGGATTTCCTATTTTCTGTACCTATTATTTCCTAATATCCAGTCAAGAAACTCCCCCAACTCTCAAGGGTAGCTTAACCCCAAATGAAAAAAACCACAAACCATTTTTGGTGGTGGTAAAGACACAAAGGATTTGTTATTAAGAGGGAGAAAGGAATAAGAATCAATGTCAGAGGGTAAAAAACAGACAGAGAATTAAAAGCAGGGTCAAAAAGGGCGAGAGGTAATGTATTATCTTCAGGCATATGAAGGATTAGAGAAAGATGATTATATTTACTCTAGGGAATAAAATTATTTTATATTTTCCAGGGCATTTGTGCAAATCGTGAGCACTCTACAAAGTAATAATCTGTTTTTTATTCTATTTCAAAAGTAGATGGTTAAGTTAAAAGTAGAAAAAGATAGTTCTTCATAAAATATTTATATTTACCTGGAATTTGAAGCTCATCTTCAATAAATCGAACATAATTTTGTGCATTAATAGGTAGTTCTTTAAAAGTCCTTGCATTTGATATGTCTGTGTTCCATCCTGGGAGAGTCTTATATTGAACTTCAACTTTATTTAAGACTTCTTGGTTTGCTGAAAGTTAAAGGAATAAGTATATTTGTCCATGGTGTACACCGCCTATTGTCAAAAACTTTTTGATATATCATAGGTTCACAATCTCTTATACTTAGAGCCAGATACGTTTTGGAATTTAGAATTTTTCAGAATTTAGAAAGGTAAAACAGTGCACCATCTAGTATTTTATAATCAAACATATTTCTGCAGCAACAGGATTATTCACTCTAAGTGGGTAGATTATTAGTTCTAATAACATCAGTTCAAGTCAGGTTTTGCCATCAAATAGTTCTGGTGCCAAATTCACAACTTTCAATTTTTAGAGCTTTTTAGATTTCCACACTATGGATTAGGGATTGTGGATCTGTATAATGGCAGAAATCTCACAGAAAGAAGGTTTGCATATTTGCTCTCACCTGGGAAATCTATTGTTTTTGTGAATGTATACAAAGGCTTTGCCGGAAATTTTCTTCATTATCTCACCTAACCAGTTTCTCTGTATTTCTCTGGTGAGAGGGTGCTAAAACAAGAACAGTTTCTTTGACTAGAGACAGTATGGTGGATGCTATGGTACACTGTCCAGATTTCCCTCTTCAGGATTCAGACACTCATTCTCCAGCTATGGGAGTACTGCCTGCTGAGAACTCACAGCTCAGAATCTCCCCAGCTGTCTCCCTGGAGCAGCCCATATCCAATGACCTGTCAATGTGGGGATACAAAGGACCTGACTACTTACCTTAATTTGGGACTACTCTGAAAAACTATTCTAGCCCCAGAGCTCCCCTATGGGATCAGCTAAGGGCTTTTCATGGAACTTCTCTGCAGTTCAACTTCTCCCTCTGCCTAATCCCGCTTCTTCTCTCACTCCCTTACAGATGTTGTTGCTCAGAGCACTTGCAAACAAACTACCTCCATGTACATCTCTATATCAGAGAGTCTGTTTCCCAGGGAACCAAAAGTAAGACAGTTGGTGCCAGGAGTGGTATAAGGAAGAAGGCTCTAAAATGGGATCTTGAAGCTGGATCATTGGCTAGCTGGCTGGCAATGAGGAGGATCACTAGTGGTAGACAGAGTATGGATAATCTCTGGCATGTTATAGTAGAGCAACTGTTAAAACTTTCATGGGAGGTGAACTGGGATGCCACGGTAGGAAGTAAAGCACTCGCAATACCTGAAGCATTGAGAAATGAGCACAATGGAACAACGGAATTGAACGGCTCTAGATGAATGCCATGCATGAACTGGAGAAAGACAATGAAAGATTAATGAAAACACCTAGAGAGAATCTCATCTCCTATAGCAGAGAGCAGGAAAAGCTGAGGATCAGGCTTAGGACTCAATCATACAGATGGCAGAGCTCCAGAGAAAGGTGAATTCTCAAATCCAGCAAATCTGCTATGACAAGGCCAGATCCTGTTTGAGAAAAAAGTGGGACCCTGAGACTCTGGATGAGACATCTGGGTTGAATCCCTAGATTCGCTGATGGCCTGCAGAATGGCCTACTACTTTCTGTTAAAGACTAAGGCTTCCCTTTGCTTGAGGATGATGCAGAAGCCTCTGCCTTGCAAGGCAGCTTGTGGCCCTGTCAGGGCCTACCTCTATCTCCCCTCCTGACCAGCAAACAATATCTAGGGTCACGGTACAACATAAGTTGGCCAAGGATGCGCGGGGCCTGCTAAAGGAGGAGAGGGGCTACATTCTGAAGGATCTGTAGGACTGAGCCAACATTTACCAGTAGGAGCCAAAGAAGTATGTACGGAACTGGATCCTAAAGGTACTGGATCAAGGGGTCCTGCGAGTGGTGGAATAAAAAGTTTAGTAAGAGAATATATTGATATGGGAGTTCTCTCCTATGATCCATGATACAAACGTGATGAAAACATACTACTAGGAATGTTCTTAGACGCTTAGAGAAAGTGATGAACCACACTAAGTCAGAACTGTTTGTGACAGATGATAGAAGAAGGAATCAAGAGACTCAGTGGGGCTTCTCCTTCCAGCCATGATGGAGTACACGGTTCTAGACTAACTTTTCCAGCATAAATAACTGTAAAACTGGACAAAATACACGACAACTCTTTCCAGGCAGTGGTCAATAAGCAGCACAAACTGTGGTTTCTGAGAGAAAGAAAACTCGTAAGCAATTCCCGAAGCTACTCAACTCTCTGCCTAGGGACAATTTCCTGATCAATGAAAGTCAGGACCCTGGATTCAGTAGAGAATGGTGGTCCCACTGACCTGAGAAGGCAGACATCAGATTTCAGGGAAGCTGAAGTAGCTAGAATCATCAAGGTTAAGCGTCAGACAGGTGGGAGCTATACAGACAGAGAGGGTACCTCCCCCAGAAGTCTGTGTGAAAGTCCTGTGGCTAAAGTTCAACCATACATGCAAAGAATGGGACTGTGGGAGGCTTACCAGATAGCAGTTGTCACATAGTTGAGTGGGACAAAGATTCTAGAGGTCAAGCAGTGCTGGTAAAAGGGAAGGAACAGTGTACACTGGATCTCCAGCACTGCCAGATTGGAGAGATCTCTTTATACCTTGTTAACTCTCCTGGCATCCAGCTGAGACAACAGAAAGGCTGTTCATTAAAAGTAAAAACCATACTTTAGATTGAAATCTACTACAGACTCCCCCCTCAACACCCCAACAAAGCCTAAAACCAAGCTCTGCCAAGATCCACAGAGGAGACAATTTGGAGACTGTATCACACTAGGTTAGAGAGATTTGGGAAACACCTTGGGCTCTCCACATAACTATACTAACAAAGCATAAAACCAAGCTATACAAGGTTCAAGATGATCAGCCAGTAATTCAGCTGTCCCCTAAAACAAGAACCAATACTCTTCAGAGTAAGACAACTGAATCCAAGTCTCTACAACATATTATCCACGATGTCCAATATTCAACCAAAAGGCATTAGACACAGAAACAGTGATCCACAATCAAGGAAAAGAATGGTCAGCAGAAACCAAACTGGAGATGGCTCAGATGTTAGCTAACAAATAATGACTTTAAACATGTTTCTAAGAACTTGCAGCTCTCCTCAATTCCCAAGGACTGGTCACAAAACCTACCAGCCTACCAAGTTCCATTAAGCTAGTCAATATTCCTTCATTTGACATATTTCTAGTCTTATAGGATGACTAAACAATTTAACAGTTTCTATTTCTGGAAGCTGGAAACATTTTTGGAACTTCCTGAGTAATTGAAGAAATCATACAACTAAAGATACGCCTGAAAAAACACATTGCCTCAAGTAGGAAATCTCCCTACATCCATCCACTTTAGACACAGAATAGAAGTTAGAAAAAAATCATTCCTGTGGCTTGAAGGACATAGTGGGTTAATGTATTAAGAGGCTGCTTACCCTGACAAGCAGGGCTCTTTTCTCCTGTCTCACATTTCTCAAGGAAGGGAGGAATGCCTACAGAGAGGTTACTTTCAAAATAGGGACGATAAGATTCAGGAGCAGCATAACCGGGCTCAGTGGTACCATGTCTCTTCTTTCCTATTTTGAGCACATGCTTGCTGCGACCCAGCACCCAAATGCATAGCAGCTAGGAAACAAATGCTAGTAAGTGAATGTACTTGCACTATTCACAAAGGGCATATCAAGTCTGTGGCTATATATCATAAATTATACAGAAGAGCTTTATGAATTGCTCTAATACATACACCTAATAATACTCTTTATACACAGCCTGAAAAAAAGAGTACCTGGGAAATGAGGTATAATTTCACCATCTAACTTGTATGCAACTCCAACTTTGATTTCCGTAAACATGTCCAAAATATCCAATTTGGTAAGTGCCAACCTAATTTTGGAAGAAAAGGTGACGTTAAAATAGCAAATTCTTAAAGGCCCTAACAACTAACTTGATAAGGGAGTAAAGAAAAATTCATACAAAGCTAACAGTTCCAAAGCAATTCTGAAAACTGGTTAGGATTATATTTTAAAGCGTGCCACACATAAAACACTACAGGGCAATATACTGATGTAATTTTTCCTCATAATAAAAACAATGACTTAACTGATCTACTAGTGGGTTACTTTTCTAATAATTATAGTAGATTTTCACTCTTTGATAGAGCCACATCCTCTTGCTTAGTTTCTCAGGATCAACCAACACATATCCATAGAGGGCTGCCTGGAGTAAAGGATGCATCCTATGCCTGTGGGACACAGCAAAACTGACTATTCCACATGGATGACAAGATACATGTACATTTACACATATGCTATCAATCCTCATTTCTTCACTCTCCTTACCATCAATTCCACCCTTCTGGTCAGAAACTGTCAAAGGAGAGTGAGGAAACCACATCAAGGACCTCTTCATGATACATCAAAATCTCCCAATAAACTAACTGAAAAACAGAGTTTTACAGGAAAATCTATAGAAGTTAGATAAAACACTAGGTTTGAGATTCTTGTCCACAGATTACATTTTTATCCTTTATTCTGTTATTTGCTAGAAATTAAGCATAATTAATACAAACATGAATACATTTTTACATTTACTTATGTGTATGTGTTAATAACAACTTTTACGGAGCATTTTTAGTGTACCATGCAGCATGCTATATGCTCTCATCTAGTTTTCAAAATACCCTTTTGAAGTAGATAGTACTATTATCTAGATTTTAAAGATGATGAAAAAGGCACAGAAAGATCAACTTGCCCAAAGTCACACAGCATAATGCATGGATCTGAGATTTGAATCTAGAAGTCAGACATCTCTCAAGCTCATCCACTAAACCACTGTTATACTGCCTCCCCTCTGTATATATATATACTCTATGTTGCTCCATCTATCTATCTACCTACCTTTTTAACTGCCTGTCTTACTTTCCTCTATACTTATACGCATGTAAGAGTATCACGATTCTTTTCTCCCAACCTTGGATGTCTAGGAAAAAAACCTGGGGCCCCTCTCCTTATGTATCCTTCCCCTATATCTTGGTCCACTTCTACCCTGAACTGCAACTTCATTTGGAGTCTAAAGAGTGAAATTTTTCTATTAGTGCACTACTCTAGTCTGCACTCCACAAAACTTAACCTGTGGTCATGAATTGTCATTTATGAAATAAATGTTTCTAAGAATACTCACGCAGTAAATCCATTAATCATATGAGCGTATTTGAGCAAAACAAGGTCCAACCAGCCACACCGTCTTTTCCTTCCAGTAGTTACACCAAACTCTCTACCCCTTGTTTGTAATAATTCTCCAATTTCCTAAGGAACAGAAAATAAAACCTTAGGACTAGAATACCAATGCTCTAAATCTAGTAGAATTATACTTAAGATCATATAACAAGTCAAAGTTTCTTAGAGATAAACGTCTTTCAGAAAATAAGTAAGTTGAAGATAGAATTCCATAGAGATGATAGATTTTATGTGAGGGAGGCATTATTTGAGATAGATCCACTTTTGGCTTCACTTTTTACCACTATTTTAAAACCAAGAACGTTTTTTATGTTATGTTACATTAAATGCTGCATATTAAAAACTACGTTGTTAGTAAGTATTTATTAAAATAGATAAGTTAGGTCTAAGAAGTTTAGTTTGATGATTTTCCTGAAAACCATAAGGCAAACTCTCATCTAGTAGTTGCTATCACAATGTCCTTTTGAAGAGAATTGAGGGTGAAAACAATGCTCAAAGTTCTAAGCTACAGTCACTCCCTACAACCTAATTGTCCCATCTATGATCTATCTGTTCCTTAATTTACACCTTTCTGATTAAAGCCATCATTTCATTACCTCACGTATTCTGACATAATTACAATTAATATGTTGCTCTGTCAGGTTTGAATTCCAGCCTTGTCTATCTGTGTGGTCTTGGGCAAGTTACTTCAGCTCTCCATGCCTCAGTTTCCCCATGTGTAGAATGGGGATGGTAATAGCACCCAGCTCCCAGAGTTGTTGTGAGGATCCAAAGAGCTTCTAAGTTTACAGCAATTAAACAGTGCCTGGCCCGAAGTCACCACCAAGTCGGCTATGATTAGACAATGTCTGGAGATCATTTTCCTCAATCTTGACTCCTAATAAGCTCTTGGTGAAAGATAGTTGTTATTTTTAGCTTCTTTCTCCTCTACCATCTTAAGCCCCTTCATAAACCCACCCGTCACTTAGCCTTGCAATTACAATTACCTTTAAGTACCCACTAATCCCTCCCCTTTTGTTGCCAATCTGCTGCCACTAACAGTAAAGATGTATGTAATTTTCTTTAATGTTGCTCTGATTACTCTTGCAAATTAAGTGAAATGCACAGAAGACAATAATTCATTAAGGAAAAAAAAAGCATGATTCTTTATTTTAAAACTTCTAAATTAGATTTACTGAGAGATAGGCTCACATTGTCTTGCTCTGTAGGAAAGGCACCAATACCAACTCTAGTTGTATAAGCTTTCACAACTCCATACACTTCTCCAACATTTTGAGGGGGCATACCCAAGCCAGTACAAACACCTCCAACTGTACAGTTCGAAGAGGTTACAAAAGGGTAAGTTCCTAAAAATAGAAACAAATAGTAAAATATACACAAATGACAGACATTATTTTAAAAATTCTGCATTTGAGTATATTCTAGGTATTTGACAGACTTATGAATATAACTGTAACCGCCCTTTCAAAGCCTCGATGTTTTATTCCTGATTCCTTTTGTCTGTAGAGAGATAAAAACATAGGTGGTTAAGCTACAGCTGTAGTGCTTATACTAGAGAGGCTCCTTGAGTACATGCAATTACTCAGCTCTGTCTGGTAGGCACTCACCTAAATGACTGCTAAATAATTTAATGCCAAAACTCTGGTGTTATTCTACTATGTAGACTTATATATATTTTAACACTCTCCTGTTAGTTTAAAGCAAATTTATTTTACTCCCCTGATACAAATATTTAAGGTGCACCAGGAACCTGGAGTGACAACAGTACACTAAGAATTTTGTGGTATTCAGCATTTTCTGACCTTTTGATCTGTCTTCGGGGATTAACCCCAGAAACGACAAGAGTAAGCAAAGAGTGGTGTACTTCCCCCCCCTCCCCAAACCCTGGCCCCAAGATCCTCTTCATACTTAAACTATTCACTATGCTAATTAGACACTGCTTTCTTTCCAGATTGGATAGGCATATTACGGTATCAAAAATACATATCTACTATACAAAAATACTCTTTAATTGGCTTACTTGGAGTCAAAAGCCAATGAAATGTTAGTAAGAGCTGAGAAATCTGATAAATCAGATTTATCCTGAAAGATCATGTTTAGGTGAAAAGGCCAACAAATTAGGCCAAGAAAGGCAGCAGTTTGAAGACGATAGCATTAACTTTTTGAAGATGGAGGAAATGCTCTAAATCCACTCAGAATCTCACGTCCAGGGAGTTCATTAAACAGACTTCCATAGATCTTAGAATGTGCATGTTTAATAACAATGTATAATAGCTTTTGATATTTTTAAAAAGGCTGAATTAAAGGTCCTTTCAAAGGATTCATCTAATCATCTTACAGTTCCAAGGAAATGAGGTCTGGAATTGAACCATAAACCAAACAACAAAAAAAAAATCACAGTTTATAAAACCCAAACCCACTGACCCAAATAGTGATTTCATTTTTCTAATGAACTGCAGAACTTAACACAAAATATTCCTTTTTTAAAAAAAGGGGTTAGTATAAGATGACAAACTTTCATCATTCCTGAATATACAAGCGAAAAGCCTTATTTTAAAATCCTTTAATGTTAACATTAATTATTTATATCTTAAGCAATTTAGGACTCAGTTAAACTCCCCATAAGTCATATCTCACTTACCAAAATCAATATCTAGTAGTGCTGCATTTGCACCTTCTACCAAGATTTTCTTTGGTGGTCCATGTAGAGCCTCATATAGGAAATAAACTCCATCTTTCACCATTGGTTTAATCCTTTCCATATAACTCTATATACAAAGACAATAACCAAGTTCAACGTATACTAATACATTTACAGTGAAACCAATACGAGTACAAATTACCTGACTTTGACAGTGAAAACTGACAAAGGCAAAGTAGAAAGGGATTGGTGACGGTGCCCACCCTACTGCAGCATTAGGATTGGCTTTGGTCTCTCATACTGATTCTCCAGAACCAGAAAAGAGACACTATTTCAAGAAAAGTAGAGTTACAATGAAATTCAAAGGTTCTATTTTAACCTCACTGCAAATAATGATGACAGTCCTCCGAATAGCCAAGTACTCATACTTCATAAACCAGCTTTCAGGAAAATAAATAAGACCTGAATTTATTACATTATGCTTTTATATTTTGTAGGTATTAAAAAAGCAGCATTTATAGTCCATATAACCATAAACTGCATCAAGGTTTTTCTCAAAATGTGGTGAAGGCCACAAGTGACACTGCCAAGCATGCAAGTATCAATAATTGACTAATATTGACTAATATTCTTTTATTCTTTTCCCATTGTATTCCATTACAGTAAAATACCTTAGCAGTATTACTAGTAGATAATATCAAATACTAACATACACACAAACCACAAACATGATAAAACTTTCTCAAAACACGTTTAAAGTATTAATAATACTGCTTAATTTTAGGAATTCAATTAAAAATATAATATAAACAAGAGTTTCCCCAAGGCTTATAGTATAACTACAATAAAATCTAGTTTCAATCATGTTTAAATATTTAGCCAGACTAATATGGAAATTCCAAGATCCACTCATGAACTCACCTGAGTATGTTATACCTATTGATGAAAATATAATTCCCCCCTTGGCTCCAGTCCCCAATCTCATGCTTCTTCCTGTTTTAGTCCTTTTTTTTAATGCTTGAAATGACCATACCATTCATCACAACCCTTGTTCCTTAAAGTCTTGGTTCAATATATAGTAGTGCCCCCCTTATCCTAGAGGGATATGTTCCAAGAACCCCAGGGTATGCCTGAAACCGCAGACAGTACCAAACTGTACACATACTGTTTTTTTTCCTACCCATACATACCTATGATAATGTTTAATTTATAAATTAGGCACAGTAAGAGATTAACAACAATAACCAATAATAAAATAGAACAATTATGACAATACACTGTAATAAAAGTTATATAAATATGGCCTCTCTCTCCCTCAAAATAACTTACTGTACAAATGTAAGGTCTTTTTCATCCTAAGCACTTATCATGCACTGTTATGCTTTTGCAGTTTGAGGTTCAACAGCAAAACTAGCACAAATTTCTTCTTCCTTCTTCACAACTTCATGGATAGAAGAAGATTCATTCTTACTGTAGACCTTACCAACTTAGCATACGATTTTTTCTCTTTCCTGATTAAGTTGAGAACTTTCACCTTTTCACTTAAAGGAAGCACTGCATGACTTCTCTTTGGTGTATCCAAGTTGCCAGCATCACAACTCTTGTGCTTTGGGGCCGTTAGTAAGTAAAATAAGGGTCACTTGAATATAAGCACTGCGATACTATGACAGTCAATCTGATAAGTGAAATGGCTGCTAAGTGACTAATGGGTGGGATGCATTGGACAAAGGGATGACTGACATCTTGGGCAGGATGGAGCAGAACAGCAAGAGATTTCATCACACTACTCAGAAAGTCTCAAATTTAAAACTTATGAGTTGTTTTGCAGTTGACCATGGGAAAAGTGAAACCAAGGGTAAGGGGGGAATACTGTTTATCACCTATTAAGAATCTTCTTACCTAATTCTGGTCATTATTATTCACCTACTTTACTTTCATTCAGAACATGTATAAAATAGAATTGAAAAGATATACCCGCACTTTAGTACGTAAATATTTCCAAGTTGCTAGTAATAAATTTAAAATATTTGTTGCATGACAGAATGAAAACAAAATGGCAGTCTATTCCAAGCAACAATCCATACACTGAAATCCAAATACCTAACATTTATAATGTTCCTTGGAGGTCATTTTTTGTTTAGAAATTCAGTTGAGTGGCTAGACCTAAGGCCTGCAACAATTCTAAAATGACATATCAGGTATGTAAATTCCTATTCAGTTCTGGAATTGATGTCATACTTATTTAAGAGTGACAATCAGACACACGAGAAGCAGCTTGAAACTCACCAAAGATTTTGGAAGAATGGAAGGATGGAGAGGATAGGCAACTTGACTACTGACTAACTCAGGCACCAACTGTGGGCCTAATCTTTGGCCAATTACCTTACTTGTCTCTTAAGAGTACAGTGCTAAAGAAATTGACCCTATGGGGTAACAGTCTTAAATGGGCTGGTTAGTTTTAAAAGTTATCATCTCTTACTTGTTGATCTGTCCCCCAAATTCCTGTGAGTGATTTTTATATAATACAAAGCTGGTCTTTTTTTTTGCTCAAAAATTATTCAATAGCTAAACTCCCTATCACTGCATATAAGACCAGCATAAGACCTATGATTTGGCCCCTACTTGTCTAACTTTATTTTCAGGTACTTTATTCTTGCTCCCTGCTCCCCACTCAATATTTTGTTTAAGCTACATCATTTGAAGTTACTCAAACATGCCACGTCCTTTTAGGCTATATGCTTTTAGAGTTAAAAATACAAATTCACTTCACCATTTCTTACCTATAATACTTTAAACATATCTGTGTGGCACTTATTAACCACATGTTCTTCAATCTTATATTTTCAGCTCCTAATACAAAGACTGAATGAATGAAAGATCTAGATGCCAGTTTGGCAAACGAGTTTTAAAAAGGACATTATGTCAGAAAGCATTACCTTGAGTTTTTGTAATTCACCTTCAATGTCTATTTCCAAAGTGGGGTATATAGATTTGTACTGGTTAGCCAAAACTTTGAACCTGAAAAATACAGATAAATCAAGACCTCAGCTCTGTTTAAAAATATTCTGAATAATTTCATTTGATTCAAATGGTTTCCGGAGATAAGTGGTCTGAATAACAATCCCCAAACTGAAGTTACACTCTGAGAAATAGAATCTAATAAAGAAGATCAGTCGTATGAATAAATGATACACTCAAAATATTTTTTACTGATAGGGATATCAACAATATAATTAAGGTGATGTGTGTGAGGGGTGGGAGGAGCAGGAAATGACTGAAATCTGTAACCACAAGACTTAAATCTGAATTAACTATATTGTACTGCATGAAAGACAAAAGGGGACGGTCTAAAATGACGCTTTTAAGAGAGACAGAGGCAGGCGTTAGCAATTTGTCTCCAATATTCTCAGTGGAGGTGTCCCAACAGTGCAGACAGACAAACTGCTGACTGAAAATGGATACAGCGAGCGATCTTTGATGCCATCTGTTATTAGATGTGACCAACTAACACCTCATTACTGAGTCACCATACAGTTTTCAGATGATTATCAGGTTTCCCATGGAGATTTTTCTACAGAGATTAAGTGTCAATGGGGCATTTCTATTTTTCAAGGTGAGCTTGATACGCAATAGTTCACCAGTACCTGAGAGCCTAATTATTTCCAGGTGGGAGGACACAACAGAGTCTTTGGGGCTGAAAATCCGAGAACCCTAGGCTGTGGTGACCCCACCACAGCACTGCCACATCCCCCTGGAAACATCTCTATTTCTCAGTAAAACATTCCAAACTCCAATCCTTAAATATAATTTTGGCTTTGTGTTTTTGGGGTACTGATATGATATCAACATCATGTTGTTTTCGTGAAGTTAATTTCAAATTAAGGACCAATTCAAATGTAATAAAAAATAACTTTACTATTTCAAATGAAACAAAAAAGCCAACTCCCACTACTCAACTAGAATACTGATTTTTATCAATTTGCATATTGGGTTTAAAAAATCCTAAAAATCCATTTGCTCTTTCCATTTTGAAATACAGGGTAGTTACCTCTCAGAGAAGCCATCAAAGTCAGAAACAAGATCACACATCCTGAGTCCACTCCGAGCAGCTTTGGAAGAATAAACTGGGCCAATGCCCTTTTTTGTGGTACCCAAACTTAAAAATAAATCAAAACAAGCTCTGAGTTAGAAAAGAAAAATGCAGTTCTTATGGTCAGATCAACACAAAGAATGAAATTTTTATGCTATTTCCTTTATTTTTACAGTCTAATTGATTTTCTCTGAAATCTAAACAGGATATCCTAATAGTTACTTTTCTTAAACTTCTGGCCTAGAATTTAAACAAAAAAGACTAGATATGCTTAAACTGCACATACACACACACACACAAAAACATACTTTTTTCCTGCTTGTTCTTGTCTCTGTTGTTCCTGGATACCATCAGCTGCTTGATGAAAATCAAATACTGAGGGGGCAAAAACAAAATCAGTTGTTGTTGAGACAAAAGTAATACAGGAAAACAACATATACTGCATTTTAAGTTACTGAAGTTATAAATTCCTTAAGCCTAATTTCTTTATGACAAATTGAATGGATACATTTTAAAAAGCAACAATAATGGTGGGAGTGAAGATTATAATGCTAACTGGTATATTAATATGAAAATATGCCTGGTCATTCATTCCTATTTATTGCAATCTATTCTATTTTTAAAAATGAGTCCTTAAGAGAGTAATTCTGGAGTACCCTACCTTACAATTCTATAAAGCTCAGTTTACTAAGATATCCTCTTGAAGTTCTGGACTCCACAAATCTAGGGATTCTGTTGATTATCTCCCTCTTCCTCACTGGTCCCAAGCTTCCATCATCTCTCACTAAAGCTGTAGCCTCCTAATGAGTGTACCTATTTCCACACTTGGACACCTCTAATTCCTATGTTTTAATGCATCCACAGTCATCTTTCCAAGACACAGATATATCACCACTGTTGTCTTTAAAACTCAGTATCTTTCTATTGCTTAAAAGAAAAAGACAAAACTATTTTACATGTGCTCCTTGTATAGTCTGCCCTTTCATCTTACACTATGCTCTGCCCCCTTTTTGCCCTCCCATACCACCATACAGGCATTCTTTTAAGTCCCTGGCTCCAAGGCATATGCTTTTCCTGTCTGAATATGCCTCTATGCCTTCTCTCTCTCCTCTCTCCCTCTCCTCCTCTCCTTCCTTCTCCCTCTCTGTACTGTTTTCCCTGGGACTACATGAATTTACATTCCCACCAACAGTGCACAAGGGTTTCCTTTTCTCCACATCCTCACCAACACTTGTTATCTCTTGTCTTTTTGATGACATTCTGACAAGTGTGAGGTGATTATCTCATTGTGATTTTGATTTGTACTTTCTTAATGATTAGTGATGTTGAGCACTTTTTCATGTACCTGTTGGTGATCTTTAATGTCTTTTGTGGAAAAATGTATGTTCAGTTCCTCTGTCCTTTTTTAAAGTTTTTTTTTTTCCATTGTGTTGTATGAGTTCTTTATATATTTTAGATATTAACCCCTTATCAGCTATATGATTTGCAACTATTTCTCCATTCTGTAGCTTGCCTTTTCATATTGTTGATGGTTTCCCTTGCTGTACAAAAGTTTTTTAGTTTGATGTAATCCCATTTGATTATTTTTGTTTTTGTTGCCTTTGTTTTCAGCATTAAATTAAAAAAAAATCATTACGAAGAGCAGTGTTATGGAGCTTACCATCTATGTTTTCTTCTAGGAGTTTTATGGTTTCAGGTCTTAGGTTCAAGTCTTTAATCTCATTTTGAGTTAGTTTTCGTGTATAGCCTAAGATAGTGGTCCAGTTTCATTCTTTTGCATGTAGCACTCTAATTCTCCCAACACCATTTATTGAAAAGACTGTCCCTTCCCCATTGTATATTCTTGGCTCCTTTGTTGTAAATTAATTGAATACATATGTGTGGGTTTATTTTGGAGCCCCTTATTCCATTCCATTGATCTGTGTGTGTGTTTTTATGCCAAAGCCATACTGTTTTTTTAAATTACTATAGCTTTGTAATATAATTTGAAATCAGGAAGCATAATGCCTGCAGCTTTATTCTTTCTCAAGATTGCTTTGGCTATTTTGGGTCTTTTGTGGTTCCACACAAACTTCACAATTGTTTGTTCTCTTTCTGTGGAAAATGCCATTGGAATTGCACTGAATTCCAATGGAATTGAACACACTGAATTCCAAATGCACTGAATCTGCACAGTGCTTTGGGTGGTACGAACATTTTAACAACATAAATTCTTCCAATCCATAAGCATGGAATATCTTTCCATTTATTTGTTTCTTCTTCAATATCTTTCATCACTGTCTTATAGTTTTCAGTGTACAGGTCTTTCACCTTCTTGGTTAACAGAGTACCCTTTTCAGGTACTAGAAGGCTCTGTATAATAAGGTACATGCTGATTAAAGGAGTAAAATATGTGTATACCATTTGTGCCACACCTTCTATATTACGTGGTATGTTAAAATGTTTACTTTTTTCTATGACATGGATTCTAAACCTTGGCCGGTAGATCGCTATTATATACTATAATGATTAGTTCATTACAATGTTCCTATTTTTGTGCCCAGCCTAGACTTTGTCATCTACGTTTGAGAGGCCAGAATAGTTCTTAAGAGCTGTTTCACTAAACTCAGACTTTGCAAATCAGTTAGGACAAGATTGAGACCTTGGAGTACGCCACTTCTTTTGAATAAAAAAGCATTTGCATTTCAGCATGTTTTATTTTTTATGTTCAAAGAAGTTACAGAGGCAACTGACAAATCACAAATAGTTGTTGGAAAGCAGGTGAGCCAAGTACCTTGCCGTAGAGCTAATGTTTTCTTAAGTTTTTCTAGGTTCCAGGAAGCTATGAGTACAATCAGAATCATCACTTTCATAAAGCTTCATCATGGCATGGAGCCTTAATACCACAACTACCGTTTTTGAAAGAACAGTCTTTGTCTGAAGTTGCTCGAGTATCTCTTCCATTTTCTACAGCCTAGATACTGAAAACACAAAATGCCACCTTGGGGATTCAGTCTAAAAAATTTTTAATTAAAGATAATTGTTTACCTTCAGTAATTAGGTTTTATTAACACCATCTTATTATTTTTTAATTATCATAGTTACATTTTATTAACACTATTTTTATACTGTATTAAAGTGTCCAGTGTGAGCCTCAGGACATGTAATATCCACTTTGCTTGCTTCTCACACCTTCTCAGGTCTTTTTTTTTTTTTTTTTAAGTTTTTTTTTTTTCTTTTACTGTGACTGCTTTAAGTCACAATACAGTATTGTAATCTATAACCTCAAGATCGTACAGCATATCTCTAGACCTTATTCATCTTGCATCTCCTTCAGGTTTTTACTCAAATGTCATCTTCTCAGTGAAGCCTCCCTGGGCCACTTTATCTAAAATTATAGTTCCCCACCCACCTCCTCCAAATGCCTGACACTACCGGTCTCCTTTCTCTGATTTACTTTTTCTTCTCAGAACGTATCACTATATACCATGGTACATTACATACCTGTGTTCCCTACTATAGCTCCATTAAGGGATTTTTATCCTTTCTACTGTTGAATCCCCAGTGCCCAACACCACACCTGACATAAAATAGGCTTCCGATAGCTGTTGAATCAAAGGACAGACACCCAGCAAACCTTGGATTTCAAATGCTTAAAAAAATTTTAAACTCTCAGTCATTTCTCAGGTCTATTTTCCTCAATAAACATCTCTTATATTAAAATTTTGTTATGAAATTCAATGGGAAGGGGCACAATTATGATGTAATAGACAGTTCTTCGCATACTTGCTTAAGTATGCTAATGTAAAGAACTGGCCAACAACTTAGTCATTTTTAAATTTCTTTAAAGGAAAATTGATTGTTTAAAGCAAAAATATTAACAATGTATTGTGGAGTTTATAACAGTGTAGATGTGAAATGTATGACAATAATAACACAAAGGACTTTACAAGGAAATGCAAGCATTTTGTTGTAAGGACCTTAGGTTAAATGTTACATTATTTTAAGGTAGATCATGAGAAATTTAAAGATGCAGACTATAAACCCCAGAGCAACTTCCAAAATTCATAAAACAAGAGGTATAGCTCATAAGCTAACAGTGGAGATAATATTTAAAATATCAAATCCCAAAGAAATCAGGAAAGAAGAAAAAAGACAAAAAACAAATAGAAAACAATGGGCAGATATAAATTCAACCATACTGCTAATTAACTGTACTAGAAGTAAATGGTCAAAACATTCCAATTAAAAGGCACACTGTCACAATGAATAAAAAGCAAGGCCCAAATACATCTTGTCGACAATAAATGAGCCATAAATATAAAGATATAAATAGATTAAAGATTATTAGAGGATGGAAAAAGATACACTAATCTTAAGAAAGCTCTAGTGGCTATATTAATATCAAAGTAGACTTCAGAATAAGAAATATCACCATAAATAAAGAGAACATTTCATAATGATGAAAGAGCTAATTCATCAAAAACAATTTTAAATATACATGCACCTAACAGCTTCAAAGCACACAAAGCAAAAACTTACAGAGTTGAAAAGAAATTAATAGACAAATCAACAATTATTGTTGGAGGTTTTTAACATGCCTCTCTCTCAGTAGCTGACAGAGCAAGTAAATAGAAAATCACTTAGGATACAGAAGATCTGAACAATGCTATCTTCCAATTTGATTTAATTGACATTTAAAGAACACTACTCAACAAGAACAGAGCACATATTCTAAATGCATGTAGAACATTTATCAAAACAGGCCACATAATAGGTCATAATACAAATCTCAACAAATTTTAAAAGGCTAAGATTGTACAGAGTATATTCTGTCTACAACAAAATTAAATTAGAAATAAATAATAGAGAGAAATCAGGAAAATCTTCCAATATTTAGAAACATAAACATCATATTTAACTCATGGATTAAATGGAAATCACAAAAAAATTACAAAGTTTTTCAACTGAATGGAAATAAACATACAAAATGTCAGTGTTTGCAAATGCAATTAAAATAGTGTTAGAGAGACATGTATAACTTTAAATGCTTATATTAAAAAAGTCTAAAGTAAATAATCTAATAAGCTTCTAAAGAGGCTAAAAAAAAAAGAGAGCAAATTAAACCCAAAGAAAGTAGAAAGAATGGACTAATAAAGAGCTGAAACCAATGAAATAGAAAATAAACATAATCAAATGCTTATTCTTTGGGGAAAAAAACTCAAAATCAATAAAATGGAGAAAGCTCTAGTTAGACTGATCAAGAGAAAATGAGAGAAGATACAAATTACCAATACCAGGAATAAAAGAGAGGACATCACTGCAAACTCTACAGAAATTAAAAGGATAATATACAAACATTAAAAACCTTATGCCAATAATTTGACAAGTTGGATGAAATGAATACAGTCCTTGAAAAAACATAAATTACCAAAACTGACACAAAAAGAAACAGAAAAACTTGAATCTCTCCATATCTGTTAAAGAAGTGGAATTTATAACTAAAAACATCCCCTCAAAGATTCCAGCCAACATTTAAAAGGAAATAATACCACCCCTACATGTACTCTTTCAGAAAAATGAAGGCACTAAAACTAAAGAAAACTACAGGCCAGTATGCCTCCAGATGAAAAAGTAGTACATCTTGGCCAAGTGGGGTAGGGCACCTAAGTTAGGTGCTGGGCATATTTATGAATAAAACAGCTAAAAGTCTTTCTCACATGGGCACAGCCTTGTGTGAGACGTTGTTACCGATGTGGGGACTAATGCCTGGAAGACTTATAACTTGCCAGAGGACACAAAAACAACATTTGGATCCAGATCCCTAAAATTCTAAACCCTGTAATTCTACTATACTATACTGCATATCACCCATCATACTTTGTACTGACAATCTCAGGATTTTATGAGAAATTTTTAAAATCCTTGGAAAGAATGAATATTTTTAAGCATCTGTGTACCAGACTAGGTTTTGTGCTTAGTACTGAAATGAGAGTTCTAATGCCATAATTACCATGGCACTTAGAGAACGGTCCTTTCAGTCCTATGGTAAGAGAGTCCCTGAAGCAAAAATGTGAAGTGGTTACATAGCAATGATTCTCAGCAATTTTCTAGTTAGTTTGATTTGATTTTTTGATAACATTATTTACTTCTTTTCACCATTTCAGAATTGACTGTACTAAAAATACATGTTTCTTATAGACATTTTAATAACACATGTTTTAAAGAATACATATATTATTATACATATTACTACTAATATCTAAATTTTAGTCAGAGCTATCTCCTCTGGGCTCAGTTCTCCTCTAACAGAAATACTTTCCTTTAAGAATATAAATTTATGGAAAAGGAAAAACCATTATTAAATAAATATAATAAATTTAAAAATTTAAAAATTAATTCACATTTGTTATAATTTAAACCACATTACTTTCCTATTACTCTGGTCCTTTGACCCCTTTGTATTAGTATTTTCTTTGGTTTTTGTACTCTAAAGTAATTAAGCAACTTGCTTAACCACTGTGCTATGTTCAAGAATGTAAACTGTCAAGTGACAGACCCAAAGCATTTATAATGAAAAAAGGTGGAGAATCCAGACAGGAACACAGGTATCTCTCTTAACACCATGTTCTTTTCAACAGATTGATATCATCAGCATATATTTACATCTACACATAGCCGAACTACTTACCTGATTATGTGCATTAATGTTATAAGTTACTCAAAGAGTACATACTAGGTATTATCCTATTTTGCAATCCTAAATTGTGGTATTCTGATATTGAATTTCACATAGCAGATGACAGAGGACCATTACAAAGTTCTGAAGATAAGTAGCGGCTTTCATCATTTATTCACAAGACAGAGGGAATGAATAGCAAAAGGCTATATATAAAAACTAGAAAGTTAAAGATGACTCATGTTAACAAAATAAAATACATATAAGGTTAATGATTAGTGAGTGTAAGCAGATAAAAAACACTACAAAAGTAATGCACAAAAATATAATTTTTATTATATACCTAAGAGACTGTCAGTAAGAAAAATAATACAATATTGCTTCCTATATTACAGGCCTATAGTGATGATATGTAAAAGTTTAAAAGTACTAAGGTAATAACCAAAAAATATTTTAAACTATATAGGTGACAGGCTGAGTATGATTCTCTTTTTTAATCAGAAGCTTAAAATGGCCAACAAACATGACAGATTTACAACCTCCTTCCTCATAAAAGCAAAATGAAACCTTTTTGTCCTCATCCAAATTACATGTTATTATTTGGGACTGCAAAGCTTCCTACTTTCTTTTTTTGTCTAGTTATGCATCTACGCTATTACTCTGGAAATATAAATTGCAGTTTAGCTAAAAAATAAAAAAACTATGAGCTCTTCAAAGAAAAGGTTCAGTTTAAACACAAGTATAATTGATAGTTAATATTTTCATAATTTAAATAGTCAGGTGAAATACAAATGACTCACAGCCTACTTTGTTTTATGGAAAATACAGATGTATTCTTTACATTTTATCTAGTCACACTAACAACTAGCAAAGTCTTCAGTATGGGAATACCAATCTACTCAAGGACAACATACACGATAATATGAACTAATATAAAAGTGTTTTGCAGTGGTAATCACAAATTGTTCTTTTCAGATTTTATAGATTAAGAAGCCTATGGCAAACTATGAAATGAAAAGGGAGTTTTCACATAAAAGCTGTATGTCAGTCCAGTACAGTTTATTTCAAATAAGTTATTTTATTGATTTCCTAAGACTATGCATAGTATTCAAATCTGTGATTGTTATTTGGAGGTACTGTCACTTGGCTGATAAATACTCTTAAGAAAATTTTGATGGGGTTGCCTCTTAAATGGAGGTCAATGCTAAAACTACAGCAGCTACTGCCTCAGAGGACATACATATTTAAATACAATTGAAGAGTTATCAATCACAGAAGTTCTTACATGGTTTATAGTTCTTTCTCTTTCCTGGCTATTGCCTCTTAGTCATGTCACTGGTAATTAAAAATGTTATCACTTCAGAGATAGGATAATAACAGGGAAACAAACTTCAAATATACTGGTGGTAGTTGAAATTAATTTTAGAATTCAGTTTGTTCGAACCAATGCAGGAGAAGGCTAGTCTGAATAAAATCTGCATCATTTAAAAAGCAGTATTGTTACATTTTAGGTACAATGAATCACTCTAAAGACTTGCCTGATGGTAGACCTACTTTTACCTGAGTATTAATATGTGCAAATAAAAGCTCTTTGTATTTTAATGTGGCCTATTTTTTAATAGAAATAGCGATGTCTCATGAAATACTGCTCAAATTATTCATCTGATTAGCTAATTCTTCAGAAATAGGTAAATTTTAACCTAGCCCTTATCAAAAACAGAAGAAAAAAATAAGATTCCAAGTATCTGAACCCAATTATTACAATTCATCCTACTTAGTGTTCAGTAAAATTAAAGACAAATTGGTTACTAAATGCTTTCATGTGATGTTTCTGATAAAAAGATAGTTATAAATAAATGCACTACGTCCCCCTTACCAATATGAGCTCTGTCAGATATGATAAGTCTTTTTTCCCAGCCTTCCAGACCTAGAGGGAAGGGAAAAAAAGATACATTTAATTGAACATTTTGTATAATAATTTTTAAATCTTAATTTCCTTAGAAATACACTGTTTAAAAGTGTTTTTCACCAAAGTAGTCATTTTAGCATCTTTTCTTCTGCATAGGAAATATGTTTAACAAGAATTTTCTCACCTGTCATTCATTATACAAAGTCATTCACAAATTCTTTCTAAATGTTTTGCTCTAAAAAGCTCCAAACTCAAGCCAGCCATAGCCACATAAAATACTTTTAGGAATCCAAAACAGGAATGGTAGGAAATATCATTTTGTTGGGGTGGGGGGGTGGGGGTGAGGTTCAAAGCAAGGGGAGAATTTTGAGAAAAGGGAGTTAATTTTGGGTACGGCACCCTTTCCCAAAAGACAATTATAAAAAGTGTGATTAAACAAAATAATAAAATGTTCTAATTCCTCCAAAGTACTATCAATTACTGCACTTATCACACTGAATTATAAGACGATATATGTGTCTCCCCATTTAAGTGTGAATGCCTGAGTAGGGGCCATGAATTTTCATAGTATGGGCTCTGTCATCCAATAAATGTTCAAGAAAAATGATTGTTGAATGAATAAATAAATGAATCTAAATATTTTTCTTTAAAGAGAGTAACTTAGTATTCTAAGGATAAGCCACCAAGCCCTATTTTCAAAATTAGTATTTGAATATTAAAAATTAGTTGTTAATTTTGATAGTATCCAAAGATTTGTTTTACAAACATTCCTTATAGATGAAAGAAGTTATTAAGCCTCCCCCTCTATAGCTGTTTTTGACATGTAACACATATGTATTCTAAAGTTTGCTTAGGGAATATTATAACAAAATATTACAAAGAAACTCAATAAGTAGATTCAGCTGGGTTAGTAGGCCAGAAGGAAAAAGAGTAGGGCAAAATTGTAAAGGGGATGAAGGACAGCAGAGAGCAGCAAGGGAACCTCAAGGTGACCAATTAAAAAGGCACACACAACACACAGGTAAAAATGCAGGGAAGACAACAGAGATAATAGCAAGACAGGATTCTGTGAAGTCAGATTTAGTTGTTAGGAACACTTGAGGATGGATTGCTACTTTTAAACGTGAAAAATAAACTTTAACGATGTAATAGAATTTAGTTCTTTAAATATGAGCTACACTAATGATTTTCCTCAATTGTGCATCATTTGCATTGCCACATCCCCCTCAAACCCTAGCAAGGCAGCCAAACTGAATGTAAACAGACTTCCAAAAATCCAGAAGAGATTAGAAAAGGCAGGAAATCAAGTCTTTTTTTTTTTTTTTTTTTTTAAAGATGGAAGTGGATACATTGCATAGAAGAAGCATTTCCCTCATTTGGAGGCAGGGACCTAAAAAACCTCTTTTGTCCCTGGGTTGTAGTAACCAAGGGAGTTCCAGATCCTCTAGGAAATGAGACTAAAAGTGTACAAAATGGGCTACAGTGGCTTTCTGACTGCCTTAAGCTAATTTTTGGCTTGTGTAGAAGTGGATGCTAATGAGCACAAATGACATAATGAACTCATGAAATTCCTAGAGTTTTGCCACCAGCATATAGTAATTCTAGCTACCTAAAGTTTGCAGATGACCAATGTGTAAAAAATCAGGACTTACACAATGACCTTGTTATGTTTCTCTTTTGTTTAGAACACTGATTACAATGAATAAAATTTAATAACTGACATTAAAAATTCTGTCCTACAATAATCTGCAATTTTAAAGTAGAAGACAAAAATGTTAAGTTTTTCTGGAATGAGAGCCCAATAATACTTTATTAAAAAAAAAAAAATAACTGGCTGCCAGACGAAGCAGACTCATTCTTTCATACCTTTTCCTTTTTGAACATTTTTTTCTGCTTCCTCAAACAATCCCGGTAGATGAATTACCACACCATTTCCTAAAAAAAAAAAAACACAAATAAGCAAATCCCAAATTTAAACATCTATATTTATAATATAGACATACATCTTCAATAACCCTTTATCTAGAATAGTAGAAGAGTGAGGCACTTTGATTAGTAGGACATTCTAATTTATCAGGGAGTTACCACAGAAATGATTCCAAGTTTTAAATGGTAGTATAATGTAAATACATAATAGAACATAATACACAGAATATAAAACACAAAACTACACTCAATATAATTTGAAATTTCTTTGAAACAAAGTGAAACTATTATTTTGAAAGAAACTAGTTATATAGTTTTAGGCAAATTGAACCAGATCACAGTCTTTCAAATTGGGGACTCAAACCTATTAGTGGCCATAAAATCAATTTATTGGGTTGTGATGAGCATTTTTAAAAATAAAGGACTAGAAGAGAAAATATCAGATTGCATCTTATGTTATAAGCGTTCAGAATCAATCCATGAAACACAGACCTCTTGTATTTCTTAATATGCTTCATAGTGTTTGGAAAACTGATTTGATGATCTAACACTGTTATACAATTAAGATTGCCAATGATCAGAAATAAATGCAAAGTAATCATTCCAAAAAAGTATTAGTGCTAAATGATCTAAAAGAGTTGTAAAACAGCCAAAGTTAGGTATATGCAGAAGGTACCACTGTCAAGATTAATAAGCAATCAATGAATCATTTGATTAGAGATTAAATAAGTTTAGATTATGAAAAATAAACACTATTATCAATTGGGGGAAGAAAGTCCCTAAGTTCAGTTTATATACTTACCAATGAATGCAGTAACATTAGGATTAATTATTCCACTAGGTAAAAGATGAAAATCATACTCCACAGAATCTACAACAACTGTATGGCCAGCATTATTTCCTCCCTGAAATACAAGATTGGGAAAAATGAACCTGACAATAAATATGACAAGTAATATATCTCCTTCCAAAGTGAATTAATGATCTCCTGCTAAAATGTCAATAAGGCAACCCAAGTATTTGCCATGAATACTTATTCTTTACAGGCTTTACAATAGTTTGTCTATCCCCTCTCCTCTCCCTACTTGAATGGTTATTCCTAACAGGATCTGGAAATTGGAGAGTTCAGGTTTCTGGAAGATAGGAAGACATATCCCTTTTTATTTTATTTTATTTTTGGCTGGGTTGGGTCTTCATTGCTGCATGCGGGCTTTCTCTAGTTGCGGCGAGCAGGGACTGCTCTTTGTTGGGGTGCACAAGCTTCTCATTGCGGTGGCTTCTCTTGTTGCGGAGCATGGGCTCTAGGTGCACGGGCTTCAGTAGTTGTGGCACATGGGCTCAGTAATTGTGGCTTGTGGGCTCTGGAGCGCAGGCTTGGTACTTGTGGCGCACAGGCTTAGTTGCTCCATGGAATGTGGGATCTTCCCAGACCAGGGCTCGAACCTGTGTCCCCTGAATTGGCAGGCAGATTCTTAACCACTGCGCCAAACAGGGAAGTCCCATATCCCTTTTTAAAAGAGAGAAAAAAGCGAACAAAGTACAGGGAACAATTAGTTTGTTATTCTGTTTCCGGCACTATGTAGAACGTGTAGCAATCTAATTAATTTTCCATGATATTTATCTTAAAAAAATCCTTAAAATAGAAAAATCTATCCAGTTACCCTAACTTGATATAAATATTCATATAATTCTCATTGTCCTAAGAGTGTGTCAAGCAACTGTATGACCTAAAATTATTATTCTTACATGGACTTATCAACTAGGATATCTCCCAGGTAAATCCCTCAAATACTGGTTATCCTGGAGAATAATTTTTAAATTTTAAAATCAGTTTCGTGAGTTTGGTTAGTGACCGATTTCTTGAATCTGCTCATCTCTGGCTAAAGTAATACACTGGGTCAAGGAACCTCTAAAGCTGAGAATCACAGCATAAACCCATGGTGAAACTTCCACTCTATGAAACAAAATGTGAAGTTGAATTATAAAAATTAGGTACAAAGGAGACTGAATATTAGGTGACCAGATAATATTTCTAATTTCTAAGTTTAAAAAGCATGGGGAAAAGACACAATTTGATTATGTTTAAACTTCTACACAATACTAGCAAAAATTTTAAAATAAACAGCAAACTAGGAATATATCTGAACAAGTAAAAGCTTTAACAACATCTTTGTGGGACATTTAAAAAAAAAAAAACAATCAAAACGATATCTCCTGAGGATGACTAGTTCAACTTGATCGCAAGGCTATTTGACAAATGTATTTTACTTACTTTTACCATCATCATCATGAATTCACAAAAATGCCAGAAAAATAGGTCCTGCAAAAAAATCTTCAAGAAAGCAAACACTGACCAGAGCCTCCCATCAAGCCTCTTAGATAGCCTCAACCACCAGAGGGCAGACAACAGAAGCAAGAAAAACTACAATCCTGCAGCCTGTGGACCAAAAACCACAGTTACAGAAAGACAGAGAAGATGAAAAGGCAGAGGGCTATGTACCAGATGAAGGAACAAGAAAAAACCCCAGAAAAACAACTAAATGAAGTGGAGATAGGCAACCTTCCAGAAAAAGAATTCAGAATAATGATAGTGAAGATGATCCAGGACCTCGGAATAAGAATGGAGGCAAAGATTGAGAAGATGCAAGAAATGATTAACAAAGACCTAGAAGAATTAAAGAACAAACAAACAGAGATGACCAATACAATAACTGAAATGAAAACTACACTAGAAGGAATCAATAGCAGAATAACTGAGGCAGAAGAACGGATAAGTGACCTGGAAGACAGAATGGTGGAATTCACTGCTGCGGAACAGACTAAAGAAAAAAGAATAAAAAGAAATGAAGACAGCCTAAGAGACCTCTGGGACAACATTAAACGCAACAACATTCGCATTATAGGGGTCCCAGAAGGAGAAGAGAGAGAGAAAGGACCAGAGAAAATATTTGAAGAGATTATAGTCGAAAACTTCCCTAACATGGGAAAGGAAATAGCCACCCAAGTCCAGGAAGCGCAGAGAGTCCCATACAGAATAAACCCAAGGAGAAACACGCCGAGACACATAGTAATCAAAGTGGCAAAAATTAAAGACAAAGAAAAATTACTGAAAGCAGCAAGGGAAAAACGACAAATAACATACAAGGGAACTCCCATAAGGTTAACAGCTGATTTCTCAGCAGAAACTCTGCAAGCCAGAAGGGAGTGGCATGATATACTTAAAGTGATGAAAGGGAAGAACCTACAACCAAGATTACTCTACCCAGCAAGGATCTCATTTAGAGTTGATGGAGAAATCAAAAGCTTTACAGACAAGCAAAAGCTAAGAGAATTCAGCACCACCAAACCAGCTCTACAACAAATGCTAAAGGAACTTCTCTAAGTGGGAAACACAAGAGAAGAAAAGGACCTACAAAAACAAACCCAAAACAATTAAGAAAATGGTCATAGGAACATTCATATCGATAATTACCTTAAACGTGAATGGATTAAATGCCCCAACCAAAAGACATAGACTGGCTGAATGGATACAAAAACAAGACCCATATATATGCTGTCTACAAGAGACCCACTTCAGACCTAGGGACACATACAGACTGAAAGTGAGGGGATGGAAAAAGATATTCCATGCAAATGGAAATCAAAAGAAAGCTGGAGTAGCTATACTCATATCAGATAAAATAGACTTTAAAATAAAGAATGTTACAAGAGACAAGGAAGGACACTACATAATGATCCAGGGATCAATCCAAGAAGAAGATATAACAATTATAAATATATATGCACCCAACATAGGAGCACCTCAATACATAAGGCAACTGCTAACAGCTATAAAAGAGGAAATCGACAGTAACACAATAATAGTGGGGGACTTTAACACCTCACTTACACCAATGGACAGATCATCCAAAATGAAAATAAATAAGGAAACAGAAGCTTTAAATGACACAATAGACCAGATAGATTTAATTGATATATATAGAACATTCCATCCAAAAACGGCAGATTACACGTTCTTCTCAAGTGCACACGGAACATTCTCCAGGATAGATCACATCTTGGGTCACAAATCAAGCCTCAGTAAATTTAAGAAAATTGAAATCATATCAAGCATCTTTTCTGACCACAACGCTATGAGGTTAGAAATGAATTACAGGGAAAAAAACGTAAAAAAGACAAACACATGGAGGCTAAACAATACGTTACTAAATAACCAAGAGATCACTGAAGAAATCAAACAGGAAATAAAAAAATACCTAGAGACAAATGACAATGAAAACACGACGACCCAAAACCTATGGGATGCAGCAAAAGCGGTTCTAAGAGGGAAGTTTATAGCTATACAAGCCTACCTAAAGAAACAAGAAAAATCTCAAGTAAACAATCTAACCTTACACCTAAAGAAACTAGAGAAAGAAGAACAAACAAAACCCAAAGTTAGCAGAAGGAAAGAAATCATAAAGATCAGAGCAGAAATAAATGAAATAGAAACAAAGAAAACAATAGCAAAGATCAATAAAACTAAAAGCTGGTTCTTTGAGAAGATAAACAAAATTGATAAGCCATTAGCCAGACTCATCAAGAAAAAGAGGGAGAGGACTCAAATCAATAAAATCAGAAATGAAAAAGGAGAAGTTACAACAGACACCGCAGAAATACAAAACATCCTAAGAGACTACTACAAGCAACTTTATGCCAATAAAATGGACAACCTGGAAGAAATGGACAAATTCTTAGAAAGGTATAACCTTCCAAGACTGAATCAGGAAGAAACAGAAAATATCAACAGACCAATCACAAGTAATGAAATTGAAACTGTGATTAAAAATCTTCCAACAAACAAAAGTCCAGGACCAGATGGCTTCACAGGTGAATTCTATCAAACATTTAGAGAAGAGCTAACACCCATCCTTCTCAAACTCTTCCAAAAAATTGCAGAGGAAGGAACACTCCCAAACTCATTCTATGAGGCCACCATCATCCTGATACCAAAACCAGACAAAGACACTACAAAAAAAGAAAATTACAGACCAATATCACTGATGAATATAGATGCAAAAATCTTCAACACAATACTAGCAAACAGAATCCAACAACACATTAAAAGGATCATACACCACGATCAAGTGGGATTTATCCCAGGGATGCAAGGATTCTTCAATATACGCAAATCAATCAATGTGATACACCATATTAACAAATTGAAGAATAAAAACCGTATGATCATCTCAATAGATGCAGAAAAAGCTTTTGACAAAATTCAACACCCATTTATGATAAAAACTCTCCAGAAAGTGGGCATAGAGGGAACCTACCTCAACATAATAAAGGCCATATATGACAAACCCACAGCAAACATCATTCTCAATGGTGAAAAACTGAAAGCATTTCCTCTAAGATCAGGAACGAGACAAGGATGTCCACTCTCACCACTATTATTCAACATAGTTCTGGAAGTCCTAGCCACGGCAATCAGAGAAGAAAAAGAAATAAAAGGAATACAAATTGGAAAAGAAGAAGTAAAACTGTCACTGTTTGCGGATGACATGATACTATACATAGAGAATCCTAAAACTGCCACCAGAAAACTGCTAGAGCTAATTAATGAATATGGTAAAGTTGCAGGTTACAAAATTAATGCACAGAAATCTCTTGCATTCCTATACACTAATGATGAAAAATCTGAAAGAGAAATTAAGGAAACACTCCCATTTACCATTGCAACAAAAAGAATAAAATACCTAGGAATAAACCTACCTAGGGAGACAAAAGACCTGTATGCAGAAAACTATAAGACACTGATGAAAGAAATTAAAGATGATACCAACAGATGGAGAGATATACCATGTTCTTGGATTGGAAGAATCAACATTGTGAAAATGAGTATACTACCCAAAGCAATCTACAGATTCAATGCAATCCCTATCAAATTACCAATGGCATTTTTTACGGAGCTAGAACAAATCATCTTAAAATTTGTATGGAGACACAAAAGACCCCGAATAGCCAAAGCAGTCTTGAGGCAAAAAAATGGAGCTGGAGGAATCAGACTCCCTGACTTCAGACTATACTACAAAGCTACAGTAATCAAGACAATATGGTACTGGCACAAAAACAGAAACATAGGTCAATGGAACAAGATAGAAAGCCCAGAGATTAACCCACGCACCTATGGTCAACTAATCTATGACAAAGGAGGCAAAGATATACAATGGAGAAAAGACAGTCTCTTCAATAAGTGGTGCTGGGAAAACTGGACAGCCACATGTAAAAGAATGAAATTAGAATACTCCCTAACACCATACACAAAAATAAACTCAAAATGGATTAGAGACCTAAATATAAGACTGGCCACTATAAAACTCTTAGAGGAAAACATAGGAAGAACACTCTTTGACATAAATCACAGCAAGATCTTTTTCGATCCACCTCCTAGAGTAATGGAAATAAAAACAAAAATAAACAAGTGGGACCTAATGAAACTTCAAAGCTTTTGCACAGCAAAGGAAACCATAAACAAGACGAAAAGACAACCCTCAGAATGGGAGAAAATATTTGCAAATGAATCAATGGACAAAGGATTAATCTCCAAAATATATAAACAGCTCATTCAGCTCAATATCAAAGAAACAAACACCCCAATCCAAAAATGGGCAGAAGACCTAAATAGAAATTTCTCCAAAGAAGACATACAGACGGCCACGAAGCACATGAAAAGATGCTCAACATCACTAATTATTAGAGAAATGCAAATCAAAACTACAATGAGGTATCACCTCACTCCTGTTAGAATGGGCATCATCAGAAAATCTACAAACAACAAATGCTGGAGAGGGTGTGGAGAAAAGGGAACCCTCTTGCACTGTTGGTGGGAATGTAAATTGATACAGCCACTATGGAGAACAATATGGAGGTTCCTTAAAAAACTAAAAATAAAATTACCATATGACCCAGCAATCCCACTACTGGGCATATACCCAGAGAAAACCGTAATTCAAAAAGACATGTGCACCCGAATGTTCATTGCAGCACTATTTACAATAGCCAGGTCATGGAAGCAACCTAAATGCCCATCAACAGATGAATGGATAAAGAAGTTGTGGTACATATATACAATGGAATATTACTCAGCCATAAAAAGGAACGAAATTGAGTCATTTGTTGAGAAGTGGATGGATCTAGAGACTGTCATACAGAGTGAAGTAAGTCAGAAAGAGAAAAACAAATATCGTATATTAATGCATGTATGTGGAACCTAGAAAAATGGTACAGATGAGCCAGTTTGCAGGGCAGAAGTTGAGACACAGATGTAGAGAATGGACATATGGACACCAAGGGGGGAAAACTGCGATGAGGTGGGGATGGTGGTGTGCTGAATTGGGCGATTGGGATTGACATGTATACACTGATGTGTATAAAACTGATGCCTAATAAGAACCTGCAGTATAAAAAAACAAACAAAACAACTAATACTAAACTTTCATTGGGTTATTTGTATGGAAATATATTAATATAAATGTTTCAGACATTACATGAAATTTCTAAAAATCTTATATTTGTATTTGTATGGAAATATGTATGGAAATATGTTAATATAAATGTTTCAGACATTACATGAAATTTCTAAAAATCTTATATTTGTATTTGTATGGAAATATGTTAATATAAATGTTTCAGACATTACATGAAATTTCTAAAAATCTTATATTTGTATTTGTATGGAAATATGTATGGAAATATGTTAATATAAATGTTTCAGACATTACATGAAATTTCTAAAAATCTTATATTTGTATTTGTATGGAAATATGTTAATATAAATGTTTCAGACATTACAGGAAACGTCTAAAAATCTTATATGTTCTGGTATAATGTTATAAGTAATAATCCTAGTTATTACTTTAAAATGTATATCTCAGAAATAACTAATTTTCTTGTCAACTGCATTATTATGAACTTTCATCAAATCTTTAACCATGGTCATTTTTAAGTCTTTTGTCATTTACAGACAGTTCTGGGTGTACTCTGATGATTTTGCAAATATGTTCCTATAAAAGGGTTTCATCTTCAAGAAATTCATGGAAAAGACTCTGACAAGTACAGGTTTCTGGTAACTGACTGTACTGCTGAACTGAATGAATAAGCATTTTCAGAACTCTAATGAAAAACTGATGAACTCATAAAAGTGCTAACAAAAGATCAAGATGAAAAAAAAGAAATTAATTACATGGGACTGAGTGAACTGATGAGGATGAGTATAATTTTTGTGACTTTCTGTCTGAATTAAAAAAAAAAAAAAATCCCACAAGGACTCAGAGGCAAAGAATATACAAATCAATTTTCACGGCAAAGTAAAGGAGCTGTTACAGTGGAGGATTACTGGACTGAATGTCAATATTATGACATAGTATAAGTGTGTTTCATGTTTGGTAATTGCAATCATTGTTGTTTTTGTTGTGGTCATCCATGTACAATGCTTGGTGTCAGTCTATTTATCTCTTGTAAAAATAAAATACAGTGTGTGTGTGTGGAAAAAAAAAAAAAAAAAAGAAAGCAAACACTTATTTACACTGTGTTTTGCACTGTACAGAGCAAAGAATTCCTTGCTTAAAGACTAGTGTATGTCGCGTAAATTAAAAAAAAAGACTTGGTGGTGGTGGCCTATAGTCCACAAGATAACAGGTAGATGACAAGACACAGGAAAGACAGAAGTGGTAGTGTTAAGCAATACCTCCTTCACTTGATACCATCAAGGCAACAGGTGAATATTTTTTACTATTTATTTTTTGTAGGCAACATCTGCATATGATACAAAAGGCACAGAAGGATGCACAATAAAAAGTGAAGTCCTTCCCATACTCCACCCTCCCCTTCCCTGGTACAAGGCTGCTGTTACCACCAGCTTTTTGTGTCCTTCCCTAAGTAATTTTGCATATACAAACACATATTTATACATTGTTTTATTCCACCTATACAAATGGTAGCAAAGATACACACCTGGGCAGCTTGCTTTTTTACTTAACATATCTTGGAGCTCATTCCATAACCTTGTAAACAGAACATCTCTTTCAACAGATGCACTACATTCCTTTTTATATGGACACATAATTTATTAAACTGGTCCCAAAGAAAGGCATTCAGATTGTTTCCAACCTTTTGTCATTATTAACGATGTCACAATACACTTCCTGGTACACACTTTACTATTATTTCACACTTGGCAAGTTTATCACCAATCCTGACAGAATCTTAAAACATATATTACATAACAAAAGAATATATTAAAAAAAAAAAGAATATATTGATCTTAACTTAAAGTCTTTTTTAAATAACCCACAGGACAATTCTTACTTGGTTTTTACGGTTTTCCTTTTACTCTATCCCTCATACCAATATTAGTCCTTTTATCACAGCTTTTTATGATTTAGGAAACGTCCCCCAACTTTTCAGGAAAAATCTTTTCAGAGTATGAAGGTCACTAAAATTTCCTCAAATCCTAGGAAAGTGTTAATTTGTTATTATAACTATTTACTCTAAATTGTTATAAAACACTAAATTTAATGAATTTGTATTAAACTGTTAATAGTATTGATGACTTTTGAGACAACCAATAAAGCATTATTATTTAAGCAGAACCAGTTTTCTTTTTAATCCATCATTTGCTTAATATAAAAAACAATCTACTCTGTAATTTTGATGTAGACCTTTAAAGTAAGTCTCCTTTACACAAAGTTATTTTTACAGATATACTAATCATTTGGTGAAATAATTATTAACTCGGTTGTTCTTGTGTGTAACAAAGCCTACTACTCTCTTAGATAATATCTTACCAAGACAGGAAGTAATGATGGAAAGATAGTGGCTGATATGTTTGTTTGTTTGAGGCAGGTGGTTGTGATTGGTGATAAATGACTTGAGGGCAATAAATTGCTTTAATTCTTTGAGTTCTTCCAAGTTTACATACAGGTGGTGGTTCAGGCTGGAAAAGTTCAGCTGCAGAAGGCTTGAAATCACACTTTAGTGAACAGCTTGCTCACTCAAACATTAACCAAGATTTTTCAATAACCAATGCCTTATTAAGAATTACCATATGGTTTAAATCCCATTGAAATTGTTTGACTGAGTAGGAAAATATGGTTAAATAAACCCAAGAATAACCTTAAAATTTTCCTATTAAGGAGTTAGGGGAGAAAATGTAAGTGCTTATTAGTATATTCAGTCACTAGTGCCCTAAGAGGGAGTTGGGGTATAATAGCTTCTAATCTTGAAACACTCACCGTGCAGAAAAGAGTCCTGAGGTGAACGGAGAAGGAGCTACTCACAAGGAATTTCTTGACAAATTAAATCTACATATATAAAATAAGTTTGAGTATAGGGTCATTTCACCAAAAGCCCCAGATGAAGCTTCAAATTTGAAGTGCCTACTTGGATGCTAACCTAAAATACTTATAAATTGTGTGGAATATACAAAATTCTTCTTGGGAGCTCAGGAAATTGTCCTGAAACACAGGTCCATGGAAAGGTCACATGTTATTAGCAGATAGCAAAACAAAGAAGTTTCAATAGGACCACCACTGCCAGCCTCACCCAACCACCAATACCCACTACGAAGTGACAAGGGCAGATACAGTCCTCCCTCCATATCCACAGGAGATTGGTTCCAGGACTCCCACAGATACCAAAATCCACAAATGTTTAAATCCCTTGTATAAAGTAGCGTAGTACTTGCATACAACCTACGTGCATCCTCAAGTATACTTTAAATCATCTCTAGATTACTTATAATACCTAATACAACGTAAATGCTATGTAAATAGTTGCCAGCATGGCAAATTCAAATTTTGCTTTATGGAAGTTTCTGGAATTTTTTTTCAAATATTTTCGACTGATGGTTGATTGAATCCTTGGATGCAGACCCCAGGGATATGGAGGGTCAACTGTACTCTGAACTGCAGGCTCCCACATTTGTGATGGAATGCTTCTCACATGGGCAACTCTATGTAGTATGTACCAAGATAAGTAGCAAGGACGTATCTGTTTAATTATGCTTAACAATTCTCCTAAGTAGCACTGGGAAGGCCAGATAAATGATGGGAGATAAATATATCCCTATTTCTACTGATACTTTTAACAGACTCCCCGAAGCAAATTTAGTAAACTATCCTCCCAGATACTAATCACATATTAATATTAATTAATATTAATCACATATTAATAGTTATACATAACTATTGCTATACATAACCTCTTGCTGCTTTGGTAAATTCCCATAACACTTATGATCCCACTCATTCATGCAGCATTTAACAAATATCTCTAATTATCATAGTTGTATATTTTATACTACTTAACTAAAAAAACAAATATGTTCAATTAATTGTTATACAAACAAGGAGCTGTGGAATAGTAATTAATGCTGTTTTCCAGATCAGTTATTATCAATAGAGAAAATATTTCTTAATGAATCTCAGATGTCTTAATTTTTGAACATTTTTAATTTTAAAATGTCCCATCTAAAACCCCAAGAAACAAACCAACCAGTGGAGCCCAAAAGTGGCTGCATAGTGTGTGGGAAGTCTCTTTGAGGAAAAACCGAAGTTTATAATGCCTTATATGATATTTTTTCTTATATTAAATAACAAGAACAAATGTAAAATTCAGTGGGGATAGATGTGAGACGATCTTTAAGTACAAGGGCTCACTACTTCTTCGCTCCCCCCGCAGTGACCAATAAAGTTCTATGACATTGTTAGTACTCATTTGATATGGACTGATTAATTTTAGAAAACAAAACTCTACAAGTCTGAGAAAATAAAGCCATTCTACTGCCTCCCAAAAAAGAATAAATGCAAATTAATAGTACTCAAGTAAAGAATATATCAAAAAAAAAGATATCCAGTCATCCAATCAGCACTCACCACAATCACAAAAACATCCCCTAATTTGGTGTTTATTTTACCTATTTTCTTTGACCATTATTCTTACATTAAGATTGAATGTAAATATTAAATAAGCTTCCTAATGACCAGGAAAAAACTGTATCTCATTGAAATAAATTAGAACATTATGATGGGGGCGGGGGGAGCAGAACTAAAATTCTGTGTTCTCAAAGATGAAGAGCAAAGTTTCTTGTATGTACTTTTAGTTTTTAAAAACCAATACAGCTAACTCTCATTATTTTAATTACAGTTAAAATAATAAAAACCTATTTAACACCAAACATTCTTCCCTCTAGAAAAGCACTAGCGGTCTACAGTGATATTAGAAAACAGTTTACAAATGAGAATCACCCTGAATTAATGTTTCCTCATTTCTTAATTTTCCCATATGAAATTAACTGTAGGTCAGCTATACCTTTTGTATGTTCAGTCCCTCTGCTTCCCTTCTCCCTCACCCCTTACTTTGTAAATCATAGTAATCATCCCCTCTGTCCACAGTAATTGATCCAGACAGGGAAACCTGATCCAAGCTTGAGCCAATCAAGCTCCTCTCGGGAATTTGATTTTCAAAGTCAGAGATGGCTATCACCTAAGGGAGCATCCTAAAGAGAAAGGCTGCCAGTTCTGGCTGTTGAGATCCCAGGAGCTGTCTGCCTTTGTCTCAGGCCACTCTAAGGTTTAGGCATCTTGGTCTTCCTTTAAACATACTGGCATTTTGCTTAACACAATCTCTTTCCCTTGCTTGCAGACAAAGAATCCAAATGATTCACAAAACAAACTCATTGCAACATGGTATGTATACAGCTGGCTCTCTAAGTTCACATCTTGTGCTAGTAATAACTGAATATAAAATGATTAACTTGTGTACACCTGAAACTAATTGTAAATCAACTATACTTCAATTAAAAAAATGATTAACTTCTAAATTTTAATATTTATGCTGTCAAGAACCTCTAAAACATGGTACTGCAGGATACAGGGATGATATAATATTATTTAGTATTTAGTTATTTTGTAACTGTTCTCTTAAATATCATATAAGGCATTACAGACTTATGTTTTTCCTCAGAGACTTGCCACACAATATGAAGCCACTTTTGGGCTCCACTGGTTTGTTTATTTCTTGGGGTTTTAGACAGTATATTTCAAAATAATAGTATTTAATTCTTTTATATTGTTTCCATGTGTACTTTTTTCCCCCCCAATTTAATTTTAAACTTAAGAAAGTCAGGAGACAAATGTTTTAAAGTTTCTTTCCACCACTCCTCAGAACCAGAGGCTGTCAAGCCCAACTCTAGAATAAAAGTTTGGATCAGGAAATGTTGATATGTGTAAGTTTCCAATTAAGAAGGTCCAGGAGAGATTTAAAAAAAAAAATTTAGACAGGAACAAAATGACATTAGTCTGCAAAAGTGACTCCTGAGTCTTAACTTCTTAGTTTGCTCCTAGGTCTTCCTCTTCCCAAAATCACTCTCGCAACTAAGTGAGTTTCTGCTGGGAGAGGAGATGAAGGCAGTCAGTGTTACAACCCGAAACAATGATGTCTCTTTTTAGCAATAGTGTTGTGGGCTAACAAGCTCATGCACATAGCCAAGAGGCATTTCTCAGGCCACTTAGGCCTCTAAAATAGTATGTGTCTTCTCTTTGTTCTTTTTGCTCTGAATACATGAACACTGTACAGTAATCACAGAGCTCAAAATGAACATCAATCAAGAAGTCGGAGTAAACACTATGGATTACAGCAGAGCACAGCAATGTCGAAGACCCCATGCCTTTGAACTATTCCAGCAATCAAAAAAGTGTTCCCACTTCCTACCTAGTCTTCAAGCTTCTTAGAAACCTAACAATCTTTTGAGTCGGTGCTTACTACCTGTGCTGTTTTTCTTGGTAAACACTGAAAGGCCTGTGTCCCTTTCCTGATGAAACATTTCACTATTTGCCAAAACTAAAACATATCAATCCACAGCAATAAAGCAATTATAAACAAGGATGACTGTTCTTTTATAAAAACATTCATATAATTGCAATTAGCTTATGATTTCAAAGTAGAGCAGGTTTAAGTTACTAGCAGTAAGTTGATCAAATTAAACTATTCAACAGTAACCAGACACACTAGATAGGAAAACATATACAGGGTATCTGAATTTCTTTTTAGCAAAGACACCCAAGTATACTGCTCAGTTATCTCTTAAAGGCTTACGGTATCTGCTTTACCTTACAGTATTATGGTTACCTTCCAGTTTCATACACAGATAAATGTCACACAAATGACAAAAATCTCAAGTACCTTGTATTTTGTACCTTAAATTACCATTATAAAACAACTTCTCACAACGAAAATGGAACGAGGCATTACCTTGGAGGATCTCAGTTTCCTAATTAAGAAGCTCTAGACTCTAGGTACCAAACTCTAATATACACACTTAACTAAACAACGGTCAGAGATGACCAGGGTCATAGTCAGGAAGATCAGACATGCAAGCAAAAAATGCATAAACCAATAATGTTGTGCAGCTCTCTGTAAATGCTTGATAAAAATTCACTTAATCATTACATTTATGGAAGTATTTTCTTAAAACACATTGAAATTGAACTGCAGATTTCAAGTCAAAAAAGTTTTCTCTCATGAATAAAATTCTTCCTTTAAAAGGGTTTTTAAAAGCTTGATACAAAAATCCCATTTTAAAAAATTTCATGGGACCTCTTTTTTTTAAAACGGAATTTTATTATATTGAATTAAATATAATTAAAAGTTGGTCCAATGTAAAGAACCATTCCATCTTGGAGCCAGAGTAGCCATGGGAACTGTCCTCTATTTACTGTTCTTTCTTTCTTTCTTTCTTGACTGAAGTATAGTTGATTTACAATGTTGTGTTAGTTTCAGGTGTACAGCAAAGTGATTCAGTTATACATACATATGTATATTTTTTAATAAATATTTATTTATTTATTTTTGGCTGCGTTGTGTCTTCATTGCTGCACACGGGCTCTGCCTAGTTGCGGCGAGCCGGGGCTACTCTTCGGTGCGGTACGCGGGCTTCTCATTGCGGTGGCTTCTCTTGTCGCGGATCACGGGCTCTAGGCATGCGGGCTCAGTAGTTGTGGCTCATGGGCTCTAGAGCGCAGGCTCAGTAGTTGTGGCACACAGACTTAGTTGCTCCGTGGCATGTAGGATCTTCCCAGACCAGGGATCGAACCTGGGTCCCCTGCATTGGCAGGCGGATTCTTAACCACTGTGCCACAGGGGAAGTCCCATACATATATATTTTTTTCAGATTCTTTTCCCCTTATAGGTTATTACAAAATATTGAGTATAGTTCCCTGTGCTATACATACTTACTGTTCTTTTCAATTGCTTTCCCCAGACAATACTGAATACCTCAATATCCCTTTGACGTTAGATAAAAGTATTCTAATATCACCAGTCTTCACTTATTGGTATGTAGCTCAACCACATTAATCTTTGGTGTCAAAATCTGACCTAGTCCCCAAAAGATACTATAAGTAGATTTGTATTCAGTTACAGTAAGTAAGCTATTAACTATATTATCAATTTACCAGTTCACTCTAGATTTGTTCTAGGCAAAAGTTTTTCCTAGAGATACTTAAAACTACCGAACTAACTCACCCGTTCTCACCAAAATTAAAGAAACAGAATAATATTGATCTGATACTGAGACAACCTCATATAATTTAAAAATATATACCTCAAAAATAGTGATAATGGTATATTATATACACTAATACAATAAGTTTAAATAGTGAACAACTTGGGACATCCTCATTGACCAAACTTTGAGATCTACTGTCCTCAACAAGGAAAAACTATTTACTAGAATCACAGGGCATTCAACTGAAATTTGCTGAGGAAATACACAAAAATGATACAATTATCAGTTATCTATTTTCTCATAGATACAAGAAATAAGTCTAAAGTAAACTAGTAAAGCCTTTGAACATAACAGTACAACGTAAAAAATACTAGCTAAAAATACTACTTAACAAATGTTAATCCAAGGAAAGTTGGGGATTCCACGTTAAACTCATGCCAATAGTCAATTAAATTGTCCAGGGGTATGTTAAAATAATTCAGGAAAGGGCTAAACTACTGAATTCACAGAAATTTCTAAGGGTGATCCAGGTCACCCAATAATTATTTGTTGAGTATTTACTTCCTCTCTGCCTCACACAGTACTGGGTGCTATGGAAGAAAACAAAAAAGGAACAAGTCCTCTTTTTGAGAAAACGTACATTCTAGTAGGGAAAACACAGTAATCCGAGAAAGCAGGAGTTAACCAAGTACACCACACACTGGTATACATTTATGTAGGCACTTGGGAAATACTACATATAAAAAACAATCCTGATAGGAGACACAGAAATAGCAACTGTTATAAAACTGGAAGAATGGCTTACCTTAAATGCTAATTCTCCACCATCTTCAAAATTATGGAAAGTGGTTTAGAAGATAATTTTAGCTGTATAAGGTCAAGGCATTAAAAAACACTGAAATTATTCTCTTTTAAATTATCTTTCAACCTTTCTGATTATTTCAAGGAGAACGTCTCAGTTGCGGCTGGTATGTCTTTTACATTTCTTTATCACTTGCTAATAGCTGGTTTCAGAGCCTTCAGCAAATACCAGCATCTAGCTAGAAATTAACATTTTTTTTCATTGTGTTTACTTTTATGGCCAACTTTATATAGCAAGTGACAGGATATACTTTCCCTTTATAATTAATTTTAGTTAATATTTTCTCTTTATATTAACTTTAAAGCCCTGGGGGAAAAAACACAAAGAAATACTCTTCTAGCTATTCCTGATGACAGGCAACTTCATGCCTGTAGTTGTAGCTAAGACTACTAAGCTTTACTTTCTCCAGAACAATAAATAAGCCCATGCTTAAGGTCTGGTATAAAGTACAATAGTTAAAATCTCTGTAGTTTCTACTCAGCAAAATAAAGAAAATAAAGAATAATAGATTATTTTAAGAGTATTTGGGGAGAAAAAAAAAGTAATATTCTCCTAATAAAACTATTTTTGTGTTGCCAGGAAGGAGCCTTCCTATTCCCATACTTTAACCCTTTGAAAAACCTGTACTAGTACCCATCTCTATCCCCACCCTGGGAAATACTTGTTTAAGAAACAGTTGTCCACTAGACTATAAGCTCCCTGTGGGCACAAGCCCTGCCTTTTTCAGCTTTTAACTCTGGGGCTAAGTGGTCCCCTGTAGGTATTCATTATGTGATTGTTGGAGAATGAACTGTGCCAGGAATTGGTCCTATACTTAATTCTTCTTCTCTTTTTCTTAAAAGACCTATCGATTTAAAATTAAGTCATCCTTTCATGCAAGTCCTACACACTTATTTAAGGATCTAGTGTATCTAACAAGTTATAAGTAACTTCCTATAAATCTTGAATCTAAAATACAGGTCTTAAGTGCTATGATGATGAAAATGCCACTAGCTTTGCATATATTCCTTCCAAAAAGGCATTTTATATATTAAAATATATAGTTAAATGCAGTGTCAGCTTTTCTTTTTAAAAAAACTGTATTTTTATTGGAAAAAATTCCTTATTTTATGATTCCATTAGAGATACATTATGTGTATACCACTTCTGGAGAAAGACTGTATAAAATTTGAGATTATGGCATAAATATGACAAAAATATACTGCTTAAACTCTAACAAAGTGCATATTATTTTCAATAATACACAAAATTTGAATCATCAAACATGGCAATTCAAGCTCAAAATGTCTTTCCTAAAGTTGACTTTTCCCAGCTCTCTATACATATTTATTAAGAATTTCAACATTCCATAACCATCAATTTTATAAGTCAGGAGAACTTCAGTAAGTAGATGTCAGCTTGCTAGGACTGACCAGATGATATAAAGTTACCAAGGTCAATCACAAGGGATATTCTTAAGTCTATTCATTACTTATCTGCCTGCACTAACAAGACATAAGAATCCTTCTAATGATGAGCTCTTAAAAGGCACTAGAAGAATACAACACTTTTTAAATTATATAAGGAAGGTAGTAAGTCAAAACTTTCCAGGTGAGTAAAGTCTGCCTAACAAGTCTGCTCATATGTTTCTTCTCTATCTTCAGCTAACATTTTAAAGCCAAACTTGGCTCCTTCTCAGTCACTTCTCTCTAGACTTTCCAAGGGCATCAGATCAGATTGGTCCATGAGCTCCTTCAAGACTACTTTTTACAGTAACACAGTAGCACCTTCTCCAATCAACAAACTAATTCTACTCATTTCAAAGGGATGTTAAAACTGAGGATCTTTCAGAATAAAGGTAGAATGGTCACATTCCCAAAACCTTCTTACAAGCCATAATGTAGCTGAACCCAAGTACTACTATTTCTGTGTAAGGAAGATGTCAGAAATGACAGCGAAGTAAATAAACAGGTCTCAGCCTCTCCCCTCCTACCCAGAAAGAGTTAGGTATTTTCATACTTCTTTCCCCACAGCACAGCCAGATCTGATTTTAAGACAAAAGGAAGGTGAAGGCCAGCCTTCTGGAGCAGCTCCTAAGGCAGTGTGAGGCAACCCCTTTAGGGGTGTTATTAAGTAAGGTATGTGTGTTGCCAGAGGGGTGGAGGAATAGAAGGCTAGAAGGGAGGTGGTGGTGGTGGTGGTGGTGGTGCTAGTGGTAATACTAAGAGGCAACTGGTGCAACAGCTGTCTTAACCAAGGAATGGGCAGGATGGATTTCTGCATGCAAAAAACAAGATTTTTATTTAACTTTTGATGTGCCTATGATTACCTTTTCTGCATGCTCAAATGGTACTCAATTTTAGGTAGAAAACTTCCAACCAAGTGGGCCTATGAACTTGTTAGAACGTACACAGCATCATTATATTGTGCCAGGTAAGTTCATGAAGAAGAAACATTCTTGCAACCTAAACAGACAGTAGTTAACATCAGATATTACACTACCATTCGTTTTGAAAGTGGTTATTGCTCAACTATTTCGAATTTTGAAATTGGTAATAGTCATCTAAGAGCCTTTACAAAGGCCTAGCCTCTAGTCTGCTTCAAAGCAAACGACAAATAGGAAGAAAGCTTACATTGAAAACCACGTGTCTCCCGGTAGGAAGTACCTTACCATTCCATTTCCCGAAAGTTCAGTCTAGATGTGAGCGTAACACTGTAAATATTTCTAAATACTAGATTTGACACTCGTGTATTTCACTTGCCTCAATCGTAAAAGAGCTGGGTGGGATTCCCACCTCTGGGACCAACATGTAAAACTAATCTCCCCTTAGTATACCGGGTACAGAGTAAAAACACCGGGGCCACTAAACAGTCATCAAACAGCCCTAAGCCCCGGAGGTGGGTTCTCATGTCAACAAAGTGGCCCGGAGGAGGCAAAGCTCTGCAAGCTCAGGGCCTGCAGGTGGGGGAGTGGTGAGTCTGGATTTCAGGGCGTTTCGGCCCACTTGGTCTCCCTGAGCGGATGGGTGATGATGGGGAAGGTTTTGCGGCCCCGTAGGATCTCCGCCCAGAGTCGCCAGCAGGCCTCGGGCGGTAGCTCCTCAAATTCGAACAGTAGCCCACCTCCACCCCGGCCTCAGTCCTGGGTTTGAGCACTGGTCCCCAGACCGAAAACTGCAACTCCCCAGGCATCGCGCATCTCAAAGGCTCCCCGTCAAGCCTCATCTTCCTCCTGAGCCACCCCGAGCCCTCAGCCCAAGGCCCCAGGGCAGGGGTCTCCGACCTCCCGCCATTTCTCCACGTCGCCGCAGCTCATAATAAGAGGAAAGAACCTCAAGGTGACACCTTATTTTGGACGGTGGATGCGAGTTCTGGGCCCGAGCTCAGGGGCCGGCTTCCCATCAGAGCCCGGCCGCCTCACCTGGCAGCGGCACACGATGTCTGCGTCCTGCGCCAGCAGATCCACCACCTTCCCCTTGCCTTCGTCGCCCCACTGCGCGCCGAGCACCACCGTCACCCGGTTCCCTCCGGGCCGCGCCCTGGGGCGGCCGCAGTCGCCGTTGGGCAAGGAGGATGCCGCCGGGTTGGTCTCTGCGAACGCCATGGCTCCAGAGACGCGAGGAGAGCCCGAAGGGGACGCGGGCGGCCGGGAGTGCTCGAACTGAACTGCTCTGCGGCCGCCAGCCACATGCGGAGGAAGAAGGAGCCAGAGCCAGCCCGCCCCCGCCCCGCCTGCCGGGTCGCCACCCTCCCGCCAGGCCCGCCCCACGCTCCCGCCGCCCTCTTGTCGGGGGGAACCAGGACCTCCCGGAGGACGCCGGCCTCGGCAGCACCGCCCCCCAGGAAAAGGCCACGCCCCCTCCACGGCCGGGCGCGCCCCTCCAGGGCGAACCGGGCGAGCGGAAAGGGGCGGGGGCGGGGCTTCGAGCGCGCTTCAGCCTCAACGCCCCGCCCACCCGCCCTTCCTCCCGCTTTTCAAACTGGAGAGGCGGGGAGGTGTGCGCCTGTGCGTCAGACTACAACTCCCGGCAGCGCTCTGGCGGAAGCGACGTATACCGGTGATTTGGTGTCTGCCATCTGCACGTTTCAGTCTCTGAAAATGTTCATATTTAAATAATTTTTAATTTGTTTTTATTAAGGGATGAGATAGCGTGTACAAAATACAAAGGGTGCAATTTCAAAATACAAATGGGATGAAATTGAAACGTACTATAGATTTAGAATTTGGAAAGTAAAGTTCTGGAAGTAAGAACAGAGATGGGAACAGGCATCAAAAAGGCAAACTCAAAAGTAAAGCAGTAATGTAGAGGACATTAGGCCTGTAAATCTAGAGAACACGTAGAGTCCTATACCTTCTCATATTACATATTAGTAACAGAAGTTCAGAGAGAAGGAATGAATTGCCCATGTCATACAATATATGCCGAATACTATAATGCACTTTTAATTCCCACAACCATATGAGGTAGGTAAAACTATCTTATCCTTATTTTACAGGGTTTAAAAGTTAGTAAACTTCCTCTAGTGAGGGCTGAATTGGTACCTAGATGGTCTGAGTCCAGAGCCCAAGTCCTTTCTGTAGTGTTTAGTGTTTCAGTTGTCGCTAGATTCCCAAGTATACTGTGAAAATAAATTAAGCTCATTTTAAGTGGAGTCAGGAAGCCCCAACGGGGTAGCTGTCATGCAGGTACCACTCCTAGCAGATTGCATAACCAGAAGGAAGAAGGAAGATAAGAATATTACTCTTCTTCTGGGATAAGGGAAGACATTTTTCACATAGGAATTTTATCTCCTGCTTTAAAAAAAAAGAAGGCAGATTCCTCCCTGCCCCAGCAACAATGCTCTAACCTTTGAAATCTTTTTGTCACTTTAGTTAAATGAATAAGTATTATTTTATAATGATCTGTGATCCAATTTAGTCATGTCCAAAATTTTTGATATTTTTGAAAAACTTCCCCAAAATCAAACTATAAATGAAGTCTTTTTGACCTTAAACTAACTTTGGGATTTTTTTGGAGGGCCTCTGGAGCACCTTGAAGGATCTGTTCTCTCTCTTTATTAAAAAGGAGATATTAAACTAATTAGGCTTATTTGGGAAATTACATGGGAAGCATTGTCAAATAATAATACTAAGCCTTCTTTATATTGCATCTGTATATGTTATAAATGTTTCAGAAATTATATGACGTTCCTAGAAATCTTGATATGTTCTGGTGTATTATCATTCATAATTCTAGCTATTATCTTAAAATGTGTGTCATAGAACTTACCAAATTCCCATGTCAATTCCATTATAATGGACTCTTATTGGATCTTTAATAACAGACATTTAAGTCTTTTGTCATTCACAGAGAGTTACTGTTTTACTCTGATGCTTTGCAAAAATATTCCCATAAAAATGCTTCGTCTTCAAGGAGATTCCTGGAAAAGACCCTAACAAATACTCTAGAACAGGGGTCCCCAACCCCCCAGGCCGCACAGTGGGAGGTGAGCAGCAGGGGAGCCAGCGAAACTTCATCTGCCGCTCCCCATTGCTCGCGTTACCTCCTGAACCATCCTCCCCACCCAACCCCCGTCCGTGGGAAAAAAATTGTCTTCCACGAAACCAGTGCCAAACCTGGTGCCAAAAAGGTTGGGGACCACTGCTCTAGAATGCAGGTTTCTGATAACTTTAAGATCATAACACTGAACTGGGTAAAATTTTCTAAAACTTTAATGGAAAATTGATTGATTCATAAAGCTGCTAACCCAAGATCAAGATCAACAAGATTTACAGGAGGCTGAATGAACAAATGAGGATGATTATAATATTTATGATTTTTTGTGCTGGTTCCCTAATGTTTTACTTTTCTGAATGAAGTCTTTTTGAGGATGATTATAATTTTTATGACTTCTTGTGTTAGTCCCCTAATGTTTACTTTTCCAGATTTAAGGAAACTTTTTCTCTTAAGCATCTGTGACTTACAGCAATTGTAAACAAAGATGAAATGTTTATCTTTTCCTACCTGATCCTTCCAGAATTTGGAAACTCTTAAGTATTTTTTCCTGACAGTACAGTTATTTGCTTGAATTCAGTGAGAACCTGTTCTTCTTATAACAGGATACAATTGGAAATACTGACTAGGCTTTGACTGGAATGTCATATTTGAGAGAGAGCTACGTAGACTCAGATATGACCAATTTTAAGGAACTTCTTGGAAAAATAAGCCTGGTACCTTGCTTGTAAGTTTCCAGCAAAGTAATCTTAAAAAAAGCTTATATGGTCAATCACTATTCTTACTGCATTTATGTAAATAATCAAGCCAAATTTAATACAAATTAGTTTTACTATAATTATTTTTGATAAAAGGGGGATAGTTATGGAGAGCGAAATTATGTTTGCACATTTGTAGATATTAGATTCTTGTTCTGTTAATTTTCTTTAAGGTTTTGTTATATATCTATAAGCTGGACTGGATCCTAAAATCTTCTTGTTTCCTCAATATCTGACTACAAATCTCCAAACTAATGTTTCCAATTTTCTCCAACCCTTCTGATTTGGAATCAATAAGAACAAAGGTTGCCTTTGAATTTCCTTGGAAAGGACTACACCAAGGTCCCCCTCACTACCCAGATGCAGCAAAACATCAAAGAGACTCAAACCTTGGGTAAACATCTCACAGCTAAAGAAGACTCCACCTGGCATCCCATCCTATAACAAGCACTGGAGACTGATGAATCAAACTGATCAGGAATTGAAGGAAACAGCTGAAGGACACATCTTTCTTCCCAAAATGACTGGACCAGGCCTATGTACCTTTTTCCTCTATTACTTCTTGCCTTATCCTCTCCCTCTTCTTGGAAAGACAATGCTCTTATCTGCATTTTCAATCTGTTACAAAAGGGGGACACTTACCTAATTGTTGTGTTTGCCACCAGAAACTTCAATCCATTCATGACAATGGTGACCCTTTAGTCCATCCTGTAACAAATTGTTTCGCTTGTCCCAAATGCTACTGCTAATTTCACTCAGCAACCCCTTGGCATCAGCTACAGAGTAAGATGTTTGAAGCCTTCCATTGGCCCACTCCATTAAGCCTCCTTAAAAGAGAACTTTCAGGAGGCCTACCTGACTCTGAGTTTGCCTCCAAAGGGAGAGCCTTTCTCCTCTGGGTCGGAATAAGTTCCAGTGAATGCATGATTAAAAATCTTTCCAAACATTAGGAGAGCTAGTCAATTCCACAGCCAAAGCAATAGTAACCCAACAAGGATCACTTGACTCATTAGCTAAAGCATCAATAGTTTTGGAAAATTGCTTAGCCCTTGATTACCTACTTGCTGAACAAGAAGGCATTTTTTTCCATAGCAAATACCACCATTTACACACGGTTAAATGCCTCTGGAGAGACAAAAACTCAATTATACAAGATCAGGGAACTAGCCCACTGGTTACAACAAATTTCACCTGATCAACCCCCCCCCCCCCTTTTTTAACCTATTTAGCGTTACCTTCAGATTTGGGCTCCTGGTTCAGAACCGTCATGCAAACTGAACTTGTCATATTACTTTTAACTGTGCTTTGCATAATCATTTTAAGCTTTGTGCCCATGAAATCTTTGTAAAAATGACATATACCCAATGTAACTGAACAGGACCCTATGGGGCCTTTTGGGGACAGACCCCCTCACCCCCCACCCCCACTCTCCCTGGCATGTCCTCCACCTGCCTCTCGTCTGTAGGAAAACTTTAGCCTCTTAGGTCTTCCCTGAGTTCCAAAGAATAAATTTAATCAAAGAAGTGAGAAAATGCATAAAGAAAGGAAAACAGTCAAGCAAGACAAAATAACAATAGTAGCCATTAAACAAAGTCAAGGGCCTTTAGTTCCTCCTCAAGGGCTACAACTAATATTCTGAGCCATATCCTTTGAGCTATTTTGCAGATACTGAAATCCCCACCAGGTGGATGAAGTTAACTTCTGCTGCCCACAAGCACATAGACCCCAGAGCATTTGGGAACCAGAAGGTTGATGATGTTGACTCCCAATTACCTCACCACCAACCAATCAGAAGAATGTCCATGAGCTGAGCATGCACCCCACAACTCCCTTCCCTCACCCTGTCTTTAAAGACCTTTTCCTGAAAGCCATCAGGAAGTTTGGGTCTATTAAGCACTAGCTACCTGGACTCCTTGCTTGGTGCTCTGCAATAAGCACTGCACTTTCCTTCATCACAACCTGGTGTCAGTAGATTGGCTTTACTGTGCATGGGTGAGTGGATCCAAGTTTGTTTCAGTAACACAAAAAGGGTGATACTAGCTCAGCACTTTAAGATGATCTCCAATGTTTATGGCCTTGATAAGATAAAGACTTTAGATGGGAAATGCCTGAGAGTTATCCCTCCTACTTTTCTTTTTCCCTCAAATGTGGCCTCAGTGGTTTCCAGTCTGCACTTTCCCTCCAACGTGGGGCAGGACAACCAGGAAAGCTCCTTCCTGGCAACGAGGGACAAAACCTCTAAATGCGGAAAACCTGACTCTTGATCAGCGATGCTTTCAAGGAAAGATAGTGATCAAAGAGGGAAATGTGAAAATGAAAGAAACCTTATCTTAAATGGAGTAGGGAAGCCCTAAAGAGGGAGCTCTCACCCACCTGCCACTTGTTGCAGCCTGCATAACCAGGAGCAAGAAGGAAGAATGTTACTTTTCTTCTGGTATAAGGGAGGACGTTTTTCACAGAGCAGTTTTATCTCCTGCTTTCAAGAAAAAGGAAGATCCCTCCCTGACCCAGCAACAATGCACTAACTACCACTTGCAGCCAATGAGAAACTGTCACACCCCAGACTCTGGCTCTTCTACAATGAACTTTTGTTCAAAACAACCCTAGCAAATTCTTCCTAAAACCTAATAAAAGCAAGCCCCTTTCCTTTGTTCTCTGGACTTGCCCATGATTCACCATAGCTTGCCTGTCCTGAATTGCAATTCTCTGCTACTCCCAAATAAACCCATTTTGCTGGTAAAATAACTGGCTGTTTTATTTTTCAGGTTGACAGGTGATATAGAGAAAAGGAGAAGGAAAAGTTAAAAATAAATATCTAGGGAATTCCTTGGCAGTCCAGTGATTAGGACTCAGCACTTCCACTGCTGGGGACCCGGGTTCAATCCCTGGTTGAGAACTTCAGGGCCAAAAACAAAAAACAAACAACAAACAAACAAAGTCTAGACTTGGAAGCAGTTTAGATAATAGAAATAAATCCAAATACCTTGTAAAAGGACTAATTTTAATTGGTGTGATGTAAAGAAGCATATTTACATCAAGAGAGGAGGGTTTGTGTAATTTCCATAAAATAACACTAGGATGTCACTGTTTCAAATGTATTTATAATCCCTTGTTTAGAGTGCACTCTATTCAGTGAAGTGGTGGAAGGATGTTTTTAACTGGTCGACGCCACTAGTGGGTGGAATGGATACCTAATGAGGAGAGGCAAGGAAGAGATGATGGTCTTGAGAGTTTGACTTTTTGAGTTTATGGCCAAGTAGCTTCATTTTAATCATTGATATGCCCACCTTCAGTAGGACACAACATTTGAGTTTTGTTTGGGGCAGTGACAGGCAATGAATAACCCTGTCTTAGCTTTGTATATACGAGGGTTTTCAAAGTATTGATACTTACTTGAATATTCACGCACACACTCGCCTCTTATCCCTTGACCAGAGGCATCCACTTTAGAGCTGGCAGCCTCACAAAACCCAAGGGTTGAGACCAAAGAATACTTTTCAGAGTTCGAAAGTTAACCTCGCACCCTGGACTTAAACCACTTTTGCCACCTCAGCATTAAGTTTAAAAATATTTCAGGATACTTTCAAATGGCATGGCTAGAGTCTTGTGGAATAACAGCTGCAGGAATCCAGGGGGCACTGGCGAGTGACACAGTAACTTTAAGTCTTCGTGTGCTCTATCACCAGAAAGTCATTTACAGCTGCACGTTTTCTAAGGCAAGAATTCAAGTCTCCAGGCCTGACCCGCATAAGCTGGGTGCAGTCACCTTTCCACTAGGAAGTGAGACTAGGAGATGACAGATGCTTGGGTTCCTCTGGAATGTGCTGCACCAATAGTAAGGGTAATCATTGTGGTGTGCCCAATCATTTTATAAAGCCAAGCACTAATTAACCCTCCCAAATTAGGAAATGGAATAATTTGTTAAGTATTTAGAAGTAAAACCTCATTTTAGACAGCTGACAAACAGCTTGGGGAGAGGGAAAATGTGTGTATGCCCTTTTAGCATGGAAAAATAGGAAACCACCCCCGGGATGGGGGACATACAAGCAACATCTATGTACTGCCTAAAATGCTTCTCTGATCACATCACTCCTCTGATCAAAGACCCTCAATGGCTCCCCAGAGTCAGTGGAATTATGTGCAAATGCTTCAGACTAGCATTCAAGACCCTAGCATGCTTTTTCATCTCCACCCCACAAGGCCTCTTGGATCTGCTTCAGCCAGCCTGGACACCTTGCTCTTTTGGAAATCTGAGCCACCTGAACAGGAACAGTTGCCCACCCCCACCGCCCAGTCAAGGGTAATACTTCAATTACCTGCCCCTGCGACGCTCTCGCCCACACTTGTCTGCCCACCCCTCCCCCACCCTAGCCGCATTTTGTCCCTCCTTCGAACCTCCCAGCACCCGGTTCTCATCACAGCATCTCTCTTTCTGTGGTGGTTGTGGACCTCAAGTCTGCATCGCCCTCCAAGGTTTATGCGCTTTTCCCACGAGGTTCCCGGTGTTGCCCGGGTAAAGACCGAAGACAAAAGCAGAATGAGGCATCCCCTGAAAGCTTCAACTTCTCAGACCCAGCATACACCACCAGAGAAGAGGGTCAAGCTGGCCGGAGGACTCGAACCCCTGAGGCTTTCTCTCCCTTGGGCTTTGCAAACCTCCCAGGGGCCGGCCAAGGCGGAGATATTTCGCAGGCGGCCGCCCAGTAGCGGAGAGACTGGCGGGCGCGGGTGGGGGCCTGGCAGCGGGAGAGGCGCGCGGGGGTGGCCCCCTCCCAACTGGAGCCCGGCTAAGGGGCAAGGCCGGCGGCTCGGCGGGGACTCTAAGCCGCAGGCTGGGGTGCGGCTGGGGACTCGTGGCGCGCCCGCACTCCAGGGGCCCTCCGCAGCTTCCACCTCTCCGAGAGGCCACGATGAGGGTCCGCCGGCATCCCGAGCGCGGGGGGCGTTGGGAGACTTGGCGGCGACAGTGGGCTGTGCGGAAAGGCCGGGCGGACGGGGCGTCGGAGCCCTGCTGCTATCCGCGCCTTCCCGTCGGGAGGCGGACTCTGCGTGGCGGGAGACCCGGGTCCGCGCGTTTCCCCAGCCGCGGGCGGGGGGCGGAGCTGCCTGCCTCGGACACCACGCCCGTTCGGGGGCGGCGACCGGGACGGCGGGGAACCTCCAGCAGGTTCGCTCGGGTTCTGAGGCTGGGTGGCCGAACTCGCCGGAGGTCTAAGGCGCATGACGTTTGTTCCGTACCTGACCAGGGGTGTCAGTGAGCTTTGTCACACCTCTGCCCTGTTGCGGTGCCCAAGGACGCGAAGTCCGTCAGTTACAAGGGAGAAGTCAGGGTGTGTACACAGGCCCCGGCGCCTCCCGGGAATCTCGGGATCCCCACCTCTGGGCTGAACCCCTGTGGAGGCTCTGAGGCTGTCTTGGAGGACAGTTCCTAACTAAACTGAACTGTGAAACTGCTGCCGATGTTCTAGAAGACCCCCTCTGCATCTGGGAAGGTCTAGACTGGGTTGGGTTGAAGGACCAGAAGCCGGGAGAGTCTGTCCATCACAGGAGTTACCTCAATGAGGAGAGTGGACGGGTGAGGTGAGTTTTCTGCTTTCATTGTGACCCTCGAGCAGTTATCTGGATTAACCCCTCTGTACTCAGGGGGCCAGGACAAGTGTCCAGAGTAGGTGCATATCCCCCCAAAAGGGGAGGGTGCAGATGAGCTTTCAAAGCGCTCTAACTCCAGAGTCTGTGCCTTCATTAACCCACAGACCTGAACTGCATCTTCTGCCCACCTCAGGGTGTGGAGGACACCAAGTCCCGGCCTTGGAGACCCGTTCTCCTAGGGGTCTAGGGCTAGAAGCTCCAGGGTGCCCTATCTTGGCATGCGGGGGCTCTGCGCCTTCTAGAATCATCCCAGCCAGCAAGACAGGGCACTAGGCAGTGGGGTTTGGCTGCTTGGTATTGACTTTCTCTAGAAGATCTAGGCCTTAGCCATCTCTGTTCTCAAGCCCTGGGTAAATGAAGAGAAAATGAGGGCCTTAAAGTGTGGGAAGGCCTGGAAAGGGAACCCAATAAAGGGAACCAGGTAATGCACTGCTAGGCTTCAGGCTCCAGGGAGGACAGATAAAGGAGTGCTCCCAGGGAAGTCTTTTAAAGCCCCCGGCCCTCCGCAGACCGTGCCACAGCTCTGCTTCCCTCTAGAGCATGAGTGTATCTCTATCCCTGTGGGTCAGGCTGGGGTGCAGATGGGTAGTGCCTACTGGGAGCTCTACTGCCTGGAGCACGACATCCAGCCCAGTGGCACTATGCCCAGCAACAAGGCACTGGGGAGCTGCACTGACTCCTTTCAACACCATCAGTAAGACAGGGCTGGCAAGCATGTGTCTGGGACTGTCTTTGTGGACCTGGAGCCTTCTGTCATAGGTGAGTGGGCACTTGGTGGGTTCCCCACCCCCAGCCCATATTCTTGCCATCCCCCAAATCAGCTGGGAGCTCTGCTTAGGGGAAAAACTCTTGGAATGCAGGCAATCACCAGCCAAGAACAACAATAAGTTCTGTTGCTTTTGTCTAGACTCTATCTTCAGGAGAGGTCCTGCGGGCTTCCTGTGCTGAGAGGGAGATTAGTCAAAGAGCTCTGCCTGGGAAACCACTAGATGTTTGAGTCAGGGGTCAGACCTAGAAAGAAGACTACAGAAAAGAGTGGATATTAAAGCAGAATCTTTAAACTTCCCTTTCCCTACCCTCAGGCTCTCAGGGATAACATTGCCTAAGGAACTGGGTGCTGAGTTTAACTGAAATGGGTCCCTTTATAGGATGTGGACCTGTGTGAACTTGGCTGTTGTTGGCTCTCAAGGGGTTCTCTGCTTCCTCCTTTCTGTGTCTGGATTTCCTCAGTTTCTTGTTCCTGAAAACGTCACCCCTCCCCCATCTTCCTAAAGACGTTGTTATAGATGTTGAACTGTGGACTGGGTTTTCTGCATTAGTCTGTGTTCTTATTCCAATCAAAAGTCAAATGAGGGGCTTCCCTGGTGGCGCAGTGGTTGGGAGTCTGCCTGCCAATGCAGAGGACACGGGTTCGAGCCCTGGTCTGGGAAGGTCCCACATGCCGCGGAGCAACTAAGCCCGTGAGCCACAACTACTGAGCCTGCGCGTCTGGAGCCTGTGCTCCGCAACGGGAGAGGCCACGACAGTGAGAGGCCCGCGCACCGCGATGAAGAGAGGCCCCCGCTTGCCACAACTGGAGAAAGCCCTCGCACAGAAACGAAGACCCAACACAGCCAAAAATAAATAAATAAATAAATAAATAAATTTATAAAAAAAAAAAAAAAAAAAAAAAGTCAAATGAGATTCCCCTGAACACACCACTGATTCCTTACTAAGCAGAATGAAGTGGCTATGATGAGAGGGAAGGGACTGCAAAAGGGACCCCCGAACTTTCCCCCTCACAGCCCAGGTAGGACTGGGCTTTACAGGTGGGCCTCGGGAGTGCTGTGTGCCCTCAGGCCCTGCTCTTCAGTTCTACGTGGGGGAGCTCAGCTGCAAAGGTCCTAGTGCCTGTGTGGAGGAGACCTTTCCTCCGCACAGGATGGGGTAAGAACTGGCAGGTATAGGCAGCTCTTCTACCCTGAGCAGCTGATATCTGGCGAGGAAGATGCTGCCAGCACCTCTGCCCGAGGCCACTACACTGTGGGGAAGGAGATCCTCGATCTGGTGCTGGAGTGGATCCAAAAACTGGTGAGCAGACCAAGTGCCCTTGGCACCTGGGAGGCTGGACTTGTGTGGAAGCAAGGGGAACCACAGGCCTATGGCTGGTGCTGGTTCCTCTGGCCTGTCTGTCCACTTGCTTCCTCTAGGGGGAGCTGTGTGTCCTGGGTGTGGATCTAGGGTTAGAAGTCTGAGTAACTTGCTCTGCCCTGAGCCTGTGGACTCTGGCTTCTGCCCTGCTGGTTCCTTGCTTTGTCAAGCCTGATTGTCTGATCCAAACCTTGTTTGATTTTTGATCCATCTCCAGCCCCAGCAGGTGGCAGGAAGCTGCCTCAGAAGCTCGGCTTGTTGTTCTTGGACTCCTAAGCAGGGCTTTCCAGCTGGGAGAGGCTCCTCTTAGCTTTTAGCCACTTTTCCAGTTTACCCTATCCCTTGCCTGAGGCCGGGAGAGCCAGGACCAAGGCCAGCTAGGAGCCAGTACTTTGGCACTGGCCCTTTAGAGGGATTGTCCAGACATACTCTCTGCTGCTCAGAGACTGAGGACTTGCAGGTGACCTGAGGAATGGGATTCTGTGTGAAAATATGACAAGGCACCCCCTAAGCTTAGACCTTTCTTAAAAAGGAGAATTTCTTTTAGTTGTCAATTTACATAAAGCCTACTTATTTTATTTTTTGCTTTTAAAAAAATTTATTGTATATAATATATATTGTATATAATATATATAATTGTATACAACATATTAGTTTCAGGTATAGGACATAATGATTTGATATATGTAATACTGCAAATGAAGAACTTTTGTATTGTTACTACTCATGTGTCTGGTATAGTCTGATGCTTTTCTAGTCCAAGGAACAACTACATGAGAATCACCAAGGGTACTTGTTAAACCTGCAGGTTCCTGGGTTCCAGTCTGAGGTTGGGCCTGGATACCACCACCACCAGCCCCAGTCCCACTCTCCTGCAACTAGGTGGCAGAGCTACAAAGCTAAGAGGGCTCAGCTCTCTGACTACAGATCCAATGTCCACCTGACCCTCATCTCCCCTCCCCTCACCCCTGACACTTCACACACACAGCACTGCCCTTCTAGGTCATCTGTCTCCCCGGAACTCCAAGCCCCTTGTAGGTATTCTCTTCTCACATCTATAGAGGTGAAGCAACAGAGCATGAGAGAACTTTCTGGAGTGATGGAAATTTCTATATTTTGATTGGTTTGATGGTTCTATAGGTATATACATTTGTCAAGGCATTCACTGTATGTATAATAATATGTATACAGTTAAGTATAAATTATGCTTCAAAGTTTTGTGTTTTTTAAGTGAATACAGTTGTAGTTAGGTCACAATAGTTTTGTAGACAGGAAAGAGTCCTGTCAGGAGAAGAGGGCTGGGGACAGATGATAATGCCATCTGCATCCTTAACAGTGTTATCTCCTACCCTAGACAGACCAGTATACCGGGCTTCAGGGTTTCTTGATCTTCCGTAGCTTTAAGGAGGACACTGGCCCAGACTTCACCTCTCTGCTGATGGAGCAGCTTTCCGTTGACTGTGGCAAGAAATCCAAGTTGGAGTTTGCTATCTACCCAGCCTCTCAAGTGTCCAAAGCAGTTGGTAACTGCATCCTTACCACCCATACCACCCTGGAGGACTTGGACTATGCCTTCAGGGTAGACAAGGAGGCCATCTATGATATCTGTCACTGTAACCTGGACATCAAGTGCCCTACCTACACCAACCTCAACCAGCTCATGGACCAGATTGTCCTCCATCGTTGCCTGTCTGCATTTTGATAGTGCCCTCAATGTGGACCTCACAGAGTTCCAGACCAATCTGGTGCCCTACCTCTGCATCCACTTTCTGTTGGTGACCTGTTCACACATTGTCTCAAATGAGAAGGGCTATCATGAGCAGCTCTTGGTGTCAGGGATCACCAATGCCTGCTTAAACCCTCCAATCAGATGGGTCAAGTGTGACCCTCACCATGGCGAATACATGGCCTGCTCTGCAATGGAGATGTGGTACCCAAGGATGTGAATGCCACCACTGCCACTCTCAAGACCAGGTGCATCATCTGGTTTGTGGGCTGGTGTCCCATGTGTTTCAAGGCCAGTTAGGGATAAAGGGAGGGATTAGCACGTGTCCTGTGTAACCACTGAGAGGGGAGATTCCTTTAGAGCTGCAGGCATTAAAACATGCACTAGGGATTGGGAGAATCAGGCAAATAACAGCGTTAGAGGCTGTCTTTAACTTTTTTTTTTAATTAATTAATTATTTTTGGCTGCATTGGGTCTTCATTGCTGCGTGCGGGCTTTCTCTAGTTGTGGTGAGCGGGGGCTACTCTTCGTTGCGGTACGTGAGCTTCTCATTGCGGTGGCTTCTCTTGTTGTGGAGCGTGGGCTCTAATGCGCTCAGGCTTCAGTAGTTGTGGCTCGTGGGCTCTAGAGCGCAGGCTCAATAGTTTTGGCGCACGGGCTTAGTTGCTCCGCGGCATGTGGGATCTTCCCAGACCAGGGCTCAAACCTGTGTCCTCTGCATTGGCAGGCGGCTTCTCAAGCACTGCGCCACCAGGGAAACCTGGTTGTCTTTAACTCAATAGATCTCAACTTGTCTAGAGCCCAGGCCTTTGGTCTGTACACCAGGTTCAATTCTATTTGAAAACTAGCCTTTATGAAAGGAAAGTATGTTTCATGTTTCTTAGCCTGGTATATAGGCATTCCCTACACTTGCCAGTCAGATTGGGGGCAGTGATTTCATTGTTCATGTGTGCCAGGGACATACCCATTTAATATGGCTCCTGCTCAGAAGGGAGTGCTTTTGGAAGCACAGAAAGTCCTGCCATTCAGATAATGGGCAAAACAGGGGTCAGAAGGTGTATGAATACTGTCTCTTCCTTTTGAGTAATTTGTTTATGCCCCACCCTTTCATCAGTTCACATTCCCAGAGGGTACTGGGCATATGGCCTAGTTTAAGTTTTATAGGTTTTGTTTCAGGGTGAGCCTAGAAAGATTAAAGGTGGCAACTGTGGCATTTAGAAAATATACAGCTTTCCTGCCCCATTACACTGCTGCAGACATGACCGCAATGGGAGGGGAGGCAGGGACTCCTGGTCATAAAGATAATAGCAGCTTGCTAGTGTTGAAGAGTTGTCCTGTAGCTCAGAACAAAGGGGTAGGGAATCTGGGAGGCTGACTTCGTTTCTCAGCTCCATGTTAGGAAAGCTTCAGCTATTCAAAGGAAGAATAGGTTGCCTTCAGGAATTGCTAGTAAGCTTGCTTTCCTTGGAAGCATTAAGGCGAAGTTGACCTTGTTTTTTGTTTTTTTTTTTTAAACACTGAATGTCAAACACATTTGCACTGAATATCATGAAGGAACTGGCCTTGCCAAGATCTGAGGGCAGAGCAGACTTAATCTTGTTTGAAGAAGCCAAGAAGGCCAGTGTGGCTGGGGCAGAATGAGCCAGGGGGAGATTAGGAACAGCTAGGGCCTTATGAACCATAGTCAGGATAGCAGTGAAGCCAAGTTACCACGGCAACCAGTCAAAGTTCCTCTTTCATGTCTCTTAAGAATCAGGGCATGGACCAGAGGCAGCACAGGAACCTCCCAGCATCCTAGTCTGTAATTTAATGACAGGGTTCCTTGTTTGTTCTCATTCCAAGAAACTGCTAGGGAGCAGTTATAAAGTATAAGTAGAATGAGGGTGATGATATAACTGGGCCAGTTCAGTTTTTGTATTCTTTATGCTCTCTTCCACTGCAGCTTTTCCTACCCTTCCATGAGAAAGAAGCCAACTCTAGCCGATGGCAGCAATCTTGATGGCGACCTTCCCTAGGAGCCCTGGCCGGTGATGACATGTTCATCTTTCAGAACATGGGCTTCACTAAGGATGTGGGCAACAGGTTTCTGGTCTGTTCAGACTGTGAAATCGGACCAATTGGCTGGCATTGCCTCGATGACAAGAACAGTTTCTATGTGGCCATGGAAGGAGTTTCCCATGAGTAACTGAGGGGAAGGGAATCAGCTCCACACCCAGCTGTAACAGCTGCACCTCACAAGAACTGGCATTTAACCTGGTATAACTGTAACTGCCTTCTCTGTACTAATATAAATTATGAATATCAACATGTCCAGTTGAACATGCAGAGAGCTAATCGTGCTTCCTCAAAGCCTTGAGTGCATGCCTCTTGCTTAGTTTGCTTTGCATCACAACATTTCTTAATTTCCCTTTCCCCCCAGTTTTAGGACCCTGGGGTACTTTCACAAACTGATTCTCCTGCCTGGTATTCTGCCTGGGCTCTCTTTTATCCAGGAGCTCCCTTGTTTCTTGCTCTAGAACGGCAGTATTCAACCTTTTAGCCACAGTGACATATGAGAAGTGATGCTCATGTGCTGATAGTTGAAACTCCACCTTTTTCCTCTCTCATTCAAGAACACATACGAGTGTCTGAGAATGACTTTTTCTTATGGCTAACTTTATCTACAGTAATTTATCCTTTTTAAAAGTAAAGCATTTACAAACCAGTATTTAACTGCTAATCAGAAACACATTACCTTGGACACATTTCTTGGAATCAGAATGGAGGGTATGGGATATAGAAGGGATAGGCCTTTGCCATATTATACATGAGTTTATAGGTTTGTCTTATCTGGACAAGTGACTCTTCATTTGCTCTTAGGAGAGACTCCTTTAATGGATAGTGTCATCATTTACTGAATGTACTGGGCATGGTCCTCTCTGAGTTTGGGTTCATTTGGAATCTCTATACCAACCGAGAATACAAACTTTCCATCAAATGCCTCTATTTATAGCTGTAGGGTTGCTCTAACAGTTTGATGTTAGCAGCAGTTTGATGTTCAATATTATTTTCAGTTGTTCTGTCATTTCTCTTCTGAAATGATTCACCATCTTAGAGGGAATCTATATAACCAGGTTTTAGGTATCCACCCATCATCCCTACCTCTAAGATTCAGTAGACCTAGAATTGAAGTGATGACTAAATAGAGACAATCTGCAGTCCATTCCTTTGCATCTGTTTTCTGGTTGCTTCCTCCTTCCTCTCCACAGAGCTTACTCTAAGTGTTCCCCAATTAAAGTATGGGCCTTTTGCAACCAGCCTACTCCCCTAGAAAGGCAGCTTCCTTCCCCAGTCATAGCCTCAATGAGCTCTAGTAGAAAATGAGAGAACTGTTGTCCACGATTATGGCATTTGCAGGAAAACAAGAACAAAAACGAGAATTATCCACTCAGGTCATAAGGAGCAAAACCAAGCAGATGCCTCTTGGTGCATATGGTCCCTCGTATCACAAGCCAAAACCTAGGCAAAGCATTTTTTAAATTAGGCTTTGACTTTTCTTTCCAATTTTTAAACACAGAGATAATACACATTCATTTCAGATAAATACAAAAATGGGTATAGAAATGTTTTTAATCACTCATATTTCCACCATCCAAAGATTGCCAATGGTTATATGGTGTACATCCTTCTCAATGTTTTTCTATATGTACTGTATATAAACATGCATGGTCTTTTAAAACAAATATGAGATCACACTCTTTTTTAACTTGCTGTTTCCATTTAACAAAATACTGACTTCCCATGTCAGTAGATATCCATCTATATATGCCATTGTTTTTAGTATTCTATTGGATTTCTGTACTATAATTTATTAAACGATCTACTATTAGATTGTCTCCAGTTTCTTATAAACAACGTGATATAACGTGCAACCTTATAGCTAAATCTGTTTACACATTCTTAATTATTTCCTTGGCTACATCATTAAAAGTGGAATTGCAGGGCGTGCACATTTTCAAGGTTTTGCTCTATTGACATGTACTCCTCAAAAACAGCTGTGCTAATTTATTCTCCAGCAGAAGAGAGCATTTCTCTGAACCCTTCCTAACATTGTGTATTATCATTAAAAGAATATTTTGCCATCTTGATAGAAAAAATCTCATTGTGTAATTTGTTAATTTTATTTCTAATGAAAAGTTATATACTTACTGTTCATTTATATTTTTTTGAGAATTGCCAAACATTATTGCCCCAATAGCCAAAAATATCGAGCTGTTATTCTGCTTTTTCAGTTTTATCTGAAAGAAATAAAGGCATTTAAGCAGTCGAAATTAGACTCTTGCATGTCCTTGGGAAGAATATATAATTTGAAAAAGCAGAAGAGAGCTGAAACCTGAACTTTAGGGTTTGTCTGAGATACGTCAACTAGTTAATTAGTCACTTAGTTCTGCTCTAAGGTGAGAATGTCATCTCTTCATTCCCCTCACATACAATAGGCTCTCAATAAAGATGTGTGAATCAGTTAACTGCTATTTGCTATAGGTAGACAGAGGTAACCCGTGCTTGCTGCTATGAGTATAGAAACCTTCCTGTTAGGGAGAGCAATTGATTTTTCCAAGGCCTAATGGTTTCTACAAAATTCTTTTTTAACACAGAATCAAAGATGGACAATGGCATACTGACATTTTACATATTGTTACCATGCTGTGTATGAATGAGGCTACTCCAGTAACTCTAACAAATAACTAATGAGGATTTCTGCTCTTGTAATGGTGGATAGGTAATTTGGACTGACCATCCCACTGAGGGCAACTAGGAAGGCTGGACAAAATATTTTAAAAATCCAAAGGAATCAGAGAGCTAACATGAGTTTGAAGAATTATTGGACCAGGACCATTGAGAAGATGGAGGCCCTGGGAGGTGGGCTTAATGTTACAGGCCACTGTTCTAGCACTTGTCAAACTTGGAGGAGGCAGTTCAGAGGCTGATGTGTGATTTTGACAGCCTTCCAGAAGTAGGGGCCAGAGTCTGTCAAAGGGGAGTAGACCTGGTGAATGCCCCTCACTTTGGTTTGTGGCCCTCAGGCCTTTGCCCCCTAGGAATAGGGGTGAACCAGAAGTAGGGAAGGAAAAGGCTCTCGAAGGGGATTGCAGCTCAGCTTCCAATTATCCCAGTCCTTAAAATTAGATTAAGGTGATCCTAAAGTGGGAGTTTCCCCAAACCCTTGGCATAAGCAAACAAAAACCCTCTCTAGAGGAAAACATCATCATTCTAAACTTCGAATTGTTTCTACAAACAATTTTGCTACTAAAATATCCTGAATACAATAAAACACAACCAAGCATATCAAACAACAAAAAACCTGTAAAAAGACAATGGAAGCAGGCCCAAAGAGGATGGACACATTGGAGCTTTCAGACATAGACTATCAAATAACTCCTTATTCTGTTCAAGGAGATATACAAGTTTTGAGAATTTCAGCAGATACCTGAACATGTGAAAAAACAAGTTAATTCTGGAATTTAAAAAAATCCAATAACCAAAATTAAGAATTCAGTGGAAGGAATAACAGATTTGCAAGACTGCACCCAAAACCTTATATAACATTACTGAGAAAAATTAAAAGAAAACAAATTTATGGGGCCATAAAACCAGAGTCCACAGTCTAAATCCATTCAAAACAGCATCTGATTTACTGAGATTCAGGAGTCAGTGAGCTAAGAATGGTTTTCACCTTTTTAAATGGTTATATAAGTACATAATACCCTCAATTTTGCCTCTAAGAGGCAAAACCTAAACTATTTATTATCTGGTCCTTTAGGAAAGAAGTTTGACTCCTCCTGACTAATATTGTAAATATGTCAACTTTCCCCAAACTGATGTATAAATTTAATAAAATCCCAATAAAACCCCAACAGTTTTTTTGTGTGTGTGTGAAATTCAACAAACTGATTCTAAAAGTTACATGAAAATGCAAAGGACTAAGAATAGCCAAAGAAGCCAGGGAGAAAAACAAGATGGGAGAATTCTTCTGTTAGATAGATATCACAGTTTGTCACATGGATAGAAGACTAATGGAACCAAATAGCTCAGAAACAGACCCATGTATATGGATGCTTGGTTCATGACAAAAGTAGGAGTAATGAGTTTGGGGAGGGGGGCATAAGGACGTCTTAAGCAATGCTGATAATGTTCTACTTTTTAAACATTTGCATAGCGGTTATGTAATAAATTGTTAAGAATTGTACACATCTTTTGTGCACTTTTCTGAATATATGTTTTTATAATAAAAAGGCTTTTAGAAGAATGTAACCAATGAATGGTCCTATATAAAGCTCACATTCCTAAACATTAGTTCTTAGACCCTTCATAATTAGATTACATTTCTTTTCTATTATCTCCTAAACCTATATACATTTAAAAATTAAACCCTTGATTCTGCTTGCTCATCTCTAAGGAAGGCAAGTTCCGTTAAGTGTAGGGACCAAGAATATCCTGTTTACTATTACATGTTTGGTGCCTGGCCCAATGTCTGCCACATTTTAATAGCTTGATAAACACTTGTTAAGGGAATTTAAACTCCATTGGATGCTATATTATTTTAATGGGACTAATTTAAAGTATTGATGCAAATTTTTATTTTTTTTAATAAATTTATTTTATTTTTGGCTGTGTTGGGTCTTCGTTGCTGTACGTGGGCTTTCTCTAGTTTCAGAGAGCGGGGGCTACTCTTTGTTGTGGTGCATGGGCTTCTCATTGTGGTGGCTTCTCTTGTTGCAGAGCATGGGTTCTAGGTGCGTGGGCTTCAGTAGTTGTGGCAGGTGGGCTCAGTAGTTATGGCTCATGGGCTCTAGAGCGCAGGCTCAGTAGTTGTGGCACATGGGCTTAGTTGCTCCACGGCCTATGGGATCTTCCCGGACAAGGGCTCAAACCCATGTCCCCTGCATTGGCAGGCAGATTCTTAACCACTGTGCCACCAAGAAAGCCCTCATGTAAATTTTTTAAATGGAGTTAGGGATTAGAGTGAATTATATTTCTGATGCAGGAATAGTGGGTTAGAAATTAGGTACTGCACTTTTTTCTAATGCCTTTTGAGAAAGAATGAAAACAGATGTAATACAGGATCATGCAGCGTGTACATCAGTGTGACTATGACTATGGCTAAGTCTTCAGAAAATAAAGGTGTTAACTTCAGCGGTGCCAATCTTTCAATTGTGATGAAGGATTCCTGGACTATGTGTCTAAATGTCAGAATTTAGGGTGAAGTGGCAGAAGTGTTCACCAAATTCATTTCATGTCTATCGAAACTTGAAATGCATTTTGCTCATGTATTATAGAAACAATGTTATCCATGAGTAGTTTTGTAGCCTATGACATAAACTATATGTACCCAAAACACGATATTGTAACAAATGATTCTAATTTGACATGCTAGGAACATGTCCTCTGTTACAAGTAGTGCAGGGTCCCTGGTGACCCCACACAGTCTTATTTCAGATTAGGAGCCAGGATGGAACTATGACCTGGGGGAACTGGTGAGGAGCTGGAATGTAGGCTGGGGACACTCATGGTCCTAAGGAGGTGAGGAGAGAGTGATCAGTTCCCACAGGTTTACACATTATCTTTTCCTCCCACTTTGTCCTGAACAAGCTCTGGTACGAGATGTGAAATAGGGGTTGGGTGGCTGTTGGAGTTCCATTTTAGGGAGGAGTTGTCCCTATCAAAGGGGAGGTAAATTTCAAGATAAGACCAAAGGGCTTTCAATAGAAAGTGAGCTCACCCAACTTGGGCACCTACAATAAGGTAACCACCAATTGTAAGTAATTCAGTCATTTGAAAGCAGGTTCTGCCTGTACAGCCTAGGCACTGGCTCAAGAATGAATCGCTGAGGCATGGTCCTGACGTCCCCCTGTTTACCTTGATTCTTTACCACTCCAAGAGCAGGATATTCTTGTTCCCACAAAGCCACTCCATCTTATCCCCCCCTCACCCCCCTTGCCCAGACTGCACTTTTTGGTTGTCATTTCAATTCCATGTCATTTAACTGCTATGTGATGGGGGAAATACTATGTATAGGGAAAGGATGCAGGCTTATCAGATTCCTTAGATTGCTTCAAAATTAGAGTTAACCACGAGCCTTTCCCGCTGAGCTTTGGAATATTTTATTTATTTATTTATTTATTTTTTGGCTGTGTTGGGTCTTCGGTTCGTGCGAGGGCTTTCTCCAGTTGCGGCAAGCGGGGGCCACTCTTCATCGCGGTGCGGGGACCGCTCTTCATCGCGGTGCGCGGGCCTTTCTCTATCGCGGCCCCTCCCGTCGCGGGGCACAGGCTCCAGACGCGCAGGCTCAGCAATTGTGGCTCACGGGCCCAGCTGCTCCGTGGCATGTGGGATCTTCCCAGACCAGGGCTCGAACCCGTGTCCCCTGCATTAGCAGGCAGATTCTCAACCACTGCGCCACCAGGGAAGCCCCCTGGAATATTTTAAATTCCTGGAGAGCTTTGTGAAAATGATGTGTCTGCAATGGCGCCGGGGTTGAGATGAGGGGTGTGAGTGAAAATAAAGGCAACTTCATCTTAAATGGAGTCAGGAAGCCCTAAAGAGGGAGCTCTCACCCACCTGCCACTTGTTGCAGCCTGCATAACCAGCAGCAAGAAGGAAGATAGAATGCTACTTTCCTTCTGGTATAAGGGAGGACATTTTTCACACAGCAATTTTATCTCCTGCTTTTAAGAAAAAGGAAGGAAGATCCCTCCTTGACCCAGCAGCAGTGCACTAACACTTGTACCCAAAGAGAAACTGCCATAACCTCTGACCCTGGCTCTTCTCCAATGCACGTTTGTTCAAAACAACTCAAGCATTTCCTCCTAAAACCTAATAAAAGCAAGCCCCTTCTCCTTTGTTCTTCAGACTTGCCTGTGATTCACCATAGCTTGCCTGTCCTGAATTGCAATTCTCTGCTACTCCCAAATAAACCCATTTTGCTGGTAAAATAACTAGCTGCTTTATTTTTGTGGTTGACAATGCCTACTGCTGATCTAATGCTCTTCCAACTGCAACACAAATTAACTATGACATCTAGTTCTGATATAAACTTGCTTTGGAATAAACTGGGAATACAATCGCACTAAATGTAGTGTCTCCCAAATCATATATATACATTCTCTAATAGTCCTTAGAGCAAATTTTACTACTTTTATTCAGTGATTCATTAAGTCAGAAAACACTGAGAACTTACTACAAAATAAGATTATGCTGGGCACTGATAACACGAAGATGAATAAAGATACAATTATAGTCCTCAAGGATTCAGATTATTTGGTACAAGTAAACAGATAAATTATAATACTACGTGATAACTTCGGTGTTTGTTTACCTTGGCTGTACTACAAGATTACAAATCCCTTTGCAAACCAGAATGCTGTCTCTCTCTCCTTCCTTCCTTTCTTCTTTCCTTCTTTCCTTTCTCCCTCCGTGCTGGGTCTTAGTTGCAGCAAGTGGGATCTTTAGTTGCGGCATGTGAACTCTTACTTGCGGCCTGTGGGATCTAGTTCCCCGACCAGGGATGGAACCCGGTTGGGAGTGCAGTCTTACCCATTGGACCACCAGGAAGGTCCTGTCCTGTTTCTGTTCTTTTGTACTCAAGTGCACGAGATAGTGTTGGGCATAAAGCAGGTGTTCAATAGGCACACTTTACTATTCATTTCTGTTCAACTTTCTTTTTTTTTAATTTTTAAATTTTACCTATTTTATTTTTGGCTCTTCGTTGCTGCACGCGGGCTTTCTCTAGTTGCAGCTAGCGGGGCCTTCTCTTGTCGCGGAGCACGGGACTCTGGGCACGAGGGCTTCAGTAGTTGTGGCTTACGGGCTCTAGAGCGCAGGCTCAGTAGTTGTGGTGCACAGACTTAGTTGCTCTGCAGCATGTGGGATCTTCCCGGACCAGGGCTCAAACCCGTTTTCCCTGCATTGGCAGGTGGATTCTCAACCATTGAGCCACCAGGGAAGCCCCCTGTGTTCACCTTTAAAATCATTTATGGAGTGCCTGCTCCCTGGAAAGTACTGCCAGATATGTAACAGCTATTGCAATGATTATATACTGTCACAAGAAAGATTTGGGCTAAAAGATACACTAACTTAAAAGTTTCACCTTCACCCTGTCAGTTCGGATTTTCAGTGGTCAGTTTAAGTGGTTTTGCTATTTCATTCCAAAAAAGCATAGCTCCGCTTTGCCGAAAATCTGATTTACGCTTTCGCGTCCAGCAGAACTTTCTGACGCCTGGGGAGCCCCGGCCTCAGCGCGCTCTTGCGCGCATGCGCACGCACCCTCGCCTCTCCAGGGGCGGCTGGCGCGCGGGCGCACACGCCCTCGCCTCGCGTTGAGCGTCCGACCCCAGCCCCCGGCGCGGGCACCGACAACCTCCAGCCACCGGCGTCCGCGGGAGCGCGCGGACTGGCGGGCGCGCCGGGCTGTTGGGTGGCTGCGAACCGGCGCCAGCCATGTCAGCCTCAGGAGTGGCGGTGCTGCTGTCTTGGCTGAGCTGTTGCGGCTCGGCTCTGTGGAGGTAAAGAGACGCCAGTCGCGGGCAAGGGGGGCGCCCCTGGGGCCGGACAGGCGGGGACCCACCCCGGCGCCTCAGCGTCCCGGGGCCAGGCGCTCTTGTAGACCACAGCCTGGTCTCCCAGTTCCCCCAACACCAGCCCCGGCTCCCCCCGCCCCTTCCGAGAGTTTTTAGTGAATGAGGGCGGGAAATGAGGGCACGCTGTTAGGACTTGGCTGTCTCCTCAAGTTCCCGCCGTAGGGTCGCGGTACCTTCACGTCGCCATCCCCTGGACCCCACTGCACCCTTTTGCCAGAGGGAAGAGAAGCACAGGAGAACCAAAAAGTGTCCACCAGAAGTGGCGGGGGCGGGGCGGGGGGTGCGCGCGCTTCACTAGGGTAACAGGGTAGTTGATGGTTTACGTTAGGTAGTTGTGGTTGAATGATTTGTGAGAGAGTGCTTTATAATATACACTCTACAAACGTAAGGGTATGTAATTCCCGCATAAAGTGGGTTGATTTGGGGAAGGAAAACTTTAAAGTTCTGAGAGGTCCTCCATGCAAGTTTGCTTTTTGGTCAACATTAGGTGACTACTGGATTGGAAAGTGTATCAAAATATTTTAGATTTTCAACACAGGTTAAAATACAGATGATTAACTAGAAAAATCAGATTTTGCGAATATTCTGTTTAATGGAGGCTTTGCTATAACAGTTATTATTACCTTCTAACATTAAGATGTAAGGATACCCACAATAAATCAAACTATTATAGAGGTTTCAGAAGGAAGGGATCCATGGCACCTCAATAGACAGATGGAGAGTTCAAATAGAGTGAGAGTAGCCGTTGGAAAGGATTATTGAAGTACTGAGAAAAAGTAAAAACGTAGCATTCTGACAGAACTTTGTAAACCTTCATTTTCTTCTTTATAAAATGATGATGATTAAACCTGTCTCATGTGGTTGTTGTGAGGCTTGAATACAATGATATATTTCAAGCTCTCAACACATGCCTGTATCAATAAATTATGGTAGCTGATATTATTCAGGTTCATCTGTGAACCTAGGGAGTTTATAACGTTTGTTATGTTGTACACCAGAAGTCATCAACTTTAGCGTAAAGGACCAGATATTAAATATTTTAGGCTTTTCAGTCAATGCAGTCTATATTTTAGCCACTCAATTCTGCTATTGTAGGGGACAGCATACACCAACAATAGTAAACAAAGGGCTTGGCTGTGTGCAAATACAAATCCGTTTACAAAAACAGATGGGATTTGGCCCAAAGAACGTAGTTTGCCAACTCCTGGTGTATATTCATAATTAAGGAAATGCTAAATTTCAATTAGAGGTTAGAGAAGACAAAAATGGTATTTTTTTGTCATGGTAGTCACAGATTCCCTGAATTTTAGTTCTTAATAAGGTGTGCTTTTAAAGGACAAGATTTCTTAAACTTAATATAATGAATTTGTATTTTATTGTTAGCCTTTGGGGGGTGGGGGAGTTGAGAATTCCAGGGTAGATGTTTTATTTAAGAAATATTTCCCTGCCCCGAGGTCTTAGAGGTATTTACCTAAATTTTCTACCAATGTTACTGAACTTGGGTCTGCTGGCTGGTACGCAGTAAATCCAATCTACTGACACTGGGTTGTGGTGAAGGAAAGTTCAGCATTTATTGCAGGTACAAGGAGGCAATAAATGCTCAAGACCTGAACTCACCAATGGACTTCAGGGAAGGGTTTTTAAAGACAGTTTGAGGGTGAGGGACTCAGGGTATATGATTAGCTTGTGCACAATTCTCTTATTGGTTGTTGGTGAAGTAACAGGGTAGTATTTTGGGAATCTCAATCATCAACCTTCTGGTTCCAACGAGTCTGGAGTCTATGTACTGGTGGTCAGCATGCAGTTAACCTCTTCCTTCTGGTGGGGGTTTTAGTGTCTGCAAAACAACTCAGGAATGTGCATCAGGCACTGTTATCTATGTCCTTCAGGGAGGCACTAAAGATTTTGTGACTGCTATATGGCTGATCTATTATTTAGATTGTTACCAGCTCTTGTAGCCCAATTGCTGTTGTTTGTTACTGCGTGTTCACATTCTTTCATTAATGCTTGAGCCAGCCTTTTGAGACTCAGGGGAGGCATGGGAGACTAAAGCTTTTCTATAAGCAAGAGGCAAGTAGAGGATGTAGGGGGGAGAAGTCTGTCCCAGGAAGGCCCCATAGGGTCCTGCTTGGTTACACTAAGAGTATTAACATTTGGTTTTTGATATTTCTTATCCCAATGGAGTTGATTTTCTTAAATGATCTAAGGTAGGAATGCAGTTCCTTCTTTTTCCTTGTGGATCCAGATCTATTTTTCACCTTCATTTTCCTCAATTGATCTGACATATCACCTCTGTCCTATACAAAACTTCCATATGGACATATGCCTACTCTGAGTTTACTATTCTGCTCTGTTCCATTGGTCAGTTTGTCTATTGATGCACCAATAACACAATGTTTTAAGTCATCATATCTAGTAGGGCAAGTCTTCCCTATTCTTTTCGAGAAGGGTTCTGATCATTCTTGGACTTTTGCACTTTAACATAAATTTTAGAATCAGATTGTCAAGTACTATGAAAAACTCAGGATTTTGCTTGGATTTGCAGTGAATCTGTTTCTATAGATGGGAAGAAATGACATCTATATGAATATTAAATCTTCCTATCCAGTGAGCATTGTGTATCTCTATTTAGATCTTCTGTAAAAATGGGTTCTGTTTCCTCCTTTTCAATCTTAATTTATTTTTCTTATTGTATTGGCTAAGGCCTCCAACACAGTGTTGAATAGACATGGTAATAGTGGCATCCTTCTCTCATTCCAAATTTTTAAGGGGATGGTACTAATTGCCATCTAGGATATTGTTTGCTCTAGGTGTTCTGTAGATGGTTTTTATCATGGTTAAGAAACTTTCTTTGCATTTCTTCTTTAGTAAATTTTAAAAATTTTGAATTTATATGAAATTTTATTATTTTTTTTACCTATTGAAACAATTGTGTTTTATTCCCTCTTTAAAATGTGTGGTGAGTTTCATTTGTAGAGTTTTCTAATAAAATCATCTTTGCATACATAAGATAAGTGCAACTTGGTCATGGTTTATTATCTCTTTACACTTTGTTGTAGTCAATTTGCAAATATTTTCTTTAGGATTTTTATGTCTATATTTTTCTTTTTCATAATGTCTTAGGTTGGTTTTGATATCAGTGTTACACTAGCTTTACAAAATGAGCTGGAGAGTATTATCTCTTTTTCAGTTCTTTGGAAAAATTTGTATAGGATTAGGATAACTTTTCCTTGAATGTTGTGATTGGACTCATATGTTAAACCCCTGAGCATAAGTGTTTTAGTGTAGATTTTAAAGTACCACTTCAAATCATTTAATGTCTTGTCAGAAGCTTGTCTGTTTTACCTATCTTTGTGTTTTTGTTTTCTATTTTATTGATTTCTGTTTTCATTTTTCTCTCTTTTATTTTTGTTAGGCTTATTCTGATATTTTTTCTCAAATATCTTAAGCCAGACATTTAGCTCACAGTTTTTGGTCTTTATTCTTTTCTAATATGGCATTTAAAGGTATTAATACCCCATATAGTACTCCTTTGCTGTATCCCATAAGAAATGATATGTAATCATTTCATTATCATTCACTTCTAGACATTTTTAACTATAATCACTATTTCTTCTATAACCCTCGAATTATTTAGAAGTTTGTTTTTATTCCAAATATGTAAATATTTGATTATATTTTTGTTAATAATGTCTCCATTAATTGTACTATAATCATAGAGCAGGGTCCACATGATACCTATTCTTTGAAATTTGTTGAGACTTGCTTTATGTCCTAATAGATGATCAGTTTTTCTAAATGTTCCATAATGCACTTGAAAAGAATATGTTTTCTCATGCTCTACTATTCTATTGGGTCACACTTATAATGGATTGATCTTCTTTGTCCCTGAAAACACTTTTTGTCTCAAAGTCTTTTTTTCTGTTAGATTAATATATCCAGTGGGGGTTGGACTTTCTTTGGGAATCCTGTGCTTCCTGCAATATATGGTTGTCCCACATGAATGATTTAGCATATGCTTCTGTCAGATGACCTGTTGAGGACCAATTCCAGGACAGATATAGTAGGATGAATAAGGGGTTTGAGAGAAAATGGTTTACCCAAAGAATGTATTTTTTAGGCTGGATAGAGAGAGAAAAAGTGAAGTCAGGAAGGGACTTATCTCCTAGGAGATGAAGGAAGGGGTAAAAGTCAAGAATTCTCTTTGATTTTGAAGAACTGGTAGCGTGGGAATACACTAGAGAGAATAGGAAAGGTACATTCTTAGAGTCCCAGAGTGAGATGACACTGTCCTTTTCATTAAAAAATTGTCCTAACACATGGGCCATCTGCACACCCACACCCTTGATCATTCCAGATCCATTTCCAACAATAACACAGTAAATATTTGACATAATTAAGGAAGCAGGAATGAGAAGGTGTTATTATAGTTGTCTGTGATGAAGTTAATAAATTAAATACGACTCCTTTAGCTACTGTTCCCTCCATAACCTGTACCCAGCCTTAGTAGGAGTTGGAAGCTGATAAAGGAGAAGGTGGGGAAAAGGGCTTGTCAGAGAAGGTAGTTTTATTATTTAGCTACCAGGTTTCATTCACAAATTGCCCAGGTTAACTTTGTAAATTAAAATACAGAATTTTTCACTTGTATTTTTCTCTTTCTTAAGGTTTCTGTCTTTCTTACTATAGTGAAAGAGGTCTTAGATTCATAAGTGGGAGGTGGTTCATACTTACTTGAAAAGAGACCTTTGATGAAAATATATTCCATTTTAATTTATAGGGATATATAAAAATACATTAAAATGTTTTTATATTTGATCTGCAATCTGCATATAGATAAAATATGTTTCATTATAAATAATAAAATATATTTCATTATGTGACTGACATCTATTAAAAGAGTTACATAGTGATATCCCAGCAATTCCACATACAAATACACACAGAAATTGCCTCTGATTTAAGATTTTAAGGATGGAGCAATTCCAATGGCAATTAAGTGTGTAATGTAGACGTGGAATAGATTACTGAAGCAAAGGGAAGGTAAAGGGAATTTCAAGATGATGCTTTATGATAGCCACTGGCCTTGTCTGGCTTTTGAGCACTCGAAATGTGGCTAGTCAAAATTGAGATGTTTTTGTTAGTGTAGTATATACACCAGATTTCAAAGACTTAGTACCAAAAAAAAGAATACTGTTGAATAAAATATATTATTAGAAGCAATATCACTTGTTTTTTCTCACTTTTTTAATGTGGCTACTAGAAAACTTTCAATTCCATAGGTGGCTCACATTATATTTTTATTGGAGAGTAGATAAATCATATAGACAGAAATTAAAGTACTCTGAATTATAGCGAGAAATGATAATGAACAAGGACTCATAGAAATTTGCTCTTTACTTCATTGCTTCAGATAAGAAATACTGTTTTTTTGATTTTCAATCTTTATTCATTTTATTTTAACTCAGTTTACAGGTGAAGGAGTTAGAGCCAATATTCTTCAACAGTTTTTATTCTAAAACAAAAACAAGATGTAAAAGTATTTACTTCTTGCTATAGTGTCTTCAGATACTGAGCAACCTTGAGCGCACCTTGAGTTATGGGTAGATGTTGCTGATATTCCCAGTTTAGCCCCGACTATACTTTCTAAGAAGGTGCTTGGGCAGAAATGTAAAGCTCATAGCAGCTCAGGCATGCTCTGACCAAGTATAGAATCCCTTTTATTTGGGGGAGAAATTAGTTTTAGTATTCATATTTGACATTTTCCTCTGCAGGTATTCCAGTAACAGCCCAAACTACCACATTTTTAGTACCAGAAGTACCGTAAGTGTTTACTTTTTTAAACTATAATTATTAATTTTTTTGACTTCGCAGCAGAGAGCAAAATTAATCATACTCAGTCATACAGCACAGTGTCATTCTTTTATTTTTATTTTATTTCCTCATCCTATATATCTTCCTAATATAAATTCCCCCTCCAATAAATGTCTTTAAATATGTATTTAGCAAAAATAGGTAGTGTTGTTTTGAGTGTTTTTGTGATTCAACATTCACAAAACGGTGTTATGATACAGATAGGATGACCATGCAGTATATTGTTAAACTACTGAGAATTAAAGATAGTGCTATTAACAGTTATGCTGGGACAATAGGTATAAATTGGAACTGTCTAGACAAACCAGGATGCATGGTCACCCAAGCTATAGACTTCCCTCTCTACATTACTTTTTAAATTCAACATTGTCTAGTTCATTTCTTCTTAATGCCGCCTGATTACTAGTGTGTGTGTATATTATTTATCTATTCCACTCCCTAATGATGGATGAATGGCTTCCTACCACCACAAAAAACATTGTGATGAATGCCCTTCTACATGTCCTTTTATGAATCTGTGCAATAATTTTTCAGCTATGGTTGGTAGGACATAGGGAAACAGACACCTAACTTAACTAAATTCTGCAAGATTTTTTCCAAAATGGCAATCACAATTTATATTCTTACCCAGTGAACATCTTCACCAGGATTTGGTATTATTGAATTTCCCATTTTTTTAACCAATCTCATTACTACGTAGTAATAGTTTACTGCTGTTGTTATTTTCAATTCTCTGATGACTAGTGATTTTGAGCATTGTTTCTCATATTTATGCAGGATTCTCCTGTGAATTGCCTTTTCATTTTTCATTTTTGCCCATTTTCCACTTAATTTTCTGCCCTTTTCTCATTACAGAGCATTGTCTATGTTCCACTCTATGTATTAGTCAAATGTTGATTTTAAATATTTTACTTATCATTTCCTAGCCTCTCATCTACTCATCTAACCATTGGCTTTGTCCATGGATACTTTATTTTTTAAAAAGATGACTTTTGGTGAGCCATCCCCTCCCTTATTTGATGTTACAGTTTATACTTCTTTGGAATTTTATTTAAGAAAAAATTTTGCCTACCCTGTGTTGCAAAGATTTTTATCCTACATTTTCTTTTATATGATTTATATTTTTACTTTTCAAATAAAGGTCATAAGTAATATCTGGAGTCCACCTTGTATATAATATAAGGTAGGCATTTACATTACTTTCTCCACAGAATGAACCAGCATGTATTTAAAAATTTATTGTTTCCTTATTATTTTTTCTGGTATCATCTTTGTTTTATATATGGATGTGTTGAGTTCTGAACTTCTTTTCTATTGGTAGATTTGACTGATCCTCTCTGCAACATGTTTCATGTAGTTGGAGTTTCAATTCTGTATATTATTCCCTTGAATTAACATACAACAGTATATATATCATTCTACTCTAGATAAACAATCAGTTTTTTCCATTTTTAGTCTACTGTGATTAGGGCTGCTATGAACATTCTTATGCCTATTTTCTGCTTAACGTATGTATGTATTTCTGCTGGGTGTATACTTAGGTGTGGAATTGATAAGTCATAAGGCATGTGCATATGTTCAGCTTTAGTAGATGGTGCCAAGAGATTTTACAAAGTAATTGTATCAGTTTACATTCATATTCTATTTACAGATATTGTTGTATTTACATTATTCAAAACCAGGCAAAAAGAATCTATGTAAACTATATTTTCCTTTTTTTAATTTTTATTTTATATTGGAGTAGAGCTGATTAACAATGTTGTGTTAGTTTCAGGTGTACAGCAAAGTGATTCAGTTATACATATACATGTATGTATTCTTTTTCAAATTCTTTTCCCATTTAGGTTATTAAAACTATATTTCCTTTTAAAATGTGCATTTGTCTTAAAATTTATTGCTATCCATTTCTTTATAATCTTTGCATATCACTTAAATTTCTATTTGTAGTTATTTTATTTCTCTAATATTATTTGTTTATGAACTTCATCTTTTTTTCTTGAAGAACTTTGTTATATGATTGACCATTTTATTAATTTTTTTTTAAATCCCCCTTTTTCTTTTCTAGTATTCTTTTATTACTTTTATATAGGTGATAGAAATGTATCATCTTTAATTGATAATTGGTCCCCAAAACAATAAAGTTATGTCATTGCAGAAATGCAGATTAGGAGCCAGAGTTTGATTATCAGAGCATAAGTTAGACAAAAGTCCAGAGAGTAGATGATAAAACCAGCGGTATTGTGCTTGCTTGAAAGTAATATTCAGAGAAAGAAAGAAAATATTAAGTATGCATAATACTTCAGGGATTAAGTAGTCCATGAATCTTCTTGATGGAAAGCATTTTAAAAAGTCCCTCCCCACCTTTTTGCTTTTCCTGAAATTTCAGCATGAGGATTGGCACACATGAAGGTGCTCTTAGGGAACATACACTGTTGGATACTGTCTTTGCACTCTCCCTCTGCCTCATTACGGTTCATTGGTATTTCTGATATAGGAGCTTGTACACTCATCTGGAGCCCTGATTTTTGTGACTGCTGCCCTGGAATCACCACAGATTGCCTGCCTCTGGTGGCCGGTAGGGCTTATATGCTTGCAATCCCACAGGACAGTATATATTTGCACACTTTAAAAGCTGCTGCCTGAGGATCTGGATGCTAATCAGCATGAATCTAGGTGCTGACAGATTCTCCCCTTTGGGACACTGACAGGTCTTGGCACATCCTCAACTACTAGGAGCTATTAAAAATAAAATAGGCTGCTTGGACAATCACAAAGAGAGATAACCAAGAGCTAAGGCAAGGTTGAACAGTAGGCTCATCTCCTACACAAGGCCATGCCTTCAAGACTGGGAGAGATGGTAGTTGCATCTACTGTAGAAATCAAAAAAGAGTCAAAGAAAATGAAATAACAGAGGAATATGTTCCAAACAAAAGAATAAGATAAAACCTCAGGGGAAAAAAAAACCCTTAAAGAAATGGAGATAAGTAATTTACCTGATAATGGTTGGGGAGAGGAATAAAGATGGCAGAGTAGAAGGATGTGGAACTCACCTCCTCCCACGAATGCATCAAAAATACATCTACAGTGGAACAGTTCTCACACAATACCTACTGAACACTAGCAGAAGACCTCAAAAACCTGAAAGGACAAGAAAGATCTCCACATAACCAGGTAGGATGAAAGGAAAAACAAAAGAGGAAGTGGGACAGGACTGGCACCCCTGGGAGGGAGCTGTGAAAAAGGAAAGGTTCCTGCACTCTGGGAAGCCCCCTCCCTGGTGGGGAGATCAGCCAGGACAGAAAGGGTGCTTCACATGCTCAGAGGAGAGTGCATCAACTGGTTTGTGGCAGGCAGAACAGAGACCTGCACAGATGGTCGTGCCACCACGCTGCATGCCCCAGCCTGAGACACGCATCCACTGGTATGGGTGGGGACTGGGTGCTGAAACTCAGGTTTTAGAGGACTGGTGTTGGCTGTGCGGAGGAGACAGCCTGAAGGGGCTGGAGTGTATTACAGCCACAACCAGGGCTGTTTGCGGATGAAGCCCAGGCCTACCTAGAAACAAAGCTCCATTGTTAAGTGGTGCACAAACGGAGGAGTGGGGTTGCCATAGCAGCCTCTTTCTCCTGGCACCAGCCCCCACCTCCGTGCACCAGCCTCCACCTCCATGGGCTCCAGGAGTGCATGCTCCATCCACCACCTCAGCAGGCTCCTGCCTAGCAGACTCCTACTCCCTTGCTGCTGCCAGGGCAGGCTCACAGCCCCAGCCACCACCTTGGTGGGCTCACGCCTAAACAGGCTCTGGCACCGGCCGCCACCTTGGCAGGCTCCGGGAGCAGGCCAATGGGTTGCCCACATGCAGAGGCGGGGCTGAAATCATAGTTGAGCCCCAGGGCTGTGTGACTTAGGAAGTAGGGCTGGAATCTCTCCCCGTGGCTCAGTGAGCCCCTGATTTACACCTCCACCATCGGCTTTGTAAATTCAGCGCCTGTAGGACATCCAAGCAGACAATGGGTGCTCTCATGGCTGGGATAGGTCTGGCCTTAGCAGCTGTGGGCTTTGTGCGTGCATGCACATGGGGGCTGACCCAGGTCAGGATCTGGGCTGCCTCCATAGCTTGCACAGCAGGTCCAGGTGTGTGACTATTCCATTCCTGGCACCTGACTTCAGTAGATCTGTGCTGGTGGCCTTGTGAAAACAATGCCTGTGAGACATGAGGGCTGATTACCGGCATGCCCATGGTTGAGGTGGGGCTGAGCGCAGTGCCAACAACTGTGTACTTCGTGAGCCTGCACAACGGGTGAAAGGTGACACAACAGAGCACACTCACCAGTGAACAGCTCTGGCAGAGGAATATTCAGTGGCTCCTCTCCCAGTGAGAGCACTCCAATCCCACATACCATGCACTGCAGTTCAGAAACGCAGCTCAGAAATGGATCTGGGGCTTCTATTCCTAAAACTAAGGAGCAGACCTTGCACCTGACAGGGCAGTGACAACCACAGAGCAAAGAGGAGGACCTGCTCAACATCCAGTGAAGGCTCTGGCCACCACAACACCAGTCATACCTCCTATCAAGGGGATAACAGCCAGCACTCACCAAGGAAAGAGGCGGCAGGCATCCGTACTCAAAACAGCACTTCCACCAAAAATGTTAAACCCATACAGTCTACACAAGGGACGCTCCCACATAAAAATAGCCCTCCAAGACCACAGTGGATATTGTTTCTCCTAAATTCATAGAGCAAGAGAAATATAAGTAAAATGAAGAAGCAGAGGAACCACTCCAAATTAAAAGATCAAGGGAATTCCCCTGAAAGAACAAACTATGAAACAGCCCTCTTCAGTCTAATAGACACTGAGTTCAAAAAGGAGATAATGAAAATGCTGAAGGAATTAAGAAGGGCTATTGATAGATATGCAGGTTACTGTAAAAAAAAAGTAGAAACTATAAAAAGGAACTAGGAAAAATTAGAGAACTCATTTGCCAAGACAAAAGCTGAGCTAAAGGCAGTGAATAGCAGAGTGAATAAGGCAAGAGAACTAATAAGTGATCTGGAAGATTAAATAATGGAAATCACACAATCAGAACAGCAGACAGAAAACCAAGTGAAAAAAAAATGAAAGCAATATAAAAGACCTATGGGATAATATAAAGCATGCCAATCTATGCGTAATGGGGATCCCAGAAGGAGAAGAAAGAGAAAGGGGAATTGAAAATGTATTTGAAGAAATTATGGCTGAAAACTCCCCACACCTAAAGAAGGAAACAGATATCCAGGTACAGGAAGCACAGAGGGTCCTGAACAAGATGAACCCAAACAGACCTACACCAAGACATAATTAAAGTGGCAAAAGTTAAAGAGAGGATTCTAAAGCCAGCAAGATAAAACCAAAGAGTTAATTACAAGGGAACCCCCATAGGCTATCAGCTGATTTCTTTACAGAAAAGTTGTGGGCCAGAAGGGAGTGGCAAGGCATATTCAAAGTCCTAAAAGGGAAAAATCTGTAACCTAGGATACTCTGCCCAGCAAGATTATCATTTAGAATAGAAGGAGAGATAAAGAATTTCTCAGAGGGGAGCTTCCAGGTGGCAGAAGAGTAAGATGCGGAGATCATCTTCCTCTCCACAAATACATCAGAGATACACCTACATGTGGAACAGCTCCTATAGAACACCTACTGAATGCTGGCAGAAGACCTCAGACCTCTCAAAAGGCAAGAAACTCCCCACGTACCTGGGTAGGGCAAAAGAAAAAATAAAAAACAGAGACAAAAGAATAGGGTCGGGACCTGCACCACCAGGAGGGAGCTGTGAAGGAGGAAAGGTTTCCACACACTAGGAAGCCCCTTCACGGGCAGACACTGTGGGTGACGGAGGGGGGGAGCTTCAGAGCCACAGAGGAGAGCACAGCAACAGGGGTGCGGAGGGCAAAGCGGAGAGATTCCCACACAGAGGATTGGTGCCGACCAGCACTCAACAGCCGTAGAGGCTTGTCTGCTCACCCGCTGGGGTGGGCGGGGGCTGGGAGCTGAGGCTTGGGTTTCAGTTGGATCCCAGGGAGAGGACTGGGGTTGGCTGCGTGAACACAGCTTGAAGGGGGCTAGTACACCATGGCTAGCCGGGAGGGAGTCTGGGAAAAAGTCTGGACCTGCTGAAGAGGCAACAGACTTTTTCTTCCCTCTTTGTTTCCTGGTGCACGAGGAGAGGGGATTAAGAGTGCTGCTTAAAGGAGCTCCAGAGACGGGCGCGAGCCACGGCTATCAGTGCGGACCACAAAGATGGGCATGGGACTCTAAGGCTGCTGCTGCTGCTACCCAGAAGCCTGTGTGCAGGCACAGGTCACTCTCCACACCTCCACTCCCGGGAACCTGTGCAGCCTGCCACTGCCTGGGTCCCGTGGTCCAGGGACAACTTCCCTGGGAGAACACACGGCACACCTCAGGCTGTTACAACGTCATGCTGACCTCCGCAGGCTCGCCTGGCATCCGTACCCCTCCCTCCCCCGAGCCTGAGTGAGCCAGAGCCCCTGAATCAGCTGCTCCTTTAGCCCCATCCTGTCTGAGCAAAGAACAGATGCCCTCAGGCAACCTACACGCAGAGGCAGGTGCAAATCCAAAGCTGAACCCTGAGAGCTGTGCAAACAAAGAAGAGAAAGGGAAATTTCTCCCAGCAGCCTCAGGAGCAGCGGATTAAATCTCCACAATCAACTTGATGTACCCTGTGTCTGTGGAATACCTGAATAGACAACGAATCATACCAAGTTGAGGAGATGGACTGTGGGAGCAAAAGACATATATATATTTTTTCTTTTTGTGAGTGTGTATGTGTATGCGTCTATGTGTGATTTTGCCTGTATAGCTTTGCTTTTACCATTTGTCCTAGGGTTCTGTCCGTCCGTGTTTTTTTTTACTTCCAAAAATTTTTTTCTTAATAATTATTTTTTATTTTAATAACGTTATTTTATTTTATTTTATTTTATCTTCTTTCTTTCTTTCTGTTTTTTCTCCCTTTTATTCTGAGCCATGTGGATGAAAGGCTCTTGGTGCTCCAGCCAGGCATCAGCTCTGTGCCTCTGAGGTAGGAGAGCCAACGTCAGGACACTGGTCCACAAGAGACCTCCCAGCTCCACGTAATATCAAAAGGTGAAAATCTCCCAGAGATCTCCATCTGAACGCCAAGACCCAGCTTCACTCAACGACCAGCAAGCTACAGTGCTGGACACCCTATGGCAAAAAACTACCAAGACAGGAACACAACCCCATCCATTAGCAGAGAGGCTGCCTAAAATCATAATAAGGCCATAGACACCCCAAAACACACCACCAGACATGGACCTGCCCGTCAGCAAGACAAGATCCAGCCTCATCCACCAAAACACGGGCACTAGTCCCCTCCACCAGGAAGCCTACACAACCCACTGAACCAACCTTAGCCACTGGGGAGAGACACCAAAAAAAAAAAGGAACTACGAACCTGCAGCCTGCAAAAAGGACACCCCAAACACAATAAGTTAAGCAAAATGAGAAGACAGAAAAACACAGCAGAAGAATGAGCCAGGAAAAAACCCACCAGACCAAACAAATGAAGAGGAAATAGGCAGTCTACCTGAAAAAGAATTCAGAATAATGATAGTAAAGATGATTCAAAATCTTGGAAATAGTATAGAGAAAATACAAGAAATGTTGAACACGGACCTAGAAGAACTAAAGAGCAAACAAACAATGATGAACACAATAAATGAAATTAAAAATTCTCTAGAAGGGATCAATAGAATAACTGAGGCAGAAGAACGGATAAGTGACCTGGAAGATAAAATAGTGGAAATAACTACTGCAGAGCAGAATAAAGAAAAAAGAATGAAAAGAACTGAGGACAGTCTCAGAGACCTCTGGGACAACATTAAATGCACCAACATTCGAATTATAGGGGTCCCAGAAGAAGAAGAGAAAAAGAAAGGGACTGAGAAAATATTTGAAGGGATTATAGTTGAAAACTTCCCTAATATGGGAAAAGAAATAGTTAATCAAGTCCAGGAAGCACAAAGAGTCCCATACAGGATAAATCCAAGGAGAAACACGCCAAGACACTTATTAATCAAACTATCAAAAATTAAATACAAAGAAAAAAATATTAAAAGCAGCAAGGGAAAAGCAACAAATAACACACAAGGGAATCCCCATAAGGTTAACAGCTGATCTTTCAACAGAAACTCTGCAAGCCAGAAAGGAGTGGCAGGGCATATTTAAAGTGATGAAGGAGAAAACCTTACAACCAAAATTACTCTACACAGCAAGGATCTCATTCAGATTTGATGGAGAAATTAAAACCTTTACAGAGAAGCAAAACGTAAGAGAATTCAGCACCACCAAACCAGCTTTACAACAAATGCTAAAGGAACTTCTCTAGGTAGGAAACACAAGAGAAGGAAGAGACCTACAATAACAAACTCAAAACAATTAAGAAAATGGGAATAGGAACATACATATCGATAATTACCTTAAATGTAAATGGATTAAATGCTCCCACCAAAAGACATACTGGCTGAATGGATACCAAAACAAGACCCATATATATGCTGTCTACAAGAGACCCACTTCAGACCTAAGGACACATACAGACTGAAAGTGAGGGGATGGAAAATGATATTCCATGCAAATGGAAATCAAAAGAAAGCTGGAGTAGCAATTCTCATATCAGACGAAATAGACTTTAAAATAAAGACTATTACAAGACACAACGAAGGACACTACATAATGATCAAGGGATCGATCCAAGAAGAAGATATAACAATTGTAAATATTTATGCACCCAACATAGGAGCACCTCAATACATAAGGCAAATACTAACAGCCATAAAAGGGGAAATCGACAGTAACACAGTCATAGTAGGGGACTTTAACACACCACTTTCACCAATGGACAGATCATCCAAAATGAAAATAAATAAGGAAACACAAGCTTTAAATGATACATTAAACAAGATGGACTTAATTGATATTTATAGGACATTCCATCCCAAAACAACAGGATACACATTCTTCTCAAGTGCTCATGGAACATTCTCCAGGATAGATCATATCTTGGGTCACAAATCAAGCCTTGGTAAATTTAAGAAAATTGAAATCATATCAAGTACCTTTTCTGACCACAATGCTGTGAGACTAGATATCAATTACAGGAAAAAATCTGTAAAAAATACAAGCACATGGAGGCTAAACAATACACTACTTAATAACCAAGAGATCACTGAAGAAATCAAAGAGGAAATCAAAAAATACCTAGAAACAAATGACAATGAAAACACGATGACCGAATACCTATGGGATGCAGCAAAAGCAGTTCTAAGACGGAAGTTTATAGCAATACGATTCTACCTTAAGAAACAAGAAACATCTCAAATAAACAACCTAACCTTACACCTAAAGCAATTAGAGAAAGAAAAACAAAAAAAACCCAAAGTTAGCAGAAGGAAAGAAATTATAAAGATCAGATCAGAAATAAATGAAAAAAGAGATGAAGGAAACGACAGCAAAGATCAATAAAACTAAAAGCTGGTTCTTTGAGAAGATAAACAAAGTTGATAAACCATTAGCCAGACTCATCAAGAAAAAAAGGGAGAAGACTTAAATCAATAAAATTAGAAATGAAAAAGGAGAAGTAACCACTGACACTACAGAAATACAAAGGATCATGAGAGATTACTACAAGCAATTCTATGCCAAAGAAATGGACAACCTGGAAGAAATGGACACATTCTTAGAAATGCACAACTTTCCGAGACTGAACCAGGCAGAAATAGAAAATATGAACAGACCAATCATAAGCACTGAAATTGAAACTGTGATTAAAAATCTTCCAACAAACAAAAACCCAGGACCAGATGGCTTCATAGGCAAATTCTATCAAACATTTAGAGAAGAGCTAACACCTATCCTTCTCAAACTCTTCCAAAATATAGCAGAGGGAGGAACTCTCCCAAACTCATTCTATGAGGCCACCATCACCCTGATACCAAAACCAGACAAAGATGTCACAAAGAAAGGAAACTACAGGCCAATATCACTGATGAACATAGATGCAAAAATCCTCAACAAAATACTAGCAAACAGAATCCAACAGCACATTAAAAGGATCATACACCATGATCAAGTGGAGTTTATCCCAGGAATGCAAGGATTCTTCAATATACGCAAATCAATCAATGTGATACACCATATTAACAACTTGAGGGCGAAAAACCATATGATCATCTCAATCGATGCAGAGAAAGTTTTCGACAAAATTTAACACCCATTTATGATAAAAATCCTGCAGAAAGTAGGCATAGAGGGAACTTTCCTCAACATAATAAAAGCCATATATGACAAACCCACAGTCAACATCGTCCTCAATGGTGAAAAACTGAAACCATTTCCACTAAGATCAGGAACAAGACAAGGTTGCCCACTCTCAGCAGTATTATTTAACAGTTGTGGAAGTTGTAGCCACAGCAACCAGAGAAGGAAAAGAAATAAAAGGAATCCAAATCAAAGAAGAAGTAAAGCTGTCACTGTTTGCAGATGATATGATACTATACATAGAGAATCCTGAAGATACTACCAGAAAACTACTAGGGCTAATCAATGATTTTGGTAAAGTAGCAGGATACAAAATTAATGCACAGAAATCTCTAGCATTCCTATACACTAATGATGAAAAATCTGAAAGTGAAATTAAGGAAACACTCCCATTTACCTTTGCAACAAAAAGAATAAAACATCTAGGAATAAACCTACCTAAGGAGACAAAAGACTTGTATGCAGAAAACTATAAGACACTGATGAAAGAAATTAAAGATGATACAAATAGATGGAGAGATATACCATGTTCTTGGATTGGAAGAATCAACATTGTGAAAATGACTCTATTACCCAAAGCAATCTACAGATTCAATGCAATCCCTATCGAACTATCACTGGCATTTTTCACAGAACTAGAACAAAAAATTTCACAATTTGTATGGAAATGCAAAAGACCCCAGGTAGCCAAAGCAATCTTGAGAAAGAGAAACGGAGCTGGAGGAATCAGACTCCCTGATTTCAGACTATACTACAAAGCTACAGTAATCAAGACAGTATGGTACTGGCACAAAAACAGAAATATCAATCAATGGAACGGGATAGAAAGCCCAGAGATAAACCCACACACATATGGTCACCTTATCTTTGATAAAGGAGGCAATAATATACAGTGGAGAAAAGACAGCCTCCTCAATAAGTGGTGCTGGGAAAACTGGACAGGTACATGTAAAAGTATGAAATTAGAACACTCCCTAACATCATACACAAAAATAAACTCAAAATGGATTAAAGACTTAAATGTAAGGCCAGACACTATCAAACTCTTAGAGGAAAACATAGGCAGAACACTCTATGACATAAATCACAGCAAGATCCTTTTTGAGCCACCTTCAAGAGAAATGGAAATCAAAACAAAAATAAACAAATGGGACCTACTGAAACTTAAAAGCTTTTGCACAGCAAAGGAAACCATAAACAAGACCAAAAGAGAACCCCCAGAATGGGAGAAAATATTTGCAAATGAAGCAACTGATGAAGGATTAATCTCCAAAATTTACAAGCAACTTGTGCAGCTCAATATCAAAAAAACAACCCAATCCAAAAATGTGCAGAAGCCCTAAATAGACATTTCTCCAGAGAAAATATACAGATTGCCAACAAACACATGAAAGAATGCTCAACATCATTAATCATTAGAGGAATGCAAATGAAAACTACAATGAGATATCATTTCACAGTGGTTAGAATGGCCATCATCAAAAAATCTACAATCAATAATTGCTGGAGAGGGTGTGGAGAAAAGAGAACCCTCTTGCACTGTTGGTGGGAATGTAAATTGATACAGCCACTATGGAGAACAGTATGGAGGATCCTTAGAAAACTAAAAATAGAACTACCATATGACCCAGCAATCCCACTACTGGGCATATACCCTGAGAAAACTGTAATTCATTAAGTGTCATGTACCAAAATGTTCATTGCAGCTCTGTTTACAGATGAATGGATAAAGAAGTTGTGGCACATATATACCATGGAATATTACTCAGCCATAAAATGAAACGAAATGAAAGCCATAAAATGAAACAAAATTGAGTTATTTGTAGTGAGGTGGATGGACCTAGAGTCTGTCATACAGAGTGAAGTAAGTCAGAAAGAGAAAAACAAATACCGTATGCTAACATATATATATGGAATCTAAGGGAAAAAAAAGAAAAAGATCATGAAGAACCAAGGGGCAAGATGGGAATAAAGACACAGAACTTCTAGAGAATGGACTTGAGGATATAGGGAGGGGGACATGTAAGCTGTGACAAAGTGAGAGAGTGGCATGGACATATATACACTTCCAAACGTAAAATAGATAGCTAGTGGGAAGCAGCCACATAGCACAGGGAGATCAGCTTAGTGCTTTGTGACCACCTAGAGGGGTGGGATAAGGAGGGTGGGAGGGAGGGAGATGCAAGAGGGAAGAGATGTGGGAACATATGTATATGTATAACTGATTCACTTTGTTATAAAGCAGAAACTAACACACCATTGTAAAGCAATTATACTCCAATAAAGATGTTAAAAAAAAAAGAATTTCTGAGAGAAGGAAAAACTAAAAGAATACAGCGTTACTAAACGTATCCTAAAAGAAATATTGAAAGTTCTTCTCTAAATAGAAAAGAAGTAAGAATCAATAGGAAAGAGAAAGTCACAATTGGAAAGTAAGTCACTTAAGCCTGTATGCAGATTTTTAAAAAATTTTAAAAGCTTCTGTGAAAGTGATGATAACCACAATGAACAGCAAACAGATGAACATGAAGATGTAAAAGAGGACATCAAAAATCATAAAATGAGGGGAGGAGAGTAAGAAATTTAATTTTTCTTTCTAGAACGTGTTTGAGGCTATATGACTACCAGTCTAAAGCAAGTGGATATAGGAAGGGGTTAACATACTTGAAAAACAGGTTAAACACAAATCAGAAACAATAGATTCACAAAAACCAAAAAGAAGAGAACACAAGCATAATACAAATGAAAATCAACAGATGACAAAAGGAAAAACAAAAAGAAAAAGGGGCAAAGAATAAATATAGAATCAATGGGAAAATAAGGATTAAGATGGCAATAAATACATATTTATCAATAATTACCTTAAATGTCAATGGACTAAATGTTTCAGTCAGAAGACACAGAGTGGCAGATTGGGTAAAAAAAAAAAAGCCTACAATATGCTGCCTACAAGAGACCCTCTTTAGGGCAAAGGACACATATAGATTGAAAGTGAGGGGATGGAAAAAGATATTTCATGGAAAAAGAAATGACAAGAAAGTGCGGGTTGCAATACTCATATCAGATAAAATAAACGTTAAAACAAAGGCTATAAAGAAAGATAAAGAGGAACACTATATAACGTTAAAAGGACCAATACAAGGAGAGGATATTATACTTGTCAACATATATGCACCCAGTATAGGAGTACCCAAATACATAAAACAAATACTAACAGACAAAGGGAGAAATTGACAGGAATACAGTAAAGTAGGCGATGTTAACACCCCACTCACATCAGTGGACATATCTTTGAGACAGAAAATCAATAAGGCAACAGAGATCCTAAATGATATAATAGAACAGTTTGACTTAATTGATATTTTCAGGACATTACATCCAAAGAAAGCAGAATACACATTTTTTTTCAAGTGCACATGGAACATTCTCTAGGATTGACCACATACTAGGGCACAAAACAAACTTCAACAAATTTAAAAGTATAGAAATTGTTTCAAGCATCTTTTCTGACCACAATGGCATAAAACTAGAAATCAACCACAGAAAAATAAATGAGAAAAATACAATTACATGGAGACTAAACAACCTGCTAGTAAAAGACCAGTGGGTCAACAGTGAAATCAAAGAAATTTAAAAATACATTGAGGCAAATGACAGTGAAAACACCACCATACAAAATCTATGGGATGCAGAAATAGCAGTTTCAAGGGAAGTTCATAGTGATGCAGGCCTTCTTTAAGAAACAAGAAAAATCTCAAATAACCTAACACACCACCTAAGAGAATTAGAAAAATAATAACAAACAAAACCTAAAGTCAGCAGAAGGAAGGAGAAAATAAAGATCAGAAAGGAAATAAATAGAGATTAAAAAATAGAAACAAATCAATAAAACCAAGAGCTTGTTCTTTCAAAGGGTAAACAAAATAGACAAAACTCTGGCCAGGCTCACTATGAAGAGAGAAGACCCAAGTAAACAAAATAAGAAATGAAAGAGGAGAAATCACAATGGATACCACAGAAAGACAAGGAAAAAAAAAAGAATACTATGAACAATTGTATGCCAACAAGTTTGACAACCTAGAAGAAATGGACAAATTTCTAGAAACATACAACCCACCAAAACTGAATCAAGAAGAAATGGATAACTTGAACAGATCACTAGAAGTGAAATAGAAAAAACTCCCTACAAACAGAAGTCCAGGACCAGATGGCTTCACAGGCAAATTCTACCAAACATACAAAGAAGAACTTATACCAGTCCTCAAAGTCTTCCAAAAGATCAAAGAGGAAGGAAGACTCCCAAAGACATTCTATGAAGCCACCATCACCCTGATACGAAAACCAAAGACTACCAAAAAAGAAAATTACAAGCCAATATCTTTGATGAATATAGATGCAAAAATTTTCAACAAAATATTAGCAAACTGAATCTAACAACACATAAAAAAGATCATACACCATGACCAACTTGGATTCATCCCAGGGTCACAAGTATGGTTCAACATACACAAGTCAATCAATGTGACATAACACATCAACAAAAGAAAAGACAAAAACCGAATGATCATCTCAATAGATGCAGAACAAGCATTTGATAAAATTCAACATCCATTCATGATAAAAACCCGTACAAAAGTGAGTATAGAGGGAACATATCTCAACATAATAAAAGCTATTTATAACAAACCCACAGCCAATATAATACTCAATGGTGAAAAGCTGAAAGCCTTCCCACGAAAATCTGTAACCAGACAAAGATGCCCACTCTCACCATTTCTATTCAATATAGTATTGGAAGTCCTAGTCACAGCAATCAGACAAGGAAAAGAAATAAAAGCTATTCAAATTGGTAGGGAAGAGGTAAAATTGTCATCATGCAGATATGATACTATATATAGAAACCCCTAAAGACTCCACACAAAAACTACTAGAACTGATAAACAAATTCAGCAAGGTAGCAGGATACAAGATTAACATGCAGAAATCAGTTGCATTTCTTTATACTAACAATGAAATATCAGAAAGGGAATGTGAACAAGCAATCCCCTTTAAAAGCACATCAGAAAAATAAAATACTTAGGAATAAACCTCACCAGGAAGATGAGAGACTTATATGCTGAGAACTACAAAACATTTGTAAAGCTAATTGATGATGATTCAAAGAAATGGAAAGATAATCCCATGCTCTTGGATGGGAAGAATTTATATTGTTGAAATGGTCATACTACCCAAAGCAATCTACAGATTTGATTCACTCCCTATCAAATTACCAGTGACATCTTTCCCAGAGCTAGAACAAATAATCCTAAAATTTATATGGAACCATAATAGTCCCAGAATTGCCAAAGCAATCATGAGGAAAAAGAACAAAGCACAAGGCATAACCCTCCCAGACTTCAGACAGTACTACAAAGCTACGGTAATTAAAACAGTATGATATTGACACAAAAACAGACTTGTGGATCAATGGAACAAAATAGAGAGCCCAGAAATAAACCCACACACCTATGGTCAATTAATCTTTGACAAAAAGGCAAGAATATACAAAGGGGAAAAGGCAGTCTCTTCAGTAAGTGGTATTGGGAAAGTTGGACAGCCACATGCAAATCAGTGAAGTTAGAACACACCCTCACACCATACACAAAAATAAACTCAAAATGGCTTAAAGACTTAAATATAAGACATGACAGCATAAAACTCTTAGAAAAGAACTTGGGCAAAACATTCTCTGACATAAATTGTACCAATGTTTTCTTAAGTCAGTCTCCTAACACAATAGAAATAAAAGCAAAAGTAAACAAATGGAACCTAATGGAACTTATAAGCTTTGTACAGCAAAGGAAACCATAAACAAAATGAAAAGACAATCTCCAGACTGGGAGAAAATATTTGCAAAGGATGTGACTGACAAGGGCTTAATTTCTAAAATATACAAACAGCTCATAGAATTCAATTGCAACAAACAACCCAATCGAAAAATGGGCAGAAGAAATAAATAGACATTTCTCCAAAGAGGACATACAGATGGCCAATAAGCACATGAAAAGATGCTCATCATCACTAATTATTAGAGAGATACAAATCAAAACTACAATGATGTACTACCTCACACCAGTCCGAATGGCCATCAATAAAAAGCGTACAAATAATAAATGTTGTAGAGGGTGTGGAGAAAAGGGAACCCTCCTACATTGTTGATGGGAATGTAAATTGGTGCAGCCACTATGGAAAACAGTATGGAGATTTCTCAAAAAACTAAAAATAGAGTTTCCATATGATTCAGCAATCCTACTCCTGGGCATATTTGCAGACAAAACTATAATTCTAAAAGATACACTCACCACTGTGTTCATAGCAGCACTATTTACAAAGTCAAGACATGGAAACAACCTAAATGTCCATCACCAGATGAATGGATAAAGAAGATGTGAGATATATATATATATATATATATATATATATATATCTTTATATAGCTATAAAGAAGAATGAAATAATGCCATTTGCAGCAACATGGATGTACCTAGAGATTATCATACTAAGCGAAGTAAATCAGAAAGAGAAAGACAAATACCATATGATATCACTTATATGTGGAAACTAAAATGCTACACAAGTGAACATATCTACGAAACAGAAACAGACTTGTGGTTGCCGAGGGGGAGGGCAGGTGGGGGGAGGGATGGATTGGAAATTTGGGATTAGCAGATGCAAACTATTATATATAGGGTGGATAAACAACAAGGTCCTATTGTATAGCACAGGGAAACTATATTCAATATCTTGTGATAAACCATATTGGGAAAGAATATGAAAAGAATATATATATATATATATATGTATAACAATCACTTTGGCGTACAGCAGAAATTAACACAACAATGTAAATCAACTATATGTCAATAAAAAATTTTTTTAATCCTTCAAAAAAATTAAGTAATGGTCATAAAAATGAGCACTGAACTCAAGAGAAGAATAAATGAACACAATGACCACAACAACAAAGAAGTAGAAAATATAAGAAAGTACCAAATAGAAGTCACAGAGCTGAAGAAGTAACTGAACTGAAACATACAATAGAAGAGTTCAGTAGCAGATCAGATGAAGTGGAAGAAGTGATGAGAGAACTTGAAGACAGGTCAGTGGAACTCATCCAATCAGAGCAGCAAAAAGAAAAAAGAATGTAAAAAAAAAAAAGCTTAAGGGACTTTTAGGACAACATCAAGTGGGCTAACATTCACATTTGTTGGGTCCAGTGGGAGAAGAGAGAGAGAAAGGGGCAGAAAACTTTTTGAAGAAATAATGACTGAAAACTACCTTAACTTGGGGAAGGAAACAGACATCCAGATCTAGGAATCCCAGCGAATTCCAACTGAGATAAACCCAAGGAGACCCACACAAAAACACATTATAATTAAAATGTCAAAAGTTAAAGACAAAGAGAAAAATCTTAAAATCATCAAGAGAAAAGCAACTTGTTATGTAAAAGGAAACACTCATAAGACCATCAGCAGATTTTTCAGCAGAAACTGCAAACCAGAAAGGACTGGCACCATATATTTACAGTGCTGAAAGAAAAAAATCTTCCAAGCAAGAATGTTCTACCTGGCAAAGTTGTTATTCAGAATTGAAGGAAGGATAGTTTTCCAGACAAGCAGATGCTAAAGGAGTTAATCATTACTAAACCTGCCTTACAAGAAATATTAAAGGGACTTCTTTAAGCTGAAAAGAAAGGGTGCTAATTAGTAACAAGAAAATATTTGAAAGAAAAAAATCTCACTGGAAAGGTAAATATGTAGTACAGGTAGTGGATTAATCACTTATAAAGGTAGTATGAATGTTAAAAGACAAAAGTAGTAAAAACTAGAACTACACTAAGGGACACACAGGATAAAAATATGTAAAATGTGACATCAAAATCATAAAATGTGGGGGTGGGGGAATAAAAATGTAGAGCTTTAGACTGTCGTAAAACTTAAATTGTTATCAACTTAAAATAGACTGTTGTAAGTTTTTATATGTAAGCCTTATGGTAACCACAAAACAAAAACTTACAGTAGATACACACAAGATAAAGGAAAGGATCAAGCAAACCACTAAAAAAGTCACTAAACTACAAAAAGAGAGCAGAGAAGAAGAAAGGAACGTAGAAGAACAAAACAGCCAGAAAATGATTAACAGAATGGTAATAAATACATACCTATCAATAATTATTTTAGATGTAAATGGGCTAAATGCTCCAATCAAAAGACATGGAGTGGCTGAATGGATAAAAAGATAAGACCAACCTATATGCTGTCTAAGAGTGACTCTTTATAAGTAAGGACACACACAGACTGAAACTTAAGGGATGGAAAAAGGTATTCCATGCAAATGGAAACCAAAAGTAAGCAGGATTAGCTATATTTGTATCAGATAAAATATATTTTAAGATAAAGACTGTAATAAGAGGCAAAGACAATGATAAAGGGGTCAATCCAACAAGACTATTTAAACATTTGTAAATATTTATATACATAACATAGGCACATCTGAATATATAAAGCAAAAATTAACAGACCCCCAAAGGGAGAAATAGTAATATAATAATAGGAAACTTTAATACCCCACCTTTATCAATGAATAGATCATTCAAACAGAGAATCAGTAAGGAAACATCAAGATTACATGGCACATTATACCAGATGTACTTAACAGATATATGCAGAACTTCTCATCCAAAAGAAACAGAATAAACATTTTTCTCAAGTGCACATGGAACATTCTCCAGGATAGGTCATATGTTAGACCACAGAATAAGTCTTAAAATTTAAGAAGATTGGTATCATATCAAGCATCATTTTTTGACTACAATGGTATGGAACTAGAAATCAATGCCAAGAAGAAAACTGGAAAATTCACAAATATATGGGGATTAAACAATATGCTACTGAACAACCAATGGGTCAAAGAAGAAAAGAGAACTCTAAACATACCTTGACACAAATGAAAATGGAAATACTACATATCAATACTTACAGGATGCAGCAAAAGCAGTTCTAAGAGGTAGGTTCAAAACTTAAATGCATATATATATATAGAAAAAAAACAACAAGAAAATTCTCAAACAACATAACATTACACCTCATGGAACTAGAAAAGAAGAATAAATGAAGCCCAAAGTTAGTAGAAGGAAGGAAACAGCAAAGATCATAGCAGAAATAAATGAAAGACTAAAATAACAATAGAAAAATCAATGAAACTAAGAGCTGGTTCCTTCAAAAGATAAACAAAATTGACAAACCTTTAGCTAGACTCAGCAGACTAAAAGGGAGGAGTCAAAGAAATACAATTGGAAACAAAAGAGACATTACAACTGATAGCCACAGAAATACAAAGAATCATAAGAGACTACTATGAACAATTACATGTCAACATATTTAACAACCTAAAAGTATAAATGCCTAGACACATACAAACCTCCAGGGCTGAATCATAAAGAAATATAAAATCCGAACAAACTAATTGTGAGGAGATTAAATCAATAATCAAAACATCCCAACAAACCAAAGTCCAGGACCAGATGGCTCACTGGTGAATTTTACAAAACATTCAAGGAGGAATTAATACTAATCCTTCTCAAACTGTTCCAATACATAGAAGAGGAAGAAATACTTCCGCACTCTTTTTACAAGGCTAACATTACCCCAATACCAAAACCATACAAGGATGCCATGAGAAAAGAAAATGACAGGCCAATATCCCTAATGAACAAAGATGCAAAAATTATCAACAAAATATTAGCAGATCAACAGTACATTATATTAGCAAGCAGTATAAAATATTAGCAAATTCAACGGTACATTAAAAGGATCGTACATCATGATCAAGTAGGATTTATTCTAGGGATTTTACCAAACCTAACTTGGGCCCACTTGCCTGACACACAGCAAAGCCAATCTACTGACACTGGGTTGTGGTGAAGGAATGTACAGAGTTTACTGTAGGGCACCAAGCAAAGAGAATGGGCAGCTCATGCTCAAAAGACCCAAACTCCCCAATGGCTTTCAGGGAAGGGTTTTTTAAGACAGTGTGAGGAAGAGGGTCACAGGGTGCGTGATCAGCTTGTGCGCAGTTCTCTGATTGGTTGATGGTGAGGTAACAGGGTAATGTTTCAGAAATTTCAGTCATCAACCTGGTTTTAACCAGTTTGGAGGTCTATGTGCTTGTGGTCAGCAGTTTTCATCTGGTGGGGGTCTGGTTTCTGTAAAAACAACTTAGGAATGTGTGTCAGACTTTACTTTCTGTGTCCTTCAGGGAGGAGCTAAAAGTCCTGTGACTCTGCTATATGGCTGATCTATTGTTTAAGTTGTTACCAGTTCTCTTGCCTGAATGCTGTTCTTTGTCTCTGCCTGATCTCACTCCTTTGATCATTAATCCTTGAGCCAGACTTTGCAACTCAGGGAAATTTCAGGAGACTGAAATTTTTCTTTAAGTGAGGGATGGGGAGCATGTAGGGGGTCTGTTACCGAGAAAGGCCCATCTGGGCATTGCTTAGTTTCAATCCCCCTTTTCTTTGTTACTCTTCAATCAAGGCATGGGGTAAGACAGGGAATGATGTTTTATTTTTATTTTTATTTTTTTTTATAAATTTATTTTATTTATTTATCTTTGGCTGAGTTGGGTCATTGTTGCTGCACGCGGGCTTTCTCTAGTTGTGGTGAGCAGGGGCTACTCTTCGTTGTGGTGCGTGGGCTTCTCATTGTGGTGGCTTCTCTTGTTGAGCACGGGCTCTAGGTGCATGGGCTTCAGTAGTTGTGGCTCGTGGGCTCTAGAGCGCAGGCTCAGTAGTTGTGGCACACAGGCTTAGTTGCTCCGCGGCATATGGGATCTTCCTGGACCAGGGCTCAAACCCATGTCCCCTGAATTGGCAGGCGGATTCTTAACCACTGCGGGAAGCCCGGGAATGATGTTTTAGATAGAGAGGTTAATCATAAACTTGGCAGGGGGACTCAGTTTCAGGGATGGAAGGATGGTTAAACAGCAAATCAGTCAGTGTGATATACCACATTAACAAAATGATGGATAGATATCATATGATCATCTCAAATGCAGAAAAGCTTTTGAAAAAATTCAACATCCATTTATGATTAAAAAAAACCCCAACAAAGTGTGCAGAGAGGGAATGGACCTCAACCTAATAAAGGCCATAAATGACAAACCCACAGCTAAACCCCTTTCATTCATACTTAGTGAAATGCTGAAAGCTTTTCCTCTAAGATCAGGAACAAGATGCCCACTCTTTCCACTTTTATTCAACAGAGTATTGGAAGTCCTAGCCTCAGCAATCAGACATGAAAAAAAAAAAAAAGAAATCCAAATTGGAAAGGATGAAAATTGTCACTATTTGCAGATGACATGGTAGAAATCTGTTAGAACTTATAAACGAGTTCAGTAACATTACAGGATAAAAAAATCAATATTCAAAATGTGTTGTGTTTCTGTTCACTAATAATGAAATATCAGGAAAAGAAATTAAGAAAACAATCCTGTTTAGAATTGCATCAAAAAGAATAAAATACCTAGGACTAAATTTAACCAAAGAGGTGAAAGATCTGTACACTGAAAACTATAAGATATGATAATGTCTTAAAGAAATTGGAGAAGACACAAATAAATGGAAAGATGCTCTGTGCTCATGGACTGGAATAATTAATATTGTTCAAATGTCCAAACTGCCCAAAGCTATCTACATTTAAATGACATTCCTATCAAAATTCCATTTGCATTTTTCACATAAATAGAACAAACAATTGTAAAATTTGTGTGGAACCATAAAAGACTCCAAACAGCCAAAGCAATCTTAAGAGAGAAGAATAAAGCTAGAGGCATCACATTCCCTGATTTCAAACTATATTACAAAGCCATAGTAATAAAAACAGTATGGTATAGGCAAAAAAACACATATAGGTCAATGGAACAGTATAAAGAGTCCAGAAATAAACCCATGCATATATGGCCAATTAATTTACAACAAAGTATCCAAGTTTATAAAAGGGAGAAAGAACAATCTCTTTAATAAATGGTGTTGGGAAAACTGGACAGCCACATGCAAAGAATGAAACTGGAATACTGTTTTACACCATACACAAAAATTAGCTTAAAATGGATTAAAGACTTGAAGGTAAGGCCTAAAACAATAAAATTATTAGAAGAAAACATAGGCAGTAAGCTCCTTGACATCAGTCTTGGTGATGATTTTTTTTGATTTGACACCAAAAGCAAAGGCAACAAAAATAAACAAATGGGACTATATCAAACCAAAAACCTTCTGCACAGAAAAGGAAACCATCAACAAAATGAAAAGGGAACAGCTCAAAGGCAAATCATATATCTGATAAGGGGTTAATATAGAAAATATATAAAGAACTCATACAACTCAACAGGGGAAAAATAACAAACAATTTGATTTTAAAAGTGGGCAGAGGATCTGAATATACGTTTTTCCAAAGACGTACAGAAGGCCAATAGGTACATGAAAAGGTGCTCAACATCACTAACCATCAGGGAAATGCAAATCAAAACCACAGTGAGATATCACCTTGCACCTGTTAGAATGGCTATTATCAGAAAGCCAAGAAATAACAAGTGTTGTCAAGGATGTGGAGAAAAGGGAGCTCTTGTGCAATGTTATTGGGAATGCAAATTGGTGCAGCTAGTATGGAAAAACATTATGGAGGGTTCTCAAAAAATTAAAAACAGAACTACCATATGATCCAGTCATTCCATTTCTGGGTATTTATCCAAAGGAAATGAAAGTACTAACTTGGAAAGATATTCAATTTATGCCTCTATGTTCATTGTAGTATTATTTCCAATAGCCAAGATATGGAAGCAACCTGAGTATCTCATCAATTCAATGTCTTATCGATGAATTGATAAAGAAAATGTAGTGTATATACACAATGAAATACTATTCTGCCATAAAATAATGAAATGTTGACATTTATGACCTTGAGGGCATTATGATAAGTGAAATAAGTCAGAGAAAGACAAATGTCATATGATTTCACTTACGTGTGGAATCAATTAAAAAAAAACCTCATATATACAGAGAACAAAGTGGTGGTTGCCAGAGTTGGGGCATGGGGGAGTGTGAAATTAGCGGAGGGGGTCAAAAGGTACAAACTTTGTTATAAGATAAGTAAGTCATGGGAATGTAATGTACAGCATGGTGACTATAGTTAGCAATACTGTATTGCATATTTGTAAGTTGCTTAGAGAGTAGATCTTAAAAGTTCTCATCAAAAGAAAAAAATTTAAACTATATTTGGTGATGGATATTAACTAGACTTATTCTTGTGGTCATTTCACAATGTATAGAAATATCAAATCATTATACTGAATGCCTGAAACTAATATAATGTTACATGTCAATTATATCTCAAAAAAATCTCTCTCCACTCTATGTGAATTTAAGTGGGATTTCATTTTTTTTGTTGTTTAATAACCCCAAATAACCTAAAATATTGGAAGTTGGTAAGCATTTTTGAAACATTCTGAAGCCAGTTGACTATACCAATTTTTATACATCATTAGAGAGGTTTGTATATAAGTTTGGTAATTGCCACAGAACTTGTTCTCTGTTTTAAACTCACATTTTAAAAACTTTTTATTATGGAAAAACTTAAACATACACAAAAGTATAGAGGTTAGCATAATTTTAACATATATAAAATATAGAAATTATTTTATTATACTTAATAAGTCCTCATATACCCATCAGCCAGCTTCAGTAGTACCAACACATGACCAATCTTGTTTCATTGACTCTACTACCTACTTTATCCCCTCCTTTATTATTTTGAAACTAGCCCAGACATATTTTATTTATAAACATTTCAATGTGTATGTAAAAATGATGACTCTTAAATTTTAAAAATATAAACACCATGTCCATATTTAAGGCATTAAGGCAAGAAAATGAAATAAAAGACATACACACCAGAAAGGAAGAAACAAACTACCTCTATTTGTATATGACATGACCTTCTAAGTAGAAAGCTCTAAGGAATCCATTAAAAAGAAAACTATTAAAACTACCAACTGATTGTAATTTTGTATGAAATTTCACCTGGAAATTCAAGAGAACCAGAATAGGCAAAACGTTTTGAAAAAGAACAAGAAGACTTGTTGTTGGAAGACTCACAGTTCCTGACTTCTAAAGTTACTACAAAGCTGCAGTAATTGAGACAGTGTCAGATAGGCATAAGGATAGGAAAATAGATTAGTGGAATAGAAGAGTCCAGAAATTAAAACTTCATTGATTTTTCACAATTACTTCAAGAAAATTCCATGGAAAAAGAATAGTATTTTCAACAAGTAGTGCTGGGACAATGAGGTATCCACATGGAAAAGAATGAAGGTGGCCTCCTACCTCAGACCATATCAAAAGTTAGCTCAACATGGATAGAAGAACTCAGTATAAGAGCTAAAACTGTAAAACTCATAGAAAAAAATCATATGGAAAAATCTTCATGACCTTGGATTAGGCAATAGTTTAGATATGACACCAAAAGCACAAGGAACAAAAGAAAAAAGATAAATTGGACATCATCAAAATTAAAAACTATAGTGCTTCTAAGGACACCATCAAGAAAGTGAAAAGACAATCCACAGAATGGGAGAAAATTTTTGCAAATTAAGTATCTGATAAGGGACCTGTGTCTAGAATATATGAAGAACTATTATAATTCAGTAATAAAAAGACAAACCAAATATAAATATTAGTTATTTTCCCATTATTTTGCTTTTCAACTTCACGGACTCCAATTATACAGATGCTGGATTTTTTTTTTTTTTTCTGTCTGCTTTCCACTTCAATCATTTTCTCTCTGGTTCTTTACTTATTTCATTTATATTTTCTTGGTTGTTTTTCTGTCTTTCTTCAATGCCTTTTATTCATTTTTTATTTAAATGTAATCTCCCATCATTATCTTTTAATTTAGTCTTCATTTCCTTTATAATCATCTGTTTCATTCCTAGTTGTCAACTCTTATTTCTACTTATGGTTCATTTCTGTTCCTTGTTTGTAAATTTATAATTCACGATTTTTCTTCTCATCATCAAATACTTGTTTGAGGATATTTAATTCAGTTTAGGATGTTAGTTTGCAGTTTTCTTCTGCTTTGTGTTTGGTTTTTTGAAGGCAGTTTTATTAACTGAAATGCTTTTATTTTCATTTTCTATTCTCTTATAGTAGTTTTGTATAGATAAAAACTGCTTATATTTATGAATTTCATGGATAGGTTGGCAGTCTGGATTAGTTTAAAAGATCTCTAGTTAAAGTTTACTTTTTTATCTCATTGTAGCAATGTGCAGTTTCTTTAATTGATGGATTCTTATTGGGGATGTTGTATTTACTTTGAGGGTTTTTTTTATTAGCTTGTAATATCCTAAATTTCTCCCCCTTGCTTCTCTTTCCCTTCACCACTCACTTTCCAAAGGGTGTTCCTCCTTTCCTTTATCTTCTTCGCTCCAAAAGTGATGCCTTTCTGAGGCTCCCACCTCAGCTCTCACACACTTTTAAGTCTCTTCCTCATAATCAGTGCTCTGATCTTCCAGGAGTCTTTTTGCAGTATTTTTTGCACTTAGAGTGTACTTTCTCTTTCTGTGGGTGATTTAAATTCAATCTTAAACTTCTGTTCATGTCTTTTCTGTTTTCTGCAGTTTTTCAGAAGCTCTTTTACTCTCCACAAAGGATTATGACAGAGGCTTGAGTGAGAGCTGTGCTAAAAATTGTTGTTTTTTCTTTTACTTACAGGTTTCTTGAAGTTTGTATTGTACTTTGTCTTCTAGGTATGCTGTAATGTAGAATTTTCTTGGTTTTATTTGTTTATCTGTGTACTTTTTTTGGGAAATGTGTGGAGAGAGTTGAACTTATTTGGCCACTGTTAACCTGGACTAACCATAATTCACCTAGCACTCATGTTTTGACACATTGTCAGAGTATAGTCATTAGCAACTATATTCATTTTTAATAGCCACCATGTAGACATATTTCTACAGAATAATTCCTATTTAATACTTAACATCAGTCCTTATGTTGATGTCTCTGCAGTCATTTTGGTGGTCTGAACTTCTTTTTCTAGTAATTTCCTCAGGAAGGGCTCATAAGAGCAATATTTCTTGAGTCATAAGACCTTATCTGTGAACTTTTATCTAAAAGTTGGTGTATCTGGATATAAAAGTTATTGGCTAATATTTTTATATCTTTTTACAGATGTTACTTTGTTGTCTCTGACATAAAGTGTTACACCTGAAAAGTCTACTGGAAATCTGATATTCTTTCCCTTGTAAATAACTTGTTCTTTTTGTCAGGATCCCCAAAGGGTTTCTTATCAGGTTCAATGCCTTTATTAATATAGGTCCTGGGTTGGTCTTTTAAAAAATCATTCTTAATTGTTTTTCCTAGGTATGAGTTGCACCCTTTCAATACATTGTTTCAAGTTATTTTTTTCACATATTATTCTTGAGTTATTGTTAATATTAATGTTATTGTTCTGTCTCAATCACTTATGTTTTCTTCTTCACAACTGTGTATATATTGGATTTTCTTTGCCTATCTTTAATATTTGTCACTTATTCTTGAGTCACTTTTCATCTCTTTTTTTTAGAAAACCTTCTATTTATCTCAAAACCTTATTTATTAGGCTTATTCACAATTTGCTTCTAATTTAGTTCATTTCTAAATTGACTTTTTCTTTATTTCTACTTTTTCCTGAGCTCTAGCTTATGAGTTTTAAATTTATGAGTTTTAAATTCTGATTTATATTTTTCTTTCATAATTTCTATCACTTTCTTATTTATTTTGCCTCATTTTGAAATAATTGGTATATCAGTCATAACTCTCCAGAGAAACAGAACCAATAGAATTTATATATGTTTATATTAAGAGATTTATTTTAAGAAATTGGTTCATGTGATTGTGGGACTGGCAAGTTTGATAGGTCAGGCCGGAGCCTGGAAACTCAAGGAAGAATTAATGCTGTAGTCTTGAAGCAGAATTTCTTCTCCAGGAAACCTTAGTTTTTGCTCTGAAGGCTTCCAACTGATCGAAAGGGACTCCACCCACATTATCAAAGGTGTTCTGTTTTATTTAAAGTCAACTGATTGTAGATATAAACCACATCTATAAAATACCTTCATAGAAAAACCTATATTAGCATTTGATTAAATAACTGGGTACTATAATCTAGCCAAATTGACGCATAAAACTAACCCTCATATTACATTACAGCTTTAATTTATTTATTGAGGGGAATTCCCTGGTGGTCCAGTGGTTAGGGCTCTGTATTTCCACTGCAGGGGGCATGGGTTCAATCCCTGGTCAGGGAACTAAGATCCCGCAAGCCGTGCAGCATGAACAAACTATATATGTATGTGTGTGTATGTGTGTGTGTGTGTGTGTGTGTGTGTGTGTGTGTGTGTGTGTGTGTGTGTGTGTGTGTATATATATATGTATATATATATATGGAGTATGGTCTTACAGAGATGTTATTCTGTTTCTTACTCTCTCCTTTTTCTTATTATAACTGTGTGTGATTTTACCGTGATCCTCTTTCTATTGCTCATTTTTTTAAAGCATGAAATTAATTTTCTTGCTCTTTAAGGAGGGAGTGGTGGGTCAAAATAACTTTTCTAACCTTTAGAGTTACCTCTTATGTTGTTTTGTAGAGTGTCCAAAAATAAGGCTAATACTTTCTGAGATTTCCAGATTCTGTTTCCCTCCCTCATTTATCTGTAGTTTCTCTTTCCTTTGTTCTTATTGTCCCTTTCCAGCTCAGTTGGTATTCTTTTTCCTGTATCTTTCTTCATTATGGATCTTTGTCCTGGAAGGTGTCTTTGGCTCATTGATTTCATTTTTTGTTTTTTTTTTTAACTTTTTATTTTATATTGGAGTATAGCTGGTTACCAATGTTGTGATAGTTTCACGTGCACAGCAAAGTGACTCAGCCATACATATACATGTATCCATTCTGTTAGGTGAGCCAATACAGATTGTGAAAGAATTCACAGAAGTATTAACAAGGGAAGAAAAGAACGTTTTTATTCACTTTCCAAGGGAGGAAAGGGGCTAGACGCATAGAGTGGCATCAGCACTGAAGGTGGGGGTTCGAGTCGTTTATTGGGCTTCAAAGGGCAAGGTGCAGGAAAGAGAGGGTGGGTTCATATCTTTGGTCCACAGTTGTATCTGAGCTGGCTGTGCTTCTATAGGATGTGGTTTTTCTGAGAATCTGTAACTTTTTGTCTTCAGTAATTTTCTAGTCCTTGGATGTCTGAAGGAGACTTGCTAGTGGCCCTTGACACTACTACTCTATTTTGAACAATGTTAGATGGGTTTACACATTCTCCCCCAAACTCCCCTCCCATCCAGTCTTCCACATAACATTGAGCAGAGTTCCCTGTCCTTGTTGGTTATCCATTTTAAACATAGCAGTGTGTACATGTCAATCCCAAACTCCCTAACTAGCCCTTCCCCCCATCCCTCCCCCCCTGGTAACCATAAGTTCATTCTCTAAGTCTGTGAGTCTGTTTCTGTTTTGTAAATAAGTTCATTTGTATCATTTCTTTCTAGATTCTATAAACGATATCATATGATGTTTTTCTTTCTCTGTCTGAGTTACTTCACTCAGTATGACGATCTCTAGCTCCATCCATGTTGCTGCAAATGACAGTATTTCATTCTCTTTAATGACTGAATAATATTCCATTGTATATATGTACCACATCTTCTTTATCCATTCCTCTGCCAATGGACATTTAGGTTGCTTCCATGTCTTGGCTATTGTAAATAGTGCTGCTATGAACATTGGGGTGCATGTATCCTTTCGCACCATGTTTTTCTCCAGATATATGCCCAGGATAGGTCCCAGTTCCTCCTGCCCTTTCAGACGTTATCAGAGACCTCTTGCACTTACTTAGAAATTGAAAAGTGTAAAAATCCCTCTGGTTAGAGTTGCTATTCTCAAATTGTCCTGCCATGGTTGCCACTGAATACCTATCATTGACTGAGGTGTTTTCTTCTAAGGCCTATCATACTTGCTTTCTTTTGCTTTCTTGCTGATATCACATGAGTCTGGTAGTTTTAACTGGTCTGTCTCAACCCAATTTTATTTTGGGATTTTGAGGGATACCTTGTCACTGAGTTTTATTGTTGATGTTGTCCAGTGTTTTTTTGGTGCTATACTAATTGTTCTCTCCGTGTTTATAAGGAAATTTGAGTAGATTAAAACATTACATCACCACTAATCTGTCCCAATTTGTTTCCTTTTGTAAATTCCAATTTTTCTTCTTTCTTGTATCCTTCTTTTTAGTTTTTTGGGTTTTCTCTGTGGTTATTTTATTAGTGTCTTATACTGAAAACTGAGTTTATTCACTTTCAAACTACCTTATTTCTTTTATATATATTTAAGGCTATAAATTTCCTTTAAGGCCTGTTTACATGCTACAGGTTTTGATGAAATCAACTGCTTTTATTATTTATTCATAAATATTGTGTAATTTTCATTGTGATTTCTGCTTTACTCCATGAATCATTCAGAGGTAGTTGTTTTTAAAGATTACAAATATCCTAAAATATTTTCTGATTAACTTTATGAGAAATTCTAATTATTTTATTTCATTAATATCAAAGGCACAGTATGTGTGATAATAATACTTTGAGATTGGCTAACACTTCCTTTGTAAATGTGGTCAATTTTGGTAAATGTTCTATGTGAGATTGAAAAGAATATATTTTGTATTGGTTAATTTTAGAAATACACACACACACAGAGTTGACCCTTGAACAACATAGGTTTGAGCTGAACTGTTCCACTTATACAAAGATTTTTTTCAATAGAAAATACTAAAGTACTACACAATCCAAGGTTGACTGAACCTGTGGATGTGAAACCACAGATACTGAAGAACTGCATCTGTAAAAGGCTAACTATAAACTACAGGCAGATTTTCCACTGTGTGGAGTGTCAGTGCCCCTAACCCCTGAGTTGTTCAAGGGTCAACTGTAACTACCTTTTTTTCAGGTTTAATCTATGGCTTGAAAAAAGTGTGTTAAAGTCTACCACTATATTTGTGACTTTTAAAATATCTTCTAGTAATTCTATCAAATTTTGCTTTATATACTACAGGGTTGTATCATAGCTTCTGGTGAACTTTTCTCTTTTATCTTCTGATACACTGTCATTAATCCTATAACATCAAATATATGAGATAGCTGGTATTATAATCCCCATTCAAGTAAAACCAATGAAACAATATTTATATATGTACATAAAACTGTATACATATATATATGTACATAATTTTATGTAACAATATTAGGAGGTGAAATTGGGCTCCAACTCTGGCTGATGAGGATGACCAGTGTTGAGACTAAGACTGATAATGTTAGAAAGTGTATGAGCATACTTCCAGGAAGAAAGAGCTTATAAATGAAAGAGTATGGAAGCAGGAAAAAAAGTAGAAATAAGGAAATAAGGAAAGTGCGACTGAAGAAAGTTATGATGATTGTATCACCTTAAGTGTCACCTTCTAGACACTTAATAGATTACTTTTGAAGTAAAATAAAATAAAAATCTTATAGTTGGGGGGAGACTATTGAAGTGTCCTATAAAAGTTGTTATTTTTCCTTTACTTGTACAATTTCAAAGGGATTGAATTTTAGTTATTCTCGCTTTAAATAATGACTCAGAAAATTGAGCCCTACATCTAAACACTGAGATAAAAAATTTTAGAGCAGATTTTTGTTTGAGCTATTTTACCTTCTTTTCCAGATTAAGTTAGAGTATGAAGGAACATTATTTTCTGAGTGGAGTGTGCCAGGAACTTGTTCTATAAAAAATAAAAGGTAAGATATTTGCTGTGAAACTCAGTGTATGCGTAAAAACCATTCATATAGTGTGGACGTTCAGATTCAAGGCTGTGGTTTAATGTAAATTTCTTTTCATTAATAGATGTGAAAAGAAAGACAAAATCACTTTGAAAATAGGAGAGAAGTAAACTACTGCTATATTTCTTTATTTTTCTTATTAGCAAAGAATGGAAGTTTTTAGGCTTAAAAAGTAGTAGGGGAATCTCATATGCATCTATACTTATTTCTCCTTTCCCATTGTTTTTAAATGCTAGATCACCCAAGACAGAACTACGTTGTTCTTCTCCTGGTATTCAGATTATAAAACCAGTTGTTACGGGCCCAGTAAGTTGATTTTAATGATAAATTAGTAAATCTTAAATAATCATCCCTGTTACATTTTATTTTGCCTTATTTTTGATGTTTTAACTTAATTTAACCTGTTTTAAATAGTTGACTTGTAACTATAAATAAGAGGTATTTTTAAATTATTGTCAATATATCATTAATTTTTAGATGTATCTCATAGCAAATTATGTTATGAACTGTTACAGTAGTTCCCCACTTATCCATGGTTACACATTCTGTGCTTTCAGTTACCCACAGTCAACTGTGGTCCAAAAAATTTAAATGGGAAATTCCAGAAATAAACAATTCACAAGCTTTAAATTGCAGTTGTTCTGAGTAGCATGATGAATTATCATGCCGTCCCGCTCCATCCTGCCTGGGACATGAATCATTCCTTTGTCTAGCATATCCTACCCATTAGTTACTTAGTAGCTGTCCCAGTTATCAGATCTATTTTTGTGATAACCTTGTGTGAAGGTAACCCTTATTTTACTCAATATTGGCCCCAAAAGTGCAAGAACAGTGATTCTGGCAATTCAGATATGCCAAAGAGAAGCAATTAAGTGCTTCCTTTAAGTGAAAAGGTGAAAGTTTTTGACTAAATAAGGAAAGAAAAAAGATCATATTGATATAATTATTTTACTTTATATATATTGTTGTTAATCTCTTACTGTGCTTAATTTACAAATTAAATTTTATCATAGGTATGTATGTACAGGAAAAAACAGTATATATAGGGCTGGTTTGGTACTATCTGCAGTTTCAACCATCCACTGGAGGTCTTGGAATATATCCCCCGTGGATAAGAAGAGATCACCATATATGATTTTTACATTAGCTTTTTTATTAATAAATATATTAAAGCCCCAGTTACCACCTTAGTGATAACAGTACTCCCAGATAAGTGGGTCTCAGATCATATACTCCTATGACAATATCAACAATTAAAGAGCCATTTCTAGCAGATTTATTTGTATTCCACTACATTTTCTTCAATTCAGGAAAGCTATATGAATGCAAATAAATAAGAGTGATGTTGAATCCTCTCTAGTCAACAAAAATAATAATAATAATAATAAGGAATTTTTTATTGGAATATAAGTGCTTTACAATGTTGTGTTAGTTTCTGCTGTATGACGAAGGGAATCAGCTATATGGATACATATATCCCCTCCCTCTTAGACCTCCCTCCCACCCATCCTACCCAACTAGGTCATCACAGAGCACCGAGCTGAGCTCCCTGTGCTATACAGAAGGTTCCCACTAGCTATCTGTTTTACACATGGTAGTGTATATATGTCAATCTAAATCTCCTAGTTCATCCCACCCCTTCTTCTACCCTGTGTCCACATGTGCATTCTCTACGTCTCCGTCTCTATTCCTGCCCTATAAATAGGTTCATCTGTACCATTTTTCTAGATTCCACATATATGCATTAATATATATTTGTTTTTCTCTTTCTGCCTTACTTCACTCTGTATGACAGGCTCTAGGTCCATCCACATCTCTACAAATGACCCAATTTCGTTCCTTTTTATGGCTGAGTAATAGTCCATTGTATATATGTACCACATCTTCTTTATCCATTCATCTGTCGATGGACACTTAGGTTGCTTCCACGTCCTGGCTATTGTAAATAGTGCTGCAGTGAACATTGTGGTACAGACTCTTTTTGAATTATGGTTTTGTCAGGGTATATGCCCAGTAGTGGGATTGCTGGGTCATATGGTAGTTCTATTTTTGGTTTTTTAAGGGGCCTCCATACTGTTCTCCATAGTGGCTGTATCAATTTACATTCCCACCAACAGTGCAAGAGGGTTCCCTTTTCTCCACACCCTCTCCAGCATTTACTGTTTGTAGATTTTTCAATGATGCACATTCTGACCAGTACCTCATTGTACTTTTGATTTGCATTTCTCTAGTAAATAGTGATGTTGAGCATCTTTTCACATGCCTCTTGGCCATCTGTATGTCTTCTTTGGAGAAATGACTATTTATATCTTCCACCCATTTTTTGATTGGGTTGTTTGTTTTTTTGATACTGAGCTGCATGAGCTGTTTGTATATTTTTGAGATTAATCCTTTATCCGTTGCTTCCTTTGCAAATATTTTCTCCCATTCAGAGGGTTGTCATTTCATCTTGTTTATGGTTTCCTTTGCTGTGCAGAAGCTTTTAAGTTTCATTAGCTCCCATTTGTTTATTTTTGGTTTTATTTTCATTACTCTAGGAGGTGGGTCAAAAAAGATCTTGCCATGATTTATGTCAAAGAGGGTTTTGCCTATGTTTTCTTCTAAGAGTTTTATAGTGTCCAGTCTTACGTTTAGGTCTTTAATCCATTTTAAGTTCATTTTTGTGTATGGTGTTAGGGAGTGTTCTAATTTCATTCTTTCACATGTAGCTGTCCTGTTTTCCCAACACCACTTATTGAAGAGACTGTCTTTTTTCCATTGTGTATTCTTGCCTCCTTCGTTGTAGCTTAGGTGACCACAGGTGCATGGGTTTATCTCTGGGCTTTCTGTTTGTTCCATTGATCTATATTTCTGTTTTTGTGCTGGTACCATACTCTTTTGATGACTGTAGCTTTGTAGTAGAGTATGAAGTCAGGGAGTCTGATTCCTCCAGCTCTGTTTTTCTTTCTCACAATTGTTTTAGCTAATTCAGGGTCTTTTGTGTTTCCATATAAATTGTAAAATTTTTTGTTCTAATTCTGTGAAAAATGACATTGCTAGTTTGATAGGGATTGCATTGAATCTGTAGATTGCTTTGGGTGGTACAGTCGTTTTCATAATGTTGATTCTTCCAATCCAAGAACATGGTATGTCTCTCCATACGTTCATGTCATCTTTGATTTCTTTCATCAGTGTTTCATAGTTTTCTGAGTACAGGTCTTTTGCCTCCTTAGGTAGGTTTATTCCTAGGTATTTTATTCTTTTTGTTGTAATGGTAACTGGGATTGTTTCCTTAATTTCTCTTTCAGATTTTTCGTTGTTAGTGTATAGGAATGCAAGAGATTTCTGTACATTAATTTTGTATCCTGCTACTTTACCAGATTCATTGATTGGCTCTAGTAGTTTTCTGGTAGCATTTTTAGGATTTTCTATGTATACTATCATGTCATCTGCAAACAGTGACAGTTTTACTTCTTCTTTTATGATTTGGATTCCTTTTACTTCTTTTTCTTCTCTGACTGCTGTGGCTAGAACTTCCAAAACTATGTTGAATAATAGTGGTGAGAGTGGGCACCCTTGTCTTTTTCCTGATCTTAGAGGAAATGGTTTTAGTTTTTCACCACTGAGAATGATGTTTGTTGTGGGTTTGTCATATATGGCCTTTTATGTTGAGGTAGGTTCCCTCTATGCCTACTTTCTGCAGAGTTTTTATCATAAATGGGTATTGAATTTTGTCAAAAGCTTTTCCTGCATCTATTGAGACAATAATTTAGTTATTAAATTTAATTTTTAAATTAAATTTCATTTTATTATTAGTAATTTAATTGTTTAATTTGTTAATACTGTGTATCACATTGATTGATTTGCATATAATGAAGAATCCTTGCATCCCTGGGATAATTCCCACTTGGTCATGGTGTATGATCTTTTTAATATGTTGTTGGATTCTGTTTGCTAGTATTTTGTTGAGGATTTTTGAGTCCATGTTCATCAGTGATATTGGTCTGTAATTTTCTTTCTTTGTGACATCTTTATCTGGTTTTGGTATCAGGGTGGCCTCATAGAATGAGTTTGGGAGTGTTACTCCCTCTGCAATCTTTTGGAAGAGTTTCAGAAAGATAGGTGTTAGCTCTTCTCTAAATGTTTGATAGAATTGTCCTGTGAAGCCATGTGGTCCTGGATTTTTGTTTGTTGGAAGATTTTTAATTACAGTTTCAATTTCACTATTTGTGATTGGTCTGTTTATATTTTCTGTTTCTTCCTGGTTCAGTCTTGAAAGTTTGTACCTGTCTAAGAATTTCCATTTCTTCCAAGTTGTCCATTTTCTTTGCATATAGTTGCTTGTAGTAGTCTCTTATGCTCCTTTGTATTTCTGTGCTGTCAGTTGTAATTTCTCTTTTTTCATTTCTAATTTTATTGATTTGAATCCTCTCCCTTTTTTTTCTTGGTGAGTCTGGCTAGGTTTATCCATTTTGTTTATCTTCTCGAAGAACCAACTTTTAGTTTTGTTGATCTTTGCTATTGTTTTTTTCATTTCTATTTCATTTATTTCTGCTCTGATCTTTATGATTTCTTTCCTTCTACTAACTTTGGGAGTTTTTTTGTTGTTCTTCTTCTTCTTTCTCTAGTTGCTTTAGGTGTAAGGTTAGATTGTTTATTTGAGATTTTTCTTGTTTCCTGAGGTGAGATTGAATTGCTATAAACTTCCCTCTTAGAACTGCATTTGCTGCATTCCATAAGTTTTAGGTCATTGTGTTTTCACTGTCATGGTTTCTATGTATTTTTTAATTTCCTGTTTGATTTCTTCAGTGATTTCTTGGTTATTTAGTAGCATACTGTTTAACCTCCATGTGTTTATGTTTTTTACAGTTTTTTTACTGTAATTGATTTCTAATCTCATAGAGCTGCGGTCGGAAAGGATGCTTGATATAATTCCAATTGTAAATTTACCGAGGCTTGATTTGTGAGCTAAGATGTGATCTATCCTGGAGAATGTTCCGTATACACTTGAGGCGAAAGTGTATTCTGCTGCTTTTGGGTGGAATGTCCTATAAGTATCAATGAAATCTATCTGGTCTATTGTGTCATTTAAAGCTTGTGTTTCATTATTTATTTTCTGTTTGGATGATCTGTCCATTGGTGTAAGTGGGGTGTTAAAGTCCCCACTATTATTGTGTTGCTGTTGATTTCCCCTTTTATGGCTGTTAGCATTTGCCTTATGTATTGAGGTGCTCCTATGATGGGTGTATAAATATTTATAATTGTTATATCTTCTTCTTGGTTTGATCCCTTGATCATTATGTAGTGTCCTTCCCTGTTTCTTGTAACAGTCTTTATTTTAAAGTCTATTTTATCTGATATGAGTATTGCCACTCCAGCTTTCATTCGATTTTCATTTGCATGGAATATCTTTTTCCATCCCCTCACTTTCAGTCTGTATGTGTCCCTAGGTCTGAAGTGGGTCTCTTGTAGACAGCATATATATGGGTCTTGTTTTTGTATGCATTCAGCCAGTCTGGGTCTTTTGGTTGGAGCATTTAATCCATTTACATTCAAGGTAATTATCAATATGTATGTTCCTATTACCATATTCTTAATTGTTTTGCATTTGTTTTTGTGGGTCTTTTTCTTCTCTTGTGTTTCCTACTTAGAGAAGTTTCTTTAGCATCTGTTGTAAAGCTTGTTTGGTGGTGCTGAATTCTCTTAGCTTTGATTATCTGTAAAGCTTTTGATTTCTCTGTTGAATCTGAATGAGATCCTTGCTGGGTGGGGTAATCTTGGTTGTAGGTTTTTCCGTTTCATCACTTTAAATATATCCTGCCACTCCTTTCTGGTCTGCAGACTTTCTGCTGTAAAATCAGCTGATAACCTTATGGGGATTCCCTTGTATGCTATTTGTTGCTTCTCCCTTGCTGCTTTTAATACTTTTTCTTTGAATTTAATTTTTCTTAGTTTGATTAATATGCGTCTTGGTGTGTTTCTCCTTGGGTTTATCCTGTATGGACTCTGCAATTCCTGGACTTGGGTGGCTATTTCTTTTCCCATCTTAGGGAAGTTTTTGACTCTAATCTCTTCAGATATTTTCTCAGACCCTTTCTCTTTCTCTTCTTCTTCTAGGACCACTATAATTCGAATACTGGTGCATTTAATGTTGTCCTAGAGGTCCCTGAGACAGTCCTCATTTCATTCTTTTTTCTTTATGCTGCTCTTCAGCAGTGATTTCCACCATTCTATCTTCCAGCTCACTTATTCATTCTTCTGCCTCAGTTATTCTGCTATTGATTCCTTCTGGAGTATTTTTCATTTCAGTTATTGTGTTGTTCATCACTGTTTGTTTGTGCTTTAGTTCTTCTAGGTCCTTGTTACACATTTCTTGTATTTTCTCACTCCATGCCTCCATTCTATTTCCAAGATTTTGGATCATCTTTACTGTCATTACTCTGGATTATTTTTCAGGTAGGTTGCCTATTTCCTCTTCATTTATTTGCTCTTGTAGGTTTTTACCTTGCTCCTTCATCTGTAACATATTTTTTTGTCATCTCGTTTTTTTTGTTTTGTGGGGCTGTGTTCCTGTTGTGCTGGTTGTTCGGCCTGAGGCATCCAGCACTGGAGTGTGCAGGCAATTGGTTGGAGCTGGGTCTTGGTGCTGAGATGAGGACCTCTGGGAGAGCTTACACCAATTAACATTCCTTGGGGTCTGAGCTTCTCTTTACTCCAGTGTTTTGGACTCCACACACCCACCACAGGAGCTCAGGCAAGACCCTGCAAGCCACACAGTGCGGCAAAAAAAAAAAAAAGGCAACAAACAAAAAAGAGCAGAACAATAACAACAAATAAAAAATAAAATAAAATTTAAAAATTAAAAGTACATTAGTAAAAATAAAAATGAAATCACCACAACAAAACAAAACAGAACCACAACAGCAAAAAAATATATACATAAAATTTTAAAAATGAAAAAATAAAATAAAAAATAAGATTAAAAGATAAGAATTTTTTTAAAAAAGGCTGGAGGAGGCCTGGGGGCTGTGAGGCTCAGGCCCAGGACCTGCACAGCCAGAAAAGGTCTTAGTGGGCGGTGGGGCTTAGACCTGGGACCTATGCAGCCAGAAAAGCCCTTAGTTGAGGAGTGGGGGTTAGGTCCAGGACCCGTGCAGCTGGAAGAGGCCTCAGCGGGGGTGCTTAGGCCCAGGATCTGACCGGCCAGATGGGGGGATTCAGGCCCAGGAGGCTTGCCAGGGCGCAAGTGGCAAGGGAGATGCTGGCCGCGTTCCTCTCTGATCCCCCAATCCCCAGAAGGTCCCTCTCCATCCCCATCAATCCCCACACCATGAGTGGGCCCCTCCGAGTGTGGGAACCTCTCCCCTCCCTCAGCCTCCCTCAGGGGTGCCAGTCCCATCCTACCTCCAACTTTTCTTACCCCCCTCCTTCTTTCCCATGTCCTACCTGGTGGCATGGGGATTCCTTCTGTCCCCTTGAGGGTGTCTGAGGTCCTCCACCAGCACCTAGTTGATGCCCTACTTGTGAGGAGACACAAACTGTGCCCTCCTACTCCACCATCTTCACTCCACCCCTAACAATAAGGAATTTTAAACCAATGGCACTGTACTAGTTCATAACAAAGTACTGGCCACACACCTTATAGTTGATGTTCCCACATAAGTGTATCTAAAGCCATTGCTGTGTAGAGACTTCATGTGACAAGTCCTGCCTGTACTTTGGGGCTTGTGCCTTCTTTTTACTTTTTTTTTTTTCCCATGAGTAAAGTGTTTCTCTAAGTTCTGTTGCTTTCCTTTTACTTAGTAACCTGTATTTTCAGGGAACAGGTAGACAGGGTGAAGTGGGAGAGGCCAGATGAATATAGTAATTCACATTTCAATCCCTGTAGATTGAAAAATATTTGAATTTGGCTTTTTGAGTTTGTGTGTTTACCAGTTTCATGAACACAATTCCTGAGGAAGTAAAGGATTTCTCTCCCTTTTGTTATGTGTTGGAAGTCCACATAAATGTGTAATGTTATGTAAAAAATATGTACACACTAATACATGTATATATAGGAATATCTTTGTCATTTATATATAGTGTTATCAGAACTTACAGCCTTTAAGGAGGTATGTGTGACTTTTGAAATGCACTCAAAAGACCTCAGTTATAACAACAAAAGAATGTCTCCAAGTATTGCCAAACATTTCTTTGCAAGCAAATTCATCTCTTGTTGAGAGCAGTTAAACAAAATTAATTGAGTTGTGTTTCATTGAGGAAGACTTTCTAGGAAAATTCACTGTTTTCTTCTGTACAGTTGCAGAGAACACTTCTGTGTCCAGATATTGGTTGGTGGGTGGTGGTTCAACATTGACCAATTCTCCTGTATCAGCTGGGTGTACTACCATTCAAAGTTCCAGCAATATCTACCTAGAGTTAATGTCACATCCCACAAGTTAAGGGCTCAGTCCCACAAGACTGCCCCCACTTCAGTTGCCAATTGCAAATCCCTGGTTGTCACCTATACTTCTGACTGACTGGTTGATAAATCCAGGATCCCATAACTTTCTCCTCAATTTCAGTAATTTGTTAAACAACTCAATTTGTTAAACACAGCAGAACTCAGGGAAACACGTTTACTGGTTAAAATAAAGGATATGGTAAAAGGATCCAGATGAACAACAAGGTCAAGAAGTACATAGGGCAAGGTCCAGAAGGGTTCTGAGTACAGGAACTTCTGTCATTGTGCACTTGGGTACATCACCTGCTGGCCTGTGGATGTGTCCACCAACCTGGAAGCTCTCTTACTCTCATACTTTAAGGACTTTTATGGAGACTTCATCAAGTAGGCATGATCGATTATTGACTCATTTTCCAGCCCTTCTCCACTCTCCAGAGAATGGGGGAGGTTGAGCTGAGAATGGGAGGCTGAGCTGAAAGTTCCAAACTTTTAACCATGGGTTGGTTTTTCTAGTGATCAGTTCCCAGCCAGGAGCCCACCAAGAGTTGCCTCATTAGAACAAAAGGAATTTAGGGGCTCTGTGCCAGACGTTCCTATTACTCAAGAAATTAAGAAGTGTTAGGAGCTAGGTGTCAGGAACCAGGGTCAAAGACTAAATATTAGGAACTGGGGGTAAAATATACATATGATATATATATATATATATATATATATATATATATATATATATATATATATATATATCATATGTGAAAAAATGTATATATATAATTTCACAAAGACAAATATAATAGAAACAATCAGTCATCTAAATTTATCATAGTTTCTTTTGCATTTTCTTTTAGGATTTAGAAGAAGAACGCTATTTATCTGTGGACAGTTCTCATACTTGCTTTCTGTGGTATTATAAGGTTATGTAAGTAATGCAGAAGAAAGGTAATTAATGTGTTTTAAGAGTGTTTAGCTTTAGTTAACCACAAATTGATTATCTGCATTATAGTTTCCATATAAGCTTTTATTCACCAATCAAAATATCCTCAAGTGTACCCAACTAATGCCCAACTAATAGTGAAGAACAAACAGTAAAAATAACAATAACAACCACTATTTGAGCATATACTACTTCTACATGGTCATACTTTCTGTAAATTAGCTATGTCAGTTTTCATAATAACCAGTTAAATGTAAGTATTACTATCTTTATTATAAATGAGGAAATGTAAGCTTGGATAGGTTAAATAATTTGGAAAAAATATGCAGCTACTAAAAGATAGCATTGGAAATTGACTCTGGTTTTTCAGATTACAGGCTTCTTTTGTTTCCATTGTATACATTATATTCCAAAAGCACTCTCCTTTTCTTAGATAGCTCTTCAAACTCTTTTTAACATGATGGTGAAT